>NC_139762.1:9092735-9769906 GCF_965231275.1 Zosterops lateralis
ATTTTTAAGACCAAAAAAACCCCAACCCTCTAAGGGCTATTCTTAGCATCATAAACTGAAAGGCTGCAGTCCAGCATCTGCAAATATCTGCATGTGATCAAGGTGATACACTTACTGAATCTGTAAGAAAGACAGGAGGGGACCTGCCCTTTTTCACTGTGGGGTATGACTTTACCCTGCCCCAGGTAATTTCTTACCCAAACCCCAAACTGCCAGACTGAGTCAGAGTTTGAAGTGATTATCCAACTTCAGAGTGTTCATCATAGTGATGTCTTTTCTTGCTCAGAAGCACACGTATTTCAGTTGCTAATTGTAGCCCCAATTATTCTCTCTCATCCCATAGGGGAATAAACCAGCAAAGCAGTTGACCTACTAGTATGTACACCCGGGAGGACCTTTCCCATGCAGGGTCTCCTCTAGTTTGGGATTTGGAGGGGACACTCAGGTCCCTACAGATGTTAACAGCTCCCCAAGGGTCTCTCCTTGCAGCACTCCAGCCCAGGGAGTTACATTCCTCACGTCAGTAGGTGCAGGATTTGTCCCATGTGAAGGACAACTGTCACTTTATTAAATAGTGACATCAATGATCGTCTGCCTGGCAATAGCTGTGCCTCGGTTCACAGCTCTGCACTCAGAAACCAGAGCATCTCCTGATCAGGGAGACCACTTTTTATAACCTCATCCCACACAGTTTTTTTTTTTTTTGCAGGCAGTAATACATCCCAGTGAGACTATTAGACAAATAGGGTCTTAAAATCTTATCTCAGATCTTGCTCAAACACGAGATTTTTGCAATCATAAATGCTAAAAATACCTCTCACATGTAAGAGTGATAAGTGCAAGCAGGATTCAGGCTTGTCTGAAATTGCTGCAGTCCAGGCAATTCATAGTTAACACATAACTCTCTTGACAAACAGCTCAGATGACAACATACCTATAATTATAGTTATATCTGATCATGTCGCCTGGGGAAAAAGGAAGGTGATACTGCAAACGCAGAGGGGCTGCATCCTTCTCTCTATCTCCCAGCCAGTGCTCCAGACTCCCTTGGACCTCTCCAGGAATTACTGTTGGCTAGCCTGGGAAGGGATCTGTTAGGGATGCTGTGCACTCACCTGTGCCTCCCTAATTTTGGGAGCTGTGCAGTACCCACTTGGCGTGGTGCTGGCAAATTGGAGCAGCCTAAAAACACAGGCAGGTAACAGAAGCAGGGTAGGCTCGAGCTTGCGTCTTCCATCCCTGGGAGGTTTGCAGGGCTGGCAGATGGGAAGCCAAGCACTGACACCGTCGTCACTGCTGGCATGGTGTCACTTGTGTGCCAGCTCCCCAGGGTGGGGGCTGGCTACCGTGGCTGTGCAAGGGACAGAAAGGCCAGCATGTGACAAGGGGGATGGAGAGAGGCCACAGAGGGGTTCGTGTCCTCTGTCCTCAGGGTTCATCCTGACAGGAGACACCTTCCTGTGGAGTTGCCACATCAGCATCAGCCTGGGCCACCTCTATATTGCCAACAGAGGTAATGCCCTTTGTACCCAGTCTTCAGTTTGGCAATCTCTCTGCACCCTAAGTGCATCCTAAATATAAGAAAATGTTGACACAACTGACTCAGCTGGTTTCTGCCTGTCTCTTTTTTTTTTTCTCCAGGATGAGCACTTATCCCCATCAAACAAAACCCCATTGCATGCCCACTTTTTCAGGATGACCACTGTCTCTAGCATGGAGTGAGCACGGGTACCCTCTGTTTACACTGCTAGTATTGAGATAAGGCTGTTCTTCTCCTTGAATTTGCTCTAAATACTCGCTAGATTCCCAGGACTAATATTTCCAGGATGAATATTCTTATATGATTTTGCAGCCTTCTTTTTTTGGCTGAGACAGCAATGTTCCCTAATGTGTAAATTTTCCTGTTTTTTCCCTATGCATAAACCTTAAACTCTATCAATAACTAATTGTTTCATGTGTCTCAGACAAAGTGTAATCAACAGAGAGAATGGTGAGGAAGTGTGAAATGACAGAGTGACATTCTATGCTTAAATAAGCAAACTACACCCAAATCAAACAATGGCTCGAAAATGTTTCCATAATAAGGGTGCATAAATTACCTCCTTTACTTGGAAAGCTCTTACTTGCATCCTACCAGCCACATTTGTAGTATTCACAAGAGCTGATACACTCCAATCATGATAGACATGCCTCTGTTACAGTAATTATAAAATGCTTTGTGAAAATATCATTGTGTCTACAGAGCTACTGAAGTTCTACTGTCTCCTTGGTGTTTGTTTATTGCCTCCGTGAATTTAAAAAATACCATTAAAAAGAGCAAGAAGAAATATATTTGAAAGGAGATAGGTTACTTTTTGATATTTATTCTCTCTGAGGGGAAAAAAGAAAATGTATCTCAGATTGTGCCAATATGGGCTATTCACCATCTGGATAATGTAAAGGGTGTGTGATTCCTTGAAAAAAGATGGGCAATAATTCCAGGCTGGATGGGAACATTTTAAGAGGATACACTGATGGTTTCCTGTGTAAGAGCTCAATCACAGGTGTGTATGTCCATATACACAAGAAGGGTCTGGGAGAAAGGAGGTTTTGTGTGAGAGGCCCAAAGCCACACAGGGCTGGGTGCTGCAGGTGGTGCTGCCCCTGGCTCCACAAACCCCTCTAGAATCCATGGAGGCAAGAAAATTCCTCCTCTCTCTTGCTCTCGTCTCACAGTTTGAAAAGGGATTGCTAGTCAGTGCTTTTCTTTATTTTTGGCATCCTACAGCTTGAAAAATAGCAACTTTTATTTTTTTTCTTTAAAGGAAAATTATGCACAGTTTAACCAAAAGCAGAGCCCCTTACAGTTATTTATTCAGTCTATATATCTCATAATTTTATATATTTTTCCCCCTCAAACATTTTGTTTTAATTGAATACATATAATGCAGTAAGGCTATAAGTAGTCAAAATTCTTTTAGAGTTGATGAAAGCCTGGGAAATAATTATACTAATAAATGAAAGAGAAAACACAGTAATAAAAGAGATATGATTTGCTTTTAATTTTGTGGCTGCATTTATCATTACACCAAGGCAATATAAAACCTGACCTGAACATGATTTTGGTCCTTATTACAATTGCTGGATTAATTAAAGAGACCATGTTAACTTTATTTTAATAGTGTAGAATCTTGGAGTATAAGTATTTTCAAAATTAAAATCAGTCAACATAAGTAAAAAACTTGAACAAATCTGAAATGCCTTAAAGAATTGCTCTGAATTTATTTTAACACAGAGTGTAAGAGGAAAATGTACTTGCATACTGCTGCTTTTATTATAATAATGAATGTGGAGGAAGTTTGCAGAGAAATTGTCCACAAGCAGTGAAGTGCAAAGTGTGAAACTTCAAATATACTCTTAAAAAAAGGAAAAAAAAAGGGTAGTTTTAACAAGCTAAGAGGGTATGAATGCATGAACAGCATCAGCTTTATTTCAAATTAACCATAGCAAGCCCTTCCACATACCTGGAAAACCTGATCTGAACGCTAAGATTTTGTATGTTAATTTATACTGCAGAGTTCTTAACATCTGACATTGGCTGTAACATTACAAGTTGTGCTATGACTTTATTAAGGGATGATTTCCAAAGCCCTAAAGAATACTTATTATGTTGTAATATATATTTCTGAAGAGGATTAGGTCTTTGATGCTAAAACCTAGACGTTTTAAAAGCGAGTTTACTGAAATGAAAAAGATTACATACGTTCCTTTGTGTTGCACCAGGTAGAGCTTTTCCACCTTCATTTCAACTCCGTTTCGCAAAACCTCAGTGGTGTCACAACCGAGAAATGCATTTAAAATCCCTCAGAGTTTCATTACTGAAATGGGATATTCTAGAAAAGGACCTGGGGCTTGTGCTGAACCACAAACTGAATAGCTAACAATGGGAAAAAAAAAAAAAAAAAAAAAAAAAAAACCTGGAAAAAATACAAAAAAGCCCAGGATACATCCCTTCCTGCAATGTGTTGATGTTAATATCAGACTGAGCAGCAGCTGGATTTCAAGGGCTGTGTCTGATTTTGGATGCCAGTCCTTTAAAAGGAATGAAAAAGTTGAACGAAGAGCAAGAACAGTGAAAAAGTTTAGAAAACTCGACCTGTGAGAAAAGACTGATGAAACTGGGTTTGTTTAATTTAGGAAAGAGAGGACGGGTAATGGTTTTCCAGGATGTAAAAGGTGGTTGCAGAGAAAAACACCATCAGTTGTTCTCCAGATCCACTGGGGGTAGAATGAGAAATAATCAGCTTAATTTGCAGAAAAAAAAATGTAGGTTAGATATTAGCTAAAATGTCAAACTATAAAGAGAGTTAAGCACTGGGAGAAGTTACCTGGGAGTACAGTAAAAAATCAGGCACTGGAGGTTTTTGAGGCTGGGTCAGAGGAGCAGTGAGGGATGCTGCAGGTGCAGGACCTGCCTCGGGCATGGGACACAGCAGCTCCATGTCCTTCAGGGTGCACCCAACACTGCAGCACTGCATGTTTGCCACCACAGAAACAGAACCATGTAACTTCAGTGCAGAAATGTCTGGTCAGGTTGGGATTTTCACACCAAGGGCATGTTGTCATTTTGTTTGAAATAGCCCATTTTTCTGTTTTAAACTTCAGGAAAAACACTTTTCTTTTGGCATTCTCCCCTCAATTCATTGACATTTCAGCTCTCAGGTTAGTCCCTATTTTAGTATATACATTTATGTATATATGTATGTATATATATAAATATAAATCCATCTTTTAAATATGAAAACTGAATTATTACCTTCTGCAAAAGTAGAAAGCTTCTTTTTTTACCCCTCCTTACAACCCTTGCCACTCTCATTTCCAATGCATGTTCCCCAGAGCCCAGCAGCCAAATCAAACTTGCCTTTCCCTGTGGGATGGCTCATAAATCTCTTGGTCCTCAGCACCGAAGTCTACTCTATCCCCAAGGTCGCTTCATGAGGAGATACTGGATATTGGCTGATACTGTCTTTCTCCTGCAGGGAAAATTCAACTTTTTGTTATTATGGCAAAATTTATTTGCTCAGATGGGAACTTTCCCAGACACCCATTTGAAACGGTGCCATGAGTATGAGTCCCTTTACAAGATCCAGAGCACTGAAAACCCCACCACACCTGGGGTTTTGCAGCAAAGGGAATGAAATCTTGTTTATTCTAGAGAAGGGAAAGGGAAGGGAAGGGAAGGGAAGGGAAGGGAAGGGAAGGGAAGGGAAGGGAAGGGAAGGGAAGGGAAGGGAAGGGAAGGGAAGGGAAGGGAAGGGAAGGGAAGGGAAGGGAAGGGAAGGGAAGGGAAGGGAAGGTTTTTCTTTTTGAGAATTTGTAAACAAATGTAAATCATGCACAGACAACTGAAGCATTCATTAATGTACACCACAAAGGCATTAAGTACAGATACCAATAAGAGACTATAGGAAATCTAGAATGAGACATACATTTAGCCTGACCCTACAGACAGGAGCTGCCGTGCTCTTTCTTCCCTCTTTCCTGTGATCCTGCTCACTCCCACACCTGGGTTTGCATGGAGTCCTGTGTCCTGCCACACACACTCCCATCCTCCCTGCTTGTGGGCAATGCAGCTGGTGAAGGGTCTGAAGCACAAGTCTGATGAGGAGTGGCTGAGGGAGCTGGGGTTGTTTAGCCTGGAGAAGAGGATGCTTAGGAGTGACCTTATCACTCTCTACAAGCACCTGAAAGGAGGGTGTAGCCAGGTGGGAGTCAGTTTCTACTCCCAAACAATAAGTGATAGGACAAGGAGAAACAGTCTCCAGTTAGGGCAGGGAAAATTTAGACTGGATATTAGGAAAAATTTCTGAAAGTGTTGTCAGGCATTGGCACAGGCTGTCCAGTGCAGTGGTGAAGTCCCATCCATGGAGGTATTTATAAGACATTTAGATGTGGCACTTTAGTGATGGATTTGGTGGTACTGGGGTAATGGCTGCACTCAATGATCTCAGAAGTGTCTTCCAAGCTAAATCCATCTATGATTCTGTTTTTCTATTGATAGTTGCAATGAGCACCAGACTTTGTGGATGCCTGATGCAGGAGTGCAAGGCCTCAGTGGGAGGGATCCTCATGAGATCATGGCCAATGGCTTAGGGCAGGAGATCCTTGGGAGAAAAATTCCTGGTCCTTGCACTGAATCTGTATTTTCTATTGAACTAGGTAAGATACAGAAAGTCAAGAAGAAGCTCTCCTTAGCCAGGGACCAGGTTTGGTGGGGCTCTTTTTGGGAGATGCAGCTGCTGATTGCAGATCCATCAGAGCAAGCTCAGCCTCTCGCCCTGTATTGTCACCAGTTTTCCTGTTACAGGGACAAATGTCTTTGTCTTTATCAGGGCTGCTGGAAACCTGCACAAATCTTAAATGTGTTTTAAATTTATGAGATGAAAAAAAGAGGAGGGGGATGAGAATGGAGCACATTTGCACAGTAGCTCAACTTGAGAAGAAGTGTGTAAATCTGTACTCTTTTCATCCAGCTCTGTTCTCTTCTCAAAGAAAATCCCCAGTGAAATGCTATTCAGAAAAAGAGTCACTTTCAAACACGGGAAATGACAGTGCTTTTAAAGCAGCATCTACATGCCCCAAATCCAGGGAAACCTTAAAGACACAGCATGAATCTGTGCTCAAGCACTGATGTCATGATACTTTCAGACATGGAATAAAACTGTATGTGATGGAAAAGTTCCTTGCCAGGCTCTGTGTGCCAAACAGACCCTGACTGTATCCTGGCTATTAAACACTTTTCTTGCACAGTAAAAAAGAACATAGATCTGCAAGGACTGGAACAAACACCCACGGGTGCTATTGGAAGTGAGAGTGCTGTGTTTGAGTGTCACCACCTCACAGCCAGGTCACCTCAAGGCACTCAACACTCTCAGGTCCCTCACCAGCACAAGAGAGTTTGTGTCTGTTTACAGGATATTTGCCCACTGCTCCTACCTTCAAATTGTGTGTTTCACCATCTCTGTTGACAAGGTTCATCAAAGGATAATTTAGGATATTAGAAATGTTTTAGAAAGGAACATCATCTTTGTTTGCCCCAGTAGCAGAAAATCCCTGTTCAGAACTGCACCCCATCGCTTTATCTTATTGGTCCCCGATGTTGCCAACATTTGCAAAATTTCTGTAACAGATGTTCTCTCACTGTAACAAAGAGCTCTTATCATGACCCTTTCTTATTTAGTATTTCTCCCCAACAAATTATTTTTTTTCTACAGAAAGATAGTTAAAATAGGCTCGTCTTACTCTGCAAACCTTTGTATCAACTCGCAAAGATTCTTCCATTTACCTGGGCTCCCTGGCCTGGCTCCTCTTCCTGTTCTCCACCTTCTGTGCAGCACCCTTTCACCACTTTCTCCCACCTTGACAAATACATTCACATACATTTGCTGGGGAAAAAAAAAAAAAAAAGTATCAGGAAATTTATACAAGGAAAATTCAAACAGGCACAAGAACACCAATTTCCAGATTTTCAGTTGTGTTGGTACTAGAACTGCAAAGTTTCTTGTTTTCCATCCCTCTATCCTCAGCTTTTCCTCCCCTGAGCACACCTCTAGCCTGCTGTTTGAATTGTGTCTCTCCCATTCCCATTCTCGTTTCCATCTTTTTCTTTGACTTGCTGTGACCCAGGAGCCTCCACACATCTCTCCATGGTACCTCACAGGCTGATCAGACACACAGGGAAAGGTTTAGCTGTACCCAGCCTGTGCCTATTCTGCTTCCCTGGGCTGGAGGTGGAGCAGGTGCTGCACTCAAGGAGTGTCCACCAAGCCATGACCTGGGTTTCAACCTTCCTTCCCTGGGGTATTTATTGACACCTGATTTAGCCCCCCAAAACTGGGGTTTCAGAGGAGAAAGGGACATAACCTCAGCTCAAATATTTGATTTTTTTCTTCTTTCTTCTCCTTTCTGCTCCCATCTCTCCATGAACACCTCAAGTGGGTCTGGCAGCAACAAATTGCTGCAGCCACGAATTGCTGTAGCCATGAATTGCATGCCCACTCCTTCACCAGATACTGATGCTGTGGGCCATGAACATCTCCAGTTTGGTGCTGAAACAAGGAAGAAATGGTGAAAGACAGACCCAGCTTTGCCATCACACACTCCAGCTTGTGGGGATAAGCACCTTCTGGCGTGAGCTCTGCGTCTGTATTATTCTGCCGTTTCATAACTCAATCCTGCCAGCCTCTGAACTATTTTTATTGCTCTCCTCTGAATAATTTTCAATCTGTCACTATCTTTCAGGTAATATGGTGCCCATAATTAAATACTGCAGGCGCTACCGCACCAGAGCCATATGCAGACGGACTATTACCTCCTTGTGCTGTGATGTCTTCAGCCCCAAATCAAATTGGCCTTTTTTTGCTGCCATATCTCAAGGCAAACTCATGTCTAATTTACTGCACACTATCATCTCTAGATCTCTGCAGCATTATGGCTTCTCGGGTTTTTATCGCTGATTGAATATCTGGGCTTTAGATTATTTTTCCACAAATGTCGTAACTTCTATTTTCTATGTTGAATTTCATTTTATTCTCCACTCATTTTCCCTGCCTTTTCAGATTCCTTTACATTATTTCTGCTTTCATACTTGGGATTTTCCAACCCACCCAGCTTAGTTCAGTTTGCATATTACATCCACAAAACATTCACTCCTTCCTTTAGATCAGTGAAACAGTTGGTAAACAAGCTCCCCATTCAGAGAATCATTTCAGCATGTTCCTATAACCTTTAGGAGCCAACAGTGATTAGATATGGGATGAAGCACCTGTTGGAACACTCATTAGTTTGGTAATGAGGAAAGCATCCCTCATATTTGATGTGCAGCAGGTTTCTGCAGTAGAGTGAGGTGACGGCAAAGGTGACGTGGGGCAAAGGATACAGCCAATGTTGCTGGTGAAACAAACCCATCACAGGCTGCCAAGTGCATCCACACATCCTCACCTGCATGGCCAGGGCCTGTATTAGGGTCCTGCCCTACTGAGATGCCACCAGAGGCTGCCCCAGATCATCTTCTGGCCTGTTCTTTCTGCTGAGAGACCTTCGAAGCCACGTCAATCTGAATTAATGTTGGGAGTGAGATGCTGAGTGACAGCAGTGACTGTTTTATTAAAATCCAAGGACCCAACTGAGCACTTCTGAATTGTGCTCACATGAGTAATCCCACGTATTTTGAGCATCAGACCTGAATTCACAAATTTTCTATTTCTAAGAAAAGGAACTCAGTGTTTGGCAGTCAAAATTTGCTTGATGTAAATCTATGTTTCTTTCTCTGTTAACCTTTACATTCCCAATCCCACCAAAGTCAATGGAAAGATGCACTTTGGCTCCCAACATCTTCAGATCTGGCTGCAAGGATTTACCCGTCTGGAGAAAAATATCTGAAATATCTACAGTGAAATAAAATCATTCCCAACATCCAAAATACGTTGTTTGGATAACCTGATCTAAAGTAAAAAAGCATTTGTTTCTGGAAAACTCCATTCAGAAAAGATGTTGGTTACTTGGAAACAAAGCCTCATTATTTGGGGATATAGCACAGGGAGGGGCTCCAGACTAGCTATTTCTTAGTCTGATTCTTTTTTTTAGGGATGTAGGGTAGTGAGAGAGTAGCTTTTTTTGGCCAAATTCCCTACACAGACAAGCTCAAACTGATGTTTGTTTTATAAGGTTTGTTCCTTTACTTGAATTGGTGCCATTGATCTGTTATCTTTTCTAGAAAAACAGGACCATAACTGGCATCATAACATTTTCCTCCTAATTTTCCTACAGCTCTTCAGCTTTTCATTAAGAAAAGCAAATAAAGTGGCAGTGCTTTAGGAAATTTGTTAATTCCCTCAGTGGTGAAGAAATCCAGGTTAGGTAGTTTATATATACGGCCACATTTTGTAGAATCAGACTGAATTGCCTTTTTCATTCTTCTTGTCCTTAAGAAATCCCATTTCAGATGTTGTAGATATTTGGGTAAACAGGTTTGTTGTAGGATTACTTCGGAAAAGCCAGTTTTAAATAATATTTAAGAATATTTGAGGGGAAAAAATAGTGATGATGTGATGCTGGAGAAGGCTGGCTGATGGAAAGCTGGTTCCTGATGGGGAGATTTCCACCCTCTGGCCCAGGGAGGACAAACACATTCTCTGACCTCTCCGTCCACTCAGATGAGCCCACTTGGCCTTGGGTTGGAGGAGCAAATGCTCATAGTGAACAACTTGGCATAAACACACACCTCACAAATAATTTTCGTAAAACACCACGCAAGGGTATTTAATAACTGACATCTCAGACAGCTGTAATACCCTTCCAGACAGCCCATGACCAAAAAGCAGGAAAAAAATTGAGCAGGTAATTTGCTACATGTTTTCCCACTGTTTTTACCTTTGCTTGCTTATTTATTTTGCTAAGTTTTCTGACCTTTCTACAAAAATTGTGTCAATTAATTTTATTCCTATTAAGAATAATTTCTTTTTTAAAAGTTCATCCATCAGTCCAGCCATTTTTTGATTCACCCTTAATTTAATCCCCTTCTAATTAATTAATGGGCCTGCAGTCTCTCTAGAATGTCCTTTTCCTTTGATATACATTTTAGAACCCTTTTAAAGTTCTTTGGTTAGCTTTAAATTCTTTCCCCCCCTCCCCATCCTTATTATTTCCCCTATAATCCCTAACTGAATTTGAGTATGCTTGTTTGATTCCTTCCCCTGCCCCCTCTTGCTTTCTAATTTTGACTACAGCTTTTTTTCTTTTTTTTCCCTTTTTTTTTTTTAATTAAAAAAATTAAAGCCTCAGATCTTTGCACAGTCCCTTATGAAGCCACATTGGCCGCTTCTTGTTCTCTCTGTTCTTCATTTTGAGAGGAGCAGGAGTCTCTTGCAGCTTAATTATGGTTTCTTGCAGGAGTCCCCCTGCTTCCCCTCGCACTGGTGGCTGTACAGTATTCCTCCTCCTCCTCCTTCTCTTTTCCCTCCTCCTCCTCCTCCTTCCCCTCTGCAGACTTTTGTTAAATACAGTATGCACAGCGCATACCAACCTTTTAGATCCACCAGATTTCTCCCTCATTGGTATATAAAAATACCTGCCTAAAGATTTACACCCAGGCAGGTTTTCTTCCTGTCTTTAGCCATCTTTCTGGAATTAAATCCACTTCCAGAAGGACCAGAGGGTGCTGCTCCTTTTGTTAGCTTCAGCATCCATTTTCTAAAAAATTTTTTTCCAGCAACTGCAGATTCAAGGTCACAGTTGACCCATAGCCAGTGTTTTGGCAAATTTCATATATTTCACCTGAATACAGCTGAAATGAGGGCCAGATTCACTGCAGGTAAATCTCTGCAGCCTTTTACTCCCTTAGACCTGCTTTCTGCAGGCAGCAGATGCTGCTCAAAGTTCCTCAAGACACTTGGGAGCGATTTCAAAGCCCTTCTAATTTTCCTGATAATATTGGCACTCCTGGGTGCTGGTTTCCTGGTAGCTTAATATTTTTTTCTATATATATAAACCCGCCAATGTTGATAGCTTGAGTTTCTGGAATCAACTCTCAGTCCTCATGAAGCTATTTTAATTAGAATGGGAGGGCTCTGTTAACTAAAAGTGGAAGAAATATTGATATGAGGATGCTCTGAAATGTGCTCAGCCTAGTGAGCATCTTGTAACTCCTTGTGAATGCTGAACTATAACAAATTTTAGGCAGAGTTGGGGGTGGGTGACTTTTTTCTCTTTTTTTTTTTTTTTTTTTTTTTTTTTTTTTTTTCTCTCTCTCTTTTTTCTTCTCATTTTTCTTTCCTTTCTATTTTTCCTCCTTCTTTTGTTTTTTGTTGTGTTTTTTTTTCTTTTTTCCCTCTTCCTCCTCCCCCTTTCCCCCCCATCGCCCACTATTACCACCTAAAATCTTTTGTTCTCACATCTGTAAAACCCCACACTCGCAGCCGCCCCTCCCGCAGCACGCAGGGAAACCCAGAGCAGGTTTGTAACCCCTTTCCCCGCCCTGAGCCCCCACTCGGTGCCTTACAGCCCGTCCTGTGTGTTTACATCCACCTGGGTTCAGTTCCTGGCTCTTTCTCCGTGCCGAGCCCTCGGCCCCGGGTCCCTCGGAGCCGCCTTTGCTGCCGGCGGATCCCGGCTGGGGGATTGTCCCGCCGGGAGAGGAGCCGGGCTGAGCCCCTTTCCTCCCGTCCTGACAATTGTTCCCGCCGCTCCACGATCGGGTGGGTTTTCCCCTCTCCGCTGCCTCGCTTGGATCTCACAGTCACATCAGTCACATCCCCTGCTCCGGCTTTCCCTTCAGGGACACTTCGCCTCTGCCTCTGCAGCAGATTTTTGGCCATTTGGGGTTGGGGGTTTTTTTGCCATCTTCTGTCGGGGCTGGGCTTTTTTTTTTTTTTTTTTTTTTTTTTTTTTTTTTTTTTTCCAAGAGTGAGCGTTGTTGTGCAGGCTGCCCCAATATTGATTCCCAGCCCTCCCGGACTCTTATTTTATTTCATTCAATGTTGGCACCATATGGCAGCTATGGCAACTGAATATATAACCCTATTCAGTTTCTGACTCCAGTCTGGTCTGTTAAAGGGCTTCATGTTCTGGTCTGGAGAAAAAAAAAAAGTGATTCCTACAGCACATAGTCATAGAGAAGTTCAGATAACACTTTGCTGCCTTTAAAGTTCCCCTTTTCTGATATAACAAACAAACAAAAAAAGAACATAGACATATTTTACAGGGTTTCAAATAGGGCAAAGATATATGCTATTGAAAGAGTAACAGGTTAGTTTGAATTAATAACACAGTTAATAGCATATATAAAATCACAACGTGTGTGTAGGGCCCATGAGCAACATATTTGTGGTTATTTTTGTTTCACTGCATTTGCAGAGAAAGCTGTAACTCACTGCCTCTCAGGAAGCCAGCTGCTAATAAAGAACCTGGCTAATAAAGGGCAGAAATAAATGTCTGAGGGAAATATTTAAAAGCATGCCAGTGACTCAGGGACATGTGTCAGCTGGGACACATCATTTATTTAGGCATTTTCAGAAATTGCAAGTGGAGCACGCACTCGCTCACATGAGTAGTTTTACTTGTGCACTGCCTTTGAATTCAAGTTAAAGTTACTCATGTGCATAACACTCCTCAGGACTGGGCCCTACGGCTGTTTCCTCCTCCTGAAAAGATACTGAGGGAACTAATTTTTCTGATGATTAATCTCCAACGCTGCACCTGCAGTGCCTGCTTTCACTTGAATGAGAAGAGATTGATTTATCTAGCTATCTTTCTGTCTGTCTCATTATCCATCTCCCGTAGCATCGCAGCACCTCGGAAAATGATGACGAACTTATCTTCCCAACAGCCGTGTGGGGCAGGATGGAATTATCTCCACTCGCCAGATGGGGAGATCGAGGTAGGAATCAGCAAAGTGACATGCCTGAGGTCATGTAAGAAGTTAGTGTCAGAGCCAGGCAGTGCAAAGAGCTTCCTGGACTCCCAGACCTGTGCCATAATTCCCGTGCCACCCAACAGTTTTTTAGATCCCTGGCAAAGAATTGACAAATCCTGCTGCTTGAACCCAGCTCCACTTCATGGTGGAGCAAACCTCACTGTGGTACAGCAGTGCTGATATCCTGCACTGCTACTTGAGCAGAGAGCTGCAAAACACATCTGCCCTGGCAAGGGAGCTGCAGGGGGAGAGAAGAAAGGAGCAGCTTTTTCTGTGCTTTAAGAATATGAAAATATCACTATCAAAGTTAGGATAAAAAGTAGACATCTCCTGAGGTTCCTCCTGTGATCACTGTGCTGCAGGACTCCAGATGGCAGGAGCATCAGTGGGGAGAGTGAGCATGGGGGGCTGGTTAGGGGGAGCCCAGTGATGAGTGTGGCATGGGCAGAGCAGGGCTGGGGTCTCCTTTGGATGGGTGAATATGTGAGGGGCCAGTTGGGTGTTCCCACTGTTGCCTTTTTCCCAACCTGGAAATGAAACTCGATGTAATTTTAGCAAGGAGGTAATAGAAAAAGGGATTTTTATTTGAAGGCCTTCAGAGGCAGTTATGGAAAGATGTCAACAAAAACCTGCCCCCTCCAGGGCTGAATACAGTTTTAGAGGTTTTAGGAAATTAGCATAATTGATAAAAGGCACCAATTAAGAGGACAAGTGGTGATGTAATTCTCCTCCAGGTCAAGCCTCTTCTCTGGGGTCCCTCCCTCAGCACTGGCTGTACTTTGTCCATGGAAATGTATCTCAAAGAGTTGTTCTTGGCCTTGGTAGCCAGAAGAACCAAGACAGGATAGGGACCTTGTACCCCCCAGAGCTTGAAGCTCTGGAATTTGTTTTGTCATTCTGCCTAGGGAAAGGCCATTGAAAAGTACTGGAAAACTACCCACCAATACAATAGATTACAGAGCTACAAATATATGTGTGAAGAATACAGGCAACATATAAAAGAAAAAAAGGCAAAACTCAAATGGCACCACTTGGATAAATGGCAATCCAGTCCTGGCCATGCTGAGAGCCCTTGTGCCAACCTCCCTTGATGCAATGTTTTTGCAGGTATATTTCAACATTTGTGGGTGTAATTCCCTGCCAGTACTGAGGGCTTTTCACACAGACATGCAAGTCCATCCATCTTCCAAGCTGAACCAACAGAGAGCAGCATGTGGTACACTTGAGGGAACCTGTGCTTTTTGTCTGACTCCAAGTCACAATTCGAACACAGGCTCCTCTTAGGTATAACTCAGTCTCTGACCATCCCTGGTGCTTCCCATCTTGCTCTATGAGTTCCAGCCAGCTGGAGTGCAGATCTGACCTGCTCCTGACAGAACCTGACTTCATGGTGATGCCACCAGGGGCATGCCATGAGAGAGGAAATCTGACAGTCTCTCAGGTGTCCCATGGTCAGAGGAAGGGACATTTTGCAGATAAAGGCAGACACCAGCCAGAGTGCTGAGCCCAGAGCAGTGACACTGAAGTTTCAGGCTTGACAAGATGAACTCCTACAGCTAAAAGTAAAAGAGCATTAAATGACATTCCAAAAGCACCAGTTTTAACTAAGTTTTATCTTGTCCCAGTGCCCAGTAGCATCTCCTACCTCCAGCACCAGGACACTGCTGTGCCCACCAGCCTCATTCTCTTTCCCCAGCCCCAGCCAGGTCCCAGGGGATATCTCTGCTGAAGGCACTAACTTTTCCAGGCATGTCAGCTCCATTACTTTCTACAGTGCTGCAAGCATGGAGGGCCTCACCTTTCTTTTTTCTTAATGTGTGTCCTAATGTGCAGTCGATGTGGATAGTTATCCTGTCAGGGGCCTGGGGTGAGCGGGGCCTGATAGACCCTGGCAGCCAGCAATAGTTCTTTGCACTCTGCTTTGTAGTGTGCACCCAAGAATTACAAACCTAGGCCCAATACAAATAAATAATTAACTGCATTTCCCGGGGCAAGAAAATGAAGACTTGGAGCTGTGGCAAGAATGAATAAGTACATGAGACCTCTGGACCTGCAGTGCATGCACACAGTGCTTGACTGACAGTGGGTTTCTTGCAGCCATCACATCAAAGACTCTGGGAAACTGCTGTGCTGGATGGTCACTGGGAGGAGAGGAGAGGCGTCTCCAGAGGGGGGGACCCAGCAGACCAGGGGGCTGTAAAGCAATCTGTGATGTTTGGAAAATTGGGAAAATTTACAGGAAAATTCACTGTTCTTCAGGCGGCACCGTCAGTTCTAGCACGGTGGTCTTTGAGTGAAGAGGAGGGTAAAGGCCTTCCTCTCCCCAGCCTCAAAGGTGGAGGGTGGGCTGCATGTGACAAACCAGGTGGACCCCAAGAGAGAAGTGAATTGTCATCTGTGTCCCCACAAAGCTTCTGGCTCCCTCCAGAGCTGGGTCTCCTCCCAGCTCCCACCTTCCACCTGCTTGTCCTGTCCCACTCCTGTTGGGACTCAGGGCTTCCTCATCTCCTCAGAAACATTGGTACAAGCTGTAAGAAGGCAGGAGTTCTAATCCCCAATGCTAAAGATCCTCCCATCATGTAGGATGCTGTGCTGGGGGTGCCTGGAATTGCCCCTTGATACTTGGAGCTCTTGGGAGTTGTGCTGGGAAAATGGGTCAGCATAAAAGCCATCCTTTTCTGGACTATACTTGAGATGCCTCCTAAATGTACTTTCAATATATAAAACAGTGTGAGGATGGTTGGGCATGGGCAGCAAGAAGGCTTTACACACACCTCTGTGCTCAGCTTTCTCCCACAAAGGGAAGGAGCCAAAATTAGCCTCCCCAAAAATTCATCCATTCCTTCAGCCAGGCTATTTTGGGGCCAGCTAGAGTCTCTGTAGAGGTCTCTCAATTTTGGAACATGTCACCTTTGGGGCGAGGTCTGAATGTTGCAGCAGGTTGGCACAGCAAAAACCACTGCCAAAGAATCACTCAGGTCTGCACACTCACCATCAGCTCCATCACAGACTGTTATAAAACAGACATCTGGTATCCCTCTTTGAGTTTGCATTTTGGCCTTACCTTTTCCAACAAACTGTTTTTCCTCTTCTCTCCCTGTAAGTTGGTTTAAACTTAGCTTTTATTTAATTTCCTTCAGGGATATTGGTTTCTGTTTGATTTTATAACTTTTCTCACCTTCAAGGAGAAAAGAAGTGCAGCCCAGTGTTTCCTGAATCCCACAGCAGTGATTACAGTACCACTACTGTCATGGTTGTTTGGGGGAAGGACTCTCAACACCTTCTTAGTTTTGAACAACTTTGCTAGCTTGTTCAGTTGTTTTTATTAAAAGTTCCTCTAAAAGGTAATTCTTAAAAAAAAAAAAAAAATTACAACAGTAACTTAACCTTAATTTTGCCTTGTACATGTAAACCTCTCTGCTCCTGTGCTCAACTGGCTTGGGTTTTCCCTCTTCCAGTTCTTGGTACCCCTTGTGCCTTGTGCAGTCCTACTCTAACTCCCGATCCACACTAGACCATTTCTCTCTCTTGTCTTTATTCTCCTGTTTCCTTACCCCTTAGGTTTTATTCAGCTTTTCTGACTCTGCTTCAGCCTTTCTCTTCTTTTCCACAGCCTGGCTCCTCCCCAGGGTTTCCCCTTTTCCTTCTCCCTGGGATTTTGGAGCCTGTCCTGGAGAAGACACAAGCACTCAGAAGGACATAACTGATTCAGAAGTGACAGTGGCACAGAGTCTTCAATTGCAGAGAAGGTAGAGACCAAACCTGAGCCCTTTGGACACAAACAGGCTGTGTAATGTCAAAAGGTTGGTGCTTCCATTGTCACACACACCCATCTGACACCATTCAATTCACACCTTTTCTTTGTGATCCAAGGATCCATGTCTTCTCAAGCTACAAATGTCTCTGTGGACAAGCTTCTGATCTGCGTGGTCTTGGGTTTGTTACAAAAGAAAAGCCAGATGTTGAGATGGATGTTGTGATTCCAGGTCTCAGAGGCACAAAAAGCAGAACTAAATTTGGAAAATCCCATTCTTATTGATTCCTGAAGGGTTGTGTCTGTCAGAAAGCTTGGAACCATGCTATCCTGGAGCAGAGCTTTATGTTTTTCTTCCTAATATTAATTTTTTTCAGATCTTTCCCCTTTGTAGGAAGGAAGGAGGATGAAAGATTGAAAATACACTGAAAAGAGGAAACCTAACCTGTGTATTTTAGGTATAGCTCATTCATCATCCCAGAAAGGATCCTGAACAAGAGCTGCCAGAGATGGTACCTGGTGATGAAAAGACTGTTCCTAGGCCTAAAAAACTTGCAGACAAATAGAAAGATGTTCCTGTTAATACAAACAATATCCATGCAGTGAAAAAAATCTGATCATTTGTTCTTAACTTGTGCAAGAAAACCTCAAAATGTTAGATGAGTTGCCTTGATTCGTTAATGAATTTTTATATGGCGCTCTCAGCTCTTTATGTGTTTCTATATAACCCGGCTTTTCCAAGAATCATCCATTCTTAAAATTCTGTCTGAAGCACCTCTTAGAACTGCCTTCAGGTAGTAGAGAACAATGAAAAAGTCTTTTGGAATGGAAAAGCTTAGATTTTTTTCAGGTGTGTTTTAAATGAGCTCTCTGTGTCTCGCTGATGTTCATTCATTTCTGCTATCCAAATTTATGGAAGCAAAATTAAAAGCATGGTGAAAAGTAACACTCTTGTGGAAGAAACACTTGTAGTCAGAAATATTATTTGGACAATTAGTCAATGAGAAAAACTCCTCCCTGTAATCACGTCAAGATGTTGGGTTCCTTTGGAAACATCAAGAGTAAATTCAGTCAAATCCCTGCAATTTTCCTGGTATTAAATAACTCTCATCAAGAAGAGAATAAAGCACTTAAAACTTCTAGGTGAGTGCTATGTCACAATGCCATGCCTAAACTCCTCCCAGTGTCTGTGGAATTGGATGAGAGCACACACTACCTGAAAGATGTTCTGGATACCTTCTGGAGATGTTCCCATAAACATTATCCAAACAGGAGCTCCCATACAAACCTGTGGCTTATACACAGTGTAAAAACCTGAAAGCATTGCTGTAAATGGCCACTCATCATGGGGATTTGAAGAGAATCTCAGAACACCCCTGCTGGCTCCAGGCCACGTTCTGGATGCAAAACTCTGGCTACACCCAAGGTACCACAAAACTTCAGCTACATGAAGGACAGGTCATACAATCACTCCTTCCTTATTGCTTGTGGCAACTGGAAGTGTCTGGACAACAACAATCCAGCTTGGATGTGGCTCTGAACAACCTGGTCTTGTGGAAGGTGTCCCTGCCCATGGCAGATGGCGGGAACTGAATGACTTTTAAGGTCCCTTCCAACCCAATCCATTCTATAACTCTGTGATAATTCTCTCTGTGTGTTTCATGTGCTTAGAAGTCACTCTTCCTAATTTCTTGCACAGTCAAAACAAGGTCTTGATCTCCATGGGGCAGGTGCAGCATTGTCCATGCAGACACCAACCCAATGCTGAGATCCCTGATAAGGAAGGGGAACCTACCTGCCTTCCTGAATGCAGCCATGACAAATCAGCTTCCAGTCAAGGTAAACTAATGTTTTATTAAAAACTGTTGTCACACAGAACCAAATTCCTAAGCTGTGAAGTATAAAAGAGGCTTTCAAGCAATCTTCCCTTGAACTGTGGCAGCTTAAGCCTTGTTGCCATTGCTCAAGTGCATCAGGAAATTGTTTGAAGGGCTCAAAGGTTAAGAATATGTGTTTTCATCTGCACAGAAAGGTGAAAGATCAGATGGCTGACCTCAGCTATTTGTGTTTTGTCTTTTTATCATCATCTTCAAATGAATCAAGGAGCTGTTCATTCAGTTTCATGAGGGCAGGGCTTTCCTAGATGTATCCAGGGTTGTTCACAGGTTTTTCAGAAGAGCTGGAAGACCCCTCCAAAAGAGAAACAGCCAGAGGTTGTGATAATCTTCATTATTTTCATCATACTATTGTTCCAGGAGCCCTCTGAAATTAGACAGCCCATGACATAAAGTTTTGTACCAATATGTAATAAGACATATGAGCTCTGTCTCTACTATTTGGAGAAGGAAAATCGTTGGAATCAAATAAGCAGATTGAACAGGAGGAAGGTGGAATGTCTCCCATGATGAAGACTTTGCAAAGTCAGTGAGAGGTGAGTGACTGCTTGTGCCTACACTGCATCCCATCTTGTGTCCACAAAGGAGCAGCTCTCTCTTATTCCACATGTGGGTACTCCAAGGCTCTCCTCCAGTACTTTTTAAACCTCCACAGTGCAGCAGTTCTGGTCAGAATGAACAAGGGTGACAAGATCCCCACTGAGAAGAAGTAGTCTTAACCTAAAAAGACTCTTCTTATCATGGAGAGAAAATATCTATTCCTTTCTAGGTATCTCACTTTCCTATTTCTCAGAGGTTCTGTGTGGGAAAGGGCTGCAGGCAGATAGCCATTCATCCCTTTTTTAATCTGGGACACAGCAGACAAGAGGCTTTCCTGAGAACTTAAGGATTGATGGTACAAGAGAAGAATAAACATAATGAAAATGTGAGGGTCACTCATTTTAGGAAGTTGAGGCAATCTGAAAACAGGAAATTCCCTGTGCACTATGCTATGCTATCACACCAGAAAGCCTCACAACCACAACCCGCCCTAGTTCACATCTCCAAATTTTGTCATTGCCCTCAAGTGTCCCCAACACAAGTGTGGCTCAGCCCAGAATGATCTTGGCTGTCATCCTTCCGTGTGCTGCCTTGCAGCAGTGTCCTGGCTGTGCTCAGCACCACCAGCTGATTTCTCACCTCAGTTTCAAGACTGAAAGAAAGCTGCCCCCCATGGTAAAGTGCTCTGGTGTGTTTAGGCTGCCCTGAGGAGGAGCACAGTCAAAGGCCATATGAAACACTACTCAGCCTCAGAAAACACCAAGCATCTTGAAATTCCTTTTATGATCCTACCTGGTCATGAAAAGTTAAGTCTTTGAAAATCAAAGCAAAATTACTCTGAGAAAACCAACCTCACACATTCTCCCAATTCCTGGGATTCAGGCATCATTACCATCCTCTCAGGCTGTGCCATCACCAGATGACCACAAATCCCTCTGCTTCCAAGTGGGTAAGGCATGGCCAGGAAGGCTCTGGTTAACACAAACATTCCAGGTAGGTGAGTGCTAAAGTACCAGGTGAGTGTTGGGGTTTAATTAAGCATGGGAAGCTTCTTTAGGAAAGGCACCATCATGGGCTGGAGGCTGAGGGCTGGCACCACTGCCTGCACTGGGATCAGGGAAGGAAGGAAGGAAGGAAGGAAGGAAGGAAGGAAGGAAGGAAGGAAGGAAGGAAGGAAGGAAGGAAGGAAGGAAGGAAGGAAGGAAGGAAGGAAGGAAGGAAGGAAGGAAGGAAGGAAGGAAGGAAGGAAGGAAGGAAGGAAGGAAGGAAGGAAGGAAGGAAGGAAGGAAGGAAGGAAGGAAGGTATCTGAAACCACAAAACCTTCCAAACCTAGATAGTTCAGCTTCATATTCTGAAATTCACTGGCAATGGGGGAATTCGGAGGGAAGACACACATGAAGTATAGTCAGTGATAAGCAAAGCCACAGAGCAGGCACTTCTCCAGCTCCTCCCTGCCTTTAGCCATGTAGGCCCAAGAGGCTCATGCAAGGTGCTGGGGTGCTCTCTTTGCATCCATCAATCATAAATTTCACAGATTAGGAATTACACTGATTCTTCTTCCTCTTCCAGAAGAGTCAGGAATATCTAGCTGGATGAAATGGACCATATTTTGCGGTTCACTCTGTGTGCTGCAATGGGCAGAGCAGTGGGCTGAGAGCACAACCACACTGTCCTACTTCTGGCCAACATTGTTGAGCACAGCTCAAAAAAACCCTAACTCAGCTAAATGCAGTGAAAATGTGAATATTTAGTCATCGTGATATAGGTTACATGGGGAAAGAAGTTGAGACAAGGCTCCATCTCCTTTGGTATTAGTAAACAGGCTTTTAATCAATCTTTTTTTGTCCCCAAATAATACTCTGGAGGCCAGAAGAGATGGCCTTGTGGTTAAGACTTGGCCATGGCAAGGCAAAGATGTTTAATGTCTGCCCATTCTCAACCTGTGCTAATGAAGGAGCAGTGATCCTGCATTGGCTGGTGGGTGATGAGCACCGGGTGAATCAACTCTGCTGCTTGTGCAGGGCCAGGCACAGGGGATCCCAGTCCTGACCAGGACTGAGAGCCACCCCTCCAAAACAGCTCCTAATGAGCAACAGTCATAATGAAACTCAAACACGAAACAGATCAGCCCAAGGTAACCTGGGCAAGGTGAGCTGTGTGAGACATTTGGCACAGTGCTCAACCTTCACTTCCCAGTGTCATGCTGAAAATGACATCCCAGCCCCTGATCCCCATCAACAGCAAATGGCTGGTGCTGACCTTGTGTTTGGCCCTGATAACCACTGCAGCCAGACACTGCTCCTGTGCTTTTGCAAGGCTGAGGCTGGCTGGAGCTTGGCCCCAGCCTTGGGAATTTGGAGAATTGATCAACAGCAGCCAGATAAATACAGCCCTGCCAAGCACTAAGGCTTTCTGAATCTCACCTTTTGCTCATATCACATTTAATATGACAAGGAAGATTTTTTTTTTTCCTACCATTTAGGAAACACTGCCATATTGAAATCTTTTTCTTTCTTCCTTCATTAATGTCTGTGTCACCTCAAGGGTTGATGTAATTCCTTATTGGCTGCTCTTCTAGAATTTGCTTTAAGAAAACTTCAGCTAGTTTTCAATGTGGCTGCGAGGTTAACTAGAAATAGAAAATGTCATGAACATGCTGGATATATATCCCTTCTGCTTCCCTGCCACTAAGCCAGCTTTTCATAAAGTTTGAAACCGATATTAATATTTAACTTTTAACTCACAAGATCTTTCATGGTCTCAGCTCTGCTTAATTAGCTGACATTTAGCTCCCTCTATTCCACGGCATACACCTAGGAGTCCTTGGGTACTGGTTTATTAACATTCCCCAAAGTAGATTGGAGCAGGCGGTTACCAGAACCTTTATCAATTGCTCCCGAAGGCGATGGAATTTATTGCTGAATGCCATTAAATCAGCCAGGTCTGTAAATATGGTTAAAGGCACGAAGACATTCTTGTTTTCCAAAGCTTCTCGCTCAGTTTAAATGAGCTTTGTGAATTGGTCTCTCCTTCTCTCCCACTCTTTCTCAGGCAGCCTTGTTGAGGCGCGCCTGAAGAAAGCCTGTGCATTAACCTGTGCTGCATTAAGCACAGTTCTGCTGTTAATCAACGCTCGTGCAGCCATCGACTGCAGCACTGCTCCGGCACAGGCACGGCTGTGGGGGACTCACCAAGTCTACCAACTCCACTTCGTAGCTATTTCCCAGCCTTTCACACTTTTCCCTCACTAAAGGCTTTCCTTGTTCTCATCCAGTGTCAGGAATCCCCATGCTCAGACAATAGAAGGTGTGAGTGCTGGGTTTACACTCACTCTGTGCCCCCAGTACCAACCCAAGAGCTTTTCTCTCCTCGCCCCTTTCCCTACCCCTGGTTGGTCTCCCATTGCCACCTCCATCCTGCCAGTGGCAGACGTGCTCCTGAGAATTCCTACAGACTTGTTCCAGAAATAACTGTATCCAACTGAGCACTAAAAGTAAGGACAATTTTCAGACACCAACACAATTTCGGATCACTCACAACTCCATAACCAAAATGCTAATTACCTACTTAAGCCCCAGAACAAAGTATGCTGCACTCGGATGTGTACACCATAATTACAAGGTATTCCTCACTGCTCCTGCTGTAAGACTCACTAATAGTATTTCATTTCATATGAATCTGGCTTTCCTTATTTCTGGTAAACTTCACATGTATTAGGAACACCATACGAGGTTAATATTTTGCTCATAAAATTCTAACATATTTGTTCTTTATGTCAGTGAAACAGTGACAAGCAAGATGCATTCTCTAAAAACTGTATTTTGATGAAGCTATCACAAATGTTAGACCACAAAGATAAATATGAATAAAAAACATGACATGAATTAGTGGATAACCTTGTTTTAGGGCTTATCTTAATAAATAAAGCATTGATCTTGACAATTTAGGATCTTGCTTCGTCCACTTTTGTTCCTCAGTAAAACGAAGTTAGTGACCTCCACTCATTCAGCATAAGCCACATTTGAAATAAAATCTGTCACCAGGGAAGTGCTCTTTTCTTGGTATATTTGGCATGAAAATGAAATTAACTGTTTAAAAAAAAAAAAAACTAACAGTCCTCATGAACTGGGGAACCCAAGTCTCCCCAGGTCAAATGTGACAGCTCTATCTCAAGTCAACAGACTAAAGCTACTTGCTCTGGGCAAAGATCTGGTCCTGCTTCCTTAGAAATGACCTCTACACTTCTGTTGCACTGATAAAAGGCAAGATCATGCCTTTGGATATGTCTCTGACTCCATCAGAGTAGGGTGAGGTAAATAAGGAAGAAAAGACAGGGTCTGAAGTCACGACATATTTCCTTGCTTTTCCATATAGGTTTTGAGATGCTCATTTCTTGGAGGGAACCAAGAGGACCAGCTGAGGACAGCTACATAAATATCTGGATTGATGGGACTCCAAGCAGTTCATGTCATGTCACATCATATATATCGTATCATTTTACCTAATCTGCTAATTCACAGATGATAAAAAGCATGAATCTTTTTTTTTTCCTTTTAAATTGAGCACTTCTTACTGAACCCAAGATGAGTTTGGCTTCACAAAGATCCTCATAAATTTTACGTTTGCATCTCAGTCAGTCAGTTTCTGTTTCGATAAAGTGATGGGGAAACAATCTGAGTATTTACCCCAAAAATAAATACCCCAGGGCTGGGGAGAGTGTGTATCAGATGTGGTCCAGCACAGCATTGCCCCAGCTGCACCAGGTTACATCAGGATGAGACTGGAGTGACACTGGGGTGAATTTGCCCCCTATCTTAACACGGATGCAAAAAGCAACAGACACCAAAATTCTCTGGCAGTTCTGCAGTGTGAAATTCAAAGACAAATTGCAAAAGTATAAATATGTGCAAATCATAGTTCAAAGAAAGGCTTTCCTTCTGAGGGAGGGATATCTCATTGCTACCATCTCGTAGTGTTTTCTCTGCACACCAGGCACAGTGGTTGAATGCCTGCACTGAGCCCAGCACTGGAGGACTTGATGCTCAGCAAAAATCCCAGCCAGGTTACTTAAGAACTCTTTCATAGCACGACTCTGATCAATTTTGAGGGCATATCAAAGCACAAGGCAGCCCTTAAATTTTAAAGAGACATTCAAACCTATCTGCCCAAAATAATTTAGCAGTTGCTGTTACAGAAATCACAAAAGTTTCCTCTATTTTAAAATACGAAGAAAAAAAACCAACCCAAAATTTCTCCCTGTTGCCACCTTACTTTATTTATTTTGCTCTTTTTATAACAGTCAGCCACTTGCACTATGCTGTTCTCCTAGGTGATCAATTTTCTTAGTTACTTTTATGGATTTTTCATGTTGAATGATAAAAAGAGGATGCTGGAGAAAGGTAAAATATTTTTAAATTTTTTGGGAAAAATATATGATTAAAATAAGGTGAGAATTAGCTAGACTTTGAAATAGCTGCACAGAATCCCAGTAACTGTCTTCTTTTTATATGACATGCTAACATGTGTGTTTTTAAACATACTTGGACCCAAATCTATCTTTTCTACCCACTCAAAAATCAAGAGATTTAACAGAATGGAAACAGGAGGGAAATCTGAACATTTCCCATTAGTTTGATACGTTATCTCTTAGTTTTATGCCCAATAAGAAACATTGTCTTGCTCTCAGACTTTAAACACAGCCAGCTGATTGTGAGTTTTGTATGTGAGGTGAGCTCAAAATCCACACTAAAGAATCCACCTCAGCCTAAACTAGCTGTTCGTAAGTTGAATGAAATGGAGAGGGAGTTCGAATATTTGAAAGTTTCTTTAAAAATTGCTGTTTATACACACATCAAAGAAGGTGTTGGATTGGATTAAGTGTGAAGAAAGTCTTTCTTAAATACTGAAGGCATTAT
This sequence comes from Zosterops lateralis, assembly GCF_965231275.1. NCBI lineage: Eukaryota > Metazoa > Chordata > Aves > Passeriformes > Zosteropidae > Zosterops > Zosterops lateralis. The sequence continues at coordinate 9,118,291 of NC_139762.1, forward strand.
TTTCATTTTATAGAGTATAGCTGCTCCACAATATTTAAATTATAACTTCGATGAAGCATTCTGCAAAATTGGTCTTTCAGTAGTATGTGGCAGAGAGTATTCAACCTGAATAAAAAACTTCAGTCTTTTTAAAAACATTAACTCAAACAAATCTTTGTGTTACAGATTTAGGGGACAAGACATTAAAGTGCTGCAAATCAGCATTGCTCTAATTGCTTCTGTAAAGCTCCAGCAATTTACATGCACTGAGGGATGGGCTGTTTTATTGTTGAAATATTGAACTTTAGAAATATTGTGAAAATCTATAAATAAACTTTAAAATTATGTGGCACTTATTAACAGATTTTTAATCAGAGAGGGGTTTTGTTTTTCATGATACAATTCATCATTTTATATTCTTGCTTTTTACTCAATCTGTAATAAATGTGACCAATGTATTTTCAGAACTTTTTCTTTGTTATAAAGTTTACTTTTACCATAAATATTCTACTGCTTTGAATGAACTAGACTTGTTATCTTAAAACCCTGGCTAAGTAGTTAACATCCTTTTAAACAGTGTTTTTATAGAGTATTGGAGCCTGAAGCAGATATCCTCCCATTTTATCTTCTGGAGACACAGCAACAACCTGAACCGAGTCCCATCTCTGGGTGAGATTTACGACCAAATGTTTTATACTGATTAATAAATATTTTGGACATAAAAAACACCCCAATGATGAAAGGCACAACTTCTATCAGGAATATTTTGATGTTTTTTGCCATTTCTTTCATAAGAAAGCTTTAATTAAAAAAAGTTATTACACTAGTGGTGCTCATGTTGAGTGAACGTTTATATCAGGATCAGGAGGACTTTGATATGGAAATTTTAAAGGAACGGCTTGTTTTAAGGACTGCACACTCTCTACTAAGTTATTTCACCTTTAAAAGGACGAATTATTTCAAAAGTTTGCCATCATCGTCTCAATAATAGGAATAGAAACTCTGCAGCTCTTAGCTATAAACTCTTAAACTCTTTATGGTCTGGAAATACAGATGGAAAAAGTCATCTGTTAAATGCATGAAAAAAATAATAGGTTTTTTTGAGTTCTCTTAGTTGTCTTTTTTCTGCTGGAACAGGAGGCTCAGTTTTTATAGACCCCAGCTCTGTGACAATCAGATGTTGATTTTATGAAAATCAGCACAAGTGAAATTAATACCTTGGGGTAAATAAAAACCTGAACATAGAAATAATGTTGAAAACCAGTTGCACATTAAACTCCACATTCTCATCAAAAGTGCACATTCTCATCTGCACATTTCATACCAAAATATCAGAAACAGAAAAACAGTTAAAATAATAATAATAATAATAATAATAATTAAAAACCCCTTGTTGAGTGTGGGCACATTCAGAGATTAAAAGTAGAAACCAGTGGAGATATTACAACAGCAAAAATTGACTACACAAGGAAAAAAAAAACTGGTGTTCTCATCTTACTTTGGTCTGCAATGAGGAGCTGATCTCTTCTGCAACCTTTGTGAGCAGCAGCCTCTGCTCAGGCACCTAAGGTAGGAAAAGTTCCATGTGATTTACTGATGTCCTGAAGAGTAAAGCTTTGCTGAAAGTACCAGCTTCTTTAATCAAAAATGCGTATTTTTCAAACTAGGAAAACACAAGTATTCTACTCGAAGCACTTGCACCAGTGAATGCGTGAAGGTGAAAATTAGAACATGTTAAACAACTTTGGGCAATAAATCAGGAATGAGGGATATTTTCTGTTGAATCAGATAAAGAAGGATTTTTTTAAAAATAAAAGAGTAAAGCAATCTATTTATTCTCAATTCCTGTCCTCAAATGTGCTAAATAATTCAGTGTCTGATTCTTTCCTTACAGGGCAGGGACACGACTTGTGCATCCCCATGCGAGAGGGAATTTTTGCAAAGCCTTGAAAACTCTGGCTCATTTGAATTGAAAAACTATCCCACCACGTCAGGCTCTCTAATGATTGTCACATCACATAAACACAGTTTATGGAGTTTCTTTAAAGAGTTGCTGGAAAACCACCTAGGAAGCACCCAAGCTCTTGTGGTGAACCTGTCGCTGCTCAGGTGGGTTTCACATCTGGCTTTGGGCTCTTGCTGGTGCTCCTGTGGGTGGGTTTGGCCATGGGTCAGCCTTGGAGAACAGACCCCAGCATATTGCACAATATGACACTAGTAAATACAGAAAATATCCTGATTTTCTCTCCAGAGGGGCCCACGTTAGTCTTCAAATTCATTTCCCTGGTCTTCCCAGTATAACCTCATTGCTGCAGCTAAAATCTGACAGTATTTTTAGACCTAACTTTGTATTTTAAAACAAGGAGTGTTACAGCCCAGTTCTTTAATAAACCCCACTGATATGGATCCTCCAGTCCCTTGTTGCATTTGGAGAAATGTGTGCTCACAGATCCTATTTCAAGGCATGGACGTAAAGGCTAATCTCTCTCTCTCCTGTTCTTTTTCCTAGTTGCACAGTGTTATATGTGTGTATTATAAAATTGGCTTTTCGCAAGATGTGTGCTATATGATTAATAACATAGTAAAGATATAAAGGTATAAGTTTATTTCTGCTATTGGTAAGACTAGATATAAAGGGAGTAGTTGATGTAGCAGCTGCTTAAACTGTCTGTTTGGTTGGGATAACATCCAGTGAACATGTAAAGAAGACTCTGCTACTGATAACACCAAGTATCAGCATCTATCACCCGCAGCAAGCACGGACCAAGGCCCAAGCTGGACGCGATAAGAAGGACACAGCCACGAAACACGCATGCTCTAAAAAGGCGGATCCAAGGAGGGATCATGCAGGGCAGTTCCTGGAATATGGAAACTAGTTTATGGAATTTCATATATCAATATAACGAAAAGGGTATTTAACGAGTGTCTCTGAGAAAGCAAGGTGTGGACTTGGCTGAGTGCCAAGTCACCCGGCCGGCCGTTTTTGGTTTTTTCTTATCTCCTAATTGTCTTAATTATTTTATTAAACATATTTCTTAAAATTTACTAAAAAGTGAACCTCGTTTTTCACAATTTGGGGGCTCGTCCGGGATATACCTCGACCCTGAAACCCCAAGAATTCCAGAGCGAGGGAGGCGCCCCGCCTGAGTTTTTGGCGGCCCAAAACTTTGTTTTTCCTGGTGAGAATTGGGGATTGCAGGTAAACATCCAAAGAGACAAGCAAAGAGAAAGAAAAAAGCAAGTAAGGAAAAGGGAAAAGGCTCCCTAAAACTGCAGTATTTTTGCTCCATAAAAACCTCGTGCACGAAGAACCTGAGGAAGAAAATGGTTGTGAGTAATTCTCAGGGGAGCGGGTTAAAAGGGGGGTCTGTGTGCTGTGTGAATGGGACACTGGCTGAATACACCAGACTGGTGAAGTGAGTGTGGTGTGGCTTCTCATGCTGTTCGTTATCTCACTAGGGAAACGGCTAGCACAGAGGTGAAGCAAAAGATAAAAAGTGTGAATGTGACCCCAGGTGATTGGGACGGGATCCCAGAGGAAAGAGGGGTTGTAAAAAGCCCCGGGTGGCTGGGACGGTCCCAGAGAGGGGTTTGGACCCCTCAAGGGAGCTAATAGTTTTCCTATACAACCCACTGGGAAAACGAGATACTGGGGGGGGGGAAACGTTTGAACCCCCTGGTCTGGGACGGGGTCCCAGGAAAAGGGTTTGGACCCCTTAAAGGAAGAAAGCAAAGGACACCTAGACTTGCTGTTGAATTAAAAGGGTTACGTAAGACCCAAGAGCATTTAGGGTTTGGCCAAATATAGGTATTTTTGGGTTTTTGCCAGATTGAGGATAGAAACACAAAAAAGCCTTGCAGGTGTAAGGTCCAAGACACCTGGGCTTTGGAAAAGGCTGCCAGGTTGAGGAATACTAAAGGCTTGAAAAGTGTGATAATCTAAGAACATCTGGGGGTTAGTCAAATACCTATGAGTAAAAACTAACAATTTTTTTTTAAAAAGGGTACCAATCTTTTTGTGTTGTCTTTGTGTAAGTGGAAGTAAGTGCAGCTGAAGAGGTGTGATTGTTGTGGAGTTTATTTGTGTTAAGGAAGTGAATTGTTGAAACAGTTAAAATGTCTGAATGGAAAAGGGGGAACTGCAAGGGAATTAATGAAGAATTCAGGTTCAAGAGGGCTGTCTAAAAAGAGGATTGGTGCAGTTTTGCAGATTAATGGGGAAATTCATTTTGAAGAGTTTTTATTGTTGTTGTTATTGTTGTTCTTGAGTGAATGTATGTGTAATATAGACTGCTGAAGTAAAATAGGAGTTTTTGTTTTGAAAGATAGAGTATGCAGCACATGGTGCTGTGCTGCTGAGCTGATGAGTTTTCTGTGCCTCGGGGGAAAAAAGGAGGGGGTGATGTTCGGGCTGTTGGATGGCAGAGAGGAGACCAGGCAGTGACTGGATGGAATTCTGAAGGTGGGACAGAAGCTTGGAGAGTCTTATGTTAGAGGTCTTGAAAGGTTTTTTGAGAATTTTGGAAATTCTTAGAGGTCTTAGAAGTTGTTTTTGTTTGGTTTGGTTTTTTGGTTTTTTTGGAGTGCATTGAAATTGCCTAAAGAGATAGCTATAAGACATCAAATGCTGGGGGGTGACCTCAAAAGTAGGAAGGAATAGTTTTAATGGAACAGGAGATTGGAGTCAAAAGAGTTGTGAGAGTTCTGGTGTTCGATAAGAAGGAATTAGAAGAAGAAGGAATTATGGATGAAATTAGATCTTTTGTTATTGGGAATTTTTTTTAACAAAATTAATGCTCAAATGCCATGAGTAAAATGTATGTTGGGAGTCCAGATGCAACCCAGATTGGAACCTGAAAGTAACACCCTTTGAGATAATGTTTAAATTATGAAATAAAGAGAAATTAATGTTAAGAGGGTATAGCTTTACAATTGCAAAAATGGGAGAGGAAGTTCTTTAACCCCACAGTGGGAAGATGCTTTTTCAGGTATTGCAGGCAACTGAAGCTGCGGTATGGCTGAAAAACTAAAGCTGCAAGTTTTGAATCAACGTCAGCAAAATCAAGAGACCGGTGTGAGAACCCAAGAATGAACTGTAGCATCTAAACCAGGTGATACAAAGTTGAATTTTAAACAGAGCTGAGTGGTCATGAACTGGAAAAGACTCAAGTAAATTTGGAAGTTATGGACAAAAGACTTTCTCTGTTTTACTTCTCTGCATAACACCTAAAAATCAGTCCGGTCTGTCAAATGCTACCTCTGTTTCTTCACAGCTACAAAGGAAATGGACTTTCAAGTAATTCTAGTGTGGGGAGTTGAAATTGAAATATGTAATATTGGTTTTTTTTGAAAGTGTTTATGTCACTCCACTGTATAATATTGCAGGTACATGAAAATCACAAGAAGAAGACGGGCTCCATATCCCTAACATTTTGGCTAATTTATTTTAGGTTTTATATCTTACAGAACAAACAATATGTTTTTGCTTCTTTTATTTTTTCTATTTTTGTGTGTGTTTAAGGTACTTCTTTCATACTAACTTAAAGGCATTTTATTACTTATTAATCTGTTTTGTTTAAAGAAGGAGGGCAGAGAAGAGCGCCTATGTGAAATACCAAGAGGATATGTTAGTGCTCACAAAATATAGGGTGAACTACTACCCAACAGAGTGAGAACTAAGGAAAGAGTTTTCAACTAAACTAGTACTGTGTCAAGGTTAATACAAGAGCTGTGATTCCTTTGTGTACACACACAACATTTGTAACCAATACAGGACATTCTTCAGTTACGCTGGCAGCGTTGTCCCCACAAAAAGGTACAGATAATTACTGATAGAAATCTAGTTCTGTCAAGTTTATTCTCAAGAACAAATTTTTCTTCTACTATTTAGAAGTCATGAGAAGAGATATAAAGATTTGTTCTTCAAATGGGTGGATCAAAAATAATTTAAAGTACTAATTATATAACTTTATAAGGTGGAAAAACTTTGTCATTCGCCTCTTAGACAGAGGTTGAGATGTAGATATTGGTTGAGAAGTTTTTTTTTGTTGTTGTTGTTGTTTGTTTTTTTCTTTTTCTATGGGCAGTTCTTTGTGTGTCTTTGTTAAGAAACTTTTGAAGGTGTTTTGGTTTTCTTTTTTTATATAAGAAGATGTCAGATTTTCTTGTGGAATATAAGGAGAGATAGTATGAATGACAAGATACTTGCTGCTTAGAAATATTATTGTGGTATATGCAAAATTTTTCTAGTAGTTTCATTTATTTCCCTGCTTGATAAGTTACTATGAATTTTGCAGAAACTGTTTTGGAAGGTTTTTTTCTTAGTTTTCCAGCTGGCTGCAGATAAGACCTAGCTCACAAAACTGGTGGTGTTGATTGTCAAAGGGGGTTCTTATCGAAGTTTCTAAGGAGCATCTAATCTTTCAAATCAATGCATGTCAAATTGAGTGAGTGTGTTTGCCTTAGATAGAAATAAATCTTATAATGTATGTATCTTTCTGAGTTCTCCTAAATAGTGAAGGAAAATCTTCTAGAATAGCAAGAATTCATTGTCTTCCTGCCCTAAGAATAAGCTGAGCAGAGGATTGGCCCAACAGAAACCTTCAATATGATAAAACTCGAACATCAGAAGGGGTAAAAGAAGTTTCTGTTGTTTTTTGTTGGTTTTTTTCTCTTCTTTCTTCTTTTCACTCTGTAGTTTAAGTTATTTTTTGTTGAGTAAATTTTTTTCTCTCTTTCAATTTCTTTTTAACCTGTCCCTCAATCCTAGTTACAGTTAAAAAGGTGGAAGCTTTCAAAAATTAAATGGTATCAGAAGTGACATGGAATAGTTGAACTAAAGATGCAGTTTTACTCGGAGTGCAGCTATGGCCAGCATAATTAATTGTCAGTTTTAAAAGGGCTTTGCAGCTGGCCTTTGGATTAAAAGACTTTACTGCCTTTTAGTGATGCATGTGTACATATATCCCAGTAAATGGGGATTACCAGTGCCTGTTGAGTGGGAAATACCTGAGGAACAGTAGAGAGAATTACGGTTAAAAAAAAAAAAAAAAAAAAAAAAGGTCAAAGGCAATTTGTCTGAAAACTAACAAACAAACAAACAAAAAGAATTAACAAGGAAATAGAGGGCAAGACTGGGTTGGACGCTGTACTTGCCACCAAGAAAATCATATACTCCTGCTGTGGGTAGCAACCCCATAGGCATGGAGGGTGGAGGTATAAGCCATACCAGACCTCTGTTATTCCTTTTTCTGTCACTTCACTCATTCTTTGTCTTTTGCCTTATAGGATATTGGCAAAATCATGCTACAGATACTATTGAAAGTTCTATATGAAAAGACACTGAGGTTCCTTTCTTATTGCACATACCCGTATCGACAGTCACTGTTATAACCCATCCAAATTAGATAATTGGGAAAATATTAAATTGTGGAAAACTTAAGGACCAGTGGTGACTGGTTGGAAAGTAAGTGTCTATAAGAGGAAATAATGGAAGCTAGAAAACAAGGAATATGGCTCAAAGCCAAATGAATTATAAAAAAAGAAGAGGTGGGGTTTGTTATATGTGTGTATTATAAAATTGGCTTTTCGCAAAATGTGTGCTATATGATTAATAACATAGTAAAGATATAAAGGTATAAGTTTATTTCTGCTATTGGTAAGACTAGATATAAAGGGAGTAGTTGATGTAGCAGCTGCTTAAACTGTCTGTTTGGTTGAGATAACATCCAGTGAACATGTAAAGAAGACTCTGCTACTGATAACACCAAGTATCAGCATCTATCACCCGCAGCAAGCACGGACCAAGGCCCAAGCTGGACGCGATAAGAAGGACACAGCCACGAAACACGCATGCTCTAAAAAGGCGGATCCAAAGAGGGATCATGCAGGGCAGTTCCTGGAATATGGAAACTAGTTTATGGAATTTCATATATCAATATAACGAAAAGGGTATTTAACGAGTGTCTCTGAGAAAGCAAGGTGTGGACTTGGCTGAGTGCCAAGTCACCCAGCCGGCCGTTTTTGGTTTTTTCTTATCTCCTAATTGTCTTAATTATTTTATTAAACATATTTCTTAAAATTTACTAAAAAGTGAACCTCGTTTTTCACAACAGGGAGAAAAACGTGAGAAAATATGTAATTCCAGAGTGCTGTGGCAGCATTAAACTACAGCTTCTCAGCCCATATATTGCCTTTTTAAACCATAGTCTTGCAGAGAGTGTTAAGGTGAGCGGTAAATGACTTAATGGGAGCTTAATATTCTGCACATACCCATAACAGACATTTTAGTTGCTTTTAATTGATGTAGCTGCTAGCTTTGTTAAACTCTCCAGGAGAGTAGTTCTCACTGGGAATGAGCCTCCTAGAAAGTATCAGTTTGCAAAAACACAATAGTTTGAGCGATAATTGTGCAGAAAAAGACTTCTGGATTTCTTTGCAGTTGAATGAGAGCGTTTTGTTTCACTTTTGTATAACTCAACATCGGGTGCCTAAATTATAGTCAAACTTTCCAAACAGCTAAATAAAGAAACATGGGGTAAGTCACTTTTAAGATAAAACAGGGACTCTAAGATTTTAACCAAACAGAACATTTTTATGGCTGTGAGCACATAAAAAGAAAATTATGTAGGAGAAGTCCTGCTGTTACTTAAACAGTAGCTTTCAGCACTCATAAAATACATGGTGTTAAATTATTTTCCACTTATAAATCAGCTGGCTCTGGTCTGTACATTAGCACAAGCTTTAACTGGTTTCTGGCTCCTTACTGGCCTTCACATAACTCCATTTAACCCTGAATGAAATGCTGCTGGCATGGCACTGAGCCCCAATCATCACAACTAAAAATATATATAACCCCAGAAAGAGCACACAGAAAATTATTGCAATCAGCAAAGAAAATTAGAGAGCAATTTAAAAAAAAAAATCTGTGTTATTCCATTGGGCCGACTGGCAACCGTGTCTTATATTTGGGGGTGAGGGGGGGATAAAAAAAAAGGTAATCTCCTCGAAAATTAACTTTTAGGGTTTTTTTAAGCTTGTAAAAATAGTAGAGGATCTGAAGGTGCGTCTCAGCAGGTTTTGCCTGCCTGTCTAGCACTGAGACTTTTTGCGTGATCAAAGAATACATGACAGCGAATGGATCTATGCTTGTAAATATCAAACGGTTTGATCACACTAAAAGACTTTATTGAAGTTCCCCACTTTTTAATCAAACAAGAAACATCCACCTCCAGTAGCTATAAAAAAAAAAAAAAAAAAAAAAAAAAAGAAAAAAGCCTGCTATGATATTAGAATTAAAGAAAAGTACTAAATGGGACTTGCAGAGGAAAGGGTTTGCTTACCATAATATGGGACTTCCACTAATGTCATGTTTGTAGGGAAAACTGCAACTCTTATTATTTTACCACAGAACAGAAGAAAAAGGATTTGATTACACCAATATTAAGTTTGCAATGGCTCACAAGAAATAAGCCATGTTCACATACAAAGCCTTTTAAAAGAAAATTAAAAGCATAATAATGAAATGAATACATCACTGACTTAGTTTGTTGTTTTCTTCCTCTTCTGCTTTATGGTGAAATCCACAGCATCAAAATCTACAACTGGCCTGTGGAGAGGTTTTTTATACTATTTCTGTTACTTAGCATGGTAATTTGCACCACCCTCCCCCCAAAAAAAAGAAGTTAAAAATGCCGTTCTGAATGAACACACGGAGCTCTGAATAAAAGGAGCCAATAATTTACAGTAGGATGATAAGAGTGTAATATTGCTTTAATATAATGTATTAATGAAAATTGCCATTGTAAGATAGATAAGACCTAATAATATAAGTCTCATTGTGTTCTGTGAGTTGGAGGCTTTAGTAAGTTATATGTTGGTGCTGTGTGGCTGGCGTGAAGCCTGACACAATTTCGAATACTCGCCATTTCCAGTGCCACCGGTGCCTGAATTTATTTTCCCTGGAAAAACCCAAGCAGGCACTTCCCTGCTCTGCCAGGTACTACTGTGCTCCTCTACCATTTCCTGCCTGTTGCAGAGTTAATGAAAACACGTTTTCAATATTTTTAATGCACTTTAATACATTTATTTTCGTCCCATTTTAAACATCGGGAGAACTAGATTTTAAAGAAGTCCCCGTGGCTTTTTTTTAGTCTTTACTCTTTAATGTACTGACATTTTTTAAATGGGCAATGGGGCGATGCGGGGAATGGCATATTAATTTCTTGCCCTTATTTTATATCAGCACAGCTCAGCATCGCTCTGCAGTGTTCCTGCTGCTTTTGCAACCATCCTATATTTGCAATGATGAGGACTTGCACTTCTGTTTATTAAATGGCAGCTTGTTTATCTGTGCTAATTGCCAGGAAGAAAACCAAACCACTTTCCCCTCTGCGGACCACTATTTATAGTCAGGAAGAGCAGCCCTGCACATATGCAGGGGGGTATTTGTGTGAAGGAGGTTAACGTGCACTTACAGCAATCTCGTCTGCCAGGAGGGAGGCAATTGTCTTCCTGATGTAAGAAGGCTGAGGGTGAGAACACAGTGTGGGTTTTAAACCCAAAATGTATTTCAAGGAGGGAGGAGAAAGCTTTTAAGCATATCCATGGAAAAAAAAAAAAAAAAAAAAAAAAAGGTATATTTACAGCATGGGCTTTAATACTTTCATATCAATATTTTGCCTGTCCCTTTGGATGAATATTTTTACAGTGTTACTGAAGATGCACATAACTGCAATTTGTTCTCCAAAATTTTTAGAGGCTGCTATAAGAGGAGCCAAGAAGGAAAGGGGATTTATCCCAGTCTCCTCTTCTCTGAGAAAATCACTCTGGAAGGTGATGATTTTTCTATACTATCCCACAGACTCTTCTGGGGTTTGTTTCTGAAACAGTCAGAAAGTTTTTCTGTGCAAAACCCACTACTAGAAATCCTGCCATCCATTTTGGAGGAAGTATGTTGTTTTCAAAATAATTTGCTACTCCCTGTGTCTGTTCTGGCACAACCGAGAGTAGCTCCGTGATGGCAGAGATGACAAAAAGGCAATATTTGTAATAAATCAAATTCAGTTTGGGAAGTTTATTTTTTGGAGTTTATCTGTCCAAGAAGATTATAGAGAGAACTTTGTGTCTTTACAGATGGAGTTCTCCTGTGCTCCATGTTTTCAATAAGTATTACAAATACTTATGTGCTAAAGTACACAAACTTATTCCTGTGAACTTCTTTTCCACCCTCTAGTACATTTCATGGGCCCTGTTTCTTAGATCCCAAATAATGCTTACAGCCTTTAAATCTCAAACCCACAAACCAAGCGTTTGACAACAAGCGTTGATTCGGAGATCGATATTTTCATGCATATTCTGGCACTGAAGGCAGCACACTGAGGAGGGATAACCCAACTTCATTTATAATCTTTTTACACTTAGTGCCTCAAGTTATGTGCTTTCTACATTCAGAAATGAAAATAAAACTTGAAAAAAATACCCCAAAACACTGAAAATGAGGGGAAGAAACAGACGACAGGAGGAAAATTTTAAATAAGCTATAATTAATTTTTGAAAGCATTTTCTTACTTTGTCAGGATTGAAAAGAGGCCTTACTTATATGGAATTATATATCTTACAGAGAAAGAAAACATTAAATGATTATAAAATACATTTTCCCCAGGACGTGATGGTGGTGGGCTGGCCAGCCCTCCTAAGGACAGCTCCTGTCTGATAGAAACGACGAGTTCACCTAAAAATGAACAGCACATTTCTAAACCTGCCCTCTCATGGTTCCCATTTCAGCTTAGTGCCTGCAATTAGCAACTAAACAGGAGAAACAAATGCCTGTATTTTGTTGCAAGAGGGTTAGTTTCGTTTCTGACCTGGAAATGACAGCGCAGACACACAAGGAGCAAAAAGTCATGTAACACCAGGAGGAAAACATAACACATTAGCTGGGATGCTCAAATCATGCTGCATTAATATGCACAAAAGAATTAAAATAATTAAAAGCCTTCAAGAAAGGGGATGTTTGGTTGTTCTGTTTTGTTTTGTTTTTGTTTTTTTAAGCCATGTTGTGTCATTGCTTATTCAACAACAGCCCATTTCTCCTGCAAAGCAGTACGCTGGGTTTGAAAAAAACACCCAACCCCACACGGCTGTAGAGAGAGCACATGTTACATCAGACACAGTACCTGATTTTTCACTGCACAGCTTGTCAGCTAGATAGTCTGCCTCTTGGGCGATAAGTGAGAGTATTTCATCTTCATACTCCTCCTCTACGAGACTTTCCCACTGTAAGGAAAAAAAAAAAAAAAAAAAAAAAAAAAAAAAAAAAAAAAAAAAAAAAAAAAAAAAAAAAAAAGGAGGATACTCGTACTGTGCCTCTTTTTTTTTTTTCTCTTTCTCTTTCTTTTTATTTTTTCTTTCTTTTTTTTTTCTTTTTTTTTTTCTTTTTTTCTTTTTTTCTTTTTTTCTTTTTTTAGCTAGAAACAAGCAGCCCTTGGCTCGCTCCGCTCTCCCTGCCCTGCTCAGCGTGGGGATGAATGAATGGGGGCTGCCTGAGAATTCATGCTACCAAATATTACTTAAACTTCATGCCCAGCCTCACTTGTTTCAAAACCACATTCATGAACTCAGGGTGGGGGGGGATACCCCTCCAAAAGGCATTTCCCTTGGTTAGGGACACCACCTCCCTCCCCCCCCCCGCCCCTTTCAACACGGACTCATGGAGGAGGCACTCGAAATTTAAATAAAACGAGCCCAGTCTGATATTAGCGGTGACGATGTGCCATAACCGCAGCTCCCCGGCCTTGCAGGCGCAGCTCCGGTTTCAGCGCAGACAGAGCAGCCGACAGCAGAGCCCCGCCGGTCCCCCAGCCCAGCACTCCGGGCAATTCACCTCCGCGCCCCAAAACGCGCCCCTGGGATGGGTGGGAGTGCAGGTCCAGGGGGGTGCACCACCAGCCTGGCCTTTGGCACCTTTAGAAGTCGGGCTGCACGTTAAGAGGGAATTCCTGCCTCCAAAACACAAGCGATGAACAAGGGGAAGCCCTTTAACGTGGGCAGAGAAAAACCACAGTGGAAGGAAATCCGCCTGCTGGAAGTCGTACACACACACATAAACACACACACACACTCGAATAAAGGCCCTTTGCTGTGCTTGGCTGAAAAAATCCAAGCAATACCTGCCAGGACACGCAGTCACCGTGAGTGGCAGTGACAGAGGCAGAGCTGTGCCTGTGCTCCTCACTCTCCCTGCTTCTTTCAGCTGCTCAGGCGGCCACGGCCAGCACAACCCCCTGGTTTGTCAGTGTCCTTTTTTGTTTGTTTTTGTTCACTTTCCACAACAGATAAAAAAAAAGAAAAAGCCCTAAAAGCATTAAAGAAAAATACATAAAATATAATTTTGAAGAAGGTACTGGCATGAAGCCAGACAGAGCACCTCAGTGTTTTTAGCAGAATTAGCTGAGAAAAACCCATCTCTACACCACAAGGCCTCAGGAAAAAAAAAAAAAAAAAAAAAAAAAAGATGACATCCCTCCCCTCCTCCCCTAATTTGTCTATAAATATTTGAAACTCCAGTTAGCAATCTGGATTTTAGCCACTTGTACAATTCCCTTATTTCCTGCACATAAATCTGCAGAGAATTTTTTTTTCTGGGAAATGCTAATTTCTATTTAATCACTTAGGAAAAAAAAAAACACAAGTAAAATGTAGTTTAGAACTACATTTGAAGTTTAGGAAATTTGTAATGTATAAAGCATCTGGTCTAATCCATGGGTTACTTCTGCCTTTTGTAAATGCTTTATTCATATTTATGAAGCCCTAAATAGATCCAAACATGTTTCTAAATAACATTACAAAGCATCTGAAAAAATGCAGTGTTATCACAAAATACTCAGCCAGTTTCTGTGAGGAACCAGTACAGACCATGTTAAAATATGGCAAGAATATTAAAACAAGGCACGATCTGCATGAATTTCCTAGTGATGAGAAAGAGTGGGCACACTGGCACAGCTGTGGCTGGAAAATAAAAGGTTACTTGTTTGTTCTGTTGGCCTACCCCAAATTTCAAAGGTTGGTAAGCATCAGATTAAATACTGATTTTTTTTTTCTATAGGCTGCATGGATTTTTCTCCCCTTGCCTAGGAGTAAATCCATCCCATCTCCTTTTCTGTCCCAACAACTCCGTTAAGTTGCTCTCTGACTTTGTTAAAGATACCTCATGGAGGGAAACAAAAATGATTTTTTTTTTTTTTTTTTTTGCTTATTACATCACCCAAACCCCAAACTTCATACAGATAACGCCTGGTTAGATGGCAAAAAGAGCAAAAAGCGCGTCCCTCTCGCTATGAGGAACCATCGACACATTACATTACACACATAATTAAAAATGTCAGCTCCAGATAAGGTGGCCCTGGAGAACCTACGTGGGCCCTTCAGCTCACAGCCCCATGCCCCCCACGCCCCTCGCCCTCCTCCAAAGCCAGCCTCCCACTTGGAAACCTCCCGGCAGCCCGAAGACACCGCGGCGAAGGGAGATGGACGTTCGGGCCATGAAAGCCTTTGGCGCTCCAGCCACTTGTTTCTCTGGTTGAAGCGGAGTTTGCCAAAGTCCTGGGCTCTCTCAGTTGTTGCTCTGTCTTTTAGCCGCTGCTCGCCAGCTCAGATGCAGCTGTTTAATACCTCCCAGGGGTTTTGTGCAGAAAATAATAGCTCACAAAACCTAGCTTCTCCCAGGTTCTACTATTTCAGCTTTATTTCCGAACAGCTGGTCCGTGTCTTTGTCCATCCCCTTCCCTCCCGGCCTCGGCGAGAATTCTGCAGGAAACCTCTGGCCGCTACCTACGCCCTGAGAGCCACCACCGCTGGTGGTGGGGGTCAAAGAGCAACCCTCGCCCTTGGAAACGGGGACAAAAAAAAAAACCCCAAACTTCGAGCCCCGTCTAGACAGGTCAAGGTGCAAGATGCTCCTCTCCCTGTTGCATCTTCCGGAAAGGGGCGTGAACCGGAGCCAAGTGCACAGCAAACACCCGCGCCGCATCCCTGCCCCTTTAGAAGACTTCTCTTTTTTTTTTTTTTTTTTTTTTTTTTTTTTTTTTTTTTTTTTTTTTTTTTTCTTCTTCTTCTTTTTCTCTCCACCCTCTGCTGATCAAAGTAGGAAGTTTTCATGACAACCATAGTCAAAGGGCCTGCATCGCAAATGAACTCGATTTCGGCGATGTTGATATATCCCGGCTCCATTGTCTCTTTTCAGACACAGTATGAACCCTTCCGGTCTCAATGATTACATTACAGAAGGACTTTCACATGTGGGCTTCATTTGCACAAAGGGGTTGCCTTGCTTCACCACCATCTGGCCACAAATCAGATAAATAAAGGCAGGAGAATTAAAATTAAAGCTTAGAGGGGTTTTTTTTCCCTCTCTCTCCCCCTTCGTCTTCTTCTTGCACCAGGCCCATTATGAAATCCCTCCCTCCCCCAGTCACATACGGATGGGGAGTCTACTTTTTATGAAAACTGGGAAGAGCAAAAAAAAGTGTCTTTAAAAAAAAAGACACACACAAAAAAAAAAGTCTGTGAAAAGCAAAAAAGTGCCTAGTAGAAAAAAAAAAGGAAAAAAAAAAGAAAAAAGACTGCAGCCTTTTAATCCCAACCCTGTTTGTAGGGTAGCATAACTTCTTTTACAGTAAAGACACTCTCTCAAAAACAACATTTTGTTATTAAAATTCCATCACATCCACTGGGATGCAATATTTTTTTTTCAGGAAAACAGAACGTTTCACAAACTGGAAAAAAAAAATGACTGGTGGAGGCAGAAGGTGGTGGCAGGAGTGGAGTTTGAAACTTATGCTCCAAATTCTGCTGCTTCTTCTTCTTGCCGGGACAGGGACTGCAGAGGCTCTGACACCTCAGGCACAGAGCAAGCAATTCCCCCCTCAAAATTCCAAGAAATACATGGCAGCTTCTGAAGGTAAAAAATAAGAACACCTGTGAATGTGGAAGGAAGTTTTTATAGGCCTTACGACAGAAGGTGGGACTCGACCTCACAGACTAATTTCAGCCCTGGCATCCCTTTACTGAGGTCAGTGTTGCTCTGGTAGGGATTGGGGTTTTTATTTGCAATCTGACTGCTCTAGCAATAAATTGCACTAAATTTCATCCCCTTTCTAAGTTTACATCCAGTAACTTAAGTTAGTTGATGGGGAAATGCATATTTAGTAGCTGTGTTTCTTTTCACACAGAGAGATTCAGTATCTGCAGCAGAAGGGCTTAACTCTGCAAGTTTTGGAAAAAAGGTTTTTCTATGGCTATACTACAACCAATATCCAGGTGTGCAGTCATATCTCCTGCAGCCCTTTCCTGTGGCTTCCTGGCTGGTCAGGAATGTGAGTGTGGCTGAGCCAAAGCCCATGGATGCCACGGGGTACCCTGCCCAAACACAGGGCTCTCCCTTCTCCTGAACGCTATCATGTGAACCACAGCCAAGGACTGAGCTGGAAGAAAATGATTCCAACATCAGAAAGAAAGAATGAACCCTCAAAATTCATGTGAGGATCCCCACAAATTTACAGAGAGGGTTTTGCTGTGTGAACTTTCTTTTGGATGCACCGAAAGTAAGTTTTTGTACATGTACTAGCACTTCTGTGATGTGTTTCAGGCTTTTATTTAGTATCGTATTTAGATTTGGGCTGTATTCCCTTGCTACAGTAATGAAAAGTATTTGAGAGATAGAATAGACATAGAGAAGATGAAAAAAAGCACAAGAGATTAACTTGCCAAGAGCTGGATTTACAAATCTTTTTGTTTCTGTCTAATAAATTATATATTGGATGTGTAATCTCTGCATAACTTTGCCTTCCCTCATATATTTGGAGTCAGATTCACAGTTTGAGTAGGAACTATAGTTTATATGAGCCTGTTTGTTGTAAACCCGTGGATGCAGGAGCTGCCAAGGCTACCTATTGGTTTCTGCTGTCTGTTTGTTGGGTCTTACCAAGGGAAATTTTTGCAGACTCAAATGCAACTTGAATTTAAGTGAAGTATTTTTTTGCTGAGCTGTGCTCTGCCTGGTGTACAGGGCTCCAGGCAGTTGAGAGTGCTCTTTCTGCAAGTGTTTTAATAGTAAGAGAGGAATAAGTATTTGGACAAGTGGTGGAAAACTAAAGCCTTTCTTTCTATACTGTGAAGATTTTGAATAGTACTTGTCAATAAAGCAACTCCTATTGTAATTGTACCGGAGACATGGGCCTCCACCCCGAAAAAGCTGTCTCAGAGATACTAACCTCATTAAAATATGAATGAAAAGGCAGCCATCGTTGTAATGGGAGAAAACCATGTACTCAGCAACAAACTTTATCTTCTATCTAGTGCAAAAGTATAAATATGATTTTTCATTGCTTTTGATGAGGTGATTGGTTTTTTTTTTTTTCAGTTTTCACATAAGTCACAAAATTTTCTCCTTCTCTCCCTGATTTCTTTACTGAGCGTTTCAAAATTGGAAGCACCTTCAAATCATTTGAAATCTTTAAAAAGAAAAAAAAAAAGGCTTTGTTTCTTTGGGCCATTTTTTTTGAAGGTTGAAGGAAACTTTTTCATTTGTTTTTGTGTTTTTTTTCCTTCTTTCTTTTTTTTTTTTTTTTTTCTAGAATATCTCATCCAATTTCAAAAGAAAACAGGAGAATTCATTACAGACTACTGTGACAACACCTTAATAACAGTCAATTATAGGGTGTTCAAATGCCTGTTCATTACTATGTCTCTGTTAATCTAGTCCTAAATTTCTTGCTTGATAGATACCACAACTGGCCAAGAATACAATTGCATTACAAAGTGCAGTGAAAAATATACAAAATGTAACTGCAGGAAGGAAGCAGTTTCAAAATAATCGAACTGTCAATCCAACATTTGTCAAAATACTTAGACATATCTGGTCTTTTTTTTTTTTTTAATAAAATATGGGCAGACTTGGAATGAATAATATGGGAAGGTTTAGGTTTAAATAGGAATTGTTTCAATGACTTGGAAATAAGTCTTTTAAAATGTTTCATGTAGTTTAATCATTATCTTTTCATCCACAAAAGTGTTCAAATCATTTTTGATATTAGTTAAAAGTCAATATTTAGAAGTGAAAATTCAAACCTCCTTTGCTCTAGGCTAAAACAGGAGCAACATGAATGCTGAGCTACTCTGAAGGCTGATGGGATATATAATTAGCTATTATGTTAATTGAATCCACTGTGAGTTTGTTGTATGAGATTTCTTCATATAATATGCAAATAGCTTCGAAGGTTTAGTTTTATTAGACAATATAATTAGAAATCTTCTAAAGGACTGAATTCTAATGAGGTGTAATAAAGCTTTGTAAAATATCTGTTTGCTGGGTGAGCAGACCACCTGGGCTTAATCAATACCAGGAAGTTTGTTGTGTAATGGCACATTTTAAAGAAAGTTTAAGAATTTACCTTTCTAGTCCCATTCATCATAGTTTTATTTTGGGGAAAGAGAGTTCATTTTGGCAAGGAAGGAGACTAAATTCTTGTAATAAGTAAGGAGGTGAAATTCTTGTACTCTGAGGGACGGGAAGTAACTTAAAAAATAAACTACTTGAATTCTGCTTATTTAAAAGAAAATAAAAATAAATAAAAATAATAAAAAAGCCTCTCCCAGCTGTAGCGTCAGTTATGTGTCCAGTTATCTTAAAGATCCTTAAAGTGAAATGTTACATGAGCAAAGTTAGCCATTATTCCTGCCATTAAATGCCTGCTTCAAGCAGATGTACATACTTTAGCTTCTGTAGTGTAACTAATCAGCGTAACTTCACTTTTAGTAAAATAGCCCAACATGTTAATATGTGGAATTAAACACTTTCTTCTAAAGAAAGAAATTCACACCAGGGTATTCCAGAGCCAGTCCTGAATTCCACCTTCACATTCCACTTGCTTTAAGACCACCACCAAAGACAAAGCTGAAATTATTTTAGTTAATGCCAGAATGCCAAAAATGTGTAATCTCTCGTCTAATTCGCCTTGTTCACAATTTAGACTGTGCCAAGGCTGCACTATTCAGTCTTAATATTAATTAAAAATAATAAAGACAGGATACTTTGCGCTGGTGTGGTATTCAGAGAAGGGCATTTTTTCTTTCCCTGTCAACAGTAATCAGTAGCAACACATTACGAAAAAATCAGAAGTGCTGATTTAAGCAGTGGATTTAACCAAACCTAGAGGAAGCACAATCCCAGTAAGTGGCCTTCCAGCCTGCTGGGGAGAAGAGGCAGAAGTCAGCACAAACTGCAGCCAGGAGAGGTGTCCATGCAGCCAGGCTGAGGCTACCTAGCAAATATTTCATTTCTTTGTCTTACCCAAATTCTTCTGGCCCTGTACTTCACAAAGATGCTCTCTAAAATGCCAAGAATCTGACAAACCTACATTTAATAAAGGTGATTAATATTTTGCTGTAAATATATTATAAACTTACCATGCTTTACAATAGCATACTATAAAACTCTCATACCTAGGTCTGAGTGGAGGTCTGGATGATACCAGTAGTTGCCCATTAACACTTTTCTGATCCATGCACATGAAATCTGCAGCAGCAAGTGCTTGTTCCTCTGAATAATGAGAATCTCAGCATGATAGAAAAGGATAATACTGTACACAGCATTTTCAGCTGAAAGAAAAAAATCATTGAGTTTGTTTTTCCAGGTTCTGCCTTAAGCTGTCCCAAAATTGTTCATGATCTCTCAGAAACTCCCCTCACCTCCCCACCACCATTTGAGGAAACAAATAGTCAGTCAAAACCAAGCTTCTTCCCCAAATGTGAGCTTTATTCACACTCTGTTTTTATTTCTTCGTTAGAGTCAAAGCGTCTGGAGAAGATAGCCTGGAGCAGCCTTCAGAAATCAGGACTGTGCCCTGGAGAATTAGTGTCAGAAGAGGATGTTACCTGTTTGCCTTGCCTGCTATCCTCCCCTTATCCCCTAAGGGAACAAAACCGGGCTGATTCTGCCTAATGTTAATTAAATCACTCTGTTAATTAGAAGTAAGGTGCTTTAGCAACAAGCAAACAAAAGGCCCTTTTCCACCCTTGCTCTGCAGGATGGACTCAAATGCATTTAAATGTTGAGTGGATAAACTCAGGAAGCAAAAAGGACTGAGGAGGAACCCACATGCTTTGATCATCCTTTCCCACCTCTTCCTCAGCTCTCCTAATGAAGGACTGCCTGAAAGGGATGCTGGATCCTGCTAGGAAACCCTGGCTGGGCAGAGAACCTGGGAAGAACTCACATGTGTGGCAGAGTACTCTGCAAAGGAAATAAACTATGAAATAAAGTTGAGTTTGATAGTCTCTTGTGCTGGAGAAGGTTTAAGTGTTCAGAGCCAGTGGCCACACCAGGGCAACTGAAAAGCAGCTGCCTGTGCTGTTGGCTTGGGGCGGCTCTTTGGAGGGGACAGCAGGGCAGGTCTGAGGGGTGAAGGGCTGAGGAGGCCAGGCTGGAGATGGACACCCTGTCTGGGATGGAGTGTGCCCTGCCTTGGGCCTCACCCCCATCAGGAGCCCTCAGTGCTTGGACAGTACACTCTGCAGTTTCCCTGAGGGAAAGAGGGCTAAGATGAAGTGCTGACCTGCTGAGATTCCCGTAGGATACAGATCTGGGCAGACTAACTGCATCCCTGGAGCCATTGGTTCCCAGCTAAGGGCTCGCACTCCTCACTGGCTCCAGCTTGGCTTCCTCTTCCTCCCTGGGGGTGACACCCTGGACTTCCTGAACTTCTTTCTCCATCCCTGGCAGCAGGTGAGTCAAAAGGGTTGCTACTCCCTGGTGCTCAAAATAAAACAACAAGCTCTTCTCGCTGCTCTATTAAAGTTGTAATTTTAAAGCAGCAATATGCCTGTCAGGGGACAGGCTGCGACTGGAGCACAGGAAATAGCGCTGATAAAGGGAAACCCCGCTGGAAATTTTTAACCAGTCTTATACATGACAGTAGATAAAATTGTCTAATCCGTGGACAATTTCTATGCTTCACAGATTTCCATGCTAAAACCTCAGAGTTTCTCAAACTCCTCTGTCCTGCTCTGCCAGCAGTCACTGCTCAGGAAGGCAGGTCTCCATCCTCCCCCCATGCTCCCTGGGGAAATCCTCCACATCCTCCACAACACTAAACCTGCACCAGGAGCCTCCCTCCAGCACTGCTGCTTGCACACTCCCAGGCCTAGAAAGGGGTGGTAGGTTTCAGCTACTTGGCTGCAGCCCTCCAAGACCACCTATAGACTTAAGCCTGTTAAATTAACCTTAATACCTTCATTATTCCTCTGCTGGATGGTAACCATCTGGCCATGACTTCACGTTACAGTTAACCTAGGCTCCTGCTTAGGTTTCAGCTGGAATCCCTGGGTTTTGCCCTCACTGTCACAGCAGTGATCAAGGCTGGGACAGGTTTAAGCTGGTATGTGTCTCCCCAGCATCAGTAGGCATGTGGATTGATGAATCCTATTCCAGCTTCCCCCAGAGCTGTGCCAACTGTACAGTGACTGCACACTGCTGATCCTCTGCCTGTCCTTCAGTACCCACACTCATCTTTCCATGAGTGCAAGGGTCTGGAACAACAGGTCTCCATGTATGTGATCCTTTTATCTTGGCTTTTCTCTTTGCCTGGGGACTCAGTTAAAGCAGTTCCATTTCCACTTAAAGCCACCTTCAACATGACATCAGCAGCATGGATGCTATTCAAGCTAGAGCTCTCCATGTTACCTTATGGGATGGATTTTGTGTTTCCCCTGCCTACTCCATCCTCACTCACTCCATTGTGTCTGGAGCTACTCACACATCCCCTGAACCCGGGACAAAGGACACTTCTCACAGCTCCATTTACCAAGCCCTCCTCTACAACAGGACCTTTTCTGTCCTCAGGGTCCTATGAGCACATCCCCACTTTTACTAGAAAATCACAGAATCACAAGATCAATTAGGCTGGAAAAGGCCTCAGCAGTCATTGAGTCCAACCTGTGACTGAACACCACCATGTCAACTGACCATGGAACTGAGTGCCATGTCCAGCCTTTATCCATAAAAATCTCCAGGGGTGATGACTTCACCACCTCCCTGGACAGCACATTCCAGTGTCTAAATAATGAAATACATTCTTGAGGACAGCAGCTTTGGGTGACATTGCCCATCCTCCGTCAACAGCCACAGATTTTTTTCCCTTTCCTATCTCAGGACAGAAGGCAATGTTCCCTTTCTCTTCCTGAGAAAGCTCTTCCCAACTCTGTTAGACCATCCCAGCCCAGTGAGACAAGACTTTTGAGGAGAAAGCCATAAATTGGCAGACAGAAAAAAGACTTTGCTAAAGAAACAGTGCTCTGGCTGGGCAGCCATGCCTTCTTATTACATCTCATCATTTATGATTTCTTTTTTATGTCTTTATAGGGCTTTCTATTGCATGCTGCACTGGCTTTTGCATGTCCAGGAAACAAGAAGTGAGCAGGAGGTTTACTTAAAGGATATTGCTGGGTCATAAAGTACTACAGAGCCATGGCAAATTGTCCATTTGAGGTTTGTTTGAAAACATTGCACAAAATCATGTTATTCCTCCACCTACGGTCACTGTTCAAAGCATTGATCCTTTGACTCCAGCAGGACATAAGTGTATACCTATAACCTTTACTATGTTATATTTAAGTGTTATATATTAAGTATTTGTATCAAGATTATGGTAGGCATCCAAGCACACAGGGTCCAAAACGTCCAGAAGAGCCTCACTCCAATTCTGCAGCACAAAATAAATCTCTGAGTGTGCCTGTCCTGAGAAAGGGCATCCAAGTACGATTTGAGTCTGCCTGAATGATGGACCAAGAGCAGAGGTGATCCAGGTGAGCTCTGCACACAGAAGAAAAATTGACTTCCCAGATTTATGTATTTTATGCCAGGTTTCCTATGGCAATGCAGACTCCCAGCCTATGTCTTGTTGGTAGAAATCCTGCTCAAAACTGGGGATAGCAGATTGTGTCCCAGCTGCAGGGCCCTGCTCCTGCCTTCTGCTAGAGACAGCTGTAACTCACAAACTGGGATGCCTGGGACATGGACAAGGAGCACAAAAGTCATGGGTCTCCTCCCCTTTGCCCCAAAGACCGTCGCCAGCACCTCAGCAGCCATGAGAGAACCAGATACTGCCTCTTCCTTCAGTCTGAACAAAAACAAGGGCATTTAGCATCTGTGAAAGGTATTCTAGGAATGCTGAAGTTTTTGTGGATTTTTACCTTGTCTTTCTCCAAAAAATACCTACTGCAAACATTTAGAGCTTTCCTCCAACACATCTGCCTGCATACCTGCCCAGAGAAAGCCAGCAGAAATTCGTAACCTCACCTATGAACAATCTAAACTGAGCTTCCCTACCCCCCAAAAAATTGACTCTGAGTAACTTAGTGGTGAAAAGAGCCCCAGCTGATAAATAAACATCACTGAGTAATTCTGTGCAGAGTTATCAGCTATCACTTACCAGAGGCACAGGGGATTATCACCCCAGCTGGCAGGAGTGGCCGCCTCCCTGCTGCACTCACAGGTACCAAAGGTCAGCTCCTTCCAGCCACTCGCTGGGACTCCCTGCCTTTCTCCAGGGAGTTAACCCCCATTCTGCAGAAAAGTAAGAGCTGACTTTACTTAAACACTAGGAAATGTTTATACACATAGGGAAATTA
The DNA here is from genome assembly GCF_965231275.1 of Zosterops lateralis. Lineage (NCBI taxonomy): Eukaryota > Metazoa > Chordata > Aves > Passeriformes > Zosteropidae > Zosterops > Zosterops lateralis. Next base: position 9,141,955 of record NC_139762.1, read on the forward strand.
ACAGTAAGAACTAGTTTGTGGTTTTATCTTACGGGAATGGCTGTCCCTAAAGCATCCCTTGTGTACAGCTGGTGGGGCAAAACCCAAGTCTGTCTGTTTTTGTGTTCAATGCACACAGGTAGGTGTATTTGATAAAACTGGATTTTTTTTTAAGTCAAAAGAAAATATGGAGAACAGTTGGTTTCTTGAAATAATCCTAATTTTCTGAGTTAAGCCTTTCTAATTTCTAGCTTGGTTTCTCGAATGTTTCTAGGGATGGTGTATCCAAATATTCCAAGCACATGCATATTTTTATGGGCCATCTGCTCTGAGGATATATTTGATAGTGCCTTAGATACAGCTGTGCAACTTTTCCAGATCACCCTAAACATTTACGAATGGGGGTTTTTACAGTAAAAGAGAATAGAAATCTCTAAATACCAAAGTCATCTGTTTTCAAAGCAAATGACAATTAAGGGGGATGATTGTACATAAAAAAACATGGCACACCTGCATGCCATGAGCTCAATACCATGAGCATAAATCCGTGTAGGACCCCAGGGACCCCCAAACACCCTCCTGTCCTGATTCCCCATCCCGCAGTGACAGGCTCCACGTGATGTTCAGGAGATGATTATGAGCACATTACCCCACCTAGCACTGCTGAGGAAAGGCTCTCACGCTGAAGGGAGTCACAAATAATTAAATGTTTCAAAACACAATGGATATGACATGCTTTTCAAAATAGCATCTATAGAATCACTTCCACTAGGGCGAGGAGCTCTCGAGAGGAAAAGCCCTTTCACTCACTTCAGTTGATTACCTGTATAAAAGGGCTTAATTTCTCTGGAGCCTTTCCTTTCCAAATCACCTCTTTTCACCAAAGCCATTGCAGCAGGAGTGGCAGGTACTCCTACAGCCCAGACAGATCTATGAAGACATAGGTCCTGGCTAGACTTAATTTTTAACATGCAATTTTAAAAATAAAAAAGGAAATAATCGGGAAAAAATTGCCATTCTCAGTTTTGTAGCTTACTGGTAAAATGTCCAAGCTATTTACCAGAAGGTCTGACCATGATTTTAAGTCTTCAGGATGTTTCAGCAGTGTCTGGGAGCTTTTTCTTGGAAATCATCTTTTCCATCCCAATTCTGCTAACCTAGACTTTTTGAGAGATGCCCCTTTTTTGCTCAGTTTGACAAGCAGAAGGTTCCTGAAGGATTTTGATATCCCCTGGCTGACAGCCAGACCAGCTCCTGGCCTCCATCAACACCCATTTGGGAAGAAAGGATTGCCCAGGACCCTTGGCTGTGGTGCCCCATGAATCACTTACAGACTAAAATCTTGCATTTCTTTGGTGGGTTCCTGGGTTTGTGTCCTAAATTGGTAAAGCCATTTTCAAATGCATTTTGATAGGAGATACTGGATGTCTGTGGTTTTCAAAGATTGCCTGCCCTCTTTCAGTGAAGAAACAATTGTTGGGGAATGCAACTGCAATTGCTCTTTAAGAAAACCTCAGTCAGGTGAAAATAATTTCCTTAAAAACTTTCAACATGTTAAAATCAACAAATACATTAAATACTCCAAGAAAAAAAAAAAGTGCCATTATAAAGCTGTGTAAAACAACCAGATGTTCAAAATTGTAGGGACAGACAGTGCAGGACACAAGGAAATGATACCAACTTTTATCACCTGAGGTGAACTGTGATCAATTTCCCATGATCAATGATTTGAAAAACTGTCCCTCCACCTCTCCCAGCCTATGGCTAAATCAGGATCTGTGTCCCATTGACAGCAATAGTATTCTTCATTTATTCTGATGGAAGCCAGATCAGGTCACTGGATACTTCTGTGTTTATTACCTTAATGTGCTTTTAATTCTTTGGTAGTGTATATTTATATCTGGGCTTCCTGGGGGGTTTATGATCTTTTTAAGGATAATTACAACCTGCTAGGAAAATGCCCATAAGTTCTATAAATACATTCTCAGCTCTGATCTTCGTTTTACACAGATGTTGTCTCTGGGATTTTCCCTCATTTAAAAATATAAAATTTAAAAGGGAGAAAGGGAGTGAGAAAAGGGGGCAAATAAGGGAATGAGATTAAGAAATACAAGATTTTTGGTAGGCATGCATTGCTGGAGTGCTCATGGATTTGTGGGCTTTCCCAAGGACTTCATGGAACCTAAAATTTTTACCATCTTGAGACAGATGAGGATAAATCACATGTATTTTCTAGAGAAACTTGATGAAGATAAATACAGCCAGTCTGGGTTTTCTTATTGTTGACATTGCATTTCAGAGGGAAGGTTGTGTGTTGGCTGACTGATAAAAAAAAGATGTTAGTGTCCCAGTGTGAGCACAGGCACGAGGCTGCTGCCAATAGAAATGTAACTGGAAGAGAAAAGACACAGGTTTCAATACCTGTGAGTTTGAATTTGGCATTTACTGGCCACTGATTTTTTTTCCCTGGAAGGTTGTGCCTGTCCAGCTGACCCCGACACCCTCTGATGCAAACCCCTATTTGTGCTGGTGGAACCTTTTTCCTCAACACCTTTGAGCTCTCGGAGAAATCTCTCTTCAGAAAAACTCAAATCACTGAGCAACTAAACAACTTGAAACTCCAATAGTGAAAGATAGAAGAACAAAAGAAGAATAATTAAGCATTAAAAATCCTATGTGAAAATGACTTCATTCTCAAGTGGGTATAAAACTAATATACGTGTGGGACATTTGAAGAACACCAAAGGCTCATGAGATACCGCGATGAAATTTAGACCACAGCTAATTTTATCTTCTCTGATGGAATGGGCTTTCCTTTTATCCTCTGGTGTCCAAATTTTCTGTGCAAACTCTGATTTCCTCTATTTAAAATATACCTATTTATATTATTAAAATTGTTTTGATTAGAAACACCTTTGGGCAAAAGCTGATTTCTGTAATGCCTTTGTGATGGGTCATGGAGAGTTGGTTGCTCCATGACTCAGACTGTTGGCAGTACTGAGGTGCCACCACTGAGCATCAGCAGCTTCTTAATGCACCCTTCATTTTGCATCTCATCCCTTCAGGAGAGGTGGTGTAAACAACACACATGGGATTATTGAAGAAAAATCTATTTGCTTTGTAACAAAATTAAAAAAAAAAAAAAAAAATCCTGTGAAGGTTTCTGTTTAGCTTCCATACAACAGAATCTTGGAAATGTCTGTGAGTGACAAAGGATCTGTTTCCTTCCCCCAAATCCTGCACATCAGCTCTCCATAGAGGAGGTGACATGGTCCAGTCATGGTCCAGGTGACACCAGGCTCCAGATCCTTACCCTGCTGCCAAGCAGGTGAGTCACAGAGTCACTTATGGCTCTGTTCCCTCACCAAACTCTTCCAAAACAGCAATTTGGCTTCTATGTACATGTCAGGGGCTGTGTTTGGCATTGATGGAAATTTTTATTTCCATTTGGATTGTTTGGAGGTATTTGGGGAAGCAGACTGCAAGGATGATCTGTTTCTGTATTTCACCAGCATTTTTGAGATGTTGAACTTTGTCTTTAGCTTCAACTCCTCACAAGGAGTGCACACAGTAAAATGGGTGGCTCCCAGGGTGGGAGATTAAAGCCATTCACACCCCAGGGGATATTGGAAGTGACAAGAATATCTAAGAAGAGCTTTAGAAGTACAGCTTATCCTCCTTATATTGCCAATCTGCCTTTTGCTGAGAGCTGCTTGGGAGTGGATTTCCCACTGGATTAATTAATTCTAATTATGACCTTCCATCATCTACCCATAAATTGGCTTGATGTGGACGTAGGTGAGATTTCAAATACGGGCTACACATTAAATATACATATATATATGTGTACATCTGTATGTGTGTGTACATGCCCCAGCAATTCTTCATCTGGGACTGCATGGTAACTGAGCTGGATGCTGTGTGCACACACCAGGAGAGGATATTCCTGTCTCCATTGGATGGAGCCAGGCCAACAGGAAGGTAAAGAGCAACATTTTATAAGTGACCTGCACTCAGTGTTGGGATTTGACCAGATTCCTTTTTTCATGGTTGTTTTTTCAGCAGACACACCCAGTCACTGCTTTCCCCCAACATTCAGTGTCAGTTTAGATTCTGGGTTAATTTTCACCTCTCAGTGTTTTTCTGTGGTTCCAATGTGCTCCAGGACCTCAGCACCATCTCTTTGGATGCAGCAGTGCCTATGAGGCTGTCCTCAGGGCTGCTGCAAACTCTGTTAAAAGCACCCACAGCCTCCAATTCCATCACACTGCAGAGCACAAAAGGTATGGGAATACACAGGACACTGACAAATAAATTAAGATCAGCAATGCTGTTGAAAATAACACACTGCCGAGGGCCTGAGGGGTGCCAAGCCATGAAAATTCCTGTAAATCTTCCCTCTGCAACTCACCCCACTGAGTGTGGAATGTGAAATGTATCTTTTCTTGATGAATCCAACTTTCCCAAACTGGACCAAGGGGCTGGGGCTGTACCAGTCTTACAATTTCCTGCCCTGGGCAGCATTGAGCGGGCAATGTTCTCCCTGCCAACAGGAAGGTCTCGTAGTGTCAGCAGGGAGCTTAGCCACTGCCACATCCCTTGGTGATGTGTATGGCAATACCAGAATCCAGGCTTGGCCAAGTGTTTTCCTCTTCCCAGGAAAAGTTCTGAAGAAAAGTGCTTTTAATGCAATATTTTGCTCAAGAAGATAAAAAAAAAAATTAAAAAAAAAAAGAAAAAAGAAAAAAAAAAAAAAAAGAAAAATTATCCAGATTATCTAAAGGGAGAGGAGGATTAAAGAAATAATTCTCCTTTTCCTGATACTCTGCTGTAAATCTTGAGGCACAACAGTTGCAGTAAGTATCAGCTACTGTTTGTAATCCATATGTGTGGAGCCATGTGTGTTACAGTCTGGATTAAAGGCAACCAGAGCCCATCTGATCTTGGTTGTCAATAAATCCTACAGACCCAGAAAGGCTCAGAGGAATCTCAGGAATTGAAAAGCTATAGTTACATCTTTGGCCTATAGTATTACCAGTGATTCATAGAAAGTTTAATACTGGTGATGTAAAGAAAACTCTTAACTACTTTGAAAACTATAGTCAAGCATAGCTATTCTGAAAAGGCAAAGAGTCTGTTTTCAGAGCATTAAATCTGAATTGCAGGAAATTTCTGAAGAAAATAGGAGCCAGTCATTCATAAGCTTATTTTTGAGTGAAAAATTAATATTTACAGGATTATATAATTTTGATGATGCTTATGAAAGCATTTCCTCTTTAACAATTTTCTGCAAGATCTGAACAATGTACAAGTAAAGCTCAAAAAGCCTCATTAGTTTGTCTAAGTTAAGGAAATAAATGGCAAAACAGCTCCTTAAACCTCAAACCCACAACTTCTCCACAATTCACCTAAATCAATTGCAAATTGTTCATTGATTTTTTTTTTTTTTTTTTTTTTTTTTTTTTTTTTTTTTTTTTTTTTTTTTTTTGTTGTTGGTTGGTTGGTTGGTTGGTTGGTGGTGCTGGTGGTGTTTTTTTGGTTTTTTTGTGGGTTTTTTTTGGGGGGGGGTTGTTTTGGGGTTTTTTGTGGAAAAAAAAAGGAAATTATCTGAGTTTAGGAAAGAGGTAGTGCCAGCTTAAAAAAATTTAAAAAATCTCTATTTTCCCCTGTCTCTGAGCGCTGGTCAGATCATCTTTGGATGCATCCTTTTGGGAAAGCACTGGTCCGAAAGAGTGCCTGCCCTGCAGCCCAGAGGTGTAAAGGCAGAAGTGCAGTCCAGCCCTCGGGGTGCCTCAGGGAGCTTTTTATGACTTGGCTGATTCTCTGCATTTCTCTGTGCAAAGGCACATCACCATCACACACACAGAGTGGGGTTTGTTGTCCTGAATTACCTTTTTATAAACCAGGATAGAATGGAACTCTGCACTCAAGACTTCAGGATCCACTGTGTGAAATAATTGAATATAGGGGGGGGGGGATTCTGCCCCACTCCCTCCCCTCCCCCCCCCCCCCGCCCTTTTTTTTTTTTTTTTTCCTTCTGTTTGTTTTTTGGTTTTTGTTTAAGGAACACTTATGTTCATTTTACAGCTCCATGCTGCACGTGGAAACAAAACTTCTTCCCTTTTTAACTTTCAGAGTCCAGGTATAACAGATGTACTGAACAGTACAGTACTGAACCCTGAGATGCTCTGCTTAAGCACCTCCAAAGCACATCCTCACTTGTTTCCCCACCCAGAGCTGGAAATCCAAGGAGCTCCTCATCAGGTCTGAGAGCCCACGGCCAGTGCAGCTCCCAGGGCTGACACTTCACAGGGACAGGGAAAAGCCTCCATGGATCTCAGCACAATGTGCTGCTATTTCACCCCTTGTTGTCTCTTGTACTCACCATGTGCCACCTAAGTGTTTCCTGCTGCTCTTATGAGATGTTTCAATGGCTGCACAACTCATTTTTCCAGTCTTTTATAAAAGAGAAACTCCTTTATTTGATTGCAGGGGTGAGATCTGCCCTGCTAGATATTTTTGAGGCTGAGAGACCAATACAATCAAATCAGGCAGATGCAGAATAGAGCAAATAAGGACTTGATGCCAGGGAGATGAAACTTCAAATCATATGCCATTTTAGACACAGGAAATGAAAATCCCAAGGAGACTGAAAAAAAAATGGAAAGTTGTTTAACATTTTGATATTTCTGTATCAAAATCTCCAGGTTCCAGCCAATACCAGTCTTCAGCAATTTAGGAGGCTTAGCAGCACCATGAGGAAACAGAGATGAAGATTTCCAGGATCCAAATCCTGGCAGCAACAGGAGGGACAGTGGCTGGTTTACTTGCCAGCAGATGGGTGGTGGACAGTGGTGTAAAACCCTCAAAGGCAGGCAGGTTATAAGTCAAGCTATTGTATAAAATATCTTCCTTGCATCTAGTCTTTTAGCTTAAAAACATTAACTCTGTCCTGTCCCAGAGCCCTCTCTTGTTCAGGTTAAATAACCCAAACTCTCCCAGCCTGGTGGAGAGGGGTTCCATCCCTCTGATCATCTTCATAACCCTCCATTGAACATTCTCCAGCAGGTCCATGTCATTCCTTTGCTGATTAAAGTCATTTGGGAAGCTGCCACAGGGTAGAACATGCAGCTGATGGGACCTCTGTGCATAGGAGTTAATTGTCCCAAAGGTAGCACCAATATCTGCCTAGTTTTTGGAACAAGAAGATGACAGAGAAGAGAGAGGAATTAATCTTCTTTCCTCACACCACTGGGCAAAGGGGATGCTCTGCACAGAAGCAGAAGTTAGTTTTGGATGTCATGACATTAATATTCCCTGAAATGCCTCCAAAAGCTTGTGGAGACACCAGCATACCTTAGCCAGAGCTATCACTTCTAGCGACTTGTCATTTGAGGCACTAAAGTCCAGGCCAGTCTCTCTTCAGGATATGGGGACAGAGGAGTATGGCTGCACTTGGGCATCCTGACCAGGGTTAGGATGATGGTGGTGTTAAGAAGAGATCAAACTAAGGCCAGGGTGTGCCAAATCCTTTGTGGATTTCAGAGCTGACTTCAGCCAAGAGCTACCTTGGCACAGGTGAGTGTGTCCTGCACTGCTGCTGCTTGGGCATTCCTGGGGCTGCCCAAACCCTGGTTTTGTGATACTGTTGTGCAAGTAACTGGAATCAGCTGGACTGAGCACAATGCAGAGGCACACAGAGAGAGATATCTGAATGCCTGCTGGTTTCCCTGGTGGTCTTTTCCATCCTGAGTCATGCAGATTTATCCTGAGTCACGCAGGCTCCAGGACAATGGAGTCAATCCTGTGGCTAGCTCAGGCTGAGTAAGACATGAGATAGGTGTGCTGCTGAATTCTTCAAACTAAACTCAAATTAGACCAACATATATGTCAGAGCAGTTATTTGATGACTATTTCACTGTGAAGACCTCACAGAATATCAAAGGGTCTAAGTTTCAATGCCCTGAGGTTAGACAAAAAAGCTCAAAGAAACACAAAGCAGAAAAGCATCCCTGACAGGGGACTTCGGGGACAGGTAACAAAGAAAAGCAATCTGTATATGGACTGTGTGATAAAGCATCCCAACATTCCTGGACAACATGCCTGTTCAAGAAGTTGAATAGTATTTGTCTCTGAAAAAATAGTATTTGTCTCTAAGGGTGCAGCCTTAGAGGGAAAATAAGTGAAAGTGAGACTCGTTAAAGAAAAACACAAGAGTGGGATGTGCTCAGTGCCTGCTTGTAGCACTGCTGAAGGGTGTTCAGGGAAATGTCAAAAGCAAATTTCCCTTTTTGCTACCACAGCCCAGTTAAGATCTGTTTGTGGAAGACCGTAAGCAACAAAACTGATCAGCAAGTAAATGAGAGTTCCTTAATTCCTGCCAAGCCTCCTGGATCATTTCCCTTTAAAGGCTCTAAAATGCCTGGGACTTCTGACAGATGAAAGCAGAATTGGTTCATTTGTTGAATGCAAACTGAAACCCCTCAAAAGCATTGAGTCCCATTAATTGTGTCCCATTAAAAATAAGTCCAGCTCAGAAGTGAGATTTGTGCTGTGGAAGACACAAAAGACGAGCTTCATTGAGCTTGACTCTGCAGAGCCAGGCTCTCCATGTCAAGGCTGTGAGAGCATTTTACAGCTCCAGTGAGCAAACAACTCTCTACCTGGTGACACAGAAAGGTGATGCCTGTCTAGTTTCTTCAACACTTTGATTCAGCCATTCAGGGGAGCTCAGACTGGGAAATATGGAAAGCTAGCCAGGAGAAACAGAGCAGGCAGAGCAGAGAGCAGAGAGCTTCCTGCACAAATCTGCAGGAAACAGCAAATGTCTTCAGTGAGCACTGAGACCCAGGCAGTCCACATCCTTTTCAGTTCCAAATCTATAGATAAATCTTTGATGTCTTGATAGAAAATGATAGAAATAAGGAAGCCATATACATATAAAGGAACTAAAAGGGAGATCCAAACTTATTATGTTACAGGTCTCTTCACACTGACTAGCCAGGGATGTTCTGGATGAATGTTTTTATTATGGCAAAATGATCTCTCTGTATTCCTTGATCCTGCCTGCAGTATCCCACTATCCAGTGCATGGCAGAAATGGGGCCATGAAGCAGTTGCTGAGAGGTGGGGTACAGTCACTGAGTTGATGATCTGTTGGTAGCAGTCCTTACAAAGAGCTGTGCATTGCACAGGAAATACAAGCTATGGTCTGGAACAACAAATGCAGAACTGCAAGGAAGATTTGCTCTATGTCTATGGAATAAGGAATTCATTTTGTGTCCTACCTACTCAGTTTACCTCAGCTTTGGAACAGATTAGTATTGTGCAAAGGAAGTTCTGAAATCTGGAAGCCTAGGAATATAATCTTACTCATAACTTTATCATAAAGTAGATATCCTTGCCATGAAGAGATAGGTCTGTCTAGATTGAAAGCAAAATCTTTCCATTGTTGAACTCATACACCTCTGGTTGCATGGACGTTAAATATCTCTGCTTGCTTCAAATTTTTCACTAAAGGATCTAGTAAATGAGGACACTACATAAAATGCAAATATAACTTTTTGTGGAAGGGGAAGGAGATGCTTGCCAGGACAGCTTTTTCAGAAAGTCTTCCAGCAAAGGATTAGGAACTATGGATGGTATTTCCATAAGCCCTTGTTTTTGGCCTTACTATGACTCCCAGAGAAGCTGATGGTAAATCTGCCATTGTATCCAAGAGGAACAGACTTGAGACAGCACTGAGCAAACTGAAGATCCCAGCCTTTGACTCAGAAGTGTAAATATTTTGCTTTTATGCACAGAGATTAGTAAATTCAGGGATGTTATTCAAAAGGCACTTTGGTAGCTGCTTCACTGAGCAGCGCCCATACACACTGAGCATACTTATCTCCCCCAGTTTAAAAAACTGCTCCTTGTCTTTAAGGGACAAGGACATAAACCACAAAGGCAGCTGCAGTCATTGTCCTAATCTCAGCACAAAGGAGACAAATGGTTTGCAGACACATTATTCCCTTTGCATCCCTTGGGATGCTCCCCCCTCAGGGAGCTGCAGGGGTGGGTGCTAGGAAATACCAATGCTGCTGCTGGCACAGCTGCCTGCTCCTCTGCAAAAGCTGGTGGAGTTGGTCTCTCCTTTTGTTGATGTGCTGTTTTTAATGGGAAAGGAAAAGAACTGTAAGGGGGAAAAGGTAAATCCCTGTTCATGTTCAGAGCAAGAAATATTGTTGTGTATTGAGAGAATTTAATCCACTCAGCAGAAAAGTGCCTGTGTGAAAAAGTATCCAATAAAGATGTTCAGATGTGCTTAAATGAGTTGCAGAGTGGATTTTCCTGAGTTGTCTGTCTAACATATGTAGCAAAGATAGGAGATGAGAGGAACACTTTTTACCTTTGTAGCTATAGCAGGAGCCAGAGTGGTCACAAAAAGCTTAGATATCCACAGACACTGTTACCCATAAGATGCCTCATGCACTCAGTGTTAGAGGAAGAAATGGGATTTCAGGCTGACATTTCAGGCAGTCAGAAGAATATGTTTGTGCTTTCCTGAAGCACTTCATTTGAACAAAACAGCCTACAGATCCATACCAGACTTCACCTGTACAGTCTTCCTTGGCTGGGAAGCTCTTCTGCCTTATTGCTAAAAGTTGGAATTTGATAACTAGTTGAAGAAAAAGATAAATCTTGTTCTTCTGAAGTTGGTTTGTTTGGGTGGCAGGTTGTTTGTTTGTTTGTTTGTTTGTTTGTTTGTTTGTTTTAATGGGAGGGGTTGTTTTGGGGTTTTTTGTTGTTTTCTTTTTGTTTGGGTTTTGTGTATTTTTGTTTGGGGTTTTGGTTTTGTTTGGCTGGTTTGTTTGTTTGGGTTTTTTGGGGGTTTTTTTTGAGACTTATCAGGATTCTCTGTCTGGTCTAAAAAAATGCAATAATGGAACTTGTCAAAGAATTCAATTCAGACAAATACCCTGACTTGAAATTTGTGTGTCTGGAGACTCTTCCTCTACCTGATGAACAGAAGTAGCCATCAGCTGGCACAGTAAGGTAAGGTGGAGAACACTGTAGCAAAGTCATGATGTGAAATTTGAAGGGGGGAATTACAAGAAGCATTTATATAGCAGCAGTTTTATTACTTGGAGCTTTTCCCAAACAAGCTTGGTAACATCGTGGCTAGCAGAATTGACATTCTGAAGAATTGACATTTTACTTAAATATTTTGCTCCTGCTGAAAGATCTGACCCTACAGTTACATTTAACCTGCCCAGAGTATTAGCTGAAGAGCCACCTTTCATGTCACACACTAGATTAAATCCTGCTCAGTGACTTCTCTGAGTGTCCAAGGCAGCATTAAGAAGTCCATCCATCTCTATGCTTTGGTCTGACAGACAATTTCCTCAATGAGTTTTTGCAACAGAAAACTTTTGCTGAGAAAAAAATCCCAAGAAGTCAAAGATTCAGAGTAAAGGCTTGAGAGAAATCATCAGAAAAGCCATGTGACAATAAGGGGTAAAGAGTAGGAGAGGTTTTCAGCCTTTATATCTCTTGTACAATTTTGGAGAGCAGTAGAAAAGTGGCAAGGTACTAATTTGAGAAATGATCTGAGATTATTTATTCTCATTCATGTTACACCTTGATAGATCCAGAGGAAGTCTAATACCAGTCCACCAAAGTGACTTACATGAAATAGGATAGCTCCCTAATTTAATTTGTTTTAATGGAAGACTCCGTGATATCCACCCTTGTCAGAAGTGCACACTGGTGGAGCACCTGAAATGGGAAATATCTCTCCACCTGAAACTGAGAAGCTGATCTATCTGAGCTAGTCTTTTTCCTTTCAGTGTGCTTATGCCTGTCCCATCAGACCTGCTGAAACAAACAGCCCAGGAGAGCCTGTTGCCCTCAGACATGACTCAGAATCTTCACTAATCCCTACTCTGGCTAAGAAGCCATTATTCATGGATTCATGAAGTCTTCTCATCATTCTGGAGATAAATGCTGGACTTTGAACTAGAACTTGATAACCACAGCTGGCATCAATACCACAGGCATGTGTTTGTCATCACCAAGTGTGATGTCCACTCATAGAAGAGGAAAGGAAACCTCTCCCAGTCAGACAGGGAGAGAGCTGGCAGAGAGCATGAAGAAGAAGAAATGACAGGAATTACTGCTCTGCTCTCATAGGAACAGAAGATCAGAATCTGCCATAAGTTTCTGTGAAAACTGAATTCTTTTTCAGTATGGACACTTTTTTCTAGTATGGTCACCTCAATCTTCTGTCAACTTCCTGCTGAGGTGACAATTCTCATGCAAATCTGTTTGTCTCCACTTCTTTGGCTACATCTGCCTACAGTGAGTCCAGGATCCTCTAGAAACAAGTTTCTTGGTGTTTGCTCCAGCACTCCCTCCAGTCAAAAACCTTGACTAGAATCCACAATAACTGTCTGATGAATTCCTCTTCCTTAAAACCAGAGTTAACGTTACCATGACCCAGAAAGAGAAGAATTTGTCAGATCAAACAGCAGTGATCAGACATGGAGTAAGGGGGACAGTCACCCTCCAGATGCAGCATGTAAGCACCATGTCAGGGGAATGTGAACACCAGCCTCCTTTGGGAACTGGACAGAGCCCTGCTCTGCTGGTTCCTATCGCCACAGCTGGAAATTGGACAGATGAAGGATTGTACTGCCATGACCCAAAGCAGATGAAAAGAGATTTCATTCAGTACCTGGTATTTCCATGCCCTGGCTTAAAAGTGCGAAGTTTGGGCACAGGAATGACAAAGTGGTGTTATGTAACTCCAGAGTAAATTTTCTGGACAATATCCAATTACATTCTTCTGCAAAAAATTACAAGTAGCCATTTCCCTCCAAATTGGGGAAAAAAACTTTGCCCCAGTGCTTGGGTGTGACTCAGGGCAGAGCCAAGGTGCTGGTACCAAGTGCTGCATCTCTCACCACACCCTGCCCTTGGCCTGCCCACTGCAGTCAGGTGGTGCTTTATCCTCTTGCTGTTCAAGGACTCCAGACACTTCCATATGGTTTGAATTCCTGCCATACCATAACTTGATTTTTTATTTTTTTTTAATGTCTGAATAATCTGAGGCTTTGCTTTATGACTTTCTTCCTCTGAAAGAACTCTATCCATCTATTAGCACCAGTGCCCGGCCTGAGGTGCCCATGATGGCCAGCAGTCTCCTTTCTTCTTCATTTTGCTGTCACCTTTGTGTACTAATAGTATTTTTTTCCTTCTGGATGGGTGCCACCCTTGAGATTTGTCCCCATTAGTCCTCATTAGGAGGAAGAAATTCTTCCCAAAATAGTTCTAGTGGCTACTTGTGTCCTTCATCTCCAAGACACTGAACTTGTTTTCCCCCCCCAACTCACATGGGCCCTCCTCAAGAAAGGATCTGGAGGATCCCTGAGAGTTAGGACATGCAAGGAATTAAAAGGAGGGGACAAGGAAGCTGGGATGGGATGGTGGGGTTTGACTCACGAGCAATTTTTTACTTTCTTTTTTTTTCCACCCAGGAAAAGCAAACCCAAGCACCCCAGCCCATGCTGTGCTATGGGATCGAGCTCAGTGGGCCAGCCTGGCTAACCTTCCATAAGGGAAGCATCAAAATCTATGGAATCATTGAGCCACAATATCATAGACTGCTTTGGCTTGTAAGGGCCCTTAAAGATCATCTAGTTCCTACCTCCTGCCATGGGCAGGAACACTTATCTATAAAGATGCTTCTTTTCATCTCTTCCTGACAGCCCCATTTCCCTGTGAAACCAGCAGAGGAGCCAGCCTTGTGTACATTTTGGTAAGAAAAGCTCAGAGAATCACCTCAAAATCAAAGTGCTGCTCAAAATGAAAGGCACATGCCTTGTATTTGGTAAAACCTTGAGTTCAGACATTTGTGCCACATTGAAATTTTGTGGATGGAAATCCTGGCCACCTCTGCAGGGTTTGTACAATGGCTACAGGATTTGCCTCCAGGCTTTGATAATGGTTTGCTTGGGGGATCATGCAGGTAAACAGAGAGAAAGCATTTTTCTTTTACTGTAGGGTTGCTGCAGAGGACAGGGGCACCTGCTCCTGACTCCAGACTCTCTGGAGGCTGCTGCAGCCACTGGCTCTTGGCACAGCAAAGGCAATGCAGTATTACTGTTGTTTTAGAGAAATAATGGCTACAGACCGTGTTGTTCAGTTTGTAACAATGTGAAAGAAGCTCTAGGGTTTAAATAAAACCAGACCTTGGCAACTCTGAGATGGAACTGCAGATGTGCCTAAATTCCCTATAACTCCCTGACTATGAAAGGTTTCAAAGTCGTGTTGCCTTCAGCCTTCTGAAAGAGTCAGGGGGAAAGGCATCCCTGAGCAAAATTCTTTCTCTGAAATATGTTTATCCTTGCTCTCACCTGATCACAGCATCTCCCTTCCTGATGTTGCTCTCACCACCACCTGTGCATGTACAGATGATGCTACCGGAATGTGTATGGGGTTGTCTTCACATCACTGAGCCAGTGTGTGTGTAACCAAGGATGGGGAGTGAGAGTGAGTCAGCCTGGACAGGCTTTCCCCACCAGCCTGGCCTGGGTGCCCACCCAACAAAGTTTTTATTCTCAGTCCTTCCTGATATGATAGACCTCCTCTGGCTCACTCTTTTTTTTAACCTCCTCTGACATTTAGGGCTGGTCTATACTGGGGATTTAATTCAAATTGTTTGAGGATGTGAATTTAGAGAGGAATAATTATTCTTGATTAACTCCCCATGTGGACAGTCTTGTTCCAAAATAAAAGTGCTTTATTTCAAATGGGTTTAATTGACTCCAAGAAAATCATTAGGTTGTTTTCTCTAAGATAAAAAATAGATATAAAATGAAGGATACTTTCTCCCCCTCAATTTCTTGAAAAATGCAAGGACTTTTGAATGTTATGCAAGTTTTAACTGAAAAATTGCTGTATGTTATTATGTATAATTTGCACCTCTGATAAACTGCACGCTGTTAAAATTATTGTTCCATGAAAATAATTACACAGCAGCCAACATAATTAGACAAGCAGCACAAAATCAGAGGCAGAAATGTAGGGCGATACTGTGACTGGGAGAGCTGTTTATAGGGTGGTTGCTCTGAGGTGTATTTTATTCTGTCCACACATTCACACAGAGCCTGATTTGCTGAAACCAAAACTGATTACTGAATGTCACAAGCCTCACAAAAACTTGAACAAAAAAGGGTTTTTTGCTTTAGGATGAATTTTCTGTTTTTAAAAAAAAAAAAAAAAAAAAAAAGGCAAGACAGAAGATGATCCCAGAATAATCAATACTTTTCTGGGGAAAATAAGAAATTGGGGTGCCAAAAAATGTGCAGCAATACCTAAAATGGTGGCACTGATGCTGTTGCTGCCTGTGGTATCCAGAAGGGAGAGCTGGTGTCAGGCAGGGTTCTGGCTGCCAAGGGTCACACATGGGCTCAGGCACTGATCTCGTACCATCCATATAATTGAACTTATCCCAAATATCACTATTTAAGAATATTCTATGGGGACAGAGCAGGATGCAGTGAGCAGTTTAGGGTGAAGAATGTTTAGCATGAGCCCAGACCCAACCCATGTCATATCTTTGTTTGCAGGGCAGGGAACTGGTCCCTGCCTTGCTGGGTACCAGGACAGACCTGCCCATATAACTTCCTCTTCCCAAATATTGCTCTGTCTAGGTACAATCCAGCCTTGCACAGAAATGTTCTCCTAGAACTAAAAAGTTTGTCCTTATGTAATTGTCGTAAGAGAGTCTTCATGTGATTGTTCCAAAAACCTGTGTCATCAGCAAATCAGCATTTTCTGAATTAAAACCAGAGAGGGGAAAAAAAACAACCCAACCTACCTAAAGCCACAAAAACTCTTGTGCGAATCAGTAGATGGGAAATCTTATTCTGGGGCTTCCCAGACAGTAAGAGTTACCACAACTGGCCAGTGGAAAACATGAAACACAGGCTTTTCTCAGCTTCTTTTTTTCCACCCAGCAGCAGTTTGCAGTGAAGCAGTGAGAGCCAGCAGCCCTGGCTTTCAGAACACAGAGGAACATGCTGGGATCAGGGTAGTACAGAGCTTTACAGGACGGCTCATGTGCATAAAAATAGGCAGAATTCTGCAGAAACAGAGCCTAGAATTGAGACTTCTGCAATCACACCATGAGAAGTGGAAATCTTAATGCTCCCAGAAAATTGCTTTTCTGACATTACTTTTGATATTGGGTTTCACTGCTCCTTCTCCTTTGCAAAGATGGAAGAGCAATGAATAGAGGTGATAATGCCACTCTTTTAAAACATACTGTACATGTTGCACATTTAACAGCTCAGCTGAGGAAAGAAAACCTATTTCCATATTTATCCATTCTTTATGTTCACTTCAATTACAATTTGAATCCCCACTCACACACACTAAGCCAAATCCTTCCCTTCTTCTTGAAGAATATCCTAATAAAATGTATTATTTTAATTGTCTGGCCCATCAACCAAAAGAGATCATGGCCAGGTGTGTTTACCTGCCCCTCTCACCATCCTGGTCACCTTTCCCAGGTCCAGGATGAGCAGGAGCAACTGTTCTACACCTCAGCTTGTGGTGGGAGGGAAGGCAGTGGGTGCAGAGACTTTGCTGTGGGGTGGAAATTGGATGTGCCAGATGCAAACATCTGAACTCAGGAGCTCAGAAAAAATCTTCAGTGCCACGTTTTAGGTACAGTCCCAGTAACTTCAGGGACTTTCAGCAGAGCTTGAGCTTTCTGGGGCCTGAGCTGTCCTGAAAACAGGACTTCAGGATGCTTTTGTAAATTTTAGTCAAGGTGAATTTATACTGAAGTCTAAATCCACAGTTAATTACAATGAAGAATAAATGGTTCTGAAGAGATTAAGGATGAGCTTTTGAAGGAGGCCTCTGAATTTTAAGTAACCAATTCTCTTTGAAAGTCACTGGATTTGGGCTTCCAACTCCCTTGCTCACTTTTGAAGATCCAAACCAAGGTTTAAAATTCATTCTGTTAACAAGCTAGCCAATATTTCTTTCCTGGGAAAGCAGTCTTCTGTTATCCTAAAATTAAGACAACATAGGCCCTACATTTTTTGTTTTATTCTCCAAGGCTAATAATGAAACAATATAGAAATTGTGAAAAATAAACTCCAGCAATTTAGATATTTAGTTTTCAAATCAGTTGACAGGCACAGCAAGGAAATGGTTTTGCCTCTGAAGAAATAAATGTAATAAAATACTGTTTAAATAATGTTTAAGTGATGTGATGAAAGACGGGTTCACGAACCCTCTGTTATGTTAACAATTAGCAGTGCAGGACATGGATTTTGTTTAAGAAATGTGTACTGCTAATACTGGGGTCAACATATGAATAAACAAGAATGGCACTATGTACCAGAGTCAGGCTCTATTAATATCTGCTTGGTTATCTGTATTGCTTCATTTATCATTGCAAGATCTGCTGCAGTCAGGTCCTGTGTGTCCTGTGTCCACAGGCAGGTATGGGCAGCCATCCATACTCCTGCCCACACAGGGACATTGTGGAGTTGGAACTGGCTGATCTTCAAGGTCCCTTCAAACCCAAAGCATTCTGTGATTTGTGCTCTGGAGTAGCTTTTTGCTCAGAGTGAGGAAGAGCCACACATCAACACAGCACTGAAGCCTGGCCTGTGCTGTTTGAGCCAGACAAGTCCACGGGTTGGAGCACTGACCTGGGACCACCCTAGAAGCTTGTTCTGCTACAGACCAACCATGCAATGCCAGCCAAGCCACTGTGTTCTCCTCTAACATTCTCTTGTAAGTTGTTAATCTTACCATGAGCTGGTCTCTTGCTGTTGGCCACAAGGGCACCCTGAGCATGGAGCTCTCTCTGGCAGAAAGGATAAACTCCTTGGAGCTGGACTTCAGAAGACTCAGATGCCTTGGATTGCTTCTGATCCTCTCACTTCCAGCTGCCTTGGAAAGCTGCTGCCTTTTTCCAGACACATCCTTGGGCAGATTGATCCTCAGTCCTCCTCAGTAATAGCTTGAGAATTGACGTAATTGCTAAAGTCAAGCCTGAGAATCATGAGAAGGCCCTGCCATTTATAAAGAACTAGATTCCATCTTCTTATACCTTATATACTCTCTTAAGCCTTTGAGCTTACACTCGGGAATGATGGAAAGGTTTGTTGTCTGAGTCACCAACAATCCTCTGGAATATTTGCTAAAAGACCTAGCCCACCAAACATTTCCAGGGGTTTTTCTATTTATGTGTATGGAGGACAATCTGTAATTTCCATGCTGCAAAACACACAGAGTAAGCCAGGCTTTGCTCCTGGAGGTTGGCAATGTGACAGCTTGGCCCAGGAAAAGGCTGATGACCCTCAGTTCCCACCATGGGCAGTGGAAGTTGAAGCTATCCAGCAGCCACAGAAAGCCCATGGATGGCAATGGGCACTCTTTGGACCTCAGTGCAATACCTGATTAGATAACAGTCTGTCTCTAGGTAGAGAAAATATTCTCTCTTTCATTCTTTCTTTTCCTTTCTCTGTCTTAATAATGCATGTAGCTCTGATTTATTTTTTATCAAGATTAACAATGGAACAATACCACTTCAAATATTAAAAAGGCAAAGAAATGTAGGTACTGAAAAGGAAGGAAAATACCTCAATTTCAAGCCTAAAGATTACTTTGGGTCCCAGAGGAAGCAGAAGCAATTTAGTGGCTGATACCCTTAGCAAGAAAAAAGGTTGTAAGATTAAGACCAACTGCTGTTTGGATAAGTGGTTGGTAATTGCACATATCAGCAATTATGTGCTGTCATATAATTTTTCTGCTACCTTACTCCTCTCTTGTGTCCCGTCAGGGTTTACTTGGAATGACCCTACATCTATGGTCCTCTTTGGATTCACCTTCTTAATGTCATACCACAGTGCCTAGCAAGTTCAAAGAAAAAAGAAGTCATTATTACAGGAGGTGCCTGGTGGAGGTGCTCCTCTTCACAGATGTAGCTAGAGGCTACTGCTGTAATAACCAGGCTTCCAGGGAGAGAAAGAAAGAAAGGCCTCCTGAACCTGCAAAAACCCTCTTTGTCCTCCATCCTCTCAGTGGGAGAAGGGAGTGTGTGAGGGGAGAGTTTGAGTGGGAAGAGGTTTGGGTGGGGTGGGAGAGGGTTGTCTGAGTGCATGGCTCAGATGCCACCCCACACCAGAGGGTGCAGCACTCGGCTCCAGGTGACACTGGAGGGGCTCAGGGGAGCTGGGTGCTCTGAGTTTTGCCTTGTCAGGGCAGTACAGGTTATATTGAATCCTCTTCAAATGAAAAGGGGGAGCTTCTGTTCCATACATGTAGGCTGCTTATAACTCCTGCCCCACCTGGGGATGTTTTGGGGGGTAACAGAGGCTGGCCCTTGAGCTGAGCTCTCGGCTCACCTCTGTAGCTTGCCAGAGGCTTTGCACCGCTCAGAAAAGCAAACACCATCAGAAACACCTTTTTTCCTCACAGAAGTAACTGATTCCCCAGTAAACTGTCAAAAGATAACAAAGTCTGTTCCAGCTAAACTCATCCGTTCATTGCCTGAGGGAAGCCTCCAGCTTATATGGCACCGAGTGCTCCCATGGAGCAGAAAATATTTAGCTCACTAATCAGACTCAGGCAGGAGGTGTAAGTGTGGCTGCCTGCAGTGTGCCTACAGTAGGTCTGGAGAGGACAGGCACTAACTGGCTTTCCAGTGTCCCACACTGACCCACAGTGATGCCTCTGAGGTCAGTGGCTTTACAGGGATATAAAGGAGAGCAGGGATCCCACCACACAGGCAGAGAGAGCCCTGTCTCTGCAAGGGCCACCAGGGCGGGAAGGCCTGGGAAGGACCAGCAGACCCTGGGGTCAGGCTGTGGGAGATGCCAAACCACAGCCAAATGCAGGAGTCTCAGCAGGGATAGCAAGGTGCTACCTCACAGCTCATGGAAGAGCTAATACCCTTTGAAAAGCAGATAAAAGGTTCATCAGCACAGATGAAGATATGAGGGCTTGGGCTTAGACAGCCTGTAGCTCCTGCCAAAAAACTGTGTGGAAGGTAGAAACGAATTTAAAAGGTTGAGTGGGGGCCAGCAAGTCAATAACTGAATAATCCCACCCAGATAGGAAACCAGAGCATAAACAAGAGTCTCCACGTACTGACAAGTTAGCACTGGTTGCACTCTGGAAAGGATCCTAAAATAACAGAGATTCCTGTAGACAGAATAAACACATCTCTCAGTTGTCATCCTGAGCAGAGGGTAATTGCCTAGATGTCTGATTGACTCGCTGCTAGAACTAAATATGTACTTCTCTGACATGCTGTCACCTCCTTCACTGTGCGCCTGAGATTTTTCAGTAAAGCACATCAGGAATCAAAGCAAATGTCCACAAGGAAAGATGCATCTCGACCTTGAACTTTAATCACTGGCAAAAGGCTGAAAATGTATTTAAAGAGAAGTGAAGTTACTGCATTCCTGAGAGTGACATTTAATCTCAAAATTCCCTGGGGGCTTGTGCACGTATGACCCAACCCCCCAGCAGAGGAACACGGAGCTGCAGCCCCTGTCTGAGGGCTGGAAGCTGGGATGTGGCTTCCTGAGCCCCCCAAGCACCCCACAGCAGGGTCCTCAACCCACCTCTGATCCCCATCCCTTTCCAGGGGTTTCCCTCTGGGTTTCCTTCAGCATGCCTCTTCCCAGTTTGCACTCCTGGAAAAGACAGAGTTACTAAATTAATCCTCCTTCTAGTTTTAGCAGCTCTTTTACCCTGAACAAGAGTGTTTGATGCCTTCTCAAACCCACTACAAGGCTCTGGGTTAGTGATTCCTATCCAGTGCTGAGCAGTCCTGTCCACCCTACCCCTGCTTTGCTGCCTTCCCACCTCAGAGCCAGTCTCTGTTTCAGCTCTGTTAAACTTTTATTTACAGAAATGCAATAAAACCTACTCAAAAGCCTTAACATTGGAATATTAATATGACTATTCAGTAAGCCCTGGAAATTTCAGGGGGCTGGACAACTGTCAGCACAATACTGATTTTCAGAAGCAAAGTGACCTGGCCAGATCCTAGGCTGGCCCAGCTCATAGGAAGGATGGTGTGCTGGTCTAGAATTCAATTCATAATAGATATAAAAAAATACTATACTAAATGCAATGCAGTGTGAATTCATGAAGTTGTTGACTCGGTATTACACTATAACATGTAAGAGACTTGCATTTTTCTCCATAGTATGCAACAGGTTTGGTATTGAATTCAGCAAAAATTAACCTGGCATATCATATGTGAAAGGAAAATATTTTAAAAACGTGGGTTTAGTGGTAACTACAAAAGAAAACCATCAGCAATCGAAGGTAATTTTGAAAGAGTCCTGGTTCTAAGTCCTTGATCTTTCAAATTTTGCATCTGGAGAAAAAATATCAGATCATTAGAAGGCATATTTGATGTATGATTGGATGGAGCCCTGAGCAACCCCATCTGGTGGGTGGCATCCCTGCCCACGGCAGAAGAGTTGGAACCAGATGATCTTTAAGATCCCTTCCAACCCAAGATGTTCTGTGATTCTATGATTAACAGCAAAAGGATAACCATGGATATGGGGTAACCTGCATCACTCCTCACCTGCACTTGGGCAGCTGGTGTGGCTGGACATGAAATAACTGCTCACCAAATGAGGAGTGCTGGGAGAACTTCCATGCAGGCTGCACCGGAACCAGGCAAAAGGGCTACTGGGAAACCTGGGGAAAATCTGGGAGTGGCAGATGGGAGGGAGGAGGTCACAGCACCTCACACTGCGGGTCTGCTACGGCCCCTGCTGTGAAACTGCCTCCAGGAGAGCAGCCCAGCACTACCACCAGGTGATGGAGCAGGAGAGGCTCTGAGAAGTTCTGCAAAGGAATCGTGGCATGGGGTGGGTGAAGGGCAGGTTCTCTTTTCTCTCCCCATGAAAGGGACAGAGGAAGCATAGAAGGGCCTCAGGCATACAGTGAAGCAGTGGACACCATGCACCTCAAACCTGAGTTGGTGTCCCAAGAACAAAGTTATTTTCTTTATCTCTCTGCATTTGAGAATTCACCCTGGAGGGAACTGAATCTCAGGTCAGAGTGAGGTTGTGAGGGTGTTTTACAAACCCATCCCCTCCCCTCACCTTCAGCCTGTGCAGGAAAAAAAGCATTTTCTAACAGGAACTTTGACGGAGCCATCACCTTAGGAACACTGAAAAAAAAATATATATATAAAGTGACTTGTCTAACACGGGTTCAAGATAAAAGTTTGACATGTCAGAAAATTTTATCTGAGAAAAAACAGGCATTCATGTACAAGAGGATAACTTGAAACTATCTACCCATCTATTAAACTCCAAGCTTTAGGTAGATAGAGAAATCAAGCAGAAGCTAAAGCAGGCAGACAACATGTAAAATGATTTCTGAAGGCAGAACAGAACATCCCTGGAAATACTGCTAAACTGAATTTTGGGGGGGGGGGGGAAGTGGCAATTACCCAGCCCATGCCTCCTGCCCTCACATGCATGACCCTAGGAGTGGTGATCCACTCAGCTGAGAGGCAAACATGCCCCAGGGGACTGGGATGGCAGGATGGCACACATCTCCACTGTAACCAGCTCTTCTTCTGCCCTTAAAGACCTACTCATCCTTCTCTTTTCATTTGGGAATGATACAACAACCCAGGGGGAGCTGGGTTAGGAAGGTGTGCAGAACAGGCAGGAAGAGTCCAGCCCAAGCAGAAGATGAGGTGCTCAGCTGGTGCTCCCTTGGTCTGATTTCATATGACAGGAAATGAGCCCAGTGATTTAAAACCAGTATAAATGAATAGCTTGGGCCTACCTTACAGCAAATTCCCTTTTCCTCCAAAATCCTATTCGTCATGAAGAACCTTCTCTCACAGAGACTGCTAGGCCAGAAGGCTTCCTCCATTTATTTACATATTAAAACTCAACAGATGATGAAGGAGACGCAATTATTGGAGAAAGCAATAGTAGTTCTCTTAGTTAAGTTCATTAATTTTCTTTTTTCTCAGTAAATTCTATGCTCAACAGTAGCCTGATGATTTGTATCCAGCACATTAACCTAAAGTGATTTGACACAGTCAAAAAGAATGAAAAAAGGAAATATGTGGTACTTCATAAGCAGGGAGCCCCGTCATTTCAGCTGGGCTGTGTCTGTCACTCTGTTAGAAGTGTGACTCTCCTCTGTTAAAGGAGAGGTCTGTGCACAGAGCCAGGCACTGAGCAGCACCTTGAGGCAGTGCTCAAGTGCAGGGGGCTGCTCCCCTGCCCTGGGCAGGGCTCAGCTCTGTCCCAGCAGCAAAGTTGGCTGTTCCAACTTCATCTTCATGATTGCTAAGGGGATGATGAGTGCTCTTTATCACCCAGACCCATCTGCACAGAAGATGGATCCTGAAGATGATATTTTAAACTTTCATTTTCCCTTCAAGTTTTTTTTTTGTTTTTTTCCCCCTCCCACATTGTTTCACATTAGCTATATTCAACTACAGGGAGTATCAGAAAATATTACCTCAGCTTGAGAATAGGTTTGCTCTCAAGTGACACCTTCCAATACTTCTGATTTATACCCTTTTCCTGCATTGATCTGTGGGGAGATTTCGTCAGCTATATCTGACATAAACACTGTATAATTCTGTATTGCATTATACCCTAGAAATCCACTCAAATCCCTCTGCTCCTCAAATTAAAGCAATATGCATTACAGTGTCCTGATTTCCTTCTATTCTTGCATTTGCATTTTTGTATCATGCTCTAGATTACTCATGTATATTTTGGCATAAGCATCTCCCTACTCATTTAAGAGTATTGCCTTTAATCTTCATTATACCTTGAAGCACACAAAACCCTGTCCCCAAAGGACACAGGGAGACTTTTTGTTCCCACAGTGGCTGCATTTCTGTGGAAGTTATTTAAAGCAAATTGGTGTTGTTCAGAAGCCCAAGCCTTGTTCCAGGGCAGTCCCATGGACACCCACAGTGTCCCTCTGGTCTCACTGCTCCCCACAGCACAGGGGGTTTGTCTGCCACACTGCACATCACCATGGCTTTGGGAAGGGACTTATCCTCCTCCCACAGTGGTGCAGACTCCAACTCGGCAGCCAGAAGGTTTTAGTTTGTGGCTGTGCTGGGGTGCATGAGCTCCTCAGTGGTTTAACCATGCACTTCACTTGCCTGCAAACAGCTTTTTGGTGGCAGAAATGGAGTAGCAGCTGTAGGTTGTACTTTTGCTGCAAGAGATTTGGTGTGTTTACTGCATCATTCTTTTTCACCCTAAGTACCTTCAGACCATCAGAATAACCTATTACTGTATTTCTTACAAGACATAATTCTACCAGAGAATAGTTAATAATATATCACATATTCTGGTAGGATTTTTCTGATGGGTCTGCCTTGCTTCCCAGATTTGTTCTGTGATAGGACTCCAAGTAGGTCCAATGTTTGCCCCAATCAGATACTAATGGTTATACTGGAAATTAATTCAGTCAGAGCCCTGAGTTCAGTAAAGCTACATGACTTATACAAAAGGTCAAGAAATTCCTTGAATGAGGAGCTTCTGATTTTTCTGAGATAGGATATAGGCATGTTGCTTCAGAATTGCTCTGTTTGATAACCAGTCTGGATAACCAGACATACTCTTTATTTTAGACTTTCCTGAGCTATAACATCCCCCAGAATGTGGACTGAAGCAAAGGTGGTAGGAAAAGATGCCTATAATTTAGGGACAAGTAATTATTTCCATAGGTGGAAGGGAAGACCCAGGTTTCACTCCAGGTAATACTGAGACCATCATATTCAAAGCAACCCCATTGTTGTCTTTTCTTATTTTAAAGCATCCAAGATATCCAAGATTTGGTTTAAAGATCTGAGCACAACAGACTGCAGGCAATCAGAGGTGCACAGAGACAATGGGTGGGGTCTCAAGAAGTATTTGAAAGCTGCAGCCCTTTACCAAGAGCAGTCCTTCACCTTTATCAAGAAACCCACAGTGCCAAGGAAGATCCATGTGCAAGCCATGACCCATCTCAGTGAGCACTGACATATGGGTCCAGTGTAAAAAAATATAAAATGGAATATTGGTCATTGTACTTGGAAAGGAGGAGCCTTTGTATAAGGCAAACAGAAGTTGAAGATAGTTTGACAAGCAAAGCACTGTCACCTGGAGTCATAGGGGAAACATGTCTGCACCTTCCACATCAGCACAGCAAACTTCCTTCTCCATTTGTGTTTAGGCAATGCCATCATGCAGAGCCACTGATCAGTGCAGCATTGCTCCAGTAATGCAAAACTTTCCATGGAGGACAGTCCAAAATCATGTCTGAGAGGACAGCATGTCCTGAAATCTCCCACAAAATGCCCTCCACTGGCCTGTTCACATTCAAGGGCAAAAAATGCTATTACTGCTGAAAATTAATAAAATTGCATATCCAAGCAGAAGAGGCCAACCTCTGCTAATGTCCACAGGGCAAGGAACAAAAAGGACAGACAAATAGAAGAGGGCAACAAAAACAGTTACATTGTGCCTAAAAGAGCAAGTAAAATACCATTGCATATTCATTAAGATTTGTTCAACAGTTCAGAAAATTCCCTCCAGTAATATAATGGGTGATAATTCAATTTATTTATGTTTTTAAGGCATGAAGACCAGCTCTAAGTTCCCTCAACTGTGCCTCTATTATTATTAATCTACTTATCTTCTAAAAAGATCGTCTAAACTACACTTCAATAGGGAATGTGATCTTTGGCCATGTAGGGCTTTGCAATTATCCAGTTCTGAATGAACTTGTTGTTGAAACATTTTTTAAGTCTAATGAAAACATTAGATCAATTCCTCGCAGTGATAGCTGTCATTAAATCAATAGTGTGTGTAAGTCCATTATACTGATATTTGACACGAACTGCCGAAGGTCTGCTAACAATGAAACCATACTGAAGTGTGTCCTCTGCTAGGCATATTTTATATGAGATAAAAATCTGTTAAGTCTACAGTAACTGAAACTTTTCTTCTTTAACTAAAATAAACAGAGATGTGAAACGTTGCTGTAACTCACACTAGGACCACCATGATCACACAGGTTTTGGAGCTGGTCTTTTTATCACACCTCTATCACAGCTGTGCTCTCGAATCAGTCAGAAAAGCTTTTTATGATTGTTTATCTGTGTGGCGTACAA
Source organism: Zosterops lateralis (assembly GCF_965231275.1). NCBI lineage: Eukaryota > Metazoa > Chordata > Aves > Passeriformes > Zosteropidae > Zosterops > Zosterops lateralis. Next base: position 9,168,128 of record NC_139762.1, read on the forward strand.
AGAGCAGGCAGAGGTTTCATAATAAAGCTCTGATTGAGGACTCCAAAAAAGCTCCAAAAACAATGGCACTGTCACCAACTTCAGTGAAAGCTGGGCTGCTCCTCAAATCCCTGGGAAATGGACTTGAGGAAGAGTCTTCTGGCTGAGGATCTCCCCAAGGAGGAACAGCATCTTTGCACCACAGTGCAGCAGCTTGCAGGGGCAAGAAGCACAACCACACCCATTCCTCCACAGAAAGGAGCAGTTTAATTATATATGCCATTATATTGCAAATGGGAAAGATAACTGAAGGAACTCCGGCTCTGTAGTTTAAAAATATTTTCCAGTGCCCTGCAAATTCAATTTCCCCACTCCTACCACCTGTGCTTCAGCAACAGCCTCAGTGGAATCCTGTGAGACTGTGATGTCTGATGTAATATATTATGGGACTTTTACCATGACAAAAAATATAAAACTTGAGAAAATGGCTAGCAGATGGAAATGAAGACTGCTCAGCCTGCCATTTCTTGAGATTTATAAACCTAACAATTTTTCAGTAGGAGGTGGCAACCTTTGCTCACAGGCAAGGGAGCTGTGAGTACACAAGTGTAATGGGAAATAAGAGTCAATGGCAGACACTGACAACTTTCTGGCTCAAAAGATCACTTTAAACTGAAAAGCCAAATGAATTAATTTTGAATATGTTAAAGATTTACCATGAAGGGAGCAGAGGGTCACTTAATTTTTGGAAATTTTCTCATTAGAAAATGTATTTTTTCACAAACAAATGCAATAATTGATAGGAAAAAAAAAAACCCCAAAACAATCCTACATTGTATTTGCCGCAGATAATCCCAACCAATATCGAAGTGGAGCGAGCCCCAGGCAGAGACGGGTCCTGCCCTGCCCTGTGCGATGGCTCCCACTAATGGCAGCAAGGGAAAGCTCGGGCACTCCCAACAGAGAAGAGACAAAAAACCCTCTGCAAATCCTTCTTCAACCCATTTTTGGTGTTTGGTTTTAAATGTCTAAAAGTACAGTTACCAACCAAATTTTCATGAATTTTTTCTATTGTCAGAATATGAGCATGATAGAAAATAATCTGAATATTTGTCTCCTTGGATGGGTTTTATCCCACCATCAGGCACCTGCAATGGAGACCTCTAGACATACAAGGGAGCAAGATCCAGGGTGTGATTCCAATTGATGGTCTGAACTATTTCAGGCATGGGATGAGCCATGAATTCCATTCTCCTACTAAATTCTATCTGGACTACACATGGAGTTTGGGCAACTGGTCCAGACACGTGATGGAGATTACCCCTGCTTGACTGCAAGGTGGTGTCACACAGAAAACACCATTTTTCCTGTGCTCAGCCAGTGAGAAAAACCATGGCTGAAATGAGAACCCTATGTAGTACTCCCTTCTAGGGAGCCCAAACTGTGGGATTGGGGTCGTGGGATTGGGGTCATGGGATGGAGGTTCTTGTTTATGGCTGAGGAGAGTTTCAACCCCCTTATCATGGGGTCTTGGGACTTTGGTCGTCTGCGCTCCACTTCTTTTACAAGGAGAGAAAGTCAAAAAAACTTGGGTGAGGACTGGTAACATGGAAGGAAAATGGACAAATATGTTTGGTTTACATTTTAATTTTGAGTACAACGGAGATTATCAAAACAGCTGAGTAATTTTCTGTTGGTAACGTTGCAAAGATCTTCTTGCAATCAGATGCAGAGACCAGGCACAGACTGTCCTTGAGTCCCACTTCTAAATCTCAGATACATTTTTATAGGGTCTCTGACTCAAGGAATAAACATGAGAGGATTACAGCTAATCAGATAAGTATATCTTTATTTAACTGTAACATCAAAAATTAAGCTTGCAGTATGTTCTTAAGAGATAGAGTTTTCAATCTAATTCTAAGATTTTTTGGAAAGATTTTTTTTCCTTTTAACTAAATTGTGTTGGTTTTATTTGACATTTGATTTCAAGCAAGCCGCCAAATTTCCTCCTTCACCGTCTACCTCAAATCTGTGTGTAACATGTCACAGTCAAAAGGCCATGCCATTTCTCCTGAACATTGCTGCATTTTAGGTTCTTTGTGGGTGACACTGCCCAGGTACAGATCAGCCCCTGGAACATTTCCCACAGAGGGAGGAGCAGGATTTCTGTCCTGTGCAGGTAGCATGATCTGCATCTGGCACATGCCTGTGCAGCAAAAGTGAACCTGCTGGCACAGGATGGGCTTTCCTCGCTCCAAAGAACAAGTTATGCTGGGATCAGCAACAAAGCAAATACCCTGCAAATACCCAGGAAGATATTTTGAATAGCTTGTCCCCCTGTACTGGTCCCCAGTGAGGCCAGACCAGCACCCAACAGGTATGACCAATAGCAGGAGGCTGAAGAGAAGTAATATTGTTCCTTTGCAGCAGCCTATCCAAATCCAATGTGTTTTCTATTTCAGCTCCATGGATGAAAATGTTAGGCTTATCTGGTGTCATTCCTCTGGTCTGGACCCAGTCACATACCTGCCACAGTGGCACAGTGGTGGAGGGGGGAAGGACAAAGCTGTCACTCATGATGGCAGTGCTCCTTGCAGGACCACAGTGGTGGCCTGTGAGAACCTTCTCATGTTCAAATCCACACATGTAACTGCAGAACCCAAGAAGGAAGCTACAGAGCTACTCCACCAGCAGCAAATGAAAATTAGAGAAGAGGTGGGGCTGCTGATGAATCAGTTGGTTGTCCTGGTAATGGAAGACATGGAGAAGGTGGAATTACTGAATGTCTTCTTTGCCTTAGCCTTTACTGCTGATGTCAGCTCTCAGGAGTCCCAGACCTCGAAGTAAGAAAAGTCAGGAGAAGACTTCCCTTGGTCATAGAGGATTGGATTAGAGCTCAGCTATACACACCTCACACCCATATGTCCATGGCCCTGATGCACACACAGGTGCTGAGGGAGCTGCCAGATGTTGTTGCCAAGCCACTCTCCACCATCTTTGAAAACTCATGGAGAATGGGAGAGGTGCCTAACAACTGAAGGTAGGCAATATAACTCCCAACTTTAAAAAAGGGAGCACCCTGTACTTTAAAGCAGGAACACACAGGAAATTACTGGCCAGTCAGCCACACCTCCACCCCAGTAAAGGTGTGGGAATGGGTCATTTTAGAGGTCATCACCAAACATGTAGAAGAAAAGAAGGTCATCAGGAGTAGTGAGCATGGATTCACTACGGGAAAAGAAATTACATGGGGGCTGGGCCAGTTTAGTCTGCAGAAGACAAGAGAGGGGATCTCATTAATGCATATAAATATCTCCAAGGCAGGTGTCAAGAGGGTAGTGCTGGACTCTTTTCAGCGGTGCCCAGCAACAGGACGAGGAGCGATGGCCATAAACTAAAACACAGCATGAAGAACTTCTCACCTATTGAGAGTGGCAGATCCCTAGAACAGCTGCCCAGGGAGGTCATGGAGTCTCCCTCTTTGGAGACATTCCAAACCTACCTGGACACATTCCTGTGTAACCTGCTCCAGGTGACCCTGCCTTGGCAGGGAGGTTGGACTGGATGACCTCCAGAAGTCCCTTCCAACCCAAACAATTCTGTGAGTCTGCCATATGTTAAAACAGAGTGCAAGTTCTTCAGAATAGCATGAAATAAATAACAAAAGAGGAAAAAAAGAGGACGCTATACTCTACAGAAATAATCACACAAATATATTAAGGTTTCAAATCAGGATGTCAGAAGTTTGTAAACACCTGCCTCAGCATCTGCTGGGAAAGAGCCCTGTATCCATTCAATTCCCCTCTCATTTGTTGCTGAAACTGGAAACTGCCCAGTGAACGAGGCAGGAAATTTGAGGAGGAAGGAGACATGGTGAAGGCAGCTGAATGGCGTCCTGGGGCACTGGCTGCTATCTCTGTCCCTGCTGAAGACTTTTTCTGAGATACTGCCAAGTCATCCAAACCATACATTGAAAGCTGTGTCTTGGTAATTGTGTGGGGTTTTGCTTTTTGAATGCATAAATTAATACCCCAAGTTCTGATTCACAAAACTGCTGAGTACTCGTTGCTGTGAAAGAAAACAAGGGCATTGTCCTTCCAGCACATAAAATGCTAGAAAAACGTGAAGTGTTCAGAAAAATCAGGTCATTAGGCATGCAAATTGGGTCATCAAAATTAGTGGATCTTTTTGACATTAATCTCTCTAGACTTCTTCCTAGGAAAACAGGGAGATCCCATACCCTACAGGAGAGTTGTGAACTAAATTAATTTAATGTTTGTTTCTCTACCAGCTCCCACTCCCACTGATGCTGATGCTATTTGCATGTCGGGTGGGTTGTTTCTTCCTCTTTCTCACTCACCACTATCACTGAGGACATGGCTGTACTGGCACAAAGCACTCCAAGCACTGGACAGACATGGAATGGGAGTCCTGCCCCATCCCCTGCAGACACAGCTGGCATCTCTGATGTTTCAATCTGGGCTACTATGATTTTGAGCTCCAAAATTTTCAAATTTGCTCATATCTGAGCATTGCTTTACATTTCCAGAGTATTCCTAGGGCCAGGATGGCATGACCACTGCCCAGCTTTAGGGCAGCATTCCACTGCAAAGAGCTTCCCAACAGCAAAAGCAACTTCTGAATGCACTTGTTCCTCAAAGTGGTTCTGCTCCCCTTCCGTTAGAACAAGCCCAAGTCTATCATCCCTAAAGTAAAATACTAAAGCTCCTACCACAGATGTTTAAAGTTAGAATTTCTCAGAACAAAGAGCTTATTCAGCTTGAAAAGCCTTGCTACCTATGGAGAAGTGCTAACGTCTTGGCTCCCTGCTGCTCCAGTCCCCGGCATCTGGGGGCTGTCTCAGTCACTGCTCAGCCTGCCGCCCCAAATCCGGCTGCTGGCAGAGGCAGCAGGGTGGGACCCCTCAAAACTGCTGCGCCTCCATCACCCACAGCTTTGTCAAGGGATTCGGGGAAAGGGATATGGCTGCGTCTGAAGTCACGGCGATCATCAGGGAGGACTTATTTCAATATGTTCTTGAAACTATCTGATGTCAAGTTATGTGTCTCAGGGGGACGCGAGTTCCGTGTAGTTTGTTGTGCCATCTGTTAAGAAAGGCAGCCACTCGTCTCTCCGCTCCGTGACCACAGATGGGGAGATTTTCCCCCTGTGTGCATTACTGTCAATACATGCCAAAGCCTTCCTAGCTGGAGCCAGGTGGAATCACCACCACGACGAGCACGCCTGGGAAGAAGGGTGCTGCTGCACAGGCCTTCCCAAGAACCTTGGCTCACGGTGTGCAGATGAGCTGAACAAACACAGCTAGCCTGCACCAGTAAGGGCAGGTCCACAAAACCCCTCTGATGTGCAGGACACCGAGCAAAAACCCCAGCATCAGAGCTCAAGGAGGAGGTTGTGTGGGCCATGTAAAATGTGCAGCCCCAGTGCAGATTTGACCCTCCTGTTGGTTAGCTGTGGATGGTGCTTGCCCCAAATCACCACCTGGTAACAGCACCGTGAACCTCTGAGACAAAAAAATCCAAAGCCTCAACTGCTGCCTCTGTGGAGGTGCGTCAGCTCTCAGTGGAGGCTTGTGTGAGCTTAACTGAACATGGCATCCCCAGTGCCCCAGACTGCAAAGGAAACCTGCTGTGCTGACTGACCCACTGTGGGGAAAAAGCAAACACGGAGTGAGCACCAGGTCCCCCAATGGCCAGAAGCAGCTATTGACCTCAGTATCAGTAACACTCCTATTTTCCAGGGGTGATTATCACACCTTTTAATATTGAGCTGACACTTTTCCAGTGTAACTGGGTCCATTTCTGAGCCTCGAGCTGGAAGTTTTAAGGGGAGACTTTACCGGCAGGAGACTATAACAGGAAGTTTAATTGAAAATTAGAAGACTCATGGAACGGGGATGGTGGTTGGGAAGGAAAATTTTACAGAAAGAGCCGGCCCACTCAGATCACTCTCTTCTTGTGATCCCTTTGGAACAGGTATAGAATCTGACATTGTATTTATTTTCACTGGAAAGCAAATGTTTGTCCTGCTTCCACAGCACTTTTCCCATCCTTGCTGCCATTAGGGTGGGAGCAGTCAGTGGCATTTCCCAGTGCAAGCAGCCCTGGAAAGACACAAGTCAGCAGCAAAAGCAGCAAAGCATTATCTTGCATATGAGGAAGCATTTCTGAGGTGGGCATGCTAGAAAGGCCTTCTGAAAATGAAACAAAAAGTATTTTTTACACCAGTGTTAGAAACATCTTCCCTCCTTCATCTCCAGCCCTGCTCTCAGCAGCCAGAGGTTCTCAGCTCTTCTGCAAACTTGCTTTCACATCTCAGACCTAGATGGTCCCTTGGGAGGCAGCATTTTGAGGTACCAGCAGATGTTTGCATCTGTCACTTCTGATAAAAGCTGAGCAGGACCCAGTGAAAGCAGAACTCAACCAAACTTTCCACCTTGGCAAAGCCTCAAGGGCTGTTGCTGCTCACACCCACTCTGACCAGGCCCTGTGCACCTGCAAAGGCAGCTGGGGTGGTCCCTGCTTCAGATGTGCCACACCAGGGATCAGGTGTGAACCTCAGGAATCATCAGGGACGTGGGGAGAACCTGAGGTGCCATGGAGACACCAAAGGACCAATATTTCTCACAGAAGAATTTCACAATAGATTTTTCCAGACAAATGTAACTTTTGACTGATGCCCAGTTCACCCATGCAGAGATTTCACCTTTGAAGTCTGAGTGTAGTTAAGGCTCCTTGCTCCCATCTCACATAGCAGAATCAGGAATTAATTTACCAAGTGATGTAACTAAATTAAAAAAAAAAAAAAAAAAAAAAAAAAAAAAAAAAAAAAAAAAAAAAGAAACCACTTAAATAGAATAGTCTGACTAGAGGAAAGAATAGTTTAATTTGCAGATCTCTACTTCCTCCATTAATTTACTTCTCCTATAAGTTCATACATGCCTATGAAACAACCCTAAGAACTCATAAAACTCTTTTCAAACAAACAGATAAGTTATGCACATATCTATTTGAGGCATGTGAATCTGTGTGTTTAAAACAACTTCCAGAAGAGCTCTGCCTGCCATGAGCTCTCAGCAGGGTCTGCCTGCACACATTCATTCTGAGTGCCCACATATTGCACCTGCATGTCTGATGGCATGGCAAGGGGACAGCTGGTAGTGTCCCCTGGCTTGGGGATGCTTCAGCCATGGACCAAGCTCACCAGCATTTATGTGGGGACCCACACAGTCAAAATTTTCTTCCAGGTCTCTGACAACTGGGAAGCTGCCAGTGCTACATCTGCTTCTAGAAGCTGAGTCCTGTAACAAGTATTTGTTACAAATACTCCAAAAAAGAGGGGCCAGGGAGGGAAAGATTAGGCATAGCCCTTAAAACAAATGAAGTCTTTGTGTTTTAATATCTCCATTCACATCTCAGCCTCTGTCAAGCTTTTCCTACAGTGCTGCCAGTGCTTTCAGAGGTGGGCAGGCCAGAGTCATGGCACCTTGGAGGGATCTGCTGGTTGAGGGACCATGTTCTTAGACACCAGGAAGGGTGGAAACAACACAGACCTCCGAGAAGAGAAATACTTGCTCCTTTCTGCACCTGTATAATTCCCCAGATGGACACCCTCTTGGGCTGCCAGATCTAAAATCTGAAAACATATGAGGTGCAGCAGCCACAACAGCTGGAGGAAGCTGTGAGGAACTATTTTTCCATCATGTCATTAAAAAAAAAATACTGGAAATGGAAAAGAAGATGGAATTAAAGTAGAGAAACAAAAAAACAGAATGGGAAGAATAAAAGTTGCAGACAGCCCAGGGTGGGAAGGAGAGGAATAGAAGCAAAAGAAAACAAGAAAAAATCCCCATCACTTTCAGTCCTAAAAATGAGTACATTTGGAGAAAAATAACAATTCTTCTTTTATAAAAATTTGAAAGCAAAACCCAAACAAAAAACTCTAACTGGGTAAAAATGCTGGCCCTAATAAAAAACTCATGATCTCCTCAATTTTTTAGGCAAATGACCAGCAACATGACAACTTTTATGCATTGATCCTTAGGAAACAGCTCTCCCCCCCAACCCCTGTCAAGGAGGACAAGGGATTAGCTCAGACACTGAGGAGCTGACATAGTTAAACACTGCTGCTGGCAGATACAATCCAGTTTATAACTGAGGTTGTAAAAATACGCGTGAAAGCAAATTCGTAGGAAAGAGGCTCTAATGAAGATGTATAGAAGGGCTGTAATGCCATGTAGCCTCTTGATAGCTAAGGCCCTGATCCTGCAAATTAAGCTAAGCAGCAAAGTTAATCAGATGCATAAGCATTTGCAACATCAGTGGTTTTTTTTCTTCCCCAAATGAGCTAAATTCAAAAAGCCTTGGTTTAAATTACACGAAGATATTAGCAACATCAGTTCTTTATTAGGAACAGTTTATTCATTCAGGGTGTACAGTATGGAGCAACACGCCTGGCATGGTTAGTGATGCGTGAACCTGAAGGGGAAGAAATCCCTTTGCATTCCCTTCACAGCCAAGTTGCACAACAATTCAGGCTGCTGTCTCAGCAGCCAAATGGGCATGTTTCCAAGCCTAAAAGTCAGCAATGAACCCAAGTGTTAAGGCAGCTTTGTTCTCCTTAAAGCTGACCAGATATCCTTGGGAAACTCCCTTGGATTACCCTTCTTCCTCCCCATCTTCCCCCTGACAGCCTCTTTCTCTGAAGTATCACAACCATGATGTTCCACTCCAAATCAAGGGGTGAAAGCATCACATGGCATCAGAGTCAACAGCAAAACCTCTGTCTCATGGCAAAGCTATGGAAGTCCTGGTGAGGATGGCAAAACTAAAGCAATACCCCTGAGGTATGAGGAGAAGTAACACTCCAGGCTCTCCAGCTCTTCTACCTCGAAAGTAAGTGTAAAGCTGTGGTAAATATGTGTTTGGTAGGGTGACACTCAGGAGTCCTTGTACTTGTCTTCATGGCAGGGAATGAAGCAAGGCAGTAAATCCTGCTTATAATCTGCACACCTCAAACACATCTCTGAAAACACCTCTTTTGTGTGATGCAGGACATCTTGTTCAACAAGGAAGAAAAACTGTCAAGAAGCTGAACAGGCAAAGGAGAGTGAGAATCTTGCTCCACGAGCAGGGCATCTTCATCATCACAACATAACATGCTCAAGGCTGGGAGGACAGGGGACCTTGTTGTCCCCTCAGCACACCCATCAGCACCCTGGTGAGGCTGAGCTGATCAGTGGAATGGTAATGGTGTCTCATTTCAGTAAATTTTTGGAGAGGATAACAAAGCTCATGAGATGCTGCTGTGAGGTGAGCAGGGACGACCTTCTCCACAGTGAAAGGCAGGGAATGTTGGGAGGGATGTTTAAGCTAAACCTTAATATACAGCAATTCTGTATAAAGAGCAAAACTCTGTAACACCTTTTAGAAAGGTGTTACAGGAGAAGGAAGAAATACAGCACCATGGGAAAAGAAAAAGAGCAAGCAAACAAATGGCTTTTGATCTTCTGCAACACTTCTTAAGATGCTTAACTGAAAAATTTAAAACCTATTTTTCTAAACATATTTTTCTCAGTATATATCCTCTCCATTTTCTATTGTCTCAGATAAGATTAATGTCTCACCCAAGCATTCCAGCAACCTCCTTGGCTAGTATTGCCTATTTAACAAATATTTTCATCCCACACCATGGGATACTCATCACTTTTATGCAAGTCTGTGCTGAATAGCCATAATGCATTTAGAAACCAAGAGTGCCTATACAAATTTCACTGTGCAAGACCTGAAATTTCAGGGAAGTCCCCCAAATTCAGCTGTCATTTGTGACTTAAATTTTGCAACAGGAGCAAAGGATCTAACTTTGTTTTTGAACCTCGGCCTTGTACTGAGAAACAAGATAGCAATGACAAGAGTTAAACAGTTTTACTCAAAAAGACATAATTTTTAGTTCTTCAGTGATAAATATATGAAAAACACTTTGAGTACATATAATTGTTCTTCCTTCCTTTTTCTGTCTTGGCTCTACATATCTCTTACTGGTCTTCCCTGGAGATAGATACTGTGTCAGGTGGACTTTTGTTCTGACCTAATACACAACTTACATGGTTGTAGGACCAAGACCTAGCTTTCCAAAATCTTCCAGGTTTGGAAGCATTGAAAAATAGAAAACAAAAATGAATGCCATCAATCTAGTAACAGTTTTAAGTTTTTGTGTTTATTATTATTATTATTATTAATAATAATAATAATAATATCTCCTTCACTATTCATAATAACTGGAAAAGTATTAAGTAGTTACAGGGTGACAAGAAGAACAACAAAGGAAAAGAAAGAAATCTCCAACCACTCATTTTATTTCCCACAAATCAAAAAGAGGTGAAATGAGTATTAAATTTATCTTAAGAAGTGAAAATAAATGCTAAAAAATTATTAGCTAAAACAAAATGTCACTTCATTTCAAATCTGCAAGAGAAAATTGGATATTTTTAAAATGCATTAAATATGAATTAAATTAATCCCATTCATTCACGAGGTAACCTCTTCATTTCAGTTTAACCTCTCTGCATCAGAGTGCCGGATGAAGGGGACATGGAGGGAAAAAAAGAGGGAGCTTCCTGGAGTGCTTTGTGCTGAGCCTATTTTGGGTTGCATAGCAGCTGGTGGGCAACTGTGGGCAGTATCCATGAGCTATAGCAACGCTTGGGGTGATGGCTGGCAGCTGTGCCAGCCCTTGGATCAGTCCTGAAGCCCAGAAAGGCAAAGACATCATGAAGCTGTTTTCCTCCCTTGTCTTGTGTTGAGCCTCCTGGGAGGCACGAGACAAAACCTGGCACTGACATCCTTCTTGATCTCTGTCAGCCAGAGCTTCCACGCCCAGACACATTCAGTCCATATGCACTCACAGACTTGGACCAATGTGTATCAGAGACCTCTTCTTACAGTCAGGACCACAACAAACTCCACAAGTACATCAGCTCTTGGAATAACTGCTGGAACAAGACCAAGCTGGTAGGCAGGATGTTTAGGCCAACAAAGCCTGGCTTTCAAACTCAGAAAAGTTTGATAGCAGCGCTCCCTCAGCTTGCTGCAGAAGATCCCTTCTGCTAAATGCAGGCAGTAAATAGCATTGTTGACCTATTCTCTTTGCAGGATGCCTGGCATGGCTCAAAAGCACTTGCTGGAATAATCTCTTCAACACAACTCCACAGCTGCTGTGCACACTTCAGGACACACCACGAGCTGGTACTTGTGCAGTCACTGACATTTGCTCTTGAGCTGATTTGTATTGTCAGTGTAAATATAAAGTTGAGCAGGTTCTGGGAGGTACAATGCAAAGTCATCCCCATTGGTACCAGAGCAGGCAGCACTGGCCCATGACAAGCAGAAAATTTCAGTACAGCCCCTGCTGGAAAGAAAGGAATGCAACCATCAATCCCTGGCTTCTGGCTAACTAAACACAAAATACTTGTCAACAAAAAACCCAACAAAATTGATCCTGTTTTTAAGCGGCTGCCAAAACTGACATAGCCAAAACATCAAGCTGGTGAAAGATGCTGCATTTTCCCCTGCAAATTTCTGCCAAAGAGAGCACTTGGCCACAGATCTCCCCAGATTAACAAGGTCAGTAGGTCCCATCAAAGAGCAGCCTTTTCTCTGCAGCTGCAGCCCAACACCTGTCAGCTTAATCAGCTGGATTTCAAACCTTCCCCAAACCCACTGTCTCCATCTGGGAGCAAGCAGCCCAAATTGAGTTCAGGCTGGACTCATTCAGAGCCCAAGGCTGATTGATAAATGTCCTTCCTTCCACTGGCATCTGCCATCTGGCACCCATGCTGAAGAGACACAGCACTTTGCTGGTATGTCACAGCTCTGCTCCAGGGGCTCTCTGCTAATGCCACCACCCTGGGAGGTGACAACAGTGGCCAGGAAAACCAGGAGCCTCAGCAGTCTCACTCTTAAGCAAATGGCCCATACAGTGATCTTGTGACCTTGTTAGTGCCATGCTCTAACCAAGGGAGCTAATCTCAATTTTGCTCAACTCTCTTATAAATTCTTATAATCCTTATAAATGCTCTCATAATAAGCATAGTCCTCTCATCCCATGGCAAAGATGAGTAACACTTCCAAAATAACCTTAAATGCAGCAGGTTGAATGTGGCTGGACTGCCTAGAGCTTTTGCTCTACCTTATGCAACAGGACAATGCTCTTGCTTCAGTCTTTTGATTGACACTGAAAGATTGAAAACACAAAGAGGAAATGGACATTTCATTTTTTTCAGCCCTGCTTTGGAAAGACTGGAGATAAAGACTTCATCTCACCCACCTTTGCTTCCCATGAAAGCCAAATCAAAGGGTGCTCCCACAGCTGTCATTCTGAAATCAGACCATGTGAACAGCCAACAAGCAAAGAGCCACTCAGCCAGTTCTGCTCTTGTCCCTGGGATTGCCCATGGGTATGGAACAGGGACACTTGCCTCCCAAGACCCAGCTGCCATGGTTCTCCCTGGACAGCAGGACATGAAGTCATCAGTCTATACAGCAGGTGCTTCACAGTATAGTATCCATACAACCTTCATATGGACATCTCTAGTCCTCCAGTGCCTCTCAATTCATTCACTTTTCTTGTTTTAAGCAGTGAGAAAATGGTGGGGTTTGTTGGGTTTTTCCTAAGAGGTAAAATTAAAGTTTGATCCATATTGTTAAGATGATTTTTAATTATCTGGGAGCTACTGAGAAGAATTTTCATGGTATTTTGTGGTTTGAGGTTGAAAAGTGTTCCTGTCTTGAAATATTTTGTCTAAGCTTAGTTTCTTTGTCTAACTAGATCAGTAAACTAATGTGTGACCCAAACATAATGACTTCATTTTTAGATCAGTAAAAACTTCAAAGGAACATGCTCATGGCAGACTACAAAACTGTCCTAGAATATTCACTGAGATACTCTGCATCAGGAAACATATACATATTCATTAACAGCTTTTATTTATCTTCAAAACACTACAGTTCTGAAAAAAACAAATCAAACAGAAGTGTAAAAAGCCTTTGTATTCAGCCAAGTCTACTTGGGAAATGATTAGTATTACTGCAGTTGTACTGAGTAGACATGGTTATTAATTAAGACATACTGGTTTGCTCTGGTGCACTCTATCCTCAGCAGAAGATCTGTCAAGTTATTGTGGTTTGTACAAAAGTTTTCTCCACATACACTTTCTCATGTTTTCTAAAATAAAAACGACTCAAGGTCTTCATGCTTTCAAATTTCTCACGGCTCTATTTACTGAAAGCAATGTCAAAAAATCCTACCCACCACAATCTTAATAGACTCAATTTAGAAATATATTTGCTACAATTTAAAGGTATCTTTCTGCTCTCTCAGTAAATAACCCCATAATTTGTTTTATGGGCCTCCGAGTCTGGGAACAACTGCCAGCAGCCTGTGTTCTGTGGAACAACAATCTTCTGGAGATTTGTGTTTGATTCGCCACAGAAATGAAACTTAACCTCCTAAGAGGGGAACAATGGCCCAATAGTCATATATGAGGCTGAGAATTAGGGCAGAGGAATTCAGTTTTGCCATAACATCAAACTTCTTGTGTGATCTTGGACAACATCCTTGTGAAGGTCTACGCTGCTCTGCCTGGGAAGCAGCATGACTGTGATGAATTGGTGTGTCTGGAGCTTCATGTCTGTTCCTGGGTCCTAAGCCAGGTCCAAACGAGCCATTCTGGTATCTCCACACCGATCTGCATTGTAATCCTGAGAGTATCTGTGATCATAGACCCCAGAAGTCTAGAAAATGAGCTTTGATTCCTGTGACAATAGCTTCAGCAATTGCTGACGTAGCTCATATGTCTCTATAAACCTTTAATTCTCCTGTAGCATTTTATTCCTAATTTTAAAACGGTAATGATAGTGGTGAGTGGTGAGGAGAGCTTGGCCACCCTCTTCTGGGTGAGGGTGATAACAAGAGTTCAGTGAGCTGGACCATTCATCCTGAAGACCAGAGGATGACCTCTGATGTCTTCTTTTTACTGACACAGGTGTAGCCATTCTCTTAATAGAAGGACTAATTTGCTTTTTAAATAATGGTCTTGTGGTGAGTAGTGTGACCTGAGATTGTGCTGACTGAATAAATGGCCTGTGAAAATGTCACAATAACACAGTACTGATGTCTAAAAAAAGGAAATCTGTATTTTCCCTAAACCAAACTGCAAAGAAATATCAGCAAATTTGATCCAGATTTCAATAAAAGGCAGTGCACAAGATATTTCTTCTGTTTCTTGAGCTAATTTTGCCAGTAGCTGCAGACTAATCTTCCTAAAGTTCTAACTAAAGTGATGCTCTTATGAGATCTTTGTGTTTCTTTCTCCTATTGAGATTAGGATCTGCCTTCTCCTAGCTTTTGTGAGTGTCCCTACCTCAAAGACTAAACATACAAAGCAATAAAAACAATATATTGAAAACACACAAATGAGCATCATAAAGGAAGAGGGGGAAATGTGAGAAGTGAAATGTAGGCACAGCCACTTGAGCATTGCATGGAGGTGCTCTGAGATGAGCACAGCAACTCTTCTACCCCTCACTCACTCAATACACAATCCAAGACTGAAGAATCCACTGGCACGAGCCTCTTATTGCAACTCCAATTAAAACTGGCCTTTCTTAAAAATTATTCCACCTGGAAATTTCAAAGATAATACTTTATCTGAAAAAAAATCAAATACCTTTTGAAGGTGGGTTTTTTCACTCTTCCCTGAAAGTTGAGAAGAACATTTCAGTCTCAATGGCAAATTTCAAAAAGTTTAATTGATATTCTTATCTTTTCTCTGACAAGTAGATTACTGATTACTGGATTCAGCCCAAATCCCTGTGTCTAGCAAAGCCTGAATTATCATTAGCAACCTGACATGACTATTGTTTAAGTTCTGACATGCTTAGCTGGAGATACATTTTCTTCTTTTTTACAGCTTTTATAGTTCCTCACCTTTTTTATTTTTCAATTCTCCTTACTCCACAACTCCTTCAACTCCTTTTCCTTCATTCAGGTTCTCTGTAAGAGACTTCTCATGCCCTGCACTAGGAGGACATACACAAAAGTGTTACTTTCACCTTCTCTGAGTCTGCTTCTGAGCCTGGAAGTTCTCTTTGCAATACAGGTCATCTCTGAATGTGAGAGCTTAGAGCAGATTGATGCTGTCAAATACTCCATGGAAAATCCTATGACTATTCCAATTAAGATGAGTAGTCTTCATACACCACCTAGCAGATGGAGCAAGACTTGATCTTTGAATTTACCAAAAGGCTCTTGGCAAACATTAGGGGATTGCCTGTGCTGAGGTAATGTGAAACTCTTCTACTTCAGTGGATTTCGGGTCAAGCTGTCAAAGCAAAGCAACCATGTGGAGCCTACTACAGAGCTTCCTACAGTGAGCATTTTGTTGGTTTCTGCAGGAGTCTTCCAGCTGAGATGTTGGTGCTAAAGATTTGTACACACACACATCAGTGCTTTTAAATAATAGAAGCATTTAAAATTCCTTTGGATGGCAATATTATGAAGAGTACAACATGCACATGGAGGATGGGAAGCAAATAAAAGCAGAGGAAGTTGTGATGTCTTGAGGAAGCTCATGGAAAAGGATGGTACTAAGACTCAGAACACAAAGCAGATGCTCTGGCTGCAGTTTTTGTTACAAGAAAAGACTACCTCTCTTCTTATAGGGATCCCTAGCATAATACTGCAATAACTGTTGCAAGGATCCTGCAAACACAAGCAGCAGCCAGCCACCTTCTCTAGAAAATAAACTTTAAGAAATTTTGGCAGGTATCAAACGATCTCTTCTTCAGAATTCAGCACCAGCATAGGGTTGTGACATGTGCAACATCACAGCATTGTATCAGCAATACCTGGCAATGCCCTTTGGAAAAAATCTCTTGCATTAGATGGCACATTCAGATGCTCACAACCCAAAAACCAGTAATAACAAAGGTAATAGCTATAGAGTCACCCCGATGGACTGGCCATTTCTATCAGAACTGTTTTATCTGCAGGCAATGTTTTTTTCTTTCAATTCCTGTTTAAAGATTAAAGAACTTTTTCTTCATTATTTTATCAGATTATACAAGGTATTCTAATCACTGTGGGATGACAAATGTAATGTTAACAATATATAATTTACAAAATTTATGCCCATATTGACACCAAAATAAAACCTGAGATTGCAACACAGTACTGTGGTTTTATTATACTGTAAGTACAGTTTCAAACATAATAGGATTTATTCATAGCATATTTACTCCACTGAAGTGAGCATAAATATGTAAATATCTAAGGCTTAAACTGGGAATTGCCTACTGCTGCTTTCAAGTCATGCAGCACTCTCTGCACTCTAAATATAGGCTGACAGCAGGAACGGCAGAACTGTACTTCCAAGGAAAGTATTACAGAAGGATCAACCTTGCACATCATTACCTTACCCCTGACTTCTAATACAGAATGACAGTGGACACACAGTTGTAGCTTTCACACTACTTTAATGGAACAACTACAGAGAGAGAGCGAGAGAGCACACACTGCTGATTGGAGCAGCTCCTGCTGGAGTGTGATTTCAAGGAAGAAAAATCCCTTTTTATATGATACCATTCAAATGTACAAAGCAAAATAATTTCATGTTGACATACATGTAAGTGAAGGGGAGTTGAATTTGTTCCCAGGTTGTCAGGGAAGAAGAGGACAGCAGAAGTGCCTGCAAGCAATACTCAGACAAAATCTTTTTCTGAGTGAAATAAACATGAAGTGTGTGGTGGGAAAGTTATTCTGCTGAAGCCAGTGGAGGCAGCTTCATTGCCTTCTCTGGAGTATGAGGCAGCAGAGACCTGTTTCAAAGACTTGCAGGCATGAGAGGTTACACCAGTGTGATGGAAGTCCATGTGGGGTATATTGAAGTGAGGGGACCCTGTTTATAGCTTTCTCAAAGACAGAAAGCTCGATCAGTTTTCAAAGTCACAAATAAATAAGTAAAAGGACATAGCAGAATTGCTCATGGGGCAATTATTGGAGGGTAATTGGAGCAACAGAGAACAATACCAGTTTTGAAGCTGGAATTTCAGATCTAAGTAAATACCTGAGTGATAGTCTTTAGCCACGTACATATTTTAATTCACACCTTTCCTCTCACTTATTATCTCCATGCCAGATAGTTTTTAAGAATGGGAATCAATAGCCCTTAAAAGGTGTCATATTGTCAACAATGGAAATTAAATACCTTGGTTCCTGAACAAACAGGCTCAAAGCAGCACTACAAACTTCTGCTCACCACTAAGGCAATTTGCCTCTCATGTAACCTGGAGGATATCTCTCACTATAATTGCTACTCGGTCCTGGCTTGAATTGCTCCAAGCTCTTCTAATACAATCTGATCCCTTCAGACTCTGCTTTACTGCCCTTGTTCAAGCATGAAGAATTCAAGCTGGAACAGGTGCAGAGCAGGATGATTAACAATCTGGGGAACAGGGGGTCTTTCACAAGCAGAGCTGCCAACGCTATCAATTTATGTGGTAGACAACTGCTTTGGGCAGTAACCTACTGGATTTCCAGTATGTGGCAGCTTAGGTTCTTGGATGCCTGGAAATTCAGGACAATTTCACAGAGTATACACAAAGCAACTTGAGGTGGAACGAACAGTGAGTCTGATACGTCCCTGGTCCCAGAAGGGGCACAGAGTCAATTGGTGGTTGTCACTTCTGGACCAGCAAGGTCCAAGGAGGGCTCTGTTCACAGACTGTGGTAAAGGCTGACTGATGTCTGGGCTTATACGGGGATGGGACTGAAAAGCATTGGGAAGGAAGAAATGTCACTACACTAAAAGATAGTATCAGCATGGAAGAAAAAACAGGTATGGCCAGGGATACAGTCATACTGTAAACTGGAAGATGCCAGGTAATGATGAGTGTACGGATGTTGCACAACAGCCTTCCTCTAAGGGAGGGGGAGGCAACAGCCCAGCTACTCCTGAAATGAGCTTGAGCCTTTATGAAACAATTCTATTTAAAAAGTGTCTGTAACATTAGGGATTAAATCAGCTAAATCCAAAGATCCTGTCCGGTTTTCAACCATGCAGTGGCCCTTATATGTGCCTTTCTCATAAAAAAACATATGCTCCTCTCTCCTTTCTCTGGAATTTCCTTCATGTTTTTCTCTACTGAGCATTAGCAGTAGTATTATTTTGTGTTTTCCAGTGTGTTCATCTTATTCTAAGTGCCAGTTCTTTGCATTAGTCTCAATTTCTTTATCTGTTTTCTGCTTTACATATCTTTACATCATATGTAAAGGAACTAAAGAATTAGCCATCATTTAGCTTAGCTGACCAGACACTCATTAAAAGAACTGTCTTTAAATTATTTTTCCTCATTTTTGTCGGTTGCAATTTTTTCTAAACTTCACAATTTAATCACAATTACAACTCTCTGAAATGGTCAATGAATGAATCTTTTTTATGGCCATGGGATCATAAAGTGACAGGAAAATCTCCTGGAAGTTAGAGGCTGAATTTCTATTTCATCTGAGAGCTGGTACATTGCGAATAAAAATGATATAAATTCTATTAATTTCACACAGTGAAGGCCACTGGTAACATTCCTCACTACTACAACCTTCCTTACAAAAATCCATCTGAATCTTTAATACTAGGTCATGAAGAAAAATCAACCTAGAACTTAAAAAATAAGGTCTTTTCAATTAAAGATTTAAAAGCAGAAGGCACCTTATGTACCTTTTCCTTATCTTTCAGATAAAGACCTCTTGGGTAAGCTTGGTAAATCCTTATCTGCTAGATAAAGGGCCACTGTGATGGGCCTTATCGCTTAATTAAATCCTGGTACTATGTACAATGAAGTCAATAATTTGTTATACAAGATAGCACTTCAACCTGTGCATTGGATAATGCGTCTCTATCTGTTCCCTGAACCTCAGCCCACTGTAATGGGTCATGTTCCATAACCTGCTCCTGGGCTGCCAGGAATTCATTACAAAAAGGGTACCCAGCTTAATGCAGACAGGCTGTGATAAATAAATCTGTTGGATGAACTAGATAAATTAAAGTCCTCAAATCAAACTGATTTGATACATAAGCCCTAATTCTATCATTCTTCCTTGTAAGGAATTTAGCTGGATGTAAAAAAATTGTGGATTTTGGACCAAATAAAATACTGGTTCTGACAATGATTGTACTGAAAAATAGTATAACCAAAGTTTTTGTTAGAAGGTGTTGCAAAACATGTGGACCAAATGTAGCTACTAAAAAACCCACATGATAAGGTCTAAATCCTGAGCATCCTTGTGTTCCTTAAGGCTCACACCACTCATTGTATTTGAATCCACACATATCAGGATGAAAAGAGAAACTGATCAATAAAAGCTATAGCAACTGTCACCACATACCATACTGACAAGGTCTTCCTGAATGTAAACTCAGTTCAAATGATTCTATTTTCTACACAAACATATTTGCATAAAGCAGTCTAATACTTGCAATGCTTCATTTCACTAATTGGCTTATTAGTAATGTGCTAGAGGGGTCTGTTCCTGAGTCTGTTTGGCAACAACACTTTTGTACATATGGAAAGTCCATAAAATCAGGTGCATTGTATCTCTGAGTCTTTGAAGGACCCATTTTAGCCCAAATCCATTACCCATTAGGCCCAGCAATGAAATGGCTTGGTTCTGTAATAATGCACTGAAGCTCTTCAAGCCAGGAGTCTTTCCCTGGTGATTGTGGAAAATGTTGGACTCAAGATCTGCTACCGGCACTAATCTTGCTCAGTACCATAAAAATAGAGACTCTATGGCTGGGATTTATTTCCCTCCACTTTGACCAAGAGAGGTCTCCCACAGCTAAGAGCCACCATTCAGCCCATCTAATGTAACTGAGTGAAGAAGGTTACACAACAAGCTTAGCTCTGACCTTTACACAACCAGAGGTTTATCCTCCCCTTTGAAAAAAGCCCTGAGGAGCATCTGAGCATAGAGCTGTACTAGTGCTACAAGGCGAGATGTCTGTCCACGAAGGATGGGACATTAAAATTCTCAGGTGCTCAGTAATACAAAAGGTCCAGATGAGGACATGGTTCACATTGAAGATGCTGAGAGCTTTGGAGTGTGTTACCTTTAGTAATTTATGCCAATGATGTGCTCAGACTTGCACTCCCAATGTTAAACAGACAACTCCCAGCCACTGGGATAAACCATAAACTGACTCTAGATTATGCCACTCCAAATCACCCCCATTAGGATTATTCTGTAAATTTAGCATCTCCACACATTTACAGGGTTTATTGCTATCACATTCTGCCTTCATAAAGCTGAGGGTGCAAAAACTGCTTCCAGGAATCGCTGGTATTGACGCCAGGCTAAATATGCTCTAAGTTGCTCGAGCTGTGTGCAGGAGTTCCTGGATTTCACAGCTGGCTACTTCTAGCAAATTGTACTCCTTTCTGTGCATAGTCCCAGAGGATTTACCCATAAATGCATAGACCTAGTTCTTGCATGTCTGGCAAACTCTTCTTGTACGCTTGCCAAGTTTTAAAGGGCAAGGAATCAACAGCTGATAATTTATGCCAGGAACCTACAATGATCCAAACTCACCCCTCGTGTAACTCTGGTAAAGACAGCAGAGTTCCAGGGGAGAAGTTGTTGGCTTAGCAAAGCAAATTTTCACTGACATTTGAGGAATACACAGTATCAATTAAAGCAGAGCTAATTATTGCTACTATTATTTGCATTGCAGTAGTTCCCAGAGGCTTTTAACGGGATTATAGCCTTCTGGCACCAGGAGTTCTTAGGAACATGAGCTCGTATCTGGAAGTTCGCACATAACTGCTGACATTTGGTACCTGTGCACAATGTTCAGTGGGGCTCCACAGGGCACCGTGCCTTGCTCTCAGGTATGGGTCACAGGAATCTGAGCCACAGGAGTTCACTGTGATGCCCTGAGGTTTGCCTAGAGCCATCATATGTCCTTCTGCTCTTTTACAGCCTGGCTTGTGTCCAGAGAAAGCAAGCTCTTCCCAAAGCTCAGCATTTGGGCAAGGACAACAATGCTGTACATTGGCTCCTTGTCAGGAAGTCTTGGGAAACACTCCTAACCGTTATTTATTTTGATGTGTTTATCATGGGCAACTGCTCCCTTTACCTAAGAATGGGGGATCTGAGATATTATCCACTACATTGAGTCATTCTTGAAAGGAAAGACTGCCTTCCATTTGTCAACTTCACCCTGATTCATGTGCTGTCCCTGACACCAGCTGGGATCCTGGTGAAATGAAGCAAAGCTTAGTAAGATTTCCAGCATCCAGACTGAAGAAAAATATAGAAGCAAACCACTGTAAAACATTTAACACTTGGATTTCCTTGGTGTTTCTTGATTTCTTTTCACTAGATTCCTAAAACATACTGCAAACACTGGGGTCCAGAGCACTACCCAGGCTTCTGAGTGTTGTTCTCTGTTCAGAACCCAAAGGACAGCCCAAACCTCCCTGCAGCCAGTTGGAGCTGGTAAAAAATTTATATATTTTACACTACAAGAAGGTCTGTGTTCTGTTGAGATTTTGATCTTTGGTGGTTTACCAGCTTTCTAGGGACTCCACACGTGACACATCAATAATACACTTGGCATGTTGCTTGTTCAGGCCATTTCTCAGCTCAGAGGTTCTCCTGATCTCCACCTTTGCAGCTGCTTAAGAGGCCCCAGGGTCACATTGCTCTGAAGAAATTACAGATGCATCAAGTGGATTGCAGACTACAAGGCAGATAAACTGCAACAAGAGGAAACAGAAAATTACAGTGAAACCAAAATTGGATACATATGAACATTGTCCACAGCTCTGAAACTACAGTTAGTCATGGGGCTGTAACATACTCAGAAGTGTTTCTGTTCAAAGTTTATCACCATTTTTTTTCATATACTTTGTTTTAATCCTCATACTGTTCTCTTTCCTTAAGTAAGACATTTAATAGTTTTTAAAATCTGCACTTTCCTAATCTGCCTCTGCCCTTGCAGGGGAGAGCACTTTTCACCTGTGTCTCTCTTTCAGGAGGTACTGCTGCCTCCTATGATTGCTGTCAATACTAACAGGTGATAGATGAGGCCAAGTGACACCTACAAGAGACC
The DNA here is from genome assembly GCF_965231275.1 of Zosterops lateralis. Lineage (NCBI taxonomy): Eukaryota > Metazoa > Chordata > Aves > Passeriformes > Zosteropidae > Zosterops > Zosterops lateralis. Next base: position 9,190,293 of record NC_139762.1, read on the forward strand.
AAATTTGCTTTTGCACCCCTCATTTGTACACTTTAAATCCAGAATTTCCTGTCAGGTATGACAGAACATTTGCTGCATCACAGGCTGTTGCTGAAATAACCCAAGAAGTGTTTAGTGTCTGGTTTGGAGGTCCTCACCCAAAGACAGGTTTAATGTTGGATGGAAGATGCTGCCTCGGAGTGAGGTGTCACTGAGAGGTTCAGCACGAGGAGGTCATGAGCCAAATCTATGACTGGATCACCCATCTGGACCAGCCATGCTCTGAAAACTCACCCTGGTTTTGCCAGACTAGAAAGCAAGCTCACAAAGAAGTAACTGTGGTTAAAAACTAAGTCAAAAGCATATTTTGTCTATGGAATTGGAACCATTTGCTGTTGACAACACTGTTGTAAACACTCTCATATTAATTCCAAGTGTTTCATGGAATTAAACTTGGAAGGTTGCTGTACTGGATTTCTGACTGATTTTTAACCATTCTATAGTGCAAAAATAAATAATTATTTAAATATGAAAAAGATTTAAAAAATTATTGTGTCTGCTCCAGAAATAAGTTACAAATTATTTTGAAAAGAAAATGTTAACGTCCAAACCCACTGTAAATAAAACTGATAATGACCATTACTGTGGAAATAGATTTATGTAGAGAAGTTGGAAGACAACAATTTTTACTGAAAGGTTTAAAAGAAGAAATCTGAGGCAGGAAATGCAAAGCAACCTGCTCCAGTAATGCAGTGAGTGCAGAACCAGGATCACTGGATCTGAGTTCTCTCTCTGTCACTTACTTAATCCCCCTTCAAGACAATCTCTTGCATTCCTGACTGCAACAGGATTTGCTTGGTAAAAATGCACAGGCAAATACATTATTTATGCAGAACTTCCAAAAGTATTTTTTAAACTGATGATGATTAGTTCACATAAAGTAATTTTTACCCACGGGTTCCAGAAGCTATATGTTAACTCACTGAAAAGGACATTTGCATTTTACAGTACAGAGTAGGTAGTACAGAGAAAAGGGTTTTTTTAATATAGAATCCAGAGCAAGTACAGCTTCTGAAATTGGAAAATTCATAGAAAGTTCTGAGTGAAGTTGAGTAGAGTCACCACACCTGTCTCTGTCATTCTCATTGAGGTCTCTGTTCTACACCCGCTGAAGTTCAGACCCCTGGGAATGGCCACTTTTTTTGGTACCAGAGTACTGCAAAGTGGCTAAAGTGTTTGTATATTAGCAAAATAGTAGTTAAGTGTCCTGTTATTCTTCTTTAACATTGGACTGGTCTGTTAAGAAAATGGTAAATTGGTTTCTGTCTGGACCGTCAGTCAAAAAAATTTGCTATTAAAATGAGAAAAGATATAGAGCATAAAATATCTGTAAATGCACTCTTCTACATATCCGAATTCCACAAAGCTGCCCACTATGAACACTGTTTATGTTTAACAATTTCCCTGCACCAAAGAAAAGGGATACAGAGAATTTTGACAAGAGAGCTGTGAATTGTAACAGGCTGCAGCTGAGCCTGGCTGAGTCTTGCCCCACACAGCCTTTAAAGGGTCTAGGAAACTCCTTCCCTTTCCAGGAAACCCTTTTGTACTGCAAACCAGCTTCAGGAAAGAAAGATCAACACCAAGATGCAATTGGTGAACTCCTGGCCACCCACTGAAATCACCCTGGGTTTTCACCATTGGTAGTTGTGGTATTCACTCATTGCCCCTACATCAGGCAATCAGAGCTGGACTGATGGACCACTCATTAAATTACCAGCAAGCATCACCTACCGACAGCCTGTTTCCCAAATTACAGACAGAATTCAGCTGAGTTTGTGGCAATACATAAAGAATAAACCTTTAGGTGTATGGTTGTGAAGAAAACCTGAAAAATGAGATCAAGTGCAATGTAGAGACAAGTCTGCAGGGAGCAAAGAACAAAGTGACATGAGAACTTCCCTATTCTCATAGCGAGGGTTTAATCAGATAACGCTGATAATTTAAATACTAACATTGTTAATTATTTCCATGAGGACTTGTCCACCTGGGAAAGTTTTGCCTTGCACTAGTCTTGTTATAGCAGGCTCCATGAAACTGTTTTAGCTGAGATTTGGTTTCCCTACAAGTAGTATAACCTAGAAGTTTGTTTTATATCACGGCATAATTTTATGTTGCATTTAACCTGGCCTGTGCAGAAATCTGTGTTCACCTGTTAAAACTTGGAGAAGTCAGGAAGGAAATTCAAAAGGAAAACTTTTTGGTAATCACTTTACTGTGGGATCAGTGATCCAAACTGATATACCCAGCAGCCACAGTGTATCCTTTGGAAAGGAGAGGGGAGCAAGTAGCCCAGCAGCCAGGAAGGGCTTGAAGTGCCAGCAGGAGAGGATTCACAGCTTGCAGTGAACTAAACTGAGCCCGTAAAGGGAGAACTCGGGTGAGGTTTGAGTGGGGAAGCAAGAACCACATGGTCTGAACTTCTTTAGGTCAGTTTAGACATGGGTTAACTTCCCTGCCTGCTAAGCCTCCAAAGATGGAGGACCACACATTTAACACACCCTGACCCATCCCCTTCGTGGTGTATTTAATTAATGAGGTTTTTTTCACCTAACAGGCAGCTGAACTCGATGGTTCAAGCTGGACCTGTGACTCCTGAAGCCTCAATAGAGCCCCACGTGTCCAGTTCTGGGACTCTCCATTCGGGAAGGACATTGAGGTGCTGCAGAGGGTCCACAGAAAGGCAACGGAGCTGCTGAAGGGCCGGAGCACAAATCTGATGAGGAGCAGCTGAAGGCGCTGCGGGTGTTCAGCCTGGAGAAAAGGAGACCCAGGGGAGACTTTATCACTCTTTAAAAAACTCCCCGAGAGGAAACTGTAGCCAGCGGGGAGCCGGGCTCATCTCTAAAGCAATCTGCGGTAGGACAAGAGGAAACAGTCTTAAACTGCACCACAAGTTTAGGTCGGACAAAAAGCGCGATTAGATTGAAATGGGCTCCTCAGGGTGGTGGAGTCACCGTTCCTGGAAGCGTTTAAGGGCAGACTGGACATGGCACTCAGTGCCGCGGTGTAATTGGTGTGCGGGTGTCCTGTCACGGGTTGGTCTCGATGATCTCAGGTCTTTCCCAACCGAACCGACTCCGTGATTCAGTGTGAGCCGCACATTTCAGCGGCGGTACGAGGAGTCACCCACGTCCGCAAGAGACATCCACAGACTCCCGTCTCTGGAGGAAGGAGTCTGGGAGTCTCTCCCTCTCATTCCTGCTATTTGTCCAGGCCAGGGAAACCTGCACCGGCACCAGCTCGGCCTCCTCTCTCGCAGCCGGGACAGCGAACACTGCCCCGCCCCGGCTGCCATTCCTCCCTCCCCCCCCTCACGGCGCCCCCGCGCACGCGCCCCGCCCGCTCCGCCCGCCGCGCACGCGCCCCGCCCTCCCGCCCCGCGCACGCGCAGACGGCGCCGGCGTGGCCAACCAGCGGCGCGCGCCGCCGGCCCGCCCCCGCCGCGGGAGGAGGGACCGAGGTCCGCCGCCGTCCCAGGATGCAGCGCGGCGGCGACAGCGGTGGCGGCCGCCATGTTGTGCTAGTTTGTTGTTCTCCGGCGGCGGGAGCGGGGCCCGCCGGGCGCTGAATCCGAGCCCTTCCCGGCCCGTCGCCCGCGTCCTTCGCCGCGGCATCGGCACCCGCCGCTCCGGCGGGCGGCACCGCGGCGCTGCCGCGACCCGCCGCCGCCGTCTGGGCCGGGCGAAGAGCCATGGCTGCCGCGCTGGGAGGAGGCGCAGGTTGGTGCTCGGGGGCCGCGCCCGGGGGAGCGGGAGCGGAGCGGGGCCGGCTCGGGGCCGCACGGCCGGCGGGGCGCGGGGAGCCGCGGGGCTCCTGCGGGGCCTCCCGGGGCGGAGGCGACACTGCTGCTGCTGCCGGGCCGGGCTGGGAGCGGCGCGTCCCGCGTGGCCGGAGCTGGGGGAGCGCGGATCGCGGGGAGCAGGAGCCGCCCGGGCACCGCGGAGTCCCGGGAGTGCCGGGTCCGGGAGCCGCCGGCGTGCGGCGATGGAGGGATGGAGGGGCTGCGGCCGCTCGGCCGGGACAAGGCCCGCAGGGACGGTGGCCTCGGTGCGGGGGCCTTCGGGGGACGTGGGTGTGTTTTATTGAAAGACATTCACAGAATCGCAGGGTCATTTAGGTTGGAAAATATCTCTGAGACCACTCAGTCCAACCTATGACCGAACACCACGGTATCAACTAAACCAAGTACTAAGCCAAGTGCCACGTCTAGTCTTTTCTTAAACACCCCTAGGGATGGTGGGTATTTTTACAGGTGCAGGTGTGTGGCGTGAGTAACACGTCTTTAATCTGCGGTGTAGTTATAATTTTTTTCATAGGCTGTCCAGAAGTAGAAGATCTCCCTTGAAAAGTGTGAAATGAAGTCAGTGCTTGACTCCAAGACTCTCAGGTGTTCATTCCGCTGTGCTTCTGCATGACTGCAGACACCTCCACACGCGGCATTTTAATAGACAGCTCAAAACCCTCTGTGGTTCTGATAAAGCAAACCATAAAATGTGAATATTTGTTTGGGTGATTAAAAGAAAGTCTTTCAGGGGTCTCTCCGGAGTGTTCAGGAGAGATACAGTTAAGAAGATACGTGTGTTTCTGTGCTTGCTTTAATTAAGAGTAGCAGTTTTTGATACAGACTGATTGGAATGGTTAGTTGACCCACTTGCCCTTGTCTGTACTAAAGTTTTAGGTGATTTAATCCCTGTAAGTTGTTGCCAAAGAGGAGAGGGGTGGCTGCTTCAGTGCTCACTCAGCTGAGGGGTCTGACTGTGCTCCGTGGTTGGTTTGATGGGTTACAAGGCACATAAACATAATGACATTTTTATGTCAAGTCTTGTCGTACATAAAGGTAAATATTACAAAGAAATTCCCAAATTTAGGAGCTGAGTTTGGGAAGGACAGCACTACTGGTAAAACAGCAAATAGTTTAATATCTTGAGCATTGTTATAATAGTAATTAATTATACTGCAATATTGGAGTCACTTTTCAAAAATCTTTACTAATTTCCGTGGTTCACATCTGTGGTTCCGCCTGTGATGTGGAAGTGAGGTTGCCATTCATGTACTAGGTGGAAGTTTTTGTGGTTTTATGAGGATAGAGTAATTTAAAGAAAGTGTCACTTTTGAAGCTTTTTGGTCCTTGTGTTTAAAATTGCTTCAAGTTGATTTAATGTGCTTTCACGTACAAGGACGTGTGCTGCAGCAGACAGCCTTCAACAAAGTGATGAAACTGCAATTTCAAGGCTGATTTTTGTTGTTGTGGAGTTCCATTTGTGTCCAAGGGTGAATTGGGCTCCCTTTGTTCTAAGTGGGCAGAAGCAGTTGTTTGTTCAGCGTTCACACTGTGCTCATCAGTAAATGGTGGCCACTTAAACAGGATCCCTGCCCCTACAGACAGTGTTTGTTTAGTTAGTCCTGGTGATCACCGTGCAACACTTGCTGAATGGAGGAACCCACGGGTCACACACTTGTGTCCATGTAACTCCTCAGGGAAAATTCCTGGTCGAGGCTGTTAAATACACTTCGAAAGCCCAGGCAAGAAAACCTAGAACTTACAGAAATGGAATATGCAGCTGTTTTTGGAAAAGGACTGCTACCTAAAGGCAGTGGTGGTAGCATGCAAAAGAAACTCTGAACTAAGTGGTTTTGGTAATCTAAAGTTTTAACTGTAGAAACTAATGGCAGGGATTTAGTTTTTGAATTTTTAGAGTGAGGTAAAGACTTTGAAATACAGACATAACAACACCCCACTGTTTTCCTAAAAAAAAGGCTAATGATTGGTAAAATAGTACAAAATAGGTATTGGAAATATAAATTAGTGTTAATTGGGTGGCATTGTAGCATAATAGCTGATAAAACTAGGTAGTTTTGGCTTTGAGGATGCAGATTAAAGTTTAAGTCCTCTGTAAGGGTATGTTACAGGACTGAGAATGAAACAGCATATATGGGCTAATTGGTCATTTATAATCTTTAAAGCTTTGGCGAAATACTGGTGAGAGTCTTAAGAATAAAGCATTCACAAATACTTTTGTGACCAGATGCGTTGGTGCAGCAAAGCTTTCTAAGGATGAATGTTAAAGCTCTTTTGGTGTTGGGTTTCACAAACTAGAAAGTTTTGAAGTGATGGTCTGTGAGGTATCTGAGAGTAATTCAGAGTTGCGTAATAGTTTGCAAATTCTTTCGCTGATCAGCCTGATTCAACCTGCTTCTGATTCTAGAATGGCTGCACGTTGAAACATGAAAAGTCAAGGTGGGTGTGAAGTGATGAAGGACCTTGAGGGCTGGTAATTTCTCATTCGTAAGGCAATGGTTCCCAAACTTTGTTCCAGTTTTACATACGAAAACAGAAACAGAGGAAACACTGAATATTGATTACCATAATCTTAAAGGCTGAGTACAGAGAGAATGGGGGCTTTCTCTTCACGAGGAGCCACGCAGAAAAGACAAGGGACAGTGGCTACAAATTGCACCAGGCGAGGCTTCACTTGTTACAGGAAGGACTCTTTCAGCAGGGAGAATAATCAGTCACTGGAAAAATTTCCTCAGGGACATGATGGAACCTCTGTTACTGGAGGCGTTCAGGATATGTTTGGACAGGGTGCTAGATAAACTAGCTCATCTAGACTCTCCTTTTCATGGGAGACCAGGTGGTGTTGGAGGGTCTCTTCAAACCTGGACTGTTGTGTGATTTAATGATCATATAAGCTAACAACCATTTTGTACAGGTGCTGAAATTTTTTTTTTTGATATTTACTGTAGTCAGTGTGCAGCTAAATTTTAGTTTCATTTAGGGAGAGATGGTTACAGGTTGAACAACAAACCATGTCTGAAACAAAACAAGGAGCACCTTTTCATTATCTGCCATTTTGCAGTAAGGGAAAATCATTGTAAATTTTCTTTCTTTCAGATTAGTTTATTTCTGATGAATGTCAGTGGCCTAGAAGACTTGGGGTGGAGATGCCCTTGGGTTGTGAGTCATGACATGGCATGGGATGGAGGAGGAGTTGGAGAGGGTCCCATTGATGAGTGTCCCTTCCTGCTGGAAGTTCTGTACCTGGGAGTAGCAGGATGGGTGTTTCTTTACCTCTGGGGCTGTCATCAGCTTCATTTCATTGGAGCGTGTATGACGTTTGCTGTTGCACTCTCAGCAATGTAAGGACTTCAAAAGCCTCTTGCAAAGCAACTGATAAAAAGTGGAGAAAAGCTGATGGCGCTAGCACAGCACGTGTGGTACATTCTGTGTGCTGTGGGTCACAAGGATGTAGCGGATACTGTCCCGTGTGACAAATTCACTTGAACTTGTTGTGCTTTGGACTATTCAGCAGTGGCATCCAGGGACTGGAAATAGATTCTGCATTTGTGCTTAGGTGGTGCACACACTAAAACCCCAAGTCTTAAAGGCCTATAGAGTTTACAGTTGATGGAATAATAGGCTCAGGGGTGTACTAAGAACCAGTGCCCTTGTGTTGCACTTAGTATTGAACAAAGAACTAGTGCCAAAAAATAAAACTACCTCAGTGTGCTTGAGGCAGGGAGATGTCCTTTAAACACAGCAATTTTTAATTTCTCTGCTTTTTTGGCAAGGTTTCAGTCTTCTGAATGTTTTCAGGTAATCTGAAATAAACATAGCCTTAGTATCAATTGTTTTTACAAAAGCCCAGACAGACTTTATTGTACCAAACAGTAAATCTCAGATTTTAGGTCACATAGAATTTGTTGTCCAGAATAATTGAGGATTATGGCTGTCACAGGCTTGACCAAAAATGTCTAAGTTAGTGATGTGATTTGTCCTATGTTATGTTGTAGTGCAGCCTCAGTTTTAACTAGTTACAACTTTTGGTTGCTGCAAAAGATGCTGGAGAGTTTCTGGAGAATTGCAATTTCTCATTAATGTCCAAATCCATTTGGCAAACAAGCTCATGTGGATTTCATTTAAACTCTCAGCCTTCCTTTGCTGTTCAGCATTTGTAAAACAAGGACTGTGGCACTTTTGGTTTTCCAAAGCAAATATATTTTCTAGTTCTGTCAGACTTTGAAAGAATTTTTTTTAAATTTGAAAATAATGATTTTTATTTTATAATTTTATTTTTTATTATGATTTGGTGGGTTTAGGTTTAGATGTAGTTTATTAATCAAATGAAAAAGAAGAAAAATCCCTATTTCTTTCAAGCACTGGTTAGAGAATTTCAGTTACAGGCAGCATTTAGTTAGTTCTGACCTTGCATGTTGCTAGTGACTTGTTTTGCATACAACCTCTAAAAAAGAAAGTTGGTTTTGAGGAGATAAAAAGAATTTGTCTCCTGTAGAAATTTTCTCTGCTTGTTGTTGTTATTGGTTTTTTTTTGTTTGTTTGTTTTGTGGGTTTTTTTTTTTTTTTTTTTTTTTTTTTTTTTAGGAAGCTTATCTCTGTCAATTGTAATAATTTGGAAACAAAACATGAAATACACTAATAGAGGAATGTGTTAAGCAATTGTTAGGTTGGTATAAATACTTAGTCACCAAGTACTTACTGCTTCTATGATCTATGAGTAATTGTTTACCAATAGCAGGGCTGCCTGGTGTCTGTTCCTGAACAGATAAACTAAACTGTTTTGAGTGTGTGTATTTCTGCTTGATGTAGTAGTAAGACTGAATGTGATTTTTGGGATGGTGTAGAAAGGTTGATTTTTCTGTAATCAATGGGACTGGATTTGTACTGGGCTTCATGAAGATTTGGCTTTACAGCACAGATTTAGATTCAGAAATTCCTGTTGACCTCGTGTTTTTTTTCCTGCCAGATACTGTCAGGGTTTGTTACCAGAAGTTTTTGTTCAGCTGGTGTTAATAGTACAGTTACATTGCCAGCCTGTGCTACAGGCACAGACATTCCTCATGAAACCTGTTATTTTGTATTGCATAGCAAGAGGTACCAAATTCAGTTCACTGTTTAACATGGTGTACTCAGGTCCTGAAAATCAATTTTTTACAATTCCTGTGTGTTGTGTAACCTTTAGCAGTGAAATACAAATACAAATATTTTGTAAAAATATGCTGTTACATAAAAACAATCTGGTAAAATGTTTTTAATCTGGAGTCTTGCTCTTGAAATGCTGACAAGTTGTCATGTTTAATGTTTTGAAAAGGATACAGCAAGATGGGCTTGTTATGTTCAGTACTATTTGAGGAGTAGAGAAATAGTGTTTTTTCATGTGGTAAATGACTTTTTCCCCTCTAATTTTCTGTGGTGGTTTTTTTTTTTTTTTTTTTTTTTTTTTTTTTTTTTTTTTTTTTTTTTTTTCCTGCTAGCTCCCTTACCTATCATAGAATTGTATTTGGTTTATTTTTATTTTTGCTCCAAAGCAGCAAAGTTTGGTAACTTCATTTAAAGACCTGTAGGGTAAAGAGTATGTAGGACTTCTTTATCCATTGAACTGTAGAGTCATTGTGGCATCTCCATGTTGTTTTGGATAAGGAGAAGTCTTGAGTGCATTTCAGTGCCTAAAACTACAATAATAAGCTTTGTCTTCATGGAAGTGTAATGCTGAAACAAACCATACTTTTGAAGTGTTCAAGTTTGTGAGAAAGCACCTGGTTAGTGTTCCAGAAAGCTTTCAAGTGTAAGTCTGGGAGGACTAAAAATGCAGTCATCAAATGTTTCCCTTACTCCACAAGTCTTGGCCATGTCACTGCAGTAAAATACTCCATCGTAGCAACAGTTGCTATGTGTGACTACCTTTTTAGGCTGTTAGTACCATTTTAAGATGTTAAGAGCTCTGCAGTGTTCTGCTGATTCACCTCCTACGCTTGTGAGACTTGACTGTGCAGCTTAAGACTTCCATTTTACCCAGAAAAATTAGTGAGGATTTTATTGAAGGGGTGTCCACAGAGTTAGAAACTGCCATCAGCACTGCCAGAGAAGAAGTGAGGCTTGTATTTTGTGAATTTCTGGTGTGGATGATCTGTTCTCACTGAACAGGAAAAAAAGATACCAGTTTTGGCCATACATCATAAAACTGTCATATAAGCTGTATGGAACACCTTGCATCACTGCTAGTGTAGTACCAGGGTAAATATAAATAAAATAGGAACCTTTCTTTTTGTGTGGGGCCCAAGTATGTTTGTGTTTATTTGACTTCACAGCTGGCCAGAGCCTTGCACGGCAGGCTGGTCTAACACTCAGCCAGTGTTAGTCCTTCTCTGCAGCATCCTGAAAGTTCCCTGCCACTTGGATCACGGTGGTTTTCTCAGAGCTGCAATAGGAAGAGCCAGGTGGTGGATTGGATTGGTTTTTCCCTCTATAACTGGCCTGTTCTGCTGGGTTTTTTTGTATTTCCATTTCTCCTTTGGTTTGCTGTGGGTTTTTTTTGTTTGTTTGTTTGTTTTACTTACTACTTTTGCCTGGAAATGAGAGGGGGCTTAGTGTGTTTAGAGATCAACCATCAGCATCTTCTGGTTGGTACCCAGCTGATGGACAAACATCATCTTGGTGAGCTTTGCCAGCGGTGCCTGGAATAGAGAAGACGAGTCAGGGCCAGTCCCTCCTGTGTCTCAGCAACACCTGCTGTGTACAGCTGAACCCAGACTGCTGGGAGAAATACAGAACTTCTTCCCTGCCATAGACAATTTAATGCTTTAAAAGCTTATGTTCATGGATTCCCACCATCCATTTCTTCCTACAATGTTCCACACAGTAATACTGAGAATTATTTTAAAAAGAATTAAACTTTGGCTGTTGCTCTCAGCAGTTGTGTACTCTGCTGATGCTGAGTGGTTTTATTTCTGTACAAGTTAATGTTTTACTGGCATTTAACCACCCGTGACACAAACATTGACTTAGACATTTCTCAAGGAGAAGCAGCTATAAATGTTACATTGATAGTTATTTACTGGTGTTTTGCAATGTTATTGCCTAGACAGGTCGAAGAAAAGTAAAAGTCTCTGTGGTTTCAGAAATGGAGAGAAAATGACGCCTCATGAAGTCTGTTAGGTATCACATCACATTGCAGGTGCAAGGCCTGAGTCCGTTTCAGAGCTGCTGTCTCACAAATAAAGCTAGGACAGAATTTATTTGTAGATGTGTGACTGTTGTGACCTCCTTTTCTAAAGGAAAGCTACAACCTGCTCTGGGCTCTGACAGTCCTTAATGTCAAAATGGCATAATTTGTAATGCTCATTGTCAGTGTCAGCTGTCACAGAACAAATAAGCATAAAAAAGAAAAGCTGTCTCCTCCTGTCTGAAGATCTTTATATCATGTGTGTTGAGATGGGGAGAGAAGAGATGAGAACAGAGAGGTGAATGTGGAGCAGTTCCTGCAAGCTGTGGTCACTACAGGCAGATGGACCAGTCATTTTCGAGGACTTTGTGTGCATCCTGCTAGAGGGCAATGCAGGAAAAGAGCTTTGCTGGGTGTAATTCACCTTTGAATTTCGGTAGAAGTTGCTCATAAATATGGAATAGAATGTGAGAAATTTGGAGGTTGGAAGAGCTGGAGGGTGTTCATGGTGTTGGCTGAGGGGTGAGAGTTCAGGTCCACGCTAGAAACTTGCCAGGAACTTGGACCATCCTTTTCTATGGTTCCTTCATTAGCAGCAGTAATAGGCTGAAACATTTTTATGGCTGTGAAACTTCAATATCTGGGTTGGAAAAGTCAACTGTGAGTTGTATCAAAAAAGTGTTTCATTGTGCTGTGGAGAGAGGAAGGGTTTGGTGTGTAATTTTGTGTTGTTTAGATTTAAACCTGGCTGATGTGAAGGTCCGTCTCTGGAAGGATTGTGTGCTAAGAGCTCTTAGTTTATAATATAAACTAGTATTGTAAATACCTAATGTTAAAGGGCTGCCTGGCATGAAAAAGTATATCTTGCTAGCAGGCATAGACTAAAAAGAATTTACTGTCTTCCTGATAGTGGTTATTGTCTTGGACTGTGTTAGGCAATATGTGGACACGTATTGTTATTTGGGTTGCTACCAAACCAGTTGCTTACCTTAAGAAAAAATCTTTGGTGGTGGTTACATCAAGTCAGTGGATTACTGTAATCCTGCAGTAAGAACAGTGTCAGTGCAGCCTCTGTGCATTTATTTGTGCCCTTAAAATGTCAGTGCACTAAGACAGTCACTGCAGCATGGTTTTAAATGACCATAAAGAGTGGTCATTAAAGACCAAAATGTGGCCTTTTTTCCCCCCCAGAGACCACAGAATTACTTAATTTAGTGTTCAAGAGGAAGATGGGAAACAGTTGTATATTTGTTTGGCTTTCTTTTGTGAGTGAAATAGGAATTGGTATAGGAGGTTGCAATATATAGATGTTTGAGCAGAGAAATGTAAAATAACTGTTTTCAATAGTTTTAGCTCATGTAAACTAGTTAAAATATAAAAGACTAATTAAAATATAGACATATCTGTTGATAGTAAAAGGGAGAACTTGATCAAGGAGATCAAAATAAAGGAGTTGCCACACTTGTCTCATGTTGCATCATAATTCATACTGAGCACTTTTTCTTTCATAGCTGTTTATGATTGAAATTTCTGGTTTGAATGTTTTTAATATAGTGATGTTGTAAAATCTGGATTTTCACTTTTCAATGTTTTTAACTTCTTTTAAACTTCCATGAGTCACTAACACTGATATTTTGATAAGATGAAGTAAGAAATTAAAAAGTTTGTCGCTGCATATGAGAAATATTCACTTAAGGATGCTGGGCTGAGTTTAAAGAGCTGAAGACAGATTTGCTTCTGGAGGTTTATTAAAGAAACTGACCAAACAAAAACCCCAATTGAATAAAACAGTTGTTCCTTGGCAGTGTACTTGGTCAAAGAACTGAATGCAAATAGACTCAGGAGGGTGAGTGGATTTATGGTGTCTTAGCGATCCCAGTTCAGTGTCAGACTGCACGGACTGGATTTAATGGTCTGTGTTTTGCAGACCATTAAACTGCAGCAGGTTTCCTTCTCTCTGTGTTGAGCATAACTTCTAATTACCCATTTGTTTGATTCTTAGCAAAGTTCTTAAAATGTGTGAAAAGAAGGTGAATCCAGGTGTGCATTCTCTGTTGGGCTGTAGTCAGAGAAGGGGAGAGTGGAGGTTGAGTGTGTGTGCTTCCAATTTCCAGGTGACAACACATGTCTGAGCTGAGCAAATGACCTTTGCATATTCTTGTAGAGAAGTGGAAGTTTTTATATTTTTAAGTAGCAAAATTGTCATTTGCAAACTAAGCTATGCAAGAAGAAGTGGTGGGCTAAATTAGGGTATTTGTTGAGAGAAATGTGGAGCAGCAGTTGTTTCTTGGAAGGAAAGTGCATGTTTAGGTACAGTGACTTCTGGTGGTTCTACTGCCCCAGTTGAAGTTATTGACTTCTTCCACCTGACTTCTCTCTTCTGGGGCGCCTTGCTGGTGCTGACCTGCCCTGTGCTGACCTGTCCTGATGTTTACAAAGTGTTTTCAAAGTGCCTTTGCAGCTTCAATGCTCGTGGATGGGCTTGTGGCCTCCAAGGCAAGCAAAGATTTGGCAGATGATGTTGCCTTCACCTTCACTGCCCCTCAGTTTCATGCATTTCTGGGCAGCTGCTGTTTCTGAAATGACCTGCACTGGCAGAATTTGCCAGTGATTTAGCTCATACTCTATTTTCCTTGGGTGATCCTGGTTGCAAGAGTGAGAAGAGGCAGAGCTCTGTAGTACATTCTGGGTTTTTTTATTGTTGAAGCACAGAAATGTCAGTAGATAGTGGCTGAGTATAAGCCAGAAGTGTGCCCGGGTGGCCAAGAAGGCCACCTTGGTTTGTGTGTGTGGCCAGCAGGGCAAATGCTGTGATCATCCCTTTTCACTCCATACTGTGAGGCCCCACCTCAAATCCCATGTTCAGTTTTGGGCCTCTCACTACAAGAAAAACATTGAGGTGCTGGAGTGTGTCTCAAGAAGTGCAGGGAAGTTGGTGCAGGGTCTGGAGCACAAGTCTGACTAGGAGCAGCTGAGGGAACTGGGGAGCCCAGCCTGGAGAAAAGGAGACTCAGGGGAGACCTTGTAGCTCTGTACAACCACCTGAGGGGAGGCTGTAGCCAGGTGGGTCTGTTTCTTCCCCCAGGTAATGTGGGACAGGGTGAGAGGAAATGGCCTCAAGCTGTGCCAGGGGAGGTTTACATTGGATGTTTGAAAGGATTGTAAAGCTTTGGAACAGGCTCCCCAGGGAAGTGAAGTCATCATCTCTGGAAGGATTCAAAAAACCTGTGGATATGGCACTTGAGGACATGGTTTAATGGTGAACATGGTGGTGGAACCGACTTGATGGGTGAACTTGACAATCTTACAGATCTTTTGCAACTGTAAAGATTCTATAATTCTATTGCTGGTATTAATCTGTTTTCTTCATGGTAATTGAAAAGTAGAAAAAGGTATTTTTGCATCTTTTGAACAACCTGCATACCCTCACACCCACCCAGAAAACCATGTCTGTGTGGTTGCTTTGGCAGCCTTTCCTTGCAGTAAGAATTATTTAATGTAGTCACCTTTTTTTTTTTTTTTTTCAGATGATGATTTTGATCAGTTTGATAAGCCTGGTGCAGAAAGGTCTTGGAGAAGAAGAGCTGGAGATGATGACTGGGACAGGTAGGTAGAATTGTTTCATGTTCAGTTTTTGTATGCTGAATTGCATTGTTCTATTTTCCCATTCTGGCATTCTGTGCTCTAACATTTGGAGCAGTGCACATTTAGATTCTAATGAAGATGTTGGTTGTTTTGCATGTGTCAGCCAGGGCTAGATCGTGCCAAACATGTACTTGCCTTGAGGAATATGGAGTATTGTGAAGAGATGCCATTTAAAATTGGATAAATACAAAGTATTTGTGCTGTGTAATTTTGCAATTAATGCTTTGGTTTTGCTTTTAAATATTTAGTAGACCTGGGTGATTTAAATAGACTTTGCTAGTACTTGAATCTGTTGAACTTAATTTTTTAAATCTTTTTAACTTTAACTTGATGTTTAAATTCTTATCCTCAAAGTTCTACTTCAGTTTTAAATTGAGGAAGAGGAGGAGAGCTTAAGCATGGGCTTTTTCAACAATACGACTGTTTTTAAAGATTTAGAAGTGTATGTGCCGTGGGTTATTTTGGGGGAGAATGTGTGTTGTTTTCTGAGACACGAATCAGGCTGATAGCTACACTGGTCTCCTCTTTCTGGCAGAAAACTTTTCACTTATTTATCTTATTTTTCTATGATTTCTTTTTAGTAATAGACTTACTCAGACTTTGCCGGTGGTTTTCACTCTGAAAGGAAGGAAAAAATGATTCCAAGTAGATTTCTGTCTTCTCTAATAATCACTCAAGTGATTGTAGTAAACAAATTTTACTGTAAGTAGTTTTCCACTGAGCTGAGCCCTTGGAGTAAATCAATTGCTCTACATTTATCGTCATTCCAGAGGCATTAGTTTCCTCTTCCTTGGTGTTCTGCTAGGTTAAGTGAGTAGTTTTCATTGCTGCATGAGGCGAGTTTGTGACAGGAATTTGGACAGTAGCTCCGGTGTATACAGGGTGTTCTGCTGAGCAGTCTCTTCTCTCTGTCAGGCCAGCACAGCCCTTAGAGGGTTGGATGCTGAAGTGCACCAAGAAGCTGCTCTGGTTTGAGGATGTAATTAAAATAACTTGCTCAGGCTGGGTCATTCCTGTGCTGCCTCCCATCCCGAGGATTGGCTGTTCAGAAACATTAAAGTCAGTATTGCAGGCAGGATGTTTTGTATTAGAATGTTTTCTGAACTTTTGGCCTTTGTTGCATGAACGAGTGGGCTCTTAGCTGCTCACTGGTCACATTTGGGTTTAGCTGCCCTACTCGTCACTTGAAAAAATTTGGAAGACTCAAGCAGCTGATGCATCAGAAGTTGGAAGCTTTTACCCAATGGTGAACTCTTTGGGCAGAGCTGGTCTTAATAGGGCTTGACAGGAGTTTTAGACTATTTTCACGAAGTGGAGACTTTGGAGTATACAAGGACTTAGTTTTAGAAAAAGGTTTTGTGTTTATTATTAGCTGTACTTAATTAAAGAGAGGTAATCAAAAATTCAGTAGTGAGATTATGAAGGAAGTAGTTTCAGGTGCAGAGCAAAAGATTCTAGAGTTTCATCTTGCTGATTATTTCAGAAATTTTATTTTAAACTGTATCTAATAAAATATTATTTGCATGTGTTGGGATTTTTTTTTGTTGTTGTTAATATTATTCTCTTCAAATTGCAAAGCTGTCTTCGTAAGTGTTGAGTTCTGTGGGTGTCTTGGCAATTAAAAATGCTGTACATGGGTGTGTTGCCTACTGTAATTGCTTGGGGGTTTTACCTGCTGGCCTAATTCAGTATAGGACAGTTTCTTGAAGATGGAGAAAGGGGCTGGATGAACACAGTAAGTCTCCATGTTTTAATCCTTCGTGTGTTGTTTTCAGCTGAAGCATCATTGGGTTGGGGGAGAGATGAATGAGTTCTGTTGGTCACACATCTTCATCAGCCATCAACTCTTACTGTGTTGTTACTTGACTGAGTCCCATCCCTTAGGCACTTAAATAATTCTGGATTTTCAGATCTCTGTCCTTTCTCAAATCCTGGAGGGTGTTATCTGGGAGTCAAAAGGCCCCAGTTATTTGGGAGTACAAATGTAACATTGTTCTTGGTGAATTTTTCCCATTTTTTACAAGTTCTTTTCTTGGAACATTTGTGGCCTTGCTACTGCTCAGGTTTAATGAGGCATGCTTATGAAGTTAGTGACTTAAAAGGGCCAGTCTAACGTCTTTATCATGTTAATTTGTACTTTTATCTCATTAAGTAGCCCAAAGCTCAGGTTTGGGAAAACCCTGTGTTTCCGTTGCTCTTCTTCAAGATGACAGAGTGGATTTAATAGCTGATTTTTTGCTGAAATTCACTTGTTCAGGCCCTTCTTTGAGATTACTAATTTCTCTATGCTGGCTGAAAACTTCTCACCTTTTATTTTCTGCTATTTTTTGGGTTTTATTTTTCTTACTTGAGAAAGCTAGATTTATTCAGTGAGAAAAGTGTTGGGTATTGGGAGTTGAGGAAGGGGAGGAAAATCTTTCTGGTGAGAGCAGCAAATCCAAGATCATCTTAACCCAAAATTTCCTAATACTGTGGTTTTGGAAAGACTTTTGTGTCATGATGATAGCAAGGGTGAGATGCTTTTGGAACTGGTATAGATGTTTACTTTGATTCCTGTTTATTTTATGTAGAGTTGTATGATAACAAATTGCAACCATTCATTTTTATCTAGTTCTCTGAGCTGGACAAAGATCTGTTAGTGTCAGTTTAGGGATTTTGTTTGTTTTCTTCGTGATTCTTTTGTTTGTTTGCTTTATTCTTTAAAAGTCAGATTTAGTCCTTGTGGTCCCACTTTTTTCTATAGACAACTTCAGATTTGGCTACTTTAAAGGAGCTTGAAAAAGTTCAACTTTACCGTGCAGGCTTTTCCCTATTTTGTTTATTCAAAAAGTTACTCATAGTCATTTTTCTTGGTCTGATTTATCAATGAAAATACTGAATGACATAGAATATTTTTATAGGTTTTGAAGGGCACCCTGTGAACTACTTTTTGCTTCTTAATTTATATCCTGGTGTTAATGGTTTTGACTATCAAGGCCAGAGTTTCTGAAAATCTAGAATATATTTGCAGTTAACTCAGAGATCAAATGTTAATTTTTTTTGCAAATAATCACATCAAAGATGCTTTTTAGTAACGTGGTAAATAGGCCTAGGTACGTTTAGATAAATATTTTAATATTCCACTTTCTTCTGTATTTCTTTCCTTAATCTCAATTTCTTGCTACCTGAACTTGGTTTTTGTCTTTGAATGCTGCTGTTAACATATGTTCTTGCCATCTCTTGGAATATCTCTAGTGCAGTTTTATTAAAAGCTGTCAATGGTGGACCATAGTGCTGGGAAATATTTTCTAACATTTTGGTGCATTTTTCAGATTACTGGCAGTTGAAAAGATTAGTGATTTTTTTTTTCTTAGAGACAAAATTGAAGTAGAAAATTCTTCTGCAACTATTTCTGTTACATAGAGTTTCCTGTCTCTGAAAGAAAAGGCTGAAATTCTAGTCAGTTTGCTCTTTGAAATGTGTGATATGTCTTATCTCCCAGTTTTTGCTTAATATTACATTGAGTACAAAACGATTGCTATTTGTTAATGTTCAGTCATTCCTGGAACTATTTGTAATCAATAACAGTAGATAAATTCTGTATACTGATGATAATGTCCTATTTAAGGCTTATTTGATGCATCATTTGTTTTTTCCTAGCCCACAAGATTTTTACAACCCTCCCTCCCCCTTCCCTCCTGTGTTGTCTCTACAATAATTTGCTCTGAAAGAGATTGATCCATCTGCAAAACCAGCTGATTGATGTTTTGGGGTTGCCTTCCCATTTTCAAGTGTTTGTCATGTATCACTTGGGATGGTTTGATTTTTATTTACTACCTAAGCCATGGTGGGTTTTGTTTTTCTTTGGTTTTTTAAGGTGTGCAGGTAGAAGTAATCTCAAAGTAGAGCTCATATTTCAGGTCACTGGCATCTCGCTTTACTATTGGTACCCATATTCTAATTCATGCTTTTGTCAGTTACAAGTGTTTATTATATAAGGGGAATCTGGTCATCCCTGTCACTACGTAATTCTTTCACTGAAGAGAGAATGAAATTAAGCAGTTTCCCTGAAGTTTAGCTCACCTGGAATGTAGTTCCTGGGATTGAATCATATTTAAGGGGCTGTTACACTGTGATGGCAGAAGTGTTGTAAGCCAATATTTCTGTGCTTCCTGAATTCTTGGGCATAAATATAAAACTGATGAAACATCCATGTGATTTTGTCACCCTACAAATGTGTGTCTGGCCTTACCCTCAAGATGAGAAGGAGAGGATAAAGTATGTATGAAAGATCAAGGTCTAAGTCCGGCCTTTAGGAAAGATCCAGGCTCCCAAGCCAGCCAACTTCCCAGGCTCCCAGCTCCTTGCTGAGGTGCAGCTCAGGCCACATGGGCACTTGGAGACTGAGTCTTGCCCACAGGACATTCCAGTCTCATGTCCTCCCTGGGGAGCTGGAAATCAGCAATTTGGACAAAAATTAGTTTGGACAATATGTCCAAATGGTTTTGGAGTGAAGGTTCTAGAATGGCTTTGTTTTGTCTTGTCTGGGTTTCTCTCCTGTGTTTAGTCAAGGGTACATAGAAAGGAGAGTATATAGAAATGAAATGACTGTGCAATAGCAGATTTATTTAATATGTGTGGTCTGTTGTTTCACCGAAAATACATACATTTTGTTCCCTGAATGTTTTGCTAAAACAGGCTTTGTGCTGGCTTGGCAGCAATTCTCCTCGAGGCAGTTTTTTAAGGCATATGCCCTGTAAGGTTTTTGGGTTTGTTTTGTAAAGTTCACCTTCTAAAATTTGTTACTGTTTTTCAGTGAACTTGATGATGACTTGCTTGGAGAGGATTTGCTAACTGGAAAAAAGGTAAGAGATGTGCATTAAAGTGAAGTGTTGCAGATATTAAGATGTGAATGTTGTTCAGCTTAGCCAGTTCAAGTGTTTGGTTTGACCTCATGTATTTTAGTCATCTCCCCAAAACCTGACAGCCACAGGTACCTGAGGTGTGCCTTACTGCCAGAGATTCTGCACCCAGGGTCTTGTTTCCTTTTGTGAAATACCTCCAAGTGTGGCTTTTTAAAATAAAACTTAGAGAAAAATTTTTTTCAACCCAGCTAGGTCTTCTGAATGCTAATTAGCATGATGGAAAATTTAATCCAAATGCCAGTTTTCTGGCTATTAAAAATCACATGTCAAAATACCAGCAGCATTTACCAGAGAGGAAATAAAAAAGCAGTCAGTGTTGTCTGTGAAAGTTCACACTGTGTGCATGATCTGCTGCCTCACTCTCTGATGAGTAGGCAGAAGATTTCCCCTTTTAGAGTGAGGGGAAAAATGTGGGAGCAACTAAAACTGGGCAACATAAACAAGTTTTCCTCATGTCTCCCATAGACTCTTCCTACTGGTACCTATTTCCAGGATTGAACTCTGTGAAAAGAGCTAAATGTATCTTTGGATTTGCCAGATATCAGTAGGAGAAGACAGGACTTATCTTTGAGAAATCTAATTGACTGGTCACTTCTTTCTGTATTTTATCTTCTAAGTGAACTAATTTTGAAAGTAGCTTTTGAAGTTTTAGTTGGAGATAAATAAGTTGTTAAGAAACTCAGCTCTATTAAGAGTCGAGTTTTATTTGTTGTATGTTTTTATAACCATCCTCTAAATGCTGGAAGTTAGTTCTTGAAATTATTATAGCTTCTGGAAGCATTTCCTATAAAAGATAGGAAGTTCCTTACTCTCATGTGCTGGTTTAAAGAGAATAAAATTCCAGGATAATGATTGCAGATGTTTGTTACACAGTTCCCAAACCAGAAGCAGTTAACATTGAATAGATGTGATAAAGCTAGTTACTTATCTTTAAGAATTATATATGTGAATACTAACTAGTACTTGATTCTCCAGGGCATTATTTTTTTTTTTTTTGTGCTTTTTCTATTCTTCTTTTTTAGTTTGCCATGTTAAAGGGCAATATCTGTGGGTATAGACTCATGTAGTGGGGTAATAATGGATTTCTCAGAAACTTTTCCCTGAGTTACTTAGGCTGAACTTCCTTCTACTTAATCTCATCCCAGTACTTTCAGATAAATCTATCTTTGTCTACCCTTTATGGCCCTATTAGTTTAGGGGTTGGAAATGTTGCTCAGCAGAACTGAAATTATCTCTCCCTAGTGGGCATTTATTAAAACAAAAAAAGAAACAATTGAAAGTTGTTTAATTTGACAGACAAAATGAGAGGAGACACAGTATTTTCTTCTGTTTTTTTTTCTTCACTTACAAACTAATCATGATTTTTCAGTTTTCTTTATCATATCCTTTCCTCCAGTCTCCTATCTCTTCTCTCTAGAAGTTGCAGTTCATGCATTTTCTTGACTTGTCTAATGTATCAAGGTCACAAGGCTGTGTACCAGAGCTAACCTTTCTTCCTTCCTGGTCTGTCTTAAGTGAGTTGTCATCTTTAGCTGTATTTGAGAATGGATCAATGAAAAAGAAGTGTGGATAGGCAAATTTGAGTTCTGGAAATTTCCATGGGATTGTCAAATATGTATTTTAAGATTTGTGTTGCTGTGTTGTGTGTTTTTTCTCCTTAAATTAGATAATTTCTTTGACGATATGGTCTTAGTTTGGGATGTATTCTTCATGAAAAATATTTAGCATTCAGTACTTAGCTAAAAGTTTTTATCTTTTATATTCATGATTGACTTTTTTTGAAACCTAGAATCAGTCAGACTTGTCAGATGAAGAGCTGAATGATGATCTTCTGCAAAGTGACAATGAAGAGGAACAAGAATTTCGGTATTTCTTTTTTGAGTCTTGTTTTGGATAACTGAAAGCTATGAATGACTCCCGTTACTGAACTAGTAACTACTAAACTAAAGTTATTGGTCTATGCTTAAAATAGTTTTGCTTTTTACCTAGCCAGCTACTTAGTGATGTATATATAATGTACTCAGTAGCACTGTTAGCATTTCAATAAAAATATTTTTTATTTTGATCCAATAAATTTATTCAAATCTTCAAAAAGCTTATAAGAAGAAATTGTGTTATCTGTTGTGCTAATAGAATTAATTATAAGCACTTACAGAGTTTTCTTTACTGCCTCAGTGTTGCTTGCTGTGGTAAGCTTCCTTCTGATGCCAAGATGATTTTTTGCCTTTTCTTTTATATACCATTTATATCACTTTTATGTATCCTCAGGACTCTTAGCATGCATATTTGTAATTCCTTAAGTCTGATAATTTAGCATAGTCCTAATTTGCTTCAGGCCAGGAGACCAAACATCCTAAAGGCCTTGTACTTGGAGCCCGTAAAACCCTACACTATCTTGAGAAACCAAGGTCCTCTCTAGAACATACTCTGTAGAGATTTAGCCCATCCAGGGGGGAATTCCTTGGGGGGGATTGGGACATCCTTGTTAGATATGCTCATTTGTAAGTCTGTAAAATTGTATACCCAGTTTATCATGTCTGTGCATTTTGGCACGTTCCACTTTGGCAAAATGGTGCACCATAAGGATCCTTAATAAATACTGAGGTAAAAATGCTTTATCTCTTAAATGTGTCTGGCTTTTAATTTTTAGGACTAAGGGAAGGCACCACACCTGTATTATGGTCCTTTTCTGTCATCTTTAAAAAAAACCTCCTAGGACTCTTGGGGAGGGGAAATTATGACTTAAATATTTGCATACAATTACATAGCAGAAAAATTTGAACAGACTTAATAGGCTGGAGCAGATATTTCCTTGGGAGTTTACTGAGAATCCTGTCTTGTGACTACCCTGTAGTAATGCAGCTCCTCAGCTGAATTATGGGCAGTACAAGTCAAAATGAGTGTCTTGTTTTTACATTTCAAGCTGGACTGAAGTAGGAGAGAAGATACTTGTGATGCCAAAGTGATGCAGTGCCATTGTTGCTTTTACTGGCTTATTTTTCCAGCTTTTCCTTATTGCATGCTGTGCAGGGCATGTCATCTGAAGGGCTATGAATGTATGTATATGTGTAACATACACAGGTATATCTCCATCTCTGAAATATGTCTTTAGCTGTAATTAGGATAAGGACTCCTGTCCTTATGTTGGACTGATGAGGGTGTGATAAAATGCTCCACCATCAATCTCCTCATTGGCCGCCATTTTCCTCCCTTTAGGAGTGAGGGTTGGACTGTTCCCTTCAAGAAGGGGAGTCCGAGTTACAGTTACTGTCTGGTTTTTTGCTGTATCTGCTCCTCGAGACCCTTGGGTGACAGGGATGGCTGTGTCGCCAAACACAGTGATGATAAAGTATCTCAAATGTGATAATACTGCTCAGTGGAAGCAGGTTTCTGTAGACAAGTTTTGCATTTTTAACAGTCTTATTGCCAGAGAGAGCCTTTCCCTTCCCCTTATGTTTCCAGTCAACCTCATGTTTCTGTAGGTGGGAGGATAATGATAATCCTGCATAATGTCTTCACTTTTGTGTTAAATCTTCTCCCTTATAGAGCAGCAAATAGCTCAAAGCTGCCTGGATCTTGTTGCCCCAAACTTAGGAAAATGGTGAATAATAGGAATGTTATTTTAAAAAGAATTATTCGTGTTCATTATACCTGGAGCTCTCAAATCAAGAGCTAGTTTGCTGTTGGTTAGTTGCTTTTTTGTGTTGATGGCACTGGCTTTTGTAAACAGTAAACTGAGCTTTGCTTTGCCTGTCTGCAGATTGTAAACTTGCTGGTTTTTGTATTGATTTTTTTTTTTCAGTGTCTCTGGTATTTAATAATGTCTTAATCATTTAAATTACAATTCTTGACTATTCATTTTATACTAAGTAGAACATTAAATCTATCATAAAAATGCAAGTTTGAATTCACGATAATCAAGAATTAACACTGTTAGTGCATTTAGTAAAAAGTATTTTATTAGTGTATTCTGAAAGACTGGGAAAACAGATGCACTTATACTCATTTTGTGTATTTTTTTTGTTAGTCTTGGAATTAAAATTGAATCTGGTCTGCCTTGGTTACCAAGCAGGACTTTTGCCAGTTTGACCTGCTAAACCATCTGGTTGGTTTGATTCCGCTGGTCAAATAGCCTGCAGCTGGTGATAAGCTGCATTTTAGTATGCATTATGAGAACATGGCATGGACTCAAATAGTGTATGGGGTATAATTCTATCCACCAACTTGGAGTTTTTATGTTGGCTTTGTTTTGCTAAATCTTGGTGAGTAGTTGCCAGTTAGACTTCAGTCTCTGAGTTTTCCATGTCTCACAGCTCTCCAGGTGTCACAGTGAGCCTCAATGCCACATCTGGCATCCTGACCTCATACAAACTCTCTGAGTCCATCAACCATCCCTCGCTGGAACATGAGTCTGAGTATGACCAAGGGGAAGATGAAATTGGTTATGACAAATCTGAAGCGCCTGAAGAATATGCCTCAGAGTATGCAGAGGAAGGACACTATGAAGGCAATGATCCTGAACTGACAGAAGACCAAATAGAATATGGGGAAGAGCCTGGAGAAGAAGATGAAGTGCTAGAGCTTGAAATCAATGAACCCCTAGATGAATTTCCAGTGAGTTTCCTTCTATTGTATCTTCAAAGATAACATTGCTTCACGTGCTTGGGGTTTTAGACTGATTTAAAATCTGTTTACCTCCCTAGGGAGGAGGGGAAATTAGACCTATTATCACTGTCTGCCAGTTTCTTTATCTAGGCTGTGACAAAGTTTGTGTTGACAGCTTGTTTGGCGGTAGGTAATGCTCCTTTGTCATGCTGGAAGGCAGTTGAGAATCATGACCTTGAGGATTGTATCCTTAAGGAAGAAAACAGCTTTGTGTGGTGGAGATACACTGCCAATTGTTAGAAGTACTTAATGCAAAAGCTTTTATCCAGGCTTTAGACAAGATCTGATAAAGTCCTTCGAAGGTGAAAAGATTATTGACCTGCTAAAGACATCTTTAAGGTGCTAATATCCCAAAGTGATTGATGTCCTGCTTGTTCATCCTTTTTGTAACTGAGAGCTGTCTAAACCTGAATAAAGAGATTGGAGGTTAGTTTAGAAAATGTCACCTGCATAATTCAATGTAATTTAAGCAGCATATTAGAGAACATGCACTGGCTTTAATTGCTAATGAAATGATTTAATCTTAATTAAAACAGTATGTGATCAGCGAGGTGTTTGAAAATACCAAAACTTAAACAAGGTTTCGCTTTTGTTTTATGTTCATAATTTTTCAGAGTTGAACCACTCATACGTAAGCACTTGCAGAATGCTTTAAGAATGTTTATACCTGATGGAGTAAAATCTGATGTGAATGTATACGTGCTATAGATGGGTGTTTCCTGTAAGAAAGTCCTACAGTGTTTGCTTCATGAATCTGTAATCAGTGGATGCAGATGTATAGAAGTAGTTGGAGCAAACAGTATTAAATGGGATCATTATGATGACATTGCTGGGATATGAATGGAAATTGTTTTGGTTTTGATAATACTGAAATTATTGTCTAATTTTAATTGTTAAGAGCCCTGCTAATTATGCTATAGTGTGCCATATCACTTATATAGTTGTCTGCTCTGAGAGATGCAGTACTTCCAGTCTGGAAGCTGCAGCAATGCAGTCAGACCCCACCTATTCAGTTGGCCTTGTCTTTTCATCTTCCTGTTTACTGCTTTAGGATGAAGATTACATGCAATCATATAATGAGCAAGCAATGGAAGAACAAGGAGAGTATGCAGCTGATGAGGAGTTGGAAGAATCCCAGACAATGGCTAATGAATCAGAAGAGGTATGTTGTGAATTTAATAGAAACTTAAAATAACTAGTTCAGTTACAATTTGATTTTGTGGAATTGTACATACTGCTGGCTAAGAATTGATGTAACTTTGACGGTGTTGAATTATTGGTGGTAGTACTGTGTGTATAAAATGAATTGTGATAGCATTTATATTGTCAGATACATCAGATTTCATTTCCCCCTTGGGATTAAAATCATAAGGGAGAGCTCAAAAATATGCATATTTAGTCTTGACTTAAACATTAGACTCTTCAGGGGCCCGTTGGGGTAGGAATGGCTGTAATACTGCACAGGCTGTTAAATATCCAAGAGCTATGGGCTTCCCTTTACCAGATGGATCACTGGTGCTGTTGGGATGTAAATACAGTTTTTGGGTATCTCCCTTTGAGGAGGAGTGTAAGAATGGAAGGTTTGGTATTAGACAGGCAAAGGTGAGACTGTTGTTTTGAAGGTTGTGTCCAGACTGTAATTCCTGTGAGATTTGTCTTTGATAAGAAAAATGGATGAGTTCCTTCATTTGCAATAAGAAAGCTTATGCCAAAGTCTGCCAAGTGTGCATTCACTAATTATAGCCTGGTAGTGATGCCTAAAGGTGTCTTAGCTTATGTATTTTTCATATATTTATAGCCTTGGAGATTTTTATATATATTTGTATAGCTTCTAGTATTTTTCCTCTCTCAGAGTTTGACAAGCCCTTACTATACATTCTTGAAATTCTGTTTAGCCTTACTCTTAAGGACATAATTCCTGACAAGGACATCTTATGTTCTACCAGAACCTAAAAGACATAACAAGACAATAGGGCAAAGAAGCCCCTGGACCAGCTGACCCCGATCTGGGTTACTGGGATAACTGATTTTCTATTGGATGTACTGGCTTGATATACTAATTAATTAATTAACCTAATAAAAATTATAGAAATCCTGTGTCATGCATGTGCAATGCCATATTTTGTGCTCCTGCAAGCTTTCACTAAAGAATTGCCTTTTTATCTTGCCACTTCAACTCTGTTGCAAGTTTTTCCTTTTGTTACTTGGCAAGAGTATCACAACTGTTTTTAATTCGCAGTGAGTTTTCGATGTAAGGTTTTTTTTCCTTTCCCCACCAGGAATCTGCTT
The DNA here is from genome assembly GCF_965231275.1 of Zosterops lateralis. Classification (NCBI taxonomy): domain Eukaryota; kingdom Metazoa; phylum Chordata; class Aves; order Passeriformes; family Zosteropidae; genus Zosterops; species Zosterops lateralis. Next base: position 9,216,799 of record NC_139762.1, read on the forward strand.
TAATATTACTTTTATTCCAGTTGTTAATTAAATAGGATTGAATGGATTACCTGCTGAGAAGTGTAGTCAGAGTGTATTTCCTCTTTGGAGCTTTAACTCATCAGGAAATTAATTCCTCAAAGACACAGTAGCATTACTGTATGAAGTTCTGACAACTGGGTGTGCTGTGATGCTCCAGTTGTATCAAGCCTATCTTGGTAAAACAACATTTTTTGCTGGGTGGAGATCTGCATTGAAAGAGGCCACCTGCATCTTTCAGCCCTCACTGTTGCAAGCCTAACATCTTGCACCAAATACATGTTAATGTAGTTAATTTTCTACTTCCCAAGTGTTAAATCTCCTTGAACACTTTATTCCTTCACTGGATTGATGATACACGCTTTTGTTTCGGGGTTTTGGAGGTGGACTGATGCATATGTGGTGTTTGCAGCCACAGTCTGAGATGATGGACACAGCACACTTCATGTAAAATTAAATACATAGCTGGGACTCACTGCCAGACTTAATGCAGTAAAAAAGCACAGCTTCATTTTGGGAGTATGAACTCTAGAATGAGAATTCTCTAATAATCACATTGTCTAAATTTGTCCAATTCAGATTTAAATTTGTTTCATTCAAAAGGTACCATCAATGCAAAATTTTAATTGATTTTGTAAATGGAGCTTTTATGGAATTTGTTCATCATATAAGCTGAATGTTTTGGACCATACCTTCAGTTACTCTACATTTTGGTTTTATTCTGGTGGTTGGTAGATTGTCACATATTTCTTTTTTCCAAAATAGTACCATCTTTTTGTTGCTTTATTATTTTGTATGGATCTTACTTCCATTTGGCAATAGGCTCACAGTTGCACTCTCCAAAGAAGAATTACCACCATGAGATAAAACCTTTGTATTCACTTCTGTGCAGTGCCTCCAGCTGTGAAGTTTTGTTCTTTATTTAAGTATTACATAACAGCACTTTTCCTTAAATCTCCTAAGTGCTTGTAAACAGGGGTGAGGGTTGTTCTCCTGCAACATAAGAATGGAGCTGTAATGGATGCAGTACAAAGAAAGCATTATTTTCTCTTGGTTGAAATTTGGCACCTGAATAATAGAGAAGGATGTTGGGTGGTGTTTCATTTTGTTAAAAGTGGCACTCAGGTGAGAGAAGTGAGGAATGGGCAGGTAAAGTTTGTTTTTGAAACAGTACTTAAAGTTGCAGAACTTGGATTTTAAATAAATAACACTCTGTGTGGCTTCCTTGAAAAATGTAGCAAAGCTTCAGAAAATGTTTTTGCCTTCTCAAGGCATAAAGCAAAACCCAACACCCAGAAGTTTCAGCAGCAAATAGGTGTGGTAGAACAGCCACATGAGGTATCATGTCCTAAATATTTTAGAGGAAAAATATTCACTAATTACTGCTGTGAAATGTTCATAAAAGTTAAACCTCATGAAATTAGAATTCATGATGTCTTTGTTTTATTTTGGAAGCAAACTGTGAACTCAATGATGGGGGATTTATTGTTGCATAATTTAAACCATGTCTTGGGTTCTGCTGATAAGAAATGAAGAGTACTTTAATCAAGAAAGCATTTCATGAAGGAGTGCTGCTTACTGCTTTTCTTTTGATAGAATATAGGCTTGGAAAAAAACAACCAGTGTGTTTCTCTGAATTGTCCCATCTGATTTTAGCCAAAGTTTCTGCACTTTAGTTCTGTTGTTCAAGTTGGAAAACAATACCTGCCAGCCTGTAGGAAAGTGGTGAAAAAAATGCAAATCAAAAGAGTCAATTTTTAAACATATATTTTAAGGCACTTAGGTTTATTTTCTTTGGTTCCATTTTTAACCTGTGGAATCAAGGTGCCCTTGGAATAGGTATAATATCCTCTTACCTGCCATGTTATTTGTTGATCTCCTGGGATTAAACAATTGCTGCTTCTTCAGTGTTAGCTTGTAGTAGATGCCTCCACTTCCTTTTTTATGAGTTGTTAGTAAAAGTTCTTTGTTTCACCTTCAGTTTAGTTGGTTTTGCACATCTTATGAATCTGGCAGAAAGCTCTCCTGAGCACTGTTAGGGAGGATCCCATGACTGGGAGGATTATGCTGTCAGTGATTCTGCAGCTTTCCTTAGACTGTGTCTGGCACCATTCCTGCAGCTGTTCAGGGCAGGAGCACTCACTCCTTCTCTGTAGCAGAGGAGTTCTGCCCAGTGGCTGGGATTTATGGCACAGGTACTTAATGAGGATGGCAGGAACCCCTGACCTCCTGGCAGAAGAAAGGTCATTCTGTTTCTCTGTAAGGGTCAGCAAAGCTCTTCAGTAGCTTTGGGCAAGGTGTCACAGTGGGAAATGTAGAAATCCTTTGAGGAGAGCTGCTGAGAAGCCTGGGTTGGTGAGTCCAGTCCAGTGACCTCAAGTGGCCATTCAAGGACTGTTTATATATATGCAGAGATATTAATGATTAGCAAATATTAAAGCAAATCCTGTAAGTAATAATATGTCTTAATTCTGTGATTGCAGTTGTGTCTTACTGAAACAGAATCCATTCATGCTGTAATCTCGGCAGAACAGCTCCTTCTGTTTGGCTGGAAGCTGGAAAAGGTCATGTAGGAATCTTGCATTTTACAGCTGCAGAACAAACTGCAGGGGAAAGGGTGTGTGCCCCTACCCTTTCCTTGGCTTTTTGAGCCAACCTTTCCTGGAGCTGTATGGGGAGCATAACATATGGGTGGCTGTCAGACATGTTTGTGTCTCCATTGCATAAAACCCTCAATAATAGGTGTAATCAGACTGGGACATGGGTCAGTTACCATTCTCCAGCACTGCCTTGTCTTGGTGCCTGCTTTTTCATGGCCTTTTTTTTAATCTTTGATATTTAATGCTTGTATGCCTGTTGGTGGATAAAAGTAGAATAGTGCTAGTCTAGAAAAGTTTGAGATTTTTTTTGTTGTTCTGTCAGTAGGTGGTTGTCTGAGAGTCTGTTAAAACTTGACATGTTTTATTTTTAGAATAGATTTTTTTTTTCTAGAATGAATAATTGTCAAAATGCAACAGAGCTTCTATAGAGTTGGTTTTTTTTGTGTGTGTGTGTGTGTTTGTTTTAATGGCATTTCATTAAAACATAGCAGAAGTTTTCAGGACAATGTAGGCTTCATTACCCTTTCTAGTCCTGATTCTGAAGTTTGAGCTACACATAGAGCCTTGCACAATTAAGCTTAGCACTCACAGATGAGATTACATGACTGGGACCAGGGCCTTAGACAGAGAGTGCATGTGTCTGGGGTTTATGCTTTAGAGTAAAGCAGAAGGCCCAGTGTAGTGTAAGCGTGTCTTGTAAAACAGCTGCTCCAGTTCTGACTTCCAAATCCGGGTCCTGAAGGGAAAGTTTCTAAAAAGAGGCAGTGAGAAAGTAAAATTATGGGGTTTGTGATATTTGTAAAAATACGTATTTGATAGAGATATTGCTACTCCTTGCTCTTTTGGGAGTCCCTCTTTTCAAAGTAAAATGCCAACCCTGTTTCCCTTGGTGTTGTTTGTTTTCATTAAACCATGTTAGCATCTCTTTCCTTGCTAACATCCCTCCTCTGTTCCATGAGTATCAACTGCTTGCCCTCAAAGGTATTTTGATTATATGTGGATATGTTAATTAGACCAGTTGTGCTCAGTTTGGGTTTGCTTTTGAGGTTTGGATTTCTTTCAGTCTTGAAGCGTTTTTTTGTTGTTGTTTCTCCTGCTTTGCCTGTTGTTTATACCTGCTTTTTTTTTAATACGATAAAGTTGTTACACCTATATATACATATATTTGTGATGTGAAAACCTTAAAGCCTTTTGTGAAATTTCATTGTTCTCTTAGCTGTATCTTAAAGCAATTTTGTGAGGTTAGGAAATGTAGCCTTTCAAAAGTTTGTCTGGAATGGATAAAACATAATCTGGGATCAGTGGCCTATTAAAACCATGAAAAACAAGTATACAGATTATTTATTCACCAGACCAAAGCTGGAGTAGCTTTGAGTTCATAAGATTTGCTGTCTTTTAAAGCAGAAATTGTTTTGCCAGGTCACCCTGTCTTTGGTCTTGCTCCACACGTTTCTTTTTGGTTATGGATGAAGTTAGGGTGCTGGATAGGGAATTTTTCAACCTCTTGCACAATTATGCCATTATGTGATTTAATATCTGTCCACTTGACTGTCACACTTGCTGTGCCTTTCTCGTATAAATTTCTGCACTGATCTGGTTAATTAAAAGATTAAACCATTTTTGCATGTTAGATTTGGCTCATTTTTAATAACTGTCCTCAAGCAGCATAAAATTTATGATGTATTTAGTGGCTTTGCATAGAATTAAAATGCATGTGCATTTTAATTTAACAGACTCTAAGAAATGAGAAAGTAGGCTTGTACAAGAAATAATCAAATACATAGTAACCAAAAATTTTTATGCAGAAGCACACGATATTAGAACACTTCTAATTTCCAGCTGTAGAAATCCAATATAACTTGTGTAACATTCTGGATATTTTCATCAGGCCTGCATGGGAAAATTAAATGGTTTTTTTTAGTTTCTGTTAATTTGAAGGAGAGGGATCTATTTTCATTTGGAACATTGTTTTATTTAAATGCTCTCTGTTTTAGAGAGAACTGGAAAGTAAATTCCAGAAGCATTTGAGTAGGATCCAGAATACAAATCTAGTATTTTTAAATTTATCCAGTCCTATTCTCATTCTCCCCATCAATTACTGAATTGAAACTGGAAAGTATTTGAGGTACAAAGTAAAGAGATAAATACCAAGAGAAATGGGATTGAGATGCAAGGTTATCTTTGTTGTTGTTTGGTTGGGGTTTTTTAACAGCGTGGTACTGACAGATGTAAAAAGATGAAAGAAATCAGGATTTTACTGTTCCTATTATTTGAATCTGGTGATAACCAAGGTTTGCATTATAGTCAATTCAGTGATAAGATGTCAGTCTGTGTGCAGAAGTACCTACTAATCAGATGGAGGTTCTAACTGGAGCTTAAGTAGTCCCTTAAATATTACAGCAAATTTATTTTCTAAATAGATTTTACTTTCTTATGTATTATGTAGCACATATACTTTCATTAAAAAAAATCACCAAGCTCTTAAATGTTCTTAAGTTATATATGAGCACAATGTATAATGCTAGCAAAATTTGTAGGAAGGGGCTTTTAAAGAAAGGTTTGCTTTTGATACTGTTTACAAGAGATTTGGTTTTTTGAGGCTGCATGTGCTCTGGTTTTTGTGATTTAGGCAGCTATTGGGTCTCTGGAACTTCAAGAAGAAACAAAAGAAGAATCTGATGAGGAGGAGGATGATGATGAAGAGTCTGGACGATTACGCTTCAAAACCGAACGGAAAGAAGGAGGAACAATCATCAGGCTCTCAGATGTGACAAGAGAAAGGAGAAACATTCCAGAAACTTTGGGTGAGGTTTTGTGGCAATGCATTGTTTTGCAGAGCTGTAATGAATGATAGTAAAGGGCAAAGGGGCTTTTAGCTGGGGTGCATTCCAAATGTGTTTGCAACCATAAGACCATATTTTTACAAACTACAGAGACTGTGTCTTGTTTGTACAAAAGGTGCTGGTGGCTTTACAAAACAGAATATCTTAAAAACAAGAGTGCACTGGAATAACTCAATTTCTGCACATAATTGCAAAATAAATGACAATTGCATTTGTTTTTCTGTATCTATGGCTTTATTCTTTAGTTTAATATAAAAACAAGAGCTAATAAGGAAAACGCCTGTAGTGGAGCTTGGCTGTTAAAGGAACAGTGATTTAAATTTGACTTTTAAATGTAATTCTAAGTGATCTGGGATGTAGCTCTGAGATACAAGGAAAAGATGAGTGCAGATATGGATGATTCTGTAAAGAGGTTTTTTGGAAACTAGTGTTTGGCAAGAACACAGTATTGCTGTTGTGAAATGGTTTCTATTCATACTAGTTTTTCTTAATAATTTGTTGATAGAGACCAGATAACTGACCATGTGGAGAAGGTTAAAACACAAAAAATCTGTTTGCATATAAATATCTGCTTCCTTTTAAGATTCTAGAGCAAATTTTTACAGCTGCTATACTTTAAAAATGAAATTTCATTGCAGACCTACATCTCCTTACTCTAAAATATGAACATAGTTCAGAAAACACTTAAAGAGGAATTAACATTTCAGTTGAAGTTACAAACGTAATTTCCATCCTGTCACATTTTGGTGACCTTTTGTGACAGCTTGTCTCTATTGGAGGAGTGCATTCTTACTTACTGATTAAAGATGTCATTTGAAACCATTTTATTACCAGCAATAGTGAAATTAATCTTGACACTTAGAGACACTAGAAAAATAATTGCTGATTCACTACATTAACTGTGTGTGAGAACTGTACAGTCAAGATGAGACCAAACGTGTGCTGATAAAATACAGTGTTCTCAATAATGTAGCTAAAATATTTCCTAAACATTTCTTCATCTAAGATAGTGTAAAGAATCATTTTTCAAAGTTCGGAAGAGGGATATTGTAGGACAGCTGTGCAATTGATTTCCAGCAGTACCAAGTTTGTCACCTTTGATAAGAAATACATTTCTTTTTTCGGTGCCTGTAGGTGAAGTCTTCTCAGAGTGGGAATTGTCATAATTCTTTGGCTGTAATTACCTGTTAAGGAATGTGAAGAGGAAAAATGTCTTTGGTATTACCAAACTAAAGTAATCAGAAAAAATGTCTTTGGTATTACCAAACTAAAGTAATCTGTATCTAATCAGAAATACACAACCCAAACCCTTAGACTTAGGCAGAACCACTTGCAAAGTGCTAGCAAAAATCAGTTGGATGTGGCAGTACTTCCTCTTATGCCCTGCTTAGTTGGTTTGTGTTCACTGCAAAGCCTCATGGCTGAGATTTCAGGCAGGGCAAGGAAATTAAAGTGTTTTAAAATTGTGCTGTTGTTCTGTGTCCAGAAGCACAGAGTATCATCAGTTTGCAGATCTGGATGATGAGAAGAGAAGAAATGGCAACATATTACATATATATGTAAATGATAAGTGTTTGTAGTTGTGCACGAGTTCTTAGCCAGGGAGAAGCTGTATTCATGTGAGTACCTGGCTGTGCTTTGGAAGAGCCCAGGGAGGGAAAGAGAATCTCTTCTTCCTCTGCTCATCACCTGTTTTCTTGAGCAGTCTGAAGTTGCTTCCAGGGAAACAGGGACTGTTTTTGTTGCTTCCCTCCTTGCAAAACCGCCTCCCATACCATCTCCTCTGCTTGATATCTGTGTGTGGGACACAATACTTTCAAATTCAATGTGCAGCCCCCTTCATAATACAGCTGACTATATTTTGCTGTGTGGTGATGTGTAGCTACAGGCAGCACTTGAGGTGCTCATGGTGTCAGTCTTAACTTTTGCAAGAAGGTTCTGAACCTCCACTTAGGTGTCTAAGCCAAGTTGTTCACAGATAGGACAGTTGCCCTCAGTGGCATGTTCTGGGGGAAGTATGCTTGATGTTGATGTAATCTTTTTATTTTTAAAATCTGGTGGTTATATCGTACTTCTGTGGTCATAGATGTAATACGAGTGTGAATTTGTGTGTGGTTTTGTCTGGGATATTTTTTCCAAAGTTGGTGTTAATATATGTTCCCTACTCTGGCTGAAAAGCTGAGCATGTGGACTGTTCCTTTAGAACATGGCCTTAAAAGTTTGAGAAATTTTGTATAAAGTGAGGAGGTAAACAATTTATATATTTTAAAGAGAGTGATTCTGACATCCAAGATTGGCTGACTTTGCATGGATGCTGTCATCCCTTCACCAAGCTTAATCAGCACAGTGCTCTAACTAATTCTGTTTGAATTAAAAGAATTTTGCCCAGTCTTTCTTTCACAATTGTTTCTATTTAGTGCCCTTCAATATGTACTCAGGAGGCTAAGAGACTTAGCTATAGTCTTGCTTTTTAAGAAGCCTAGCTCTGTTCCCAGGTTGATTAAAAATTGCTTTCCTCACACGTGATTTCTAAGCTATTTAATAGGAATTTTCTTCTTATCTTGCTTGACCATCAGTGGTAGGTACTTGTTGCAACAACTGAACTTTATTTTCCAGACTATAGCCTTGCTGGGTTCAGGGTTGTAGTGTGGAAGATGGCAGAGAAATTGCCCTGCCTGTCCTGTTGCTGGGAAAATAAAACAACTGTCCGAGCAGCTGCACGCCCGGGATGCCCTGCAGGACTTGGATCATTTCTAGATAAAGGAGCGTTACTCTTTTGCAACACAGTGGCTCTGTTTCCCCCCGTGGATATATGGGAAGAGTTGGTGTGTCTTTCAGGCAGGTCAGGTCGAAGCCCACATTTACCCTTTCATGTTTGTGGGTTTCTGAAGAAACGCAGCTTGCTGCAGGTGTGGAGAGGAAGGAGACTTGAAATCAGAGCTCTGTTTTCCCCATCTAACCAGCTTTTTTGATCCCTGGCAGCCAAAGATGGCTATGGCAGCTGTTTTACTTGCATCTAATGGTTTTGACTGCTTTGGGCAAGGGTACATTTCTCTGTTTCTTTTTTTTTTTGTTGTTTGTTTCTTTTTGTGGTTGTTTTTTTTTTTTTTTTTGTTTTTTTTTTTTTTTTTTTTTTTTTTTTTTTTTTTTTTTTTTGTTTTGTTTTGTTTTGTTTTGTTTTTTTTTTTTTTTTCCCCCACAGAAATGCACATTTGATACCTAAGAATTGAGGGACTGTGGTTCCTTCCCTCATTCTAAGCATTTTGTAAGATTTTCCTGATAAAGCCTGATCGCCTTGGGCTCTGCTGTGCAGGTGCCTTAAGGGCAAAGGTAGCATTTTAGGAGTGTTTGTTAAGGCTTTATGCCATTCAGTTGTGGTGTCAGAGTGGAGAGAAAAGGAGGTAGAGAAACCTGTCTCATCACCATCTTACAAAAACGAAGTAGGAAACTCAGGCAGATCCTGGGCTTTTAGAAGTCTGTCATGTTTGCTGTGTTCTTACAGGCCATCAGCAAGTTCAGAACTTTTAAAAATTGAAAAGCTCCCGCTTTGTAGAGGTGCTGAATACTTCTGAAAACTGGGACATGCAAATTTACAGTCTCTGCAGCTCAGTCATGCAGGTAGTTTTTGTAGCCAAGTAAGAGCAACTGCCCCAGAGGGAATGCTCAGTGCTCACCCTTTTCTGCCTTTCTGTCAATCCTCAACTTCAAAGACTAATAGAGATTACTTATGAAGATGTTTAAGATGGTGATTTAAGTAGCTTTGGCCTTTAGACTCACAAGAAATTGTAAGAGTTTTCTAATTGATTTAGTTATGTATTCTTGGGAGAGGATATCTAGTGGTGTGGAGACATAGTAGTAATATCTCCTGCCAGATACTAATTAATTTGTATATTCAGATATTATGGCCACTGTGTGTAGTATTGACAAATAAACACCACATTGATTCAAAATATGTTTTTATTTGTCAGAAGTGTGTTTGTTTTTAGTAGTTTAATTTTTCCGTGTTAGAGGTAGAAATCAATATTAGGGGTAACAAACAATGTGACTAGCATATGGCAAAGGATTCAGCTGCATGTTTGAGTTAAAGTTTATTATGCCTTGTAAGTGATCGAAACCTGGTGAGGGGTTCTGCTTATACTTTTCATGGTGTCTTTCCTGAAGTTGGTTGTAGACCTTTTCTGTATTTTCAAGTGATTTCATTACCTGTATCTGTTACTGCATCATTTCTTGCTTAATGTTGTCAGCATTGTCCAAGGTTTCAAGCCAATTTGGCATATTTGCTGAGTACCACATGTTCTCTGGTGTTTACCTGTGATACGTTGGGTGGGTGTTATCAGCAGCCATGTGTTTGACTTGAGCTGAGCACAGATGTAAATGTGTTCTCTCTTCAGTGGAATTACCACTTGTGAAGTACAGCTGGTTCTTAAACCACGTACAATAAAACAAAAATTAAATAGTTATGTACTTCAGCAAGAGAATGTCCTTCTTTGGATCAGGCCAATGTGCAGAAAAGATTGGTGCATAAAATCTGTTTATATGGAAGGCTCAACAGATCCATTACTGTAGTGTTTACTGGAGATTCATTGTCTTGCCAGACATCTGCAGATAAGTGAGATGTTAAAGATAACAAAACTTGGAGAGGAGCTACAGTCTCCTCTTGGAGCAGAAGGCAGACTTCAATACCTTCTTCAGCAAGAAAACAACCAAACCTTTTTGTTTATGTTTGTTTCATTTATCTGCTGCTTTTTGCCTGTGCAAAAGACACAAGTATCTGTGCTTTCTCCTTTTAAAGATGTCTTTAATGAAATGTTAACATGCCACCTAAAGGAGATCAAAGTGCCTGCAAATTTCATGTTAGTCACAGGAATTCTTCTGTAGTTCTGGCAGTGTTTTATTTGTCATTGTGTTTTCCACCTTTTCAGCACAAAACTAAAATATTTCCCCCATTTCTCTCTCAACAGAGCTTTCTGCAGAAGCCCAAGCAGCATTACGTGAATTTGAGGAGAGGGAGAGGCAGCTTAAGCAGGGGCGATACGGCTCCAGGAGAGGAGGGAGAAGAGGAGGCTCAGTTATGTGCCACGGAATGGGAGAACAAAGGAGAGACAATAATGACAGGGGAAGAATGAAGGATCACAGGCCTGCACTGCTGCCAAACCAGCCATCAACAATGGTACCTTTTAATCCTTAGTATTCTTTGAGCATCTTTGCAAGGAAGTTGTGGAGAAATGCATTTTAAATCACGAATCTTTGCAAAGGTGGAAATATATGTTCCAGTGTAGACCTTCTGCTCTTGCAAGGCACTGTTAGGCAGAATGGGCTTTCTGTGACGTGACGATTATAAAGTATGTGCTTAGTCCTGTTACTGGCTTCACCTTGAGCAATCTCAAGACCTCCAAATGAAAAGTGCATTTTGACTGATAAATCACAGTCAGACTTTGCTGATGGTTTGCATGAGGATGGAGGAAAAACTGAATTTATCCAAGAAGTCTACATGCTACATGGAAATATGTTCAGTTCCCCATTATTTATAATAATGTGGTTTTAAAAAATACAGTTCTGTAAAACACTTCTTGGGTTCTGTCAAGGTAATATTTTTGCTGATACTTCTTTAAAAAATCTATTTGCATATAAGCTATGCTACTATGTAGGTAAATAAAACCTAGGACAGTAATGACCACTTCACTACTAGATAAATTACTGTTTTGGGATTTCAAATGAAATTTATGTTTGTTACTACTTTCTTTGCTGTGCTCTTTATCACAATATAAAAGACTTTACTTTTTCTTTAAAAAGCCCTTATAAAACCCAAAACTTACTCCAGCAAATGATCAAGAGGTCAACACTTATTTTTGTTCACTGTCAAAAAATATACTGGAAGCTGAGATTGTAGAACAAAGTCTGTGTATGTCTTTACAGGACAAGGTCATCTGTCTTAAAACAAAGGTGATTTTTTCCAACAGCAGTAAGTAGGTGCTGGTCACTGGCAGGAGTCAGTGGATATCTCAGTGCTTGAGAGCCCTGCAGTAGTATATTTCATGCTTTTTGAGCAGTAAAGGTTGAATTTTTTTTTCTGTTTTGCTGCAGTCCTTGCAAGCTATTTTGATTTTAAATATAAATATTTTTGTGCTCATCACAGTGTCTTCTTGTGCATACTATGTAGCTGCTTTGCTTCATGTACGGGGCTGCTGAAAGAGACAGTGTCACACTTGTTGCTAAAAGGTTGCCCCTTTGGGTCTCTTCTTGCACTTCTGTTGGAAAGTGGCTGGGCTAGGAGTGAGATCTAGTTACAGTGACTTGAGAGGCAGTAGGATGTCTCTGAAAAGAGGCACAATATTTTTTTTCAATTAGCACTAATTTTGGCCATTTGTTTGAGAGTTGGGCAGCAAGAGACTTTCTTCTGTGTTCGGAAAGACACAAAGATACTTTGAAAGGTATCTTCAAGTGAGTTTTTTCTTCAAGCAGTGTGGATAGCTATACTGCACTGATATTGAAGAGTATTTGAATTTGTGCTGCACTTATACCTGAATTTGTATTTCGACTTTCATTGCTAGTGTTAGGTCGTATCTCAGAGAGGCATATCTATACATGAGACAAAAGATAGTGGATTTGTTTTGATACTAGGACTCAGATTTCTAGTGATCTTCACATAAACCTTATTGCAGAACCCTGCAGAACCCTGACATATGAAACTAGGTAGTTTCACTGTAAAAAATGAGTGAATGTGTCTGCATTTCCCATGCTTCTTTGCTCTTTGCTCTCTTTCATATGAATGTTTTTGATTGCTCCTTTGCTTTCCTGTGCTGATGGTTTTTAGTGGTTCCACTTGATTATAGGGAAGTTTCTCTGTTCATAATTGCCCTTAATTGTTCTCCAGAGATGTCTTGGTTTTGTGCTCATTTATGTCAGGATATTTTAACTTTAAAGCCTAGTGACTCTGTTCTTTTGTCTGACTTTAGACTCACTCACAGAGGTTAATTCCAACACACCAGCAACCTGTTATGAGTCTGTTCCAGCAGCAACAGCAGCAGCAGCAGCAACAACAACAACAGCAACAGCAGCAGCAACAACAGCAGCAGCAGCAACAGTTACAATCTCTGCTTCCTTTACAGCATCAGCATCATTCTTCTCCTCCTCCAGGGCTACATATGCCCCCTCAGATAGAAACACCTCGAATAATGATGACTCCCCCTCCAGTGACACCTCAGCAACCGAAGAACATTCACATAAATCCACATTTCAAGGGGACGGTAGTGACGCCTGTACAAGGTGAGCTTTCTGAACACCTTCCCAGTCATGCAAGCATGACTCATCTCATTCTTTGCCAGAGATGGAACAATTTGTTTGTTTATCACTTCATGGAAATGTGCTTCAGGCTGCTGGTTTTTTCTTGAAGCTTGAAACAAATGTTTTGCCTGAAGTAAGACATAATGTTGTTGGACTGTGGCCAACTGAACAAGCAAAGCCTTTTCAGCTTTTATCATGTTTGCTATTCTAATGTAAAGCCTGAGAAGAGCAGTAAAAATGGAAGCTGAAAAGAGAATGCTTTTCAAAAAACAATAAATGTTAGTTTTCAAAACTAGGAAAGTACTGCAATTTATAAATTTCCCAGGACCATCTGCCTGTTTGGGTAAGAGAGTACTGAGACACTCCTTGCAATGCAGTTGCAAGATACCGGTGAAAGATACTGGTTGCTGTCCTTACTTGACAAGATACATGTCCTCAGTTCTCTTTTCACAGAATCAAATCCGTAATTGTTTTGATTTGCAAATATGCAAATACATTTTTTCTCTTAAGTTAACACAAACATTTGGGCTACACCTCTTAGAGTAGCTCTCAGCAAAGCTGTTCATGTTACTGCTTATTTAGGAAGTATTTAATCCCAAAGAGAGTTAAAAAAGAGACACCTGTGTAGCTCTGATTTCTGATTATGTTGGGACAAGACAGACTAAAGGAATACATAAATATTTATACATATTTACAATTAGGTTTTCAGTATTTCCTCCCCTTTCACATTGCCAGAACTCCATGCCAGTGCTGTCTTTGCTTTATTTATTTGACCAATGAAAAGCAGGAATTTGGCAGGGTAGAATATTGCCATTATATGGAGGTCCATTGTGCTTCTCACAGATGGCTTTGTAGTAGCTGTGTCAGAGAGCTTATTTTGCTTTTCCCTGTGGTGCTTCCCACCAAATTGTGCATCAGGAGAGATTATCTGGAAGCATTCCAAAAGACTCTTTACTCTTGGATTTGTGCTTTCTGTGCATTTTTCTAGCACTACCAACGTTAATTTACTGTTGAATGAGAAGCAAAAATTGCTTTTAGACTATTCTAGATGCCTTTTCTCTGTCCCTGTGAAACAGTACCAGATCTGCCACGTAATGTAGGTAAGCAAATGTGATCATAATCCTGGGAATGGCTACTGAAGGTTTGTGCTTTTGCCTAATGTCAAAAATATCCCTGTGTATTTTCCTTCTGCTGTCTGAGGAATTTTTTTTCACATTACTGGGCAGTTCAAGCTCTTCTCAGCTTTACCACTGTGTCTGTGGCACTGTAGCTGTTGCAGGTCTCTTGCTTGATCTTATTCATAGTCAGTTTTTCAGTCTTCGTGCACATCCTCATTTCCAGAAAGTTGGGTACCTCCTGCAGGTTAGGAGATCTTCAGTATTGGATTTGTAAGGGGGAGGGTGGTTCTTGGGTTTTTTTAGATCTTACATCTGCTGACTTTATGTGCACATTCATTTCTTGACTTGTAAAAGTCTAGATGTTTTCTTAAACTGAGGAGCCCTGGAGAATGAGTGATCGATTGTTGAATGGTTTTAAAACCTGCATTCAGCAAGGACATTCTTTGCTCTGTCTATTAATGGCAGGTGCTTCATATGAAATCCCTTTGTGTCATTCATTTTACTGAAAGAGTCCTTGGCAAGACTACTGAATTTTTCTGCTAACAGGTGTGCAGCATACTATCATATACAATCTTTTAAATCACTGTAGGAATTTATTCTTCTTGATCAGAGATCATGTATTGGAAGCTGAGTCTCCTGCAGTGACTGAGAGTAGATTAAGACTGCCATCTCAGTCTTAATCTGTAGCAGTACAGTTATGTTACATGAAAGTAAACACTTGTACACATAAGGAGAATATGAAAATGTGTTGGAAATCAGGAACTTTCTGTAGATAAATGAGCATAATTCTAAAATCTTCAGTAGTATCTGCATATTAAGATGAATTTTAAATCAGTCACTACAGGCAAATGGTAGATAGAAATTTCAGTGTAGGGAGTGCTGTTCCAAACTTCCTCTTAAAAAATCTTCCTTTAATCCCTCTACTTGAAGCCCCAGTAGGCAGAGACTGGTGGTTGACAACAAAAGGATGTTTCACTTGCAGCATCATTTCTTTCAGGTTAATGGGAAAGGATGAAGGATCAGATTGACTTCGTGTTCTTGATGATGTCTTGCCCCTTCTTGGCTGAACATATTTCCAGATACATGAGGGGCTTTACACACTGGAGAATACAGTCAGATAGGTGCAAAGTTTATTGGAATTCTGTTGTTGAAAATGTGATGCCTGGAAGCTAAAAATGCCATGTCTGGAAGTGCATGATATGCACACTTAGGTTCTGGTAATTTTAATGGTGTGCTGTCATGTTTTAGTGTAGACTGGCATTTTTTCCTCTCTAATTTTATGGCAAGATAAAGCTCACACACTTCTAATTGTCAGCACCAGGGACACTTTTCCTTACTGCAGATCATAGAAATACACTTTTTAAACATCTTTTTGGTTTGAGTTAGTCTTGAAATGCATCGACTATATCAGTATTTTCTTAAATAGACTCAAACCTCCTGAAAATTGTTACAGAATTTTCACATGCATAAAATACCATGGATAAGAGCTCTAGTAGATAGCTACTTCAGCCTGAAAAGGGGTAGAAACACTGTTGAAGAATCCTATCATTGGCTTATTCCTTTGATGTTTCAAAGGCAAGTCTCTTTACAGTAGCCACCATCTCCCTGCCCAGCCTTGAATCCTGATTTGAAAAAAACGATTACTTTCAAGTCAGTTTTGTTTCAAATGAATTTGTGCTATTTTTAGTCTTTGAAGCTTCAGAAATGATCAGGGACTTGGTCTATCAAACCCCTAAAAAATGAGCCTCTGTGGATACCTGCTGCAGGTACTGTGTTCAGCTGTGCCTCCTGTGGCATTTGAATCCCATATCATTTAGCTCGACACATAGTTTTATCTTTTCTTTGTGTCCTATTCTGCAAATTAGTTTTGAGTTGTAGGTAGAATTTTTTGCTGAATGTGTGTCCAGACTTGAGTATGATCAATTTATTAGTGCTGGAAGAGCACACATAGATGTACTATGAAGTACTGATTGAACCTGTGATAATAGGTGTTGCATTTTTTTCCCCTTAAGTGTTTATACCACAAGTAACTATTTCAGGGATACTGTGGTGCTGCCAAAATTGACATGAACTAATGAGCAGTTTATGGCAGCTCAGTATGCCATTTACCTTTTGAAAACTGTTTGGTGTCTTGGGAAAAATCACATTGTAATTCTCCTGAATAATCAGTATGGGAATTGCTTCTTGATCTTTTCAACTACAGTGTTGGAATTTATAGCAAGAAGCAATTTAATCTTCTTAAAATAGTGTCTTACAACATGCTGTGTATTATTTTTGAAACATACTTTTCACACCTACGGAGTATTTGACATCAAGAAAATGAGGGCTTGAGACTTCTTTGTTGCTTGAGCAAATGTCCAAGGATTGAAAGGGCACAGAGTTTGAACTACTGTCTTTCATGAGTATTAAACTAATTTGTTTAAAATATATAAATATATGAATTTATATGCTACTGCTTGAGGCAGGATACTGAAATAGACTCTAGTGCCCTGTTCAGTTGACATTTCTCTATGTTTCCCACCTTATGCTATTTTTCTCAGTGCCTCTCTAACCTGTAATACCTGAACTATTTTAGGAGTAGGTCTATCGAGAGCATCCTGTCCATTTTTTTTCCATGTGGCCATGGCTGTTTGATACTAACAGATGTTCATTAGAAGCCAGGATGAAACTATTCCAGTCATTTTCTCCTGTAATGTGATACAAAGCTTGCACACAGTCCTCTTGTGCTGAAAGACTGCTGCCATTAGTTCACCCCATCAGTCTCTGAACCAGCAAACCACAAGTACTTAACGAAAGTGGACAGAAGCCAGACATGGACGTGAACTGAAAAAAAACCTCACTAATGCATTTGTTCTTGTGCCTTGGTTACCAAGGGAAAAGAGATTTTTGAGGCATCTTACCAAACTTCTGTGTTGGGAAATGCTCCCAACTTTTCTCTCAGACAAACAGCATTTCTTAATATCTTTCCTGCTCTGAAGTGTGACACAGTAGCTGTCTGCAAAGTCAGTGTTTAACCCTGCCTGGAAAATGTTTCCCTATCACTTTCAGAAGTGGTAAAAACAAACTGCAGAAGAATCTTACTAAAAGCTTTTAGTAAATGAGCAAACAAATTGTGTAGTTTGAAATGCTTTATTTAACTTCTCTAAGCCTTTTGCTTAACATGGAAATGTTTGTGTTTTTAACCACTTACACAACTGTGAGAGGAAATAAAAAATGCTCTAGAAGATGGGGAAGCTGTCATTACACTTTGTATTTAAGATTCAAATATAGGTTCAGTTCCCAAGGTGATCCAGCTGTAGCACTTTGTGCATTTTGCCATAACATTAAGTGAATGTTTTGGGAAATAGCTTTTTGTGACTAGTATTTCAAAGTGCAGTTGTAAGGACAAATCATCCATGTTAATCCCCCTGAAGTACTAGTTTTAGAGGTTATTTTTTTCAGGAAAAGGTCTCCTAATTCTTCTTGGTGTCTCTATGCAATCACAGTCTTTCATCTGAGATCAGCAGTTCTGTGATCACAGTTGCTCACACCACTGTGGTGGCAAGGCCAGACTAAGCAGTTTTTGTGTGCTGTTAATTGCAGCTGCCTGCCTCATTTTACCCTCATGAGCAGTGATTTTTACCAGTTAGTGTGTCTCATGTCCATGTTTCTTGTGGTAGCTTGGTGGTGAGACTGGGAGATACCTAGCAAATGTTAAATGGCATGAAGTGGAGAAGGCAAATTAATCATGTATCCTTCTATTTGAAACATGAAATTATTGTTAGTGTCTCTGTCAGCTTTGTCTAAGAGATGTCTTTGGCTGAATAACTATTCTAGTTTGCCTTCCTCCAACAAGGAGCAATTTAATTCTGGAAAATGCAGAACTAAATTATGTAAATTAACTAGGAGAATCCTAATTGCCCTGTTGCATGTTGCAGGGGAGGGAACGGTTGCTCAAAGTTAATTGTAGGAACTGTGACATGTGAGAGTAAAAGTAGCAGATTTTAATCATGGCTTTTCATTGAAATTGCTTTTAGAAATAACTACAACAACTGTTAGGTGAAACAAATGGTGTTAAAAGGTGCTTCTTGTTTCAGTGCCCTTGCTGCCAGTTCCCGCCCAGCCAAGACCTGCTGTAGGACCCCAGAGATTTCCTGTGAGTAGCAGCTGTTTCTTCTTCTCTGATATGGATAAGCATACATTTGCAAGGAAATATTAATATAGCAAATAAAAGCTGTTCTAGTGAAATATAATTTTAAGGATTTGTAAATATTGACAATACACTCTGCAGTTGAAAATGTTTGTTAAAAGCTTAAGGTCAATGGATTTTTGAGAGTAGAATTAATTCTGTTTAACTGTAAAATTGTTGAACCAGTCTCTCCAGTGGGAAAGGCATGAATGCATCTTGTCTTAAGGAATATGGGCTTCATTTTATTACTCCACTTTTTCTGTATAAATAGAATCCTTATTTTATTTGATATAATAAAAGGCTATTTGAAATAATCCTTAAGCTTAAAAAGCAGTAATATGTATTTATTGTAAAATGCAGCAATCATTTTTATCATTACTA
Source organism: Zosterops lateralis (assembly GCF_965231275.1). Taxonomy (NCBI): domain Eukaryota; kingdom Metazoa; phylum Chordata; class Aves; order Passeriformes; family Zosteropidae; genus Zosterops; species Zosterops lateralis. The sequence continues at coordinate 9,235,211 of NC_139762.1, forward strand.
GAGGTATTTCAACACCCTTATGTTTTTTATATAAAAAATAGAACTGGCATTGCATGACCTTGCTTTCTTTTATGTTTCTGATTTTGAAAACAAACAAGACACTCAGCTGCTTCACTAGGCTAATTTCACTTCACGGTTTTTTAACTCTGTGAATGGAATGAGTGCGTGCTTCTAGAACTTTTCTCATAATTTCAGTCTTGTTATACTAAATTTTGGTTGAAATGGTTAGCAGAGTATCAAAATAAGCAAAAGACCTAGGTTGCAATATTACCTGAAGTGTTTTCAAATAAAAATGTATATTATACTTCCCAAATATATAAAACACACAAATAATATTTGTTGATATGTGCAGTGTTGAAGGAGGAAAATAGATATCTGAACATCTGTGTAGTATCACAGAGTAAATTACTGGCATAGAGATCACATGGAAAGAAGATTTCAGAAACCTGCTGTGACTTCTGATTGCCTGGTGCAGACCTGGTTTTTAATGCAGAATATTTTTCATACAGGACATGTAGCTGAAGAATTGTGATGTCTGTATTTTGCAGAGTGCAGTCTTTACATTGCTGCATTTCTTCTGTGAAGTCTTAAAAAATTGAGCTGTAAACCCACAGTTTCATTAAGTAAATTCATGTTACATTTTATCTTCAATAAAATATTTTTGATTTTTTTTTAATTACTGTGGTTTTCAGAGGAAATAGATTTCTTCAACAGCTTTTAATTTTATAGGGAGACCTTATTTACGTTTTGAAAGTAGTTTTAATTGTTATTTTTTATAGGAACAAGTGTCTTGCATTTGTTTTTCTTTGATATTAAATTGATTTGCCAGTAAACACAACTTGGGATAGAAAAGAAATTGGAGGATAAGGATATCTGTAAAGGCATTGTAATTGGCATCTTTGAAGTGTTTACATCAGTGTAGAAAAATTGAAAATTATTCTTTTTTTAATTTGAGAGTGAAATTAGATTTTAATTCTGTTCACTTTTGGGGTTGCAAGTTGAGAAGTATGGCAGATATAACTAATCTATATGCAGCAGTTTTTAAATGAGAATAAAGTAAACGGAACATTTTTTGGTAGGACTCTTGCTCCTTTAGCCTGCAGGAAAAATTTGACTCCTTGCTGCCTTTTTATTTCTATAAGCAGTGCACCAAAACCAAGTCAGTATAAATAAATTTCCATAGGGAGGAGGAGGAGGGCTGACTTAACTTGGAGGATCTGGCACTGTCATTTAGTTGTCCCAACTGTTTTTTTTCTACTTCAGCAGTAACGTGCTGCTTGACCCTGAGAAAGTTGCTTCATCTTTCCATGGCTCACTGAGTTATAAAGTGGACTTCCCTTATGAAGTACTTTATAAATTTTGCATAGGTTATCAGTCATATTAGGATTAGGAATTAAGTGTCACTGTGTACATATCTCATGTTTGTTTTATTAAATGTAGTATGTTAGCTCTTGAGCTGAAGACAAATTTACTTTCTGACTAACATTTTATCTTTCAGAACTACCTTTTTTGCTGTTACATGTCAGATGCCTTCATGCTATAATAATTCACTTGTTTATGTATAAATGTTGACTTAAAGCAATGCAGCAATGGTTAGATGATTTTGACAAGCCATTTGTAAAAGATCAAAGGCTTACTCCAGACTACACACAGTTCATTCAGCCTTTTCTTCATTGTACAAAGAATCTCTGGATATGTAATAACTTGAATTTGCTCTTGTTTTTACGATTGCATAATCAAAGGATAATAGTTAACTGATTTTTCTGATTGCTTTGTTTCTAAAAGATAGTGAGGTTAGAATTAAATATTTGCAGTCTACTTTCCCCTGAACTTTGAACTGGATGGTTTCTTTTGATTTAACATGGCAGAGATGGAAACACGAAAAGTAATTAAATTCTTGCAAGGAGAGACCAGAAGTGGGCAATGCCATAACTGAAGGAAAAATTTGTCTCAGTTTCTGTCTTATCTAGCAGAGAAACCTCTCAGTGCAGAGAGCCTGTGTGCTCCAAATATGGGAAGAACTTCAATCAGAGCTAATCAATTGCCGAGTGGTAAATCTATTGGAAACCAGGTGTTGTTAATTTAGGGCTGATGAAATGACTTGTAACCATGTAATGGTTAATTCTTACAACCTTCTACAGAAGGATGTAATTGAAGGGTTGAACAAAGTTGTAATGAGCGTGTTAACATATGGTGTGAGACCTAAATTATAGGAGATAATGTAGTGCTATGTCAGGGTAGTATTTTATCAGGACTGAACCTGCTTAGAGTGGGGGCTGATTAAATTCCTTTAACCTTGAATCTCTATTTTAGTATTTCAAGATAAAGTTCATTGTTCAATTTTTTCTTTCTTAAAACTTAACTCCTGGAATGTTTAGGGAGGGAGTACTGCAAAAGATGAAAGGGAATGAATCCATGCCTACACAGAGTTGTTTTAACACTTAGAGTAATCTTGAATCAAGCAGTCAAGTTGTCTTATCTGTTACTCTGTAAGCATTTGAGGTAACTTGGTGTGAATGGTGTTTGAGAGCTATATGCAACTGTGATAAGGACTGAATAAATGGTGGATCTGAGGTGTGTCATAACTGAGAAACATGGTGAGACTGTGAGATCTGGGAGTTAAGGATGTGAATTCCGTTTGTCTGAATCGCACAGTACTTGCAGCAGTAGTTCATAGGAATCCAGTCTTCAAGCATGGTTTGAATTAACCTGGGACCTGTGCAAGTGCCAAGTGCATGTTTTCTTTAAACAGTTTAAAGAATAGATTGAATAACCTCTTTGGCAGAGTCCTTCTGCAGGTCTGGCTTTATCATCTGCCATTGCTTTAAAGCAGTTAAAAGGTCTTTTCCAGAGTTCTTGTCCCAGTGTGACATTTGGTGTTTCACAAACAATGGTCTGCTTTGAGGACTGATCCATTTAAAGCAAAGTCACAGAAGACTTCATTCACAAACTGCTCATACGGGTCTTCTGAACTTTTCGTGTGTTTTCTGACCGATTTACTGATTCTTGTGGATGCCCCAGTGCAGGGAAAGGAGCTGGAGGTTCTGTATTACACAAGAGGGACCACTGTGATTTCTGTCCTTCATCCAGTGTTGGTTATTTGGGCTAATTTCTCTTTCAAATCCTGTGTTCTGTGAAGAAAGATGGGGTAAAACAAGGGAAGAGGAGATTAAATAGAAAATGGAAGAGGAATTTCTAAACACTTTACATTATATAAAGGCTGCTGCTAATTAACTATTACAGAGGCCAGAGCATTAGTGAGTGTGAAGCTGGAAGTTAAGGGATGAAAAAATTTGGACCTTCAGCTTCTCAGTCTACCAGCACATTCCATGTCTGAAGTACTTCAGTGTTTGCCTGACAAAAAAATTATAGAGGCTTTCAGCTTCAAGCATCATTTATTTAACTTAATGAACACCAAAGTAATACTACTACATGACACCCATGTGCAGTATTTTATGGACATAGAGAAGTGAAAGAAGTGTTGTCATGCCCACTTCAGGATGGAATGTGGCAGAAGGAAGGTGTCGGTGCTCTTCAGCCAGAAATTAATTGTGAGGTATCCCTAGCATCCGATTTATGGCGGGAGTGTGGGGCATTTGGGGAGAAGAGGAAGCTGGGGAAAACCTGCCTTGCACTGCTAAAGGCAGAAGAGAGGGATTCCTCATGTCTGAGGCTATTTCCCCTGTGTCTGTGACCTAGATCCTCCTCTGAAGCTGCTGCAGAGAGCAGAGCCTGTTAATGGAGCTCTATGCCTTTGGCCAGGAAAACTTTCAGGAACCTGGGATAAATTCTCATTTAGCTGTTGTCCTTAAGCTGTCACCTTGGGTGTGGTGTGAGCTGGGCAGGTGCCCAGGCCACAAAAACGTTTGGTCAACTTGAGTTTCAGAGCTGAAGTTGGGAACAGTCTGAAGTGGCACCAAGCACAAGACAAAGTGGCACCAGTATCTACTGGACTAATTTGTGCCAGGAAGGCTTTGCTAGTTTTTAATGCACAAAACTTTTCCCTTGTGCTAGGACACCTTTAGTGCACTGGGTGGGTGTCTTTCAGGTAACTATTGGATTTGTGTCTGAAGAATTGTAAAACATAAATTATAATTTATTTAGTATTTTTAAGACTTTAATAGGGTTGACTTATCTTCAGGCCCTTGTGAATAGCCTGTGTTGTATGTCTTTTTTATTCCCAGAGGGTTTTGACATGATTTGTTTATTGAACTTAGAACTTATTTTTTAAATAATCTTTATCTCAAAGAATACATTTTTTTTGCTTGAACAGCAAAAACCTGAGTACATTTTCTTCATATTCTCATTCAACATGCTTTCACTTGATCTCCAGCACATCAGGTGGTGTCTCAAATGGATGCTGTGATAGGCAGTTGATAAGTTAACATTCATTTTTTCCACCATTTCTGGAAACAGTAGTTTAATATTTGAGCTTTCAGGTGTTGTTTGTGTTCCAGACACTGTTTTTAAACACTTCTTTATGATTTAATCTGTCAGAGGTTTTTAAACAATTGACTGGTCATTGCTCAAAACAGAAGTTGCTGTCCTTCATGGTCAATTGCTTGAAACATTCCTTTAAAAACAGCAATGTATTAGTGCTATACAATTTAATTATAAGAGGTATATGTTAGAATATAGTTTACTTATTTTTTCCCAGGTCCTTGGACTGCCATGGATCACTCCACCATCATTTTATCAAACATAAATTGGCTTAATAGTATTACAGTGGGCCTAGGTCTGTGGCTGCACCACCTCTTACAGGATGTAGAGGCAGACATTTGCAGTGTTTTTGAAAACAGAACTCCCTGCAAAAGTGTTTTCTGTGTGTTGTGGGAAATGCAAATAGGACGGAATTTTTTCCCCATTGTTTCAAATTCAATCATGACTTGCTACATGTGAGTAAGAGTTTTCTAGCAATAGTTATTAACGTAGGCTCATACTCTGCAGTACTCATGCTAAGGACAAATTATAAACAGTCCTGCATCTGACCACAGGCAGTCATTTTAAACTGATATTTAGTAACCTGTACATGTTTGCAATGGTACATATGTAGGAGACAAACTGTTAATGGAAATAAAAAGCCACTTGTGAAAATGATTCTCTTACTTCCTCACAATTATTTTGCTTTAGCTATGGCTTCACTATAATGAGTAACAGTAAATGAAATTTTCCCTCTATCACTGTGTAGTAGTGGCAGATCACAGGTAGTGTAGAAAGCATTTTGTTTTCATTTAACAGAATACATGGTATCAGGTGGTGTTGATTGACATTTCTTGGATACTGCTTTACACAGCATTTCATGCAAATCATGTTTGAATGAGACTGCTGCATCAAATTACATTTCTTTCAGATTATAGCCCTTGCAGATGTGAGACAGAGCTTGTTCAGCAGCTAGCAAAAGGCTTTGGTTTTTAACAGGTTCTGTTTTCACAACTTGACTGCAAAGCTCTGTAATTACAGCACTTAAGATAGTGAAGGAATGATGGGCACTTTCTCTTATCAGATCTATAAGTAGTAGCAAGCAAATGCAGCCTGAGATCGCTCCAGCTGTCAAGTATTGTCAGGCTGCCATAGAGGGAATGCGGTTTAAAATGCAGGTGACATAATACCCAACATCCTCCATTTGCTAGTGGGCTTCTGATTAATCACGATTACCATACATTATCATACCATCAAATTTAATCATATCAGTGAATTCCCATCTGCAGGAGGAGCAGCAGCAGCTAAACATGATGGTAACAGCTATTAAATAAGAGAGAAATAGCTGGTTTCTAAATGCAGTAACCCTTTAACTTGTCATGTTGGCTCCAGTGTGCACGTGCTCTTTAGACAGTAAAATGGAGGAGAAAAACTTGTGCATTTATATTATAGTTACTGTCATTTATCTTTCTGTTTGGTTATTGCTGTTTAGCACAGCCAAATAAAACCACGGTTGTAGATTTTTTCCCCCCCTATGTTAAGATTTTCTTTAATCTCAGCTTTAGTACCTGCTAAACACAGAATCACAGAATGGCTGAGGTTGACAGGGTCCTCTGGAGGTCACCTGGTCCATCCTCTGCTCAAGCAGCACCACCTGAAGCCAATTGCCCAGGACCACGTGTGGATGGCTTTTGAACATCTCCAAGGATGGTGCAGGAGCTCAGGCACCCTCCCAGTAAAAAAGATGTTGTTTATCTGGATATATAGGTTGTACTTTGGTTTTTGTATATTTCTATGAACAAAATGTGAAGCCTTTAGAAAAAACATTGTAAGGAAAGCAGAGATTTTTATCAATGCAAAGTATTATGCATATGCTATTTTGCCATTAATTAAGCACTGTTAAAGAGTTACTTTGCAGAAGACTTGTAAAGAAATCCAATGAAAATATACAGTCTGCTAAGTGCAACACAGTAAGAATAATCTAGAGCTTAAACACTGAATAGAGAACTAAAATGTATCTATAATACTAGAGAGTATTAGATTATAGTATAGTTATCTTAAGCTATTTCACTGAGATGAGAAAATGTCTTTTTAAAAGATTACTCAGTATATTTGTGTCATCATGATACGAAAAAGAGTAAATTTATAAACTGGTATTTGTTCACCTTCTGTGCCTTCAGTTCTTGCTAATTCTTTAGAATGCAAAAGTGAAGATGCTTCATTTTATTATAAAGCAGTAAGTCACTACTGCTTACAATAAACTAAGGCAATTCAGAGAGATATTATGGGTTGACTGTAGGATACCCAAAAATGATTGAAATGTTCAGGCTTTCTTACCCAATGCAGGAATAGTACCTGCAGGCATATTGAGAACTCTGAGTATATAAAGTTCTCACGTCAATGTGTTTGTAAGGTCAGAGATGTGTAGAACACCTCAAAAATGTGATTTCCTAACAGAACTAAAAATCATCACTCCAGTAATTGGATTACTAAATAATCAGGTCTTTTTCAAAGTCCAGGTTAGCAGCAATTTTCATCTTTTTTTCTATAAAGCTGGCTGCTTCTTGACTTTTTTTGTCACAACCTGACCATTTTTTGTTAAAGGGAGAAACATCATCCCCAGGTCACACTGAGGTTCTCAGATTGTTTTTTAAATAAATTGTAACTGCAACTTCAAGCTTGGAGTGTAATGTAGAAGTCTTGAATTTGATATTCGTGATCCAGTTTAGTTGTAGCCTCAGGTTGTTTCTAATTATTAGTGACTTGCAGGCCAACAAGATACATGTAAACACTGTGATGATATTCCCATGGAGTAGTTTCTGCAAAGTCCAAGGGAAAGATCTTACCTCATTAGCTCCAACAACAGGAGGGGTTCCTAAACTTTTTATACATTCATAAAACTGTTAGCTTTCAGCAAAAAAAAAACTATGCAGAAGGATTTTGCTGTCTTTTGCTGAATGATTATGAAATCTTCATCTTTCAAGGGAAAGTTCATTGTTCTAGATGACATTAATGACTCTTACACTCTTTCCCCAATTGGTTTGTATTGTACCTAATCTTAAAAGTTAGAGGGCACCAAACAAAAATGATCATGTACTTTTCTACACCATGCTCCTGCAGAGGATTGCAAACTTAAGTGAAACTGGATCTTCCAGATGAAATAGTTTAAAAATTTAGTGTTAAAGAAATTCCTTAGGTTTGTGATTTGAGAGGTTTGTGTTTACTCTTCCTTCAGTCTGTGCAAGTTGCAACAGTTTGTCTGTCACATTATTTCTCAGTATGGCCTGTCTCTGCTGGAGACACTCCTCCTTCATCCATACAGAATGGATGGCAGTGTGGGTTTTTTTACACATCAGCACTTAAAGTTAGGAATTTAAATCTAGAATTGGAACCTAGTTACCAGTTCATTTTCTATGTCTGTATTTCATTAAGGACTCTCTGAAGTAGAAGTTCTCCTGTGAAGAAATGGTTGCTTATGGGCCTCTCTGCTTTGTTGTTTCTCTTAGAAACACACTGAAGTTGGGAATGTTTTTGTCTCCATTTGCAACATGTAGCTGTTCCTGCTGGATGTATTGTGGGGATGTCCTGAAACTTGCTGAAAAGGGAACACTTTTAGTATACAATAGTTCTAATTTTTAGCTTTAGTGTATTTAACAGTTAGAGATTGTCAGTCTGCTGGAAATACCCATCTCTGTCTGTATTGCCTTTGTTACTTATTTTAGCTATTTGATCATGAGTTGGCTTAAATAACAGGGGATTCCATGCCTTTCATTCCTTGCTTGTACAGTTCACCATGTTGGCTGAATTCTATTTTGAGACTCTAAAAAGTGAAATAGAGCTTAGGTGATTTCTCTTGCAGATGACCAGGCCTAAGCCTCTTTCTTACCTCGTGGAGTTGTGTAGTGTCATAGAGGAGCTTGTCCAAGTTGTGTGGTACATTTTAATATTAAAAATTAATTTCAGCTGAGTTGAAAATATCAACCCATTCTCTGTGATTCAGTCTGGTTGTAGTGCCAGGATCTGTGCAGTCCACGGGCGTGAACCAGTGCTTGGCTATCTCTGTATGTTGTCCCCTCAGAAAATATATTCCAGAAAGTTTGAAAAAACTCATATATGGGTAACATAAAAGTGTTGTCTGGACTTTTATGGGCACTCTGAACTTTTTTATCCATGATTGGCATTAATTCAAGGTGTGCCTTTTATATTAGGTGATCTTATCCTAAATCTTTTGAGAAAACCGTGGTGCTTGCTAGGTTTTAGTCCACCTTGATGGACTTATGTGATTGTCATAAATGTCAGAAGAACAATACTGAAACATTGAAACTGTATTTAAAAAGTATTAAAATTTAATTTTATAATAAAAAATTTCCATGAGTCATTCCTTTCTGTATGCTGTGCAAACTAAAAGAAAATACAGTGAAACTTGAAGACCCATGTTCTGTGAAAGATATGGGTACATATTTCTACTTGTATATTTTTGAACCATATCCAAGATATATGAGCAGGGTTTTCTGCACAAGAAGATGAAAAGTCAGTTCCTTGCACAGAAGGTAGGCAGTTTAGGAAAGCTTTTTGAAAAGTCTGGGGGCTATGAAATAAGAGGATTAACATCTTGTGACAGATGGCTATAGTTTTAATTGTCATAGGTTATAGTGGTCATTATTCTTTGCATTTAAACCATATAAGAAGAATTAACTGAGTTGCCCTGCTTAACTGTCAATGGGGTTCTCCTAGCTCTTTGCATTTTAAGTGAGATTAATAAATGAAAACATGTTGTACAGGCAGGGTGTATTTTATTGAAAGATTCATGAAGTTTCAATGACATTGTTAAGGTATTTAATTAGTCTCATGAAAAAAGTGGAGTGACCCTTTTAGAGAAGCTGATAAATCATATAATAGCTGTTAGATCCTCTTTATTCCTTCCTTTATAAGATTAACTTTGTGCTAAGCAATTTATGCTAAGTTTTCCCTTTTATTGGTAACCAAAGTTATCTGTGCTTCATGAATAGATTATTGGAGATAACATCATGTAATTAACAAGAGATGCAGAAAAGTAAAAGTACAATTTGTGTAAGAATTGTATGAGAGAAAATGTTAATTTCTTAACTAGGAAGGATATTTAAAGGGATAAAAGGAAGGCAAAATAGTGCAGTTCTTTGAAAGGATTAAAGTAACCTTATCTCATGTTCTTTCAGAAGGTAGGATTGCATGAGTGTGTGAAAGTCATGTTCAATGAGCTATTCACAACTCTAATGAATTGTAGACACAAGTTTGCATTGCCTTTTTTTTTTCCAAAAGTGATTGATAAGGTGTAGGTTATGCCTTAGCTAAACTGAATAATTGAAAATGGTAAAAGGAGAAATCGTACAACCTGCAGTTATTCAGAGTTGTATAAAAATGTCAGTCTGAAGTGCAATAAATCATGTGTGTGTAGGAGGAAGAGTGGGTACATATTTTGGTAAGAGTAAACATCACAAAGTCAAAGATTTAAGACAAAATACCTGTCAATAGCACTTCACTGTGGTGTTATCTTCTCCCTTGAAGTATTTCTGAAATGTCTGTGATTGCGTTCTCTTAAGAAATCTACACAGAATCCTATTTCCAGTGTAATTTCCTTCTAGACCTCAGGTCTTTTATTCTTAGGCACCTCTGTTCTTTCTTCTTGAATTTTCAAAATAAAATTACACAAAGATAAGTTAAATTATGGAATTCAGAGCTTTCCTTAAAAACAGGAAAAGATACAGATGTCTTCTGGGTCGTTCTTATGGACATTTGGTGGCTGTCATGGTAACCATTTCTGTATGAATGTGAACCAGCCTTGTGGGGTCTCTCTGGCAAAGCACATAATTTTTTGTCCTTTCCCCCAGTGTTATAGTTGACCTCAGTGTTGGACTTTAGATAAAGAACCTTGGAGCTGTGGCTGATTGTATGAATTTGCAATTTTCTTTTGTTAGACTGGAACCTGTTAGCTTGAAAATAAGTGTTCTGAACACTGAGTAAGGAAGTTTCCTGCAAGATTTAATAACGGTGAAGTAATAGTTAAAATGTTTTTTGCAAGGACTCATAGCTGATGTGTGTACTGAATAGTTGGGTGTAATTTGAAACTATCCGGATAGCAAAACCATGAAAAATGAGAGTAACTACTGTGCATATAAAGATTTATTATGCATCTATGTTACAGTATGCTTATTTTATCAAAAATAGACCATTATGAAACCTGGCTTTTGCACCTGCTCTTCATTAATTTTTGAAGTTAAATAGCAGTGAGTGGTCTTTTCTACCAAATACCAGAGGGCATTTGGGGGTTATTAGCAACAAATGCTTGCTGAATGTAGAGTTTAACATTAATGGTAAAATAATCCACTACAAAAATTGTAGTTTAACTACTGTTAAACATGGAAAAAAACCCACCAAAAAAAAAAAAAACAAGCCCACCCTCAAACACTTTAGGCAATGGAAAGCTGTCATATTACTTTGTACTGCTTTTAGGACAATTAGAATTTGACATAAGTAAAAGTTGAAGTGGTAGTACTGTTGTATTTTTATTGAATTGGAAAAAAAAAAAGTAATGTAATTTGAGAATTATAGCAAAGACCTCATAATTTAGAAAAAATACCCATCATAGTTTACGTATTTTCTTTTTTAAAAAAGTTCATGTGTATCTGGAAGTAGTTGAATGTTAGAGTTTTAGTTTCATATGTAGTGTGTGATATGAATCAGTCACACAAATGAATTCCTGTTGGAATTATGCTGGAAGCTTTTTCTGAAGAAAAATCTCAGCAATGTAAGATATGAAAATATAAACTTTCCCCTCTGTTTTACTGTCATTTAGGGCAGAATTTTTTATCTTTAGGGATATAGAAGCAAAACTGGTTTAGGAAAGATGTGGAGGTCAGTCTGTCATGACTGTAAGAAGGCAAAGAATCAAGTTAATTTTTTTTTTTTTTTTTTTTTTAAGAAGCAAACATTGGTAATTCGTTTTTCAGCAAATAACAAATGTCTTTGCAATTAATTTTGCATGATTGGCCTTTGGTTTTCAGCCAAGAAATGTGATCAGTCATAATTTAGTAGTTTTTCAAAATGTCATGTACATAAAGTTAAAATCTGCTCAGCAATCAAATAAGTAGGTATTTGTTAGTGAATCTGGAATCTTAAAAAGTGGAAAAAAAACCAGTTCTTAACTGCTAGGGATGGAAATAAGAGAGGCCAATAGAAAGAGTTCCAAACTTAAGATATTTCCTTCTTACTCTTCCTTGGGCTGTTGTGTAAGAGTTACTTTGACCCAAATTTGTGTAGTGGCATGTACTTGTGTGACATAGACCACTAATTAGAGAGAAAAATTCTTAATGTATCTTAGTGAGCGTTTGTTGGGATTTTTTGACACCAGCTTTTGGATAACAGTTGGATACCTGTTACTTTGTGTTAAATCAATGCACATATTTAGAGGACACTAAATGTTTTGGTTCTTAAGATGGATGGACACCTTTGGTACAAAAGATCACAGGGAGCTTGAAATCAGCATTGCTACTATTTTTAACACTAAAATGTCTTGCTGGTTATTGGTTCGTGTATTTTTTTATAAATAAACTATAATACTGGTTTGTTTTTTTTTTTTTTTTTTTTTTTTTTTTGTAAGTGTGAGCTTTCTTGGACCTAATATGACCTTGTATTACTCAGTTCTAAAACATACCTAAAGCTTATTTCATAAAGGTTTGTTTCTTTATGATGGGAAAAAGAAAAGCTGCTCTCAGTGTGTGTAATACTAACAGACTTCAGTGGCCTAAATCAAAATGTTGTGCTGGCTGCTGGCCTCATTTTGCATCCTTCTGGTTGAAATTTTCCAAATACTTTCATTCTAATACTGAAACGGTGGAAAAATACTCTTGTGCCCAAGTGAGTTATTTAGAAATGTTTTATTATTACTCAGTTTCCAAGGAAGAAAATTGAGTTTGGCTGCACTGAGGATGTTTCAGTTCATAAGGGCTGTGTGAAATTCAACAGGACTTTCCATGCATTTGCAATTCAGGGCTGCCTTAGGAGGAGATAAATCTGGGCATAATAATGAGGATACAGGTTGGCAGGAGAGGGAAGGCTGCTACAAAGAATTGTTTATTTAAAATAAACATACTGGATTTTTTTTTTCAATCTGTGCCTGCTGCTTCCCTGGCAGAAAAAAAGAGGGTAGATGGCCTGGTGTAAGTGTACAGGCGATGAAATCAGGGGCTGAGCAGGACAAGTAGGAGCTCTTGACCAGCTGCCACAACACAAGACCACCAGCCTGGAGTCTGGAAGCTGGATCCATGCTGGGGTTAGGAACCAGTGGGCAGAGTAAAAGACATTATGGGGATGAGACAAGATACCTGAATGAGTGAAAACAAAAAGGCACATTGGACAAGGAATTAATACTGAGGAAGATGCTTGAGACCAGGTTACAGATGTGGTTGAACAGCAGAGATGGCTGCTTATTTTGTAGCCTAAGTCTGTTGCCTTTCAGCCTAGCACTAAAACTGAAGTTTGGGAGTAAGGGGAGAGACTGATAAGTGCGTGGAGTTTGGAAGAAGCAGGTAGAGGAGACTATGATTGCTGCGCTGCCATTTGGTGCTTGGAACCAAGCCCAGGCAGATCATTGCTGCTGCCAGTTCTTCAACTCGGGTGGCAGATACGTGACACTTAAGATTTATTAACCCAGGTTTCAGTAAGTTTCCACGTAATTTATTTTTTTGCTGGTTGCTTTACAAATGACTAAGATAAGTGTAGGCGTATGTCTAGGGAAAAACAGCAGGAATTTGAGAGCTTCTGAGTCAGGCTCTCTGAAAATTGGGGAAAAAAGACCATGTTCTGTCCCAAGATCCAAGATGAGCATATGACTGCGTGCTGTAAATCAGATGCAAGATTAAAACCATCCAAGATGAGGGAATGTATCTAACCTTAGTTTGAAGGTAGCTCTGGCAGCTCCTATGTGCAGTGATGCTGGAGGTTTGTTTTGGGAGCAAAGGGTCAGGATCCTCAAGGTTTGTGTTCAGTTGGTCTTTTGGCAGGCAGCCAGTGCTGTCCTGCTCAGTATGAGGGAAGGGTAATGCAGTTGAACATCCTTGTTCAGCTAAACCTGAAAAGGCTTTTATGGAACAAATAAATGTCACTTTTTTCCATCCCAAACAACTCCCTCTTGCTCCAAGGGCTGTTGTTTGCAAGCAGACTGAAATTCAAAGGCAATATTCAGTTCCAAGGTGGCAGGAATATTGTGTCTTGTAACTGTTCACTTGAGGAAGTGTTGAGCTCCTCCTACAAACAGTGTGTATGTTATGAGGAATGTCATGCTTGAGTGTAATATAATGTCTTTTCAGTAAATGAAATACCCACAGGAGTCTGGCTGACTGGAAGCACTGGCAAGAGGATATTAGACCCTTTAATCTCTTAGGAATGATAATATATTTACAGTTGATGCCTGTATGATGACATAAAATAAGTAGTCACGGTTTTGGTCCCAAATAAGAGGTCTTAGTATCTCACATATCCCCATTCAGGTGTTTCAGGAAGGCTGCAGATTTAATAATGGATCTGATCCTTGGCGCCTCTCATCTACTTATTTGGGCTTTGCCAATCCCATTTGTACTGTGGGTAGAAGGCTGAAAAGTAGCTCTATCTTGTGCTGCTTTGATAGTGAATATGCTCCAGGGCCGTTGTTACTGTGTGAGAAATTCTTATCCTAAAATTCCAGTCTTCATGCAGTACAAATATGATGGGGTGAGACTTGTGCATACCCTTGGTGAGGGCAACTCAAGAGATAAAAGATAAGCTACTGTAGCTTAGTTGTTTGGCCCTTCCCTGATGATGATACTTTAGTCTAGCAGGGAGTTTTTGGTCTGGAATCTGTTTTGAAAATCTTACTGTCAGCAATACAAGCTTAATCTTCAAGGTGAGCATCACATGTAAACAGAACAGATCCCAACACTGATTTCAGAATCTTCATAAAGGGGAAAGTAAAGATATTCACAAATTATTTTCATTACTTACTTGATTTACTCACATAATAAGGAAATGGCAAGAATATAATTTATGTGTAGCACTCTGTATATCAGAGGTTGCCAATGTGTTTTGTCAACTTTGGATATAAAAGAAAAAAATTCTAGTGTGAATTACTCAATTAAATATGTCTTCTGCAGAGTTCTGCTTTTGTATTAGCATACTGCTTCCTGCAATATCCAAAGGCATTAAAAAAAATCCAATGCCTTACTGGAGGAAAGAAAATTTTATACTCTTTCTTACAATGCTTCAGATGCTAAACTGTGAATAGACAGAAATGTTACTCTCCTTAATTCTTTTAGAAAGATGATTTTTTAAATTTTCTGGATGTCATAAATTGTCCTTCCCCCTCTTTTTTTTAAAGGAAAGCTGCTCCCTTCTGTAGCTTACATTGTGCTAAATTGATGATGAAGAATAGTACGGTTTATGAAGATAAATGTCAGGAATGTCTTCTAAAGTAGACATTCAGATTTTTTTGGATTAATGGGAAAGAAGGTCAATAATTGCATGGATTTCAGTAAGCTTGAGATGAAATGGCATTCCTGTGGTGCTAGTGATTATTAAAACATTGTGAATTCATTTCAAGAGACTGTACTTGGGTTTAATATATCTTCCATTGTGAAGGAATGACTCAGTAAGGGCTGTCAATTTGTACAGGTGATAGGAGATAATTCATACCGCAGTTGTATTTTTTAAGAGAAAAAAGTTATAACAGACAATACATAAATTTTTGTATGGCAGCCTTAATTTTAATTCTGCCTTATTAAATAGGGTCCTCCAGACTTCCAGCAGCATACGCCTGGACCAGTTCCTACCAACTTCTCCCAAGCCCCGAGGCTGCCAATCCAGGACCAGTGGAGAGGGCCACCCCCACCACCTCCACCACTCCCTCCTCCACCTCCTCAGGACAGAGATCCTTTCTTCATAGCAGGTGAGCATTTTCAATCCCATCAACAAGTAACACCCACCTTTTGTAAAGTGACTCTGCACTGTGACTGCATATCCCACAACATGAAGTGTTCAGAAGAACCTGAAGGCTGCAAGATCCCATCTGATTAGCCAGGCTGGTACATGCCAGAAATTCTTGTTGTCTAGTATATTTTTACTTCTTTCAATGTGGATTTTTATTTCTTTTTTAATATGTCTTCACTTGTAACTGCCATGAATCCTCATATTTATATGGACACAAAAATAATTAATATCTATGTGATTGTTGCAATGAAATTGTTGCTCTTTGTTATATTTTGGATAACAAATACTCTCCATATACTTGGATTTCCTCTTGTAACTCTTTAAGCTGTCTGGACTGTGTGTGTAGTGTAAGAAATTTGTTAAGATTAGATAAAATTCTACAGCCTAGCAATCTTAAGAGAGGGTAATCGTGTGTTTATATTTATACCATATATATGTGATGTGTATATATAATATTATATATAGTATATTATAATATACATGTACAATATGTAAAAATGTGCTAAATACCTGGTCAGTGAATGGTGTCAATGCTTTGAGTTCATCTGTGGTTTAAACTATAATCGCTGGAATCCTTCATTGATTTTATTTAAGTAGAATTTCCAAAAGGTATTGCTGATTCCAGCAAAGTACCAGTTGTGCTGGCCTTTCAGGGATCAATTCCTTTTATACACAAGTGACAGGAACAAGAGAAACATAACCTTGAGGGGTAGCTCTTATAATTAAAACATCCACTACAGTTTTGCATTCTGCAAATTTCAAGTTACTTTCTGAAGCAGACTGGAGCTTTATATTCCCGGAATGTGTTTGGGTCCAGGGAGGTTGTCGTTTAATCAGTTCTCTCATTCCCACAGATCCGAGGTTCCCGGGTCATCCCCTGTTCGAGCAGCGAAGCCCCCCACCGCCACCGCCTCCCCCGCTCCTTAACAGCGCCCATCCCGTTCCCACGCAGAGCCCGATGCCGTTCAGCCCGCCCGGGCCCGCCTTTAACCAGCAGGGACAGCAGCCGGTGTACCCCCGGGATCGGCCGGTGCGGCCCAGCATGCAGCCCCAGGGCCCGGTGGGGATCCTGCACTTCAACCAGCCGGGCTCTGCCACCCCGCGGCCTTTCATCCCTCCGCGGCAGCAGTTCCTGCAGGCGCCGGGACAGCCCTTCCTGTCCCCGCACACGCAGCCCAGCATGCAGGTACGGGCCGAGCCCATTGGCATCGCGGGGCCGAGGGGGATGGCCCTGTAGTGCCGTTACTGCTGTACCTGGAGGGGGATGGATCCCCGCTGCCGTGTCCCGGTCTCTCTCTGGCCCGGGGAGGGGAGGGGGCCCTGCTCGGTGCCGGGGCAGCGCGGGGCGGCAGCGCCCTCTGCCGGCAGCGGCCTCCGCCCGGGCGTGGAGCGCGGCAGCAGCGGGGCCGTGGGGCTGCGGCGCCACTGGAAGCGGGGCAGAGCTTTGGGGATGTGCACAGGGCCGGGGTAAACACCATTAGAAAACGGTGTAGAGGACAGGACCGTTTGAATCTGTCTTCTTTTTTTTGCTTTAGCTGTTGCCTTACACATGTTTAAGTGTAGAACGACCTTACACTGCTTCTCTTGGTCTGTTTTTTCCTCTGTAGGGTTTTAGTTTAACTTGGTTCATAGCTACTTACAGTTCTAAGGTCTTGGGAAGCTGGAGCTGTTTTTCAGAAGTTTATTACCTTGAAACTAATTTTCTTTTTTTTTTTCACATTAAGGGTCCAATGCATCCTCCATTACAGCCTCAGCCACAACCTCAGCCTCAGCAACACCATCACCAGCAGCAACAGCAGCACCATCACCAGCAGCAGCAGCAGCATCACCATCTCCAAGGGCCTCCCCAGCCCTTGATGCCCATGAACCAGCCACAGTTCAGGCCTCACATGCAAGCCACACAGCAACAGCCAAATAATAACAGGATGCAGTGTCAGCCACGACAGGGTCCAATGAAGCCAAGGCATGTAAGTACCACATACGTCAGTGTCCTGCATGAGTAGCAGGAATGTAAGCACAGGTTTCAAAACTCACCAGTATGGCTTTTCAGTTCTGTTTATTCCCTTCCTGCTCTTTCCCCTACATTTACCATTTCGTGCTCGTTTTCTACCTTTATCATTTTATAATCTACATTGAAAAATACTATGTGTATCTTTCTTTTCCCCTCTAGTCTTCAGTGTTCTTTTTAATTTGGGTCCAACAGGAGATGTTGCAGTTGGCCAAGAACTAGCAATAAAGGATTTTGAAAGATAGGTTTGTTTTATAAGGCTTTACAACTGCTGGTAGTCTGATTGTGTGGGAACGCAGTTCTGTGACACTCCTTTGGTTTGAATGTCTCTCTGTACCACTGCTGATCAGTTTTCTAGTTCAGATAATGCCTCTGCTGTCTTGTGAGTTTCCTCCAATGCAGCATATTCTGCTGCTTGGTAGGTGGATAGCACAACAGCCTGGAGCAGTGCTCAAGACAATGTAGCTATAGTTTAGCATAATTGCTTTGATTAGGAAAGGAAATCACACAGTGAATCCAATTTCTGAGACTGGTGTTAAACAAGTGAGCTTAAGTTCTGCTTTTAATTCGGAAAAAAAAAAAAAAAAAAAGGTTATTAAAATGTTCTCATTCCTGGTTTTTTTTTCTGACGCTAAAATATTGTGTCTCTTCGCAAAGCTTGTTTTCCCAAACTGAACTAAATTGGGAAAATGTGAAACCAAAACCACTTCAGCCTGGTTTGTGGTGGAAATCAGGCTTTTTTGCTTCCTGCTTTTCAGAGTACCCCATCACAGAATATTGTCAAGCGTTCGAATCAGCAGCTCCAGTCGACGGCTCCCAGGAACAGCAACTTGCGCGAGCTGCCGATAGCCCCGTCCCACGCCATGGAGATGAGCAACAACAGGAGAAACTCCACCCCAGCTGCTCAGGTCAAACCCATCACCAGCACTGCCTCTGCCACCAAGTCTGTCACTGGTGGTGGGAACTCCCAGGGAAGGCCTGAGATGAAAGCTAAACCCATCACTCCAGTGGGCCAGGCAAAGTCAGAAGGAAAATCTGAACCAGAGGTAAGGGATTTTTTTGATTTCTTTTGTTTAAACAAAAGACCAAAAACCAAACAACAAGAACAAAGGTCCCACCTTTAAAAAACTACTCTAGTCTGATTCATGAACTGAAAGTGCACTTAATGTATTATTCACCAGATATTTTTTGGTGCCACTAGAGGCCTCCCTTTTGAATTGCACTTTTCTCTCTTATTGCAACAGCAGAAATAGTCTCCATTGACATAAAAGGTCTGGAAGACTGGCAGGGTGATGGTGAACTTGTTTTGCAGGAAGAGTAGTCATTTCGACTAGGAAAAGGCAGAATTTGAGTAAAAGTGATCAGTGATACAAGTCTCTGAAATACTCATTTTGCCTATTTTTATCTTTGGGGAATTACAAGTTATTTTCAGGTGATCATATTTTTTTAAAGTCAGAAAGCCTCTTCACTGTCATTTTGTATGATGCTGTATGGCTCAAAGGAAAAAAGAAGGCTATTTGGAGAGCTGTCTTCCTCTTGCTGTTTTCCTTTAAGCTGTTCAGTCTCTACTAGGCCTCGAGCATTCATGCAGGAGATCATAGTTGTGCTGTCCGTGGAGCTTCTTGCTCTTGAAAAAGAAAATCTCTTTTTTATGAAATCTTCTCATGTAAGGGAAAAGAGGAGATCCTTTTAAGTTTTCCATTTTGCAGAAAGTGATGCTGTTTGCTCTGTGCTGGTACTCTGCACAATTGAAAAAATCAGATGCCAGTGTTTTCAGCTCCACTGGATCATGCCGTATGAACAGATGACCATTTCCCTGCACAGGTCTCCTGGAAGCTAAAGAAGACTCTCCATGAGCTCTGTTACTATGAGAGAGTGGTTAGGATTGGACTGATGGTGCTCTTTATCCTGAGCATGATGGCTAAATGCACCCTGTGTGCTTTGTCAGGCTATTCTGTGAAGAACTGTGAATCTTCATAGTTAACCATGAATCTTGTCTCAAGGACCAGGTTTTCTTCAGCAACTGTTGAAAGCTTTAATTGTGATAATGCTGTCTTCCTTTTTAAGCTGCTCATGATTAGCTTTTCATCTTGTTCTTGAATTAGGGATGGTCATAACTAATTTCCACAACCGAGGCACAAAAGAAACCAAAGCTTATCAGTGTTTGACCTCCTGTGCACTTGCTTTTCAATGGAAATTAAAAAAAATCCTTTTTTTAGCTTTTAATTTTCACCTTTTTTGGAAAAAATATTTAAGTAATCTCCTTCCCCTCAATTCAGTCTTTTGGAATAATCTCAGTCACAGAAAATGCAGTGCTTCATAGAGAATTCTTGCCATTAGTAAGGTAAGTCTTGAAAAATCACAGGCCTCCCCATCTAAAACATCCTCAAGTTATTCTGTGGTGTAGTCATATGAAAATTAAGGCATTAGTTAGTTCTGAAGTATCTCTGGCAGCATTTAGAAAATTATAAGTATATTTTTAATTTATTTTAATTTAATTAATTAGAAAACGAAACAAACAACCCCAAAACAGTCATCTTGTTGTCTCCATTTTACATTTTAAACATGCCCTACCCTGTGGTTATAAAACCAACTGTACGTACCTGTGTGAAATCTGCGTGTCTTACAAATAAAACTTTATTTCTTTGTCAAAACTCATTGAAAAAAATCTGATACCTGTTTTATGCAAGTTTTTTCAAAGGAAGATAAAAAAACAGGGTTGTGTTGGAAAAAATGAAGTCTCCTAGTAAAGCCCTTGCAGATATATTTGGCAAGCATTAGGAGAGTGTGACTGTGTGCACACAGAACCTTCTCCTTCCAAAGCACACCTGGAACAGAGCTTGGTGTAGTAGCAGTTGTCCCATTTCTTCTGTGCTACTGCAGTGGTCTTGTTCACTGCTGCTGCTTCTTGTCACTCTTACAGATTGGAATGCTGCACTCAAAATGTTAATTTACAAGCATTTAATCATATTCTTCACTGTTTTTGTAGTGTAGGTTATTACATATCTCTCCTTAGGCAGATTGTAATGTTTTTCAGTCTTTTTTGTGTGTTTCTCTTGTAATTAGCTGACTTCATCGTGTTCTTTTGCTTTTGATGACGATGAGAAAGAGTTAAGTTCTGTCACCTTTTCTGGCGTGTGGCACATAACTGAATTGGGCAGGTTATTTTGCAAGTGTCTTCAACTGGAAAATTAAGACTTTTCTTTGCATCTTTCTTTCAGAGTCAGTGGCTGTATTTATGAGTGGCCTATCATTCAGGGAGCACCAAAAAAATAGCAATATTGGCTGTTAAAGGTTTTGCTCACCCTAAATACAGATATTTGAAAGGTTTGCAATGTGAGTGACGAGAAAACTGTATATTAATGAATGCTTGTGTTCCTGTTCCTGTGAGGCTGCAAAATACTGACCTTAAATGCCTGTTCAGAATAGCTTTTACTCCCCAGGATTTAAATTGTATATCCTCAGTCTGAAACATTATTTTGTCATTGTGGATGATGTGGGCCTAATTCTGCTCCTGTTGAAGTCAGCTTAGGATAAGAGGAATTAAGGCAGTATTAAGCATTTTTGAGTTTAAAGAAGAGGAAGAATGGAGAAAGGTGATGTGTCTTCAGGAGAAATGGATATTGGAGCTCAGAACAGGAGGGAAATCAGTAGAGCACTGCACAGTCATCAGTGTACTGATGTTAGTACCTATATGGGGGATAATATCCTTGATGTACTGAAAGAAAACCTTCATATTCCATTCTTCCAAATCCTGTAAATTGTGGATTTAAGTTCTTGGATTTTATGTTGCTGTCTTTTCTAACAGGGCTTGCAATGTGGAAAAGAGCTACTGCATTAAATTACTAGATCAAATGTATCTGAATATTTTCATCTTTTTGGAAATGAACTACCTGAAAAATTGTGAATGTCTAAACTAGAATTTTCTCCAGTTTAAATAACTTTCAAATTTTTCTAGTGGTGCATCTTGTCTTGTGCTTAGAAGAGTCTTATCACAGTTTTTGTTTCCAGTTGGAAATTAGCAAGAGGGCAGTGTGCTGCTTGGAGTAACTTGTAACCTTGTTCTTTGCTCTCTCCTGGCTTGTCCAAGATGTACAGCACCTCTGGTTTTGGGGTGTCTCATACCTTCCTTGGGTTTAGGAGCTGATGTTATCAGCAATGTGAAACATACAGTGTGTATACATAGGTACCCTTTAATTCAGATTTTTTGTGAGTTTGAACACAAGGAGCCAAATGATGCGAATTTGATCTAGCTGTACCTTTTGTCAACACTTGACATGAATTTTTAGACAAATTATTCTAGCCTCTTATGTTTTAAAGTTACAGCTTAAAAAAATAAAGACAAGCCTTCTGAATAGATTTGTGTTTTTGCCACTGATCAAACCATTTTGATTGCTCTGTTCTTGGACCCATTTTACTGAGACATATAAGTGATCCTGGTTGCATGATTCCTTTTTGGTTTCTTGGGAGCCAGCCAGAACATTAACAGTGTCTGGTTCTTATGACTCAGCATTTAGTTCTGTTAATTGGCAATTAATCCTGCAGACCTCTGAAAAGGTGTAGGATTGTTTATTTCTTTTTAATTCACTGCCTGAAAAGCAAGCTACTGGTGCTAGGACTTAAATTTCTGTAGGAAGTTTAATCCTTTGATTTAGAGTGTCCTTGCTGTCTTTTCCTAAGTCAACAGTGCCATTCTAGGTTCCTCAGAAGGATGTGGGACTGCTGCTTCTCTTGCTGGTGCTCTTCAGCTTGATTCAGGAAGGCAGCAACATTTTCTTTTGGTGCTTTCCATCAGAACTGCCTTGGACCTGAAAGCAGAAGAAAACCTATGGCTAAGGCTCAGTCTTCCTTCAAACCTCAGTGAAATGCATTATGTTAAAGCTGTTCAAAGATGGATGAGAATTCCCACTTAAAAAAAAAACAAAACAAACTAAAACAAACTAAAAAAAAAAAAAAAAAAAAAAAAAACCACACAAAAAAAAAAACCAACAACAAAAAAAAACAAACCCCACCAACTCAAAACCTGGTAGAAAAAAGCCACCCCCACAAAACCAAATGCATGTCTGGCCTTTTGTGCTCTGCAGCCTCCTGTAAAAGGAGGAGCCATATACATGTACAATGTACCATTTCCTCATGTTGAGGAAATATTTTTTGCCTAAAATATGTGAAGCTTAATAGTTTATCTAGGGAAAAGGCTTATCCATGTTTTTCTGCTTTTTTCACCTACTGATAATGTTGCTTCCAGACACTGGATGTGAAAATTATAATGGTTTTGAACTTGGAAGGATGCGTACTTTCTCCCACTTGATTATGTAGGCAAAATGCTTGCTTATGTTGCCTTTTTCTTTTTTTTCCTTGGCAGTGCTGTTGTTTGTTGGAGAAATCTATACTGAGCTTACTAAACTAATGGGATAGAAGTCATTAGCAATAGGCATTGTGTCCTGTGTTCATCTTGACCCTGTCTTGCCTGTTCCATATGCTGAATGTCCTTATTACATACTGTAGGTCATTTATATGTGCTATACCTCCACTCTCTAGGATGTTGTATATAAGGTGCTCTTAAAGCTGAGGAGAAGGGATTTAACTTCCCCTGTTTTCATCCTGATAACGAGTTTGCTGTCCTTCTCAGTCTGTACTGTTGGGCCATTGTACAACTAAGTTGACTTCTAATGGAGATATTTTGTTAATCATCACAGGGCCTTTATATTATCTTCCTCTAGCTGCAAGGGTATTTTGTTTAGAATTTAACAGTAGTAGTAACTTGCTTTTGGAGGATTTAGGAATCCCTTCAGTCTGTTAACAGACTGATCTGCAGTTGTCATATAACCTCAGGGCTCTTGATGCTTGATTTTAACCTTTAAGAAGGGATTGACTTCCTAGGATCACTACTAATTTCCTGAGTCAAGTTCCAGAAAGAAAGGGTTTGGATTATATTTGCGTTCAAGTTGCCTAAATGTTCTATGAAGCATTCTCCAAGCTGTATTTATGTTGGTAAAAGTGTTTGTCAGTCATCCTTCTGTGTTTAATTCTGGCATAGTTGGAATCACTGTATCTGTCCAAGGGCTGTTGCAGGGATGTATTAGTCAGAGTCCCTCGGGATGTTCATTCCTTGTCTGCTGGCAGGACTCATTTGAGTGTGCTGCAGAGCACACATCTCTGTGCTGTGTGTAACCTTTGAGTTGGTGTTCTGAGCCTGCCACATCGTGATCTACATTTCCCAAGGCCTTCAGAACTTGTTAGGTGATAAAATGAGCAGGCAAATCCCTCATAATAAAGGGCACTGGTAGGAGTGGTGATCTTCTGAAGACTAGTGCTACAATGTTCCAATTGGACATAAGGGGAAAAAAAAGTACAGGGCTACCTCCAAAAGTAACTTGGTATTGGCTTATGGCATCCATCAGGCTTGTTTAGATAATTTGTAGAATATTATGGTCTAAACCGAAGCAGGTGAATAAACTAATTCAGTAAGTTAAGTGAAACAAGTTTTCCCTCTGAACAATTGTAGTAATTGTGATACTTAATGTCTCAGAAAATGATTGAAAATTTTATTAATTGCATCAGGATCTGCATAACAGCACATGCTCCTAGCTGGAGCTTACATGTTTTCTTTTCCTTTGCAAACTATTCTTAAGGGTCTTAATTTTTCCCTTGTATTTCATAAGGGTCATATTCTATTCTTTTTTGCTACAATCCAGCATCTGCAGTTGTTAATAAAAGATGAAATATTTGGGTTTCCTCCTGTAGAAGTATGTTTCTGTACCATCTATCAACACAGACCTCTTAATTTAGTTGTCACAGTGATTATTAATCACCACCATGATGTTCTACAAAGTATAGATCAAGATAAGAACTTCTGGGTAGATGTAGCATTTTAATACAAAGAACTGTGTTAGACCTCATCCCTGAACTACAAGCCATACTTTAAAAATAAATGCAAATGGTAAAAGTGCAATTTGGTTAGTCTTCTTTAGCCAATGTTTAGGCTTCTAATTCGACTGCCAATTAGATGCTTGTAATTGGATTTTTAATTTGAAACAATGAACTGGTTTTTGGTGACTGTGAGAATAACCCCTGTGAATACCTGCTCAGAGAAGAAGCAGCTACAGCTGAAGGAAACAAACATTCAGGATTTGTGCATCTGGGTGCTGTGAGTGCAAATCTAACTCTGCTGGGCTTTCACATCCATGAACCAACATCATGGCTGAATCTGTTCTGCTGGGTTTTTTTCTTGAGTTGGGGAGGATTCTGGGGTGCACTAGGATTAAAAGCGCTTGACTATTAAAAAAACAAACCTTCAAGTCACACATTTGGGTCACATATGTTCAAAATATGACAGTTGCGTCAAGAATAGTTTGCACCCAGTTGTTGCAAGATACATAAAGATTCATCACAGATTCCCAGTTTTTGAGAAGTATTTTAATACTCTTTTTTATGCATTAATTTATTAGCATGCAAAGTATCATTACTTGGAGAGGCTGTTGTTAGCGATTAATACATCTTGAGCAGACTGTTGTGCTCATTACCATTTGTAAGCATTCTCTGTAAGTCTAACTTAATATTTCAAATGGTTAAAAAGAGAGAAATAATATAATAGAAAAGTATGCTTCTAATTTCGAAAATTATGTGTGATTTTATTGCAAGAACCATTTGATTTCTTATCCAGGATGATGAGAATCTGTGTTTCCTTGACTCTTGTCCATTTTTATACAGCTTTTCATAAGAACCTGTTCTGCCAGAGTTGAAGAATCTTTAGAAAGGTTATTTGATGGTGTGTAGTATCTTCATAGGAGCCCAGGGCTGGAATATTAAAGGCATTCTCTATATACCATTAATATTCCAGCACTGCATTTGGCAACATTTTGATTCTGAAGAGAGTGCATGAGTTCAAGGTCAGAGAGATTGACTTGTGCTGTTCATTATAACCAATTATTGTGTGACAAATGAGTTTGAGATCAGGCTTAAAATTCTGTGAGAAAAATCAATAGTTCTAATCAGGGCCTTTCAGGTCATTTACCACCCTACCTTTTGTTACTTTGTCAGAAAAGAGCAAGATAAAACCTGTGTGACAGTGGGTTGCCTCTGTATTGTTACCTTCTATTTGGAACATATTTTGATATCTTGAATTATATTAATAGTTTAATTGGTTTTGGAAACTTTTAAATTAGTTCCAATTTGTAAAACTTTTTTTTTTATTATTTTTTTTAGTATTCTGATCAGATTTCTCAAGTGGTATTAAAGCTTTTCTGTCTAGGAAGTAGTATATCCAAGTCCTAAACCAGATTTGAGCTGTTTGTCTGTAATGAATAGCAAATAAACCTTAGCAGCAGATACACTCCACTAATACCCTTGCTTTGGTATCAGGGAAAATTTAAAAAGCTATTCAGAGTTACAGCTTTATAACATCTGAAACAATATCATGTTGTTTTGACCAAGCTGGGCATCTGTTTAGAATTTTATAAATTCATTTGTTTCTTCCTTTGTAGTATCCAGATGAAGATGAAGAAACTCGGTTGTATCGTTTGAAGATAGAAGAGCAGAAGCGCCTGAGAGAGGAGATCCTGAAGCAGAAGGAGCTGAGACGGCAGCAGCAGGCTGGGGCCAGGAAGAGAGAGTTGCTGGAGAGACTCGCACAGCAGCAGCAGCAGCAGCCTTGCTCCCAGCAGTCCTACGTGCAGCACGAGGAGGAGTCCTCCGAGTTCCCCACCAACGGCAGCCCCTACGTACCCCACTCGGGCTTGCAGACCAGGCACAACGTGAAAAACAGACTCCTTGTTAGAAAGCAAGACCCAGTAGTCGCAAACATCCACCCCAAACCCTCAGATTTCCCCCAGGGCGCAGGGGACGGGCAGTACCAAGGACAGCAGCTGAAGGCAGTGAAGCCGCTGAGGCCGACTAGAACAGTCCCTGCCAGTCAGCCTCAGACGCTGCAGAAGGTGTTGCAGAGCAAACCCGCTGCGGCGGCGCTGCCCACGCCACAGGCCGCTCGAGTGGCCTCCGTCCCCGCCCGGCCCCAGGAGCAGAAGCCAGGGGTGAAAAGGACTGTCATGCAGCGGACAAACAGTGCTAGTGATGGGCCCCATGTCGGCAGCAAAGTCAGGGTGATTAAGTTGTCAGGAGGGGTAAGTTTACAAGGCTCGTCTCATCTCTGTGTCTCCTCGTGGTTTGTTTCTGTGTGTTTGACTCTGTGTAATCCCAAAATAAAATATGGGCCTGAGCTGGTGAGGGAAGTAACAGGTTTAGCGTACCTAATAGTCTATATGTTACTTTTTCAGAACTGTAATTTATTAGCAGTTATTAAACAATTAGTGTTTTCTGTAATGCTTTACTGCCAGGCAGCTACCAATGAAATAATTTTGAAATACTCCTTTAAGTTGTTACTTGGAGTCTGAAATCAGAAAGACCTCTCAACTGAACTCCTTTTCCTTAAGGCTGATAGGTCTGATAATTGTTCAGAGAAAAGAATTTAGGTGACTGTATTTTAGTTAAGGTTTGGTTAAAAATAACATGCTTATTTGGTAAGTGAGGCCACCTAATTTAGTTGTGTGCAGATGTTGGTATTAGTATGGTTTCTACTCAGGAGAAGATGGTTTTTATTTTCTTAAGAAGCATGTTATGAAACTAATTTAAGCAGCATCTTGGAGAGGGATGTTTTCTGTTAGAGGCTGGTTTAAAACGTTACCATTTCACATCTGCATCTAAATGAGATTTCCTTATCTCTTGATGAGGGGTCTTTTATCTGCAGTGTGTCCCTTGAGCACTGGTGTGGAGGACTCACAATGATGGTCTCGAGGACAGTGTGCCTATTTAAAATTCGGGGTTTTGGTGAGAACGTCTCTCAACCAAATTTCTTCTGTCTTAATGAAAAGACAAGTTAATTTGTTAGGGCTCTAAAGAAACTAAGATGAAGGAACATAGAGATCATGTTGTCAGTGTTTGAAGTCTGTCCTTGGGTGTATGCTGAGAAGGAAACAATGATGTGATGTAGCAGCACATTGGAGGTGTTTTTCTGGAAGAATGCTTTTAAAGTATTTGAAGAATTTTATAGGGAAAACAAATCAGTGTGTAACAGGGACTGAACAAGGCCTTGGAGGCTAGGCTTTACCCTGTAGAAATGGGAAGTTGAAATGCCAAAGTCTTAACTACTTTTTATTAATGTTTTTCTACAGCTCATAAAACTTAATTACACTCAGAACTGTGAATTGCATAATGACTGTATAGTCTTTCCAAATATTAACATATAGGGCATTATTGACTACATAGACATCCTGCACTTCAGGTTGTCAGTTTTAATTCCTCAGACATGGTAACTTAAGTACAGAAGAATAAAGTGCAGGAAGCTGAAAGAAATTAATTCTATTGAGCTAAAAATATTTATATATAAGTATGTCTGCAGGAATCCCAGTGGTCTGCAAGAGGTATGACAGGTTTGTGATTCATGCATAATTGAATAAAGCAGTCATGCACAACTTCTTTTATTATGTGGTGAAACAAAACAATGCCAGTCACAACTGTATACAGCTCCTTGTAACAAATAATTATCAGTGCCCACAGCAGCATTCACAATGAAATAATTTTTATCGCAGTGTTCTATTTCAGAAGACCATGAATGATTTGTTTCAGAAAAGTCTCATGGTAAGCAAGAGTAATTAGCTTAATTAAATGCATGTGTAACTCCTCTTTCATCGTGTACAAAAGCAGATTTACTGTCCTCCGTAACTTGCAGATACTGAGGTTTCAGCGAGGTGAAGCAGGTTCTTTACATGTAGCCTTTGTCACTGTTTTCATGTTGCCATGGACTTACTAAGTTTCCTTCCAGCTGTGGGAGAGTGAAAGCAAGCATTGCAATTAGCTGTTAACACTGATCAAGATAGCTGAATCTGTGACTTTATTTCTTTGACGACACAAGGAAAAAGTAAATGTTGAGCAGCAGGGCAGACAATGTTTTACTCCATTTTTGACAGGATTTAAAAGAAGAGTTAAAAGGTGCTTGGACTCCGAATACTGTCACAATTGGAGATCATACTTAGTTTCCACTGCTTTAGTCCTGCCACATGCTTTATTTATTTTCACAGCTTTTGCCTGAGCACTAAATATGAAGCAAAAGCCAAATCTCATTTTCCCTAGCCATTCTCCTTAGCATGTAATAGTGCTTCCTTTTACTCCTTGTCTTTGGCAAAGAGTTGCTGTTATCTCTTACCTGTATGCACTGGCTCCATCCTGCAGCTAAGCATCCCTGCCCTTGCTCTCTGTCTAATTCCTTGTACTCTTTTCCCTTCTTGGGCTCTTTTGTGCAGAGATGTTTTGAATACATTTGTACAGATAAAGTGGCTCATGATTAGAGAGAATGCAGGTTCCATTTTGAAACTCACTGGGTTCAGGTAAAGACCTGGCAAGTCTCTGCTGTTGCAGCAGTGCACAGCACCCTTGGGGAGCTCTCAGCTGCAGGAGCTGCTCCAGCCCAGAGCTGAACTAACTCTGTCTAGACCAAGCTGGCCTAAACCAGAAACTAGTGACAAGGAATGTTATTAATTCAGTAGAATCTGGAGTCAATGGTTTGGTGTTGCTGATGATGTTTGTTATGTAACAGTTAAGCAGTGTGGTGTATTGGTGAGAACTGTGGGGTACAGA
The DNA here is from genome assembly GCF_965231275.1 of Zosterops lateralis. Classification (NCBI taxonomy): domain Eukaryota; kingdom Metazoa; phylum Chordata; class Aves; order Passeriformes; family Zosteropidae; genus Zosterops; species Zosterops lateralis. The sequence goes on from NC_139762.1 coordinate 9,264,261, forward strand.
TACTGTCACAAGAGAATGGCTTCTTTTTCTGGGGTGGTGTCTTTACCAGGCTGAGCTTTTGTCTGTTTGTGTTGCTGGGCACAGCAGTGTTACCAAAGATCTCTGACCTGCAGGATGAAATACGCCTTGGGTGCTTAAAAGACAAAATGTCTTTTTTCTGTTTCCACAGTATTCTTTTGTGAGTAGATTTTACTTTTGGAATCTTAAGAATTACCATGTAAATTCTAACAGTATTTTAACTTGCTCAGTTTTCCTGATGCATAAGATGCCTTAATTTATGACATCTTGTTCTTCAGGAGAATGAAAGTAGAAAATGATTCAGCATATCCATTATATCAGACTAAGTCTGTGTATCAAGGTGACATGTTAGGTACTCTCAATGATTTTGTGTGTTGATGCTTTTTTTATTTTTTAAATAAATCCCACCCTTCACCTTCCCCCCAATACTGATTTGCCCATCCCTTTCTAATATATATATAATTTATGCAGGAATGGCAGTAAAGTGAATAGTTTTCCATTTTAATTACTCCTTAAAATGTTATGTTCCTGGAAAATTATACAGTGTTTGGCACATGGACTTAAAATTTTTTTGTTGCTGGTTTGGTTTTGGATTGGTTTTTTTGGGGGGAAGGGGGTTGGTTTTTGGGGGGAAGGGGTTTTTTTTGTTGCTTTGTTTTTGGTTTTGTTCTTGGTTTTATTTTTTCCAAGGAGAACCAGATATCTTTCGATGGATCCAGTATGCTTTGTTTTTGTGGCATTTCCTCAGAGCTCTCCTTTTCAGATACAAGAGCTCAGTGTATTCACTGAGTATTCATACTTGTAAATTTTACTAATGAAGCATATGAGGCTTGCTGGGCCTTCTAAGGAGCCTGAGGTAATCCTAAAGTTACTTGTAAGTATAAAGTCAGTGAGAGTGTAGGAAGAAACACCCTGATAAATCACTTTAAAATGTGATCATAAAATTATAGAAAATAAGGGTGAAAAGACTGTTGAACTAATTTATCTGGAACGGGAGGATGAACTCTGTAGTATTCCTGACATGTTTGTCCAACCTTTTTCTGAGATCTCATGATTGCAGATTTCCCAGCTCATCTATTTCAGTATCAAATGTGTATATTTAAGAGAATTTTCTTGCTGTAGTTTTGATTTTTTGACTATTTGTATTATACTTGAGGAGAGATGGGGAAGAATTTCTCTCTGTGCTTCTCTCTTTTTAAAGATATCTTAACTGTTTCTGAGCTCTAATATCTTTCATTCTTTCTTGATGACTCCTGTTTTCTAACACCTTGGCTGTTTGTGGTTCTCTTTGGGCTCTCTGTCATCAATCTGTCTGTTAAGACTTCTAGTACCAAATGCAATTGAATTCCTTAAGTCAATATATTCAGAGTTGTTTTAGTCCTGGAAGAACAGGTTTGTACCAGCTATAAACTTAGATATCTTCAGGTTATATGAAATAACGTGCTGAACATGTTTTCTATTTAGTTGGAGGTTCTGTGATAAATTACAATATCTTAAAATCTCTGTATCATTGTCATCTTATGTTGTTGTTGGATGATTTCTCTCTTAGCCAGAAAATGTCCTGCCATGCTCAGAGAGCTGTGTGTCTGTCCCAAAGGCCTGAAAATGCTGGTTCTTATGCTGCACCAAGAATACACCAATCTTTGTCTCTGGAAGGCTGCACAATGAGGGTTTTTTCATAAATACATACATAGATAAAAATACATAAAAATCTTGGTGTTCCCTGTTGCTTTACAAGCAGTATCTTATGAGTGATCCTAATTCCTGAAAACCTGAAATGCTTCATATGAAAAGCTCGAAAAAAAAAGCTGGCAAGTTCTTATGTTGGAAAAGCCTGTCACAAAAAAAAGTCCTTGGATGGCAAAAACAAGATGGAAATGGAAGATGGACAACTTCATATTTCAAGCAACTGGGAAGTGTGAGATGAATATGGAATTCTAAATATGGAAAAAAGATACTGATTTGAGATGATTCTGGTTTGATAATGTAATCTTATCAACCAACTTTGCTTGATGTTTGTACTTGTTTCTACTTGCATGTATATATTCAAGTTTAATTAAAAATATTTGACTTGAAAGCTCTTTAGTGCCTTTCATCTAAATATGTCAGGAATTGCAAACACTAAGAATTGTGCCATTTGTGTGGGAAGTTCATGAGGGAGCCCTTTCCCCAACCCTTGACAAAGAAACTCTTGCCCTGTACAGTCCTATAACTTTTTAAGAAACAGGAGAGTGGCTTTGGTGTTTATTTGTATCCCACTGTTTGAAGGAGGCGTGGATAGTGCCCACCTAGCCTGAGGGAGCTGCAGGAGCTACATCTGAATGCCCAGGTGGTACCATGGCAAAATGGGCAAGACCTCTGAAACAGCATTAATGTAAATACTGTTGAAGAAGGACTCTGCCTGCCATAACCTGCAAGATTTCACTCTGTAAATATTTCACAAATGGACATTAATTTCTTAATTGTAAGAAATGTTGAAATGTATCCAGAGAAGGCCGCAAAGTTGGTAAGGGGACTGGAGCACCTCCCTCTGAAGACAGACTGAGAAAGTTGGGGCTGTTTTGCCTGGAGAAGAGAAGGCTCCAAGGATACCTTATAGAACCTTTCTAAAGGGGCTACAAGAGAGCTGAAGAGGGACTTTTTACAAGGGCATGGAGTGATAGGACAAGGGGAATGCCTTCACACTGAAGAGGGATAGATTTATATTGGATATGTGGAAGAATTTTTTTTCCTGTGAGCATGGTGAGGAACTGGAACAGGATGCCCAGGGAAGCTGTGGGTGCCCCATCCTGAAGTGTTGAAGGCCAGATTGGATGGGGCTTTGAGCAGCCTGGGGTAGTGGAAGGTGTCCATGCCCATGGTAGGAACATTTGAAAGTGAGTAATAAATGGTGTCCTCCCAGACCTCCAGTGAGAAGGTCCCTATAGAGACAGATTATTTCATGGATTGGGGTCAGGAGAGGGGGAGAGGGGCTGTGCCGTACTATTTAGGGCATATTTGATTACTGGGAAAAGGAAATAAAAGGGGGATGTGTGGGCACACTTAGCAAGTGAGAATTAAGGTGACAGCCAAACCAGACACAGATAATACATTTTATGGGCTTCTCATAAAATGCATGAAAAGGGGAAGAGATATTTACCTAAATTAAATCTGACTTTGCTATGGATCTAAAGTGCAGTAAAGTATTTTCTGTTGCAGACTGAAGAACAGGTTTCTCCTTTTCCTCAGGAGACTTTTAAATTGTGTGTTGAAGAAGAGTGAAGCTTGCTCCTGAACACCCAGAAAGCTGAGCGTTTGTTGCTTGTCACTCTTAAGTCTCAAAGGAGAGTTTCTCTGCCATCGTGAATGTTACAGTGCAGAATTCATATCTGTAGGATTTTGGTATTACAGAGTATCTTGGAGGCCAGTTTCCTGATAAGGACAGCTGGGACACCACTAAAGTGCTTTACAAAGAGAGAGTCAGATTTCATATGAAAATGCAGTCTCTTAACTTGGGAGGCGAGCTTGCAGAATTGTACAGTTTAATATTTTGAGAAGTCACATCTCTCTGTTGAAAAGCTGGACCACTTGGAACAGGCCTTTGGGATTTGACTTGCCAGTAGTTTTAAGCTTCAAGGAACATGAACTAGAAAGGCTAGACACAGCACAAGAAGGGAAGTTGTAGTTGTGCAGGTTTCTGATAACCAGTGCTGGCTTTCTGTGCCATAGCTGGTGTCCAGCTGGGAAGTGCTCCTCCGGGAGCTTTGGGCCATCACAAGTTTTGTATCACTGATATTTCCCAACAGGCTCTTGGTCTTTCTCTGTATGTCCAGTCATTGCTAAAGTTCCCTGTACAAAAACCTCTCAGACTGGCAGCTGAAAAGAGAAGCAGGAAACTTGACTTAAAACATTGTTTATCTATGTTATGTACCTTGCAGATGGGACATAAAAATGAAGGTATTTCTGAGAGCGTTAGATATGTCCATTTCCAAACCTTGATTTTGCTGTAGGTTTGACATAGTTTTTATTACTTTTTTCATAATGAGCAAGTGGGTGGTTTAACTAAAAACCATGTAGTTGTGATTCAGCACTGATTCAGCATGATTCTAGCTGTGCTCTTGTCACTCCCAGTGAAACTTCATGCACCATGGGTATGGTAGGGACTCTCCTTGGCCAGTGCTTCTCCATGCCTGAGTTCTTTCAGGCAGATGAGGAGATACTTCAGTTAAGAATTGTGTTAGTACATGGGATTAAATGGAATTAAGCTGATTTTTCTGCAAGATATTTTCTTCTTACTATTCTGACTTTTCATATACCATTAGGCACAGAAGATACTCATCACATCATGGCTCACTGAAGCAGTGTAGCAATGTCTTTTTATCACAGGAAGGGAACTGTTTCTGCATTTTATTTATTTATTGCTTAGCCTGGGTGCTTTCGCTTGGGTTAAGTTCAGCCTAAAAATTTTAGGCTGGGAAAAATCCCTAAATGACTGACCAGCATCAGAAGTGTCTTTTTTCTCTGGTGTGAGCTGGGAATGATTTGGCTCTTTCATCACTTTTGTAGTCTGATGTAGCTTATTGCTGTGTGTACTTTGAGTCAAAACTAGCCCATTAATATATCTTAAACCAGTTGTTAATGATGAGTTGTCTATTGAGAGAGTGCCATTTTCTAGCCTGGTGGGAGAGCAGTTTTGTTAAATACAGCTATTCTTAAAAAAAAAAAAAAAAAAAAAAAAAAAAAAAAAAAAAGAACCTTTTAAAGGTCCTAGAAGGCCTGGGAAAAAAAAAAAAAAAAAGGTCTCCAGGTGTTTCTCATTGGCATTTGACAGATTGAAAACAGATCGTCCACTGTTCAGAAGCAGTGCTTGGTCATGTCACTCGGTTGTGGGATATTTGGCAAGTGATTAGGCTTCCTATTCCCAGGTCCCCAGTCTGTCAGCCAGCTGTATCAAAGTGGTAAAGCATTTGGAGCACCAGTCAAAGTGAAACAGCTCATTATTAGGGGTTTGCCTTTTAATATGTGTTCCTGATAATTGTAGTGAAGAAATACTGGTATATTATAGATGAAAGTTGCTGTTGTTCTATGTGATTGTTGCTTTACAATTCTTTCTCTTTGTTATGTGGGAATCACAGCTGTCTTGGTAGATGTCTGTCTGTTTTACTACAGTCAGTTGCAGTATTAGTAAAATACAAGTTCACCTATGAAAACTATATAGCTCATGAACGAATTGTCATTTCTCTTGTCCTGAAAGTAAAGATGAATTTAATAACCAAAAGGATATTTTCCTCCTCCAATTGCTGTGATACTTTAAAGGTACTTATTTCTAGAAATATTGACTTAAACTGGTAACAGATGAGAGGTTCCTCCTTTTTTAAAAGAAATCGATCACAGTACAATTTTGGACTGAGATTTCCATAGAAGATTTAAGTCTTCATCACACTACAGAGAATTTGAGTTGTAATGCATCTCAGAAAAGCTGACAATGTTTTGCTTCCCCATGTTATTTTTACACAAATCAACCAGAGTTTATTTATTTCCTTTAAGTGCCTTATCCAGCATGCGCATCCCTTTGCTATTGGACGATTTTGAATTAGCTTTACAAAGATTACATGGATAGACACAGCATTGTGGTGGTTAATAGAAACCTGTGCAGTGAGGTCTGTGGGCTGCAAGATCACTAACAGTGCCAATGACAGTGAAGTATGGCCTTATCGAAAGGAGAATTCATAAGAGGCTGCCCTGGGACACTGCACCACTGTCCTTCTGTGTATCCTGACAATGTTATCTGTCCTCTCAGTACGGAGTATCAAATGTCTGTCACGAGTACAGAAATTAATTTAATGTCACCTGAAGACATGCAATTAATCTTTTAGAGGTTTTCATAATACCTTTACAGAAAGAGTTGCCAGTTTGGCGGATTTGGATTTTGGGGTTTAGCAGAAGATAAGGAAAATTAATTTTTCATCAGGGTTAATACAAGCTAGCAGGGCCACAAAGGCTGAGAAAAATGGTTTGGGAATTTGTCAAGTGTTGTCACTCTAGAATAATGCTGCTTAACGTCTGATAGGTGTAATCAAGAGTTGAGATTTCTATAGAGGGGGATTAATCAATTTGCTCACTACAGAATGCAAGTTGGTGATACCATTCCTTCATGGGGTTTAAGAATGAAAATAAGATTTGATCTGTCAAATTGCAAGCAGCTCTGACAGTATCAATAGGCATTTTTATCAGTACATTTTAAAGCATTTGTTACAAATAAATTTGTCCTGCTAATGTTGGTGGCAAATAAACTTCATCTTCATCATAAAACTGTCATCATGATTATGACAGAGGGCTCCAGCTTGCTAAATTCAAGCAGTCCTTCATAAAATTCTGCTTTTAGAATTTGTGATCTCATATTTGACAGAATTCTTTCTGTGTTGCTCAAAACACAACACTGACTATATATAGATCTGTATAGTGAGAGACTGATGAAAAACAGCCTTGATAGGTGTCAGTGAATTGGTTCTAAAAGTCATGGCCGTTGAATGGCATCAGTTCTTTTTGTTAGTCTAGTTTCAGGTTAAACTGCAGATTCTTCCAGAGCAAGGGTTTGAAAAGCATTCACCATGTAAATCAAATCCTTTTACCTCAATCTTTTGAGCTTTGTTTATATACATGCAGTATTTGAAATTAACTTGCTTTGGCACTGCTCACAGTCTTTCAGTAGTTGAATTGGAAAAATATTTTTTATACTTACCCCTGAACAGAACTCCTGAAACTTAAAAAAGGCATTTTCATTACTCCAGCTTTAATTGAATAACGGAAAATTTTCTTTTGAGAGAACACTTTGCTGGTTAGCTCTTAGGAAGGCAGACCCTTTGTAAAACTTGGAAATCTGGAGCTCGAAACTCATGATGATTTATAATCTAGAAATTAAGGAGTAGACAATAAGAGGAAAACATTCTTCCTTCATTGATTTGCAAACAAAAAATAGAAATTCATTTTCTGCACAGTACTTTAGAGGAAATTTGAAGTATAAAATCAGAGCTTGTATCAGTCAGTCCCAGGTCTTTGGTCGACTAAGGCATTTACCGAGGGTCAGCATTTTGTACATCAATTTATGTGAGACAGGCCATGATGATGAATAGATGCATCTCTGAAAAACATAGTGCAGCCCTGTACGTTGTAAAATACTCTAGGAAAGAAAATGTATTTTGACATGAGAAGGCTTAAAATTTTAATACCTCCCTCTGTTGCTGCGTATTTAAATCTGAGGAGGGCAGTGATGTAAGCTGATGAAAAATAACAATACAGAAGTTGTTATTTTTATTTAGGAAAAGCAAAAGTACATTTAAGATGAGCTAGACCTGAGACATTTTAAGTAGCAGAGATGTTAGCAGTTTAGCTTCTGTGATTTAGATGTCATTTGGGGTAGCTGCTGCAGTACAGTTTCAGTGGACTTACTTGCTTGCCTGTAATTTGCTGTTGTGTTTTGGTGCCAGTTTGTTGTGCAGCTCATGAGGGAACATCAGGAGTCAGCATATGTGTACAGTCATCTTAACAACTGTGTCCTTCCTCCAAAATATCAGTGTTCTCTTAGGAGTCTGTGACCTGTCAATAACGTTCTGAGGTTTTGTAGCTTTAAGTCCAGAAGTTAAAAGCTCTCTTCAGGTGTTTGGCTTGACTTGGTTCTTCACTGTTGTACCTGGAAAAGCCACTTGTTGTCTTGCATAGGAGTTTAAAGAATGATGGTGGTGGTGAGAGTAGTTTGCCACTACATGGTACTACGTTGTTCATTTTGGCTTGGACGGTGTTCGTCCTTTCACTGTTGTGTCTTTAACCACTGAAAAAGGAATTGCTGCTAAAATGTGTCTTCTGTGTTGTTTTGCTTGTTGGCCCATGTCACTTAGCAGTCACTTTTGGTTTTTATTAAGAAAACCACCAAGTTTTATCTTCAGTTGAAGCCAGGCTGCCTGGAACAGGAACTAATGTCTTGCTGACTTGCTCAGCTCCTCTAGGCCTGAAGCACCATGTCACTGTCTCGCAGACCTCTCTTGAGAAACAGTGCTGCAGTTTTTTCTTGGCTTCCCCTCTTGAGTTGTCTCAAAACCAATAAATGTTCAGAGCAGTAATGTCAAAGTAGGGGTTGATGCAGTTGCTTTTGCTTTTCTTCATTTTGCAGGAACAAGCAAAACTTGTTCCACCCCCCTTCTGTATTGTTTTGTCTAGGTTTTCTTATGTCTGAAATGGATCAATTAATTAAAAAGTCCAGAGCTTTCCACCTTTTCATGCTCTTGCAGAAGCATCATGGTAGCAGCAAAGACCAGTGGTGGCATTTGAGACCCCAGCAGGGAGCAAACCCCATCAGATTTTTCCTAAGTGCAAACCAGTGTTGTGTGCTAATGCCTTTGACTCTGTTACAGTTCTGTGTTCAATTTATACAGTTTTATTTGGTGATAATTGAGCTTGGTAGTTAAATATTCGGTGGTTGTTGGCCATCCTAGACTTTTATGTGAAATGATTGTTTGCTTTTGAAGTTTCAGTAATGAGCATGTTGGATGTCTTTTGTACCTGAGGGCTTTGCTCTCAGATGCTCTTCCGATGTGCTGGGATAATTTTTTGGTTTGGAAAGAAATGGTTGCAAATATTTATGATTCTCACAGCAGGCATTTAGCAGAGATTAGGTTTTAATTCCCAGTTATTGCATTTAAATTCCTCCTAGACTCTTTTTTTTGTTCCTTTTAGTTTCATCATCTTCCAGCTGCTGTAGGGTTGAATAAAAGAAATTATCTGATCAAGGCATAGAGCTTACGGTGATGCTGATATCAGAACTAATACTAAAATGAGGAGGATTTAATGCTGGTAAGGTTTTGTGCATGTGTTAGAGGTTTTCAGGAGTGCTCTTGCTTTTTGTATTTTTGAATACAAATTGAAGAGAAACTGAATGGAAAGCTTTATAATTTCTCACTAATTGCTACTCTCAAAGCTTTATATACAAAACTTTTCCATGAGGACTTGGTACCATTCAGTTCAGCTGAGAAAAAAACCTGTTTGTGATTAAGAGGTGGAAAAGACAAATGCAGATTTCTGTTCCTTTCTCGTTTTGGACACTGTGGACAAATGCCATGAAGAGCTTTAGGATTTTCCCTGTGACAGACTGTGCTTTTGAGTTTAGTGCAAGGAGGTTTGACGCTCATTTGTCTGGGATTGAAGTACTTGAGTTCTTGAGAAGTGCAGAGGTATAAATTGAACTACTGAACTTGAGACTGGCCTACATACCACAGACTATTTCTTATCAAATCTTAGCTGAGCCTTAGTGTAACCAGTCCTCACTAGGTGTTTTCTTTTGCTTTTCTTTAATGTAGAGAGGTACTGATTTGTATTCTCAATGAAAATAATCTTGCTATTAGACCATAAGTCTGTTCCTTCTGCATTCTTGTGTGTTGTCTCCTTATCCACAAGAAATGTGCCAGTTAGCATGAAACCCTCTGGTTTGTGATGTGTTACAGATGCAAAAGGAGTTTTAGCTTGTGAATATTAAAGGGAAGGGGTAAAGAGAACCCTGTGTAAATAAAAGTGCTTTCATGATATTTGACTTTTTCCCTTAGACATTTGAGAGCTTTTATGGGGTTTGCAGAGGTTGGTTATGGAGTTAGTCAAAGCCTTCCCCGTGCAGATAAACTGTTCACTAGTACTGAGGTCTAAAGTTGAAGTCCTGTCAGGGTATAGATACTGCTATTGAATTGAAACCATGCAATAATACGATTTGTGTCATAGATGCAAAAGTATTTGATCTGTCAGAGTCTGCTAGTTCTTGCTCCATGGAGTTTTCAGTGATTGATCTAATCTGGCCAGGCAGACACAAATTCAAGAATCATCTGTTTTTAGAAAAAACCCAACTTTTTGGGTAGAGGCAGTGGAAGGGAATAATTTCTCTCTCAGTGCTTTAAGGTCATGGTTTTATTGTGCTTGATTGCACCAAGAGATGTAATGGCAAGAGTTACCTTGGATGAGAGAGACACGGAGATGGTGCTTCACTGTGTTTATGATCACTGTGTTTATGATTACAAATGTATATAATAAGAGCTTTGTAAGGCAAACAGAAAAACACCTTGAGGAACTGTTCCAAGTACAGAGGGTGTCTGAGGAAGGGGATTGCTTAAAAAGCTGCTGGTCTAGAAGTTGACAGAATCAGTGTGCACTTCAAAATAAATACCAGTTTTTAGCTAAAGGGAGGTTGGAGTTTTAAAGATGAACAGAGCATTTACCTGATTCTCCCAACCTCCACAGTTCTTTGTTCCTCCTTCTGCCATGTGTATGTCTCTCTTTATATTAACAAAAGAAAGAAAAGTAGTGAAAAATAACACACACCATAGTTCACATGTAATCCAGAAGGAAGAATGATTTGGAAAGAGAAGTGAAAACATCTTGTTGCTTTGTATATGAAAAGACATGGTTGACCATTGTAATTATAATAAAGCCTGAACAAAGTGAGCTGTTCTTCAGATAGCAGGGATGTTTTTTTAGGCTGAAGTGAAATTTCCAGGCTGAGCCTTTGCACGCCCCTGCCACAGCCACCAGTTTGCTTTAGCAGGCAAAGCTCTGGACACTCTGTGAATGAGCTGGAATGTGGCAGGAGTCTGCTCAGGGTGAGGGTGTGCAGTGCCTGGACACTGAGCCGCTGTTGTGTTGTTGATTTCAGCAGGGGGGAGAGGATGCTGGCTTTTTTCACCCAGAGGGCCAACTCCAGCGACCTCCACTACCCCTGGAGCCGAAACAGCAGCCAGTGCGGAAGGTCACATTGACAAAGGGAATGCAGCAGCACCAACAGCCGCAGCAGGCACAGATCCATTCACCAGCTCCTCAAGGAGTCAAAAACATCCAGGGAATCCATCAGCCTAAAAAGGTGATTTTTAGATGCGTATTGCTGCTAGAAGTTTCACTGTCTAGCTGTGTTGCTCTGTTAATAACCGGCATTCTGTTTGTCAATTGCTAGCGCAGGGCTGCATGACCCAGGAGATGCATAATTGCATATACAGCTTTTAATCTAGAGAGACTTGTTTGTACCCAGCACAGACTGGCAGTGCCTGCAGGTTGCTTCATCTGCTGACGTTCTGGCCAGCTCAGCACTCCCTGTGGAAGTGCATGTGTCCCAAGACAGCTACTGGAGGAGATGGTAACCAACGTGCTTTCTGGTTTTAAAACCAAGTGGTTTTTTGAAGTTGTGCTTAAGATTTTATTTTGGCTGTTTCCTGCATATATAGGAACACACAGTAACTGTTTCAGAATGCCCTTTGCTGAATCCTCAAAGTTGGTATCACTCAAAACAGTTGGTGATCTTGATTTTTGCACTGATCGTGCACTGGTAGGAGGCAGAGAAGGGTCAGGGTGGCAGCGGTGTGTGCCTTCTCTGCATTTGCAAGCTGGCACACTCCTTGAAAGTAGCTGGCATTTTGGCTTTTAAGTTAGTTCTTGGTTTTGAACTGTTGGCCATAATCTTCCTGCTTCATATAAGGATAAAGTTCTGTTGCTGATGTTGAAGGGTATGAAAAGTTACTACCCATCATAAGCTTTCCAAGTAGGAATCAAGAAACTCTGTTGAATGTTGACTCAGTGTCAAGTGTTAACTCTGTTTAATGTTTGTTACTCTGTTTTACTGTTATTTTTCCACTCTGAATGTTCAGCATTTAATTTGCAAGCATTAAATCCATGCATTTCCTACTTCAGAGTACAGGGGAGAGGAACTTTGAAAAAAGTTATTTTATTTAGCCTTACGCAAATAAAACTCCATTCTGGTAACAGACCAAGAGTTGGTAGCAGTAGAGATTGAAGGTGCTTGAAGCACTTTGCTGATCTTGTGAGTACATTGAATTTAACTACAGGTTAAGAATAGAAAAAGGAGAGGGATTACATTTTGGGTTTTTTTGTCCAGACTCAAAATGTGGGAGCTGAACACATGTTGCTGATGTGATCAGTGTTGAAAACTAGGTTATGTATTTTTGTCTTAGATCCTCCACTGCTTGATTGATCAATCTGTGCTAGAGCTGAGGCTTCTAGGATGAAGGCAGTACATGTAACTCATACATGACTTAATCCTGCTAAAAGAGGTTTGTAAAAGCAATGGATGAATCTTAATAAATGACCTTCCAAATTGGCAAACAGCAACAAGCTGTTCTAAATCAACATATACTTTAATCAAGTCTTCAAGTAAAGAGCCAACTTTTATATCCTCTGTCAAGTGCAGCAAGCAGAGTCAGTGGGTAAGTAAATCAAAATACTGTTACTTTTGTTGTTGGCAGGTCATTATGCACGGCAGAGGCAGAGGAGTAGCAGGCCAGATGGGCCGAGGACGCTTGATGCCAAATAAACAGAACCTGCGAGTGGTGGAGTGCAAACCTCAGCCCTGTATTGTGTCAGTTGAAGGGCTTTCTTCATCAACTACTGATGTCCAACTGAAAAACCTGCTGATGTCAGTGGGACCCATCCAGGTAGGTCAACCTTGGTTTATCATTTTTGTGCCAAAAGGCTTTCATTCCGGAAAGCTCAATTAATTCCCTGACACTAAATACAATGTGTGTTTATTGGGAATTTATGTTTGAAGGCACCCCCGCCCACACAAGCTACACCTGGTAGCAAAGACAAGCACGTGATGATATTGCAGCACAGGAGGCACGGTAGGATTTTGCTAACCATCACATTCCTGCTGGAAAATTCTCCTTCATTTTTCCAGTTCTGTCTCTCTTTGGAGTTCCAGTGCTATCTCTGTTATTTTCTTAGGCAGTACAAGCCTGTCCGTTCTGTGAGGTTGTTAAAGCCAGATGGTCGTATCAAAGCAAATGTATTTTGGGTGCTGTCCTTGTTTATTGTTGACTTGCACCTACTCTCCTTTTTGACATTTACCTTTTCCTGTCACTGCAGTCCTGGGTACAAGCACTTAATGACCCAATGGACATTTTGTACTGTGTAGCATCCTCTACTTTTTAAGATGAAAACAGTCTTCTTTGGAGGATTTTATTGATCCTTAATTTTTTAGAAGGTTCTCTTCAGTAGAGGCCTGTGAGCAAGGTTATGACATGTATATGCTGTGCAGCTTCTGTTCACAAGTTGCCTCCTGGAACTGATGTGTCAGTTAAATGACTTGAGGAAAGCAGGAGGTTTTCAAAGCAGTGAAAGGCTTAAGAGGCCCTGTCTGACTTATTGTTACTGTGTTTAAAAATATCAGTCAATGAATAATGAAAAGTACAGGTGAGAAATGTTTTCCTTTTGACAGGAACAACATTTTCAGACAAATGCAATGCATGAATTGGAGGTGTTCTGTAAGACTTCTTTATTACTGGGATCATCTCTCTGTTGCAAAACACACTGCTCCCTGAAGATGAACACTCTGCCTCACTTGTTCCTAATTTAGTAAATGGAATAATGCTGAATTATTTACGTCACCAATTCAGAGAGGTTTAATTTGTTTGGGAAAGCAAAACTATCCTTTCAAAATACTTGGTGCCTTCGTGTTCTGTAGTACTCTGGGAAATTATTCATACAGTTCCAAAGCACATTTATTCAGTGTTTACTTGCTAAATCTTGCATGAGAATATTAGAGGGAGATTAATAGAAACCCTGCAAAGAAATCTCACAATTGAGAGAAGTTATTGAGAATGCGTTAAAAAATTTATTCAGTACTTGCTGTTTCATAGCAGACTCCAAACCTCAGTTGCTCAATTCAATGTCACAGGCCAATTTAGAAGGATGTACTTACAGGAGAAAAAACAATGACTAATTTTCTAGTGGGATTTGATTCATATCTGTGCTCTCCAGAACTTGTATTCTTGCAGCAGTATCAACTGTATCTTTGGAAATTATGCTTTCTGAATCATCATGCATTTTCACCTTGCAAGAAATCTACAAGTAGTACTTGAACAAGATGCTTGAATTTAGCTAATGATGGAGAAGGCTCTTGTGCTAATTCTGCACTTGAATTTCAAGTCCGAATTGTAGAAGACTAGAAATTTCCTGGCTTTTTTGAGACTAAATGGTGTTTCATAAGTATGAATGGTGAGATATGCAGGAAGAAAATGATGCTTTTATAGGAGGAATATGAGACTGGTTCCACCATCTGGAAGACTTAGCTCTTCGGTTTTGTTTTTTAATGGTACCATGAGAAGTAGCACCACAGAAGTTTTAAGGCACCAAATGAGGAAGATGCAACAATTTTAAGTGACTTGGAGTACAAGAATGGAAAACAGAATGTTTGAAAATCTACACTGTTGCTATCCACAGCAATCAGTTTTACGCAGTTGGTGCTAGGTTTCAGAGAGGTCAATATCCTGAAATACAAGATTGGATTTTCTCCTGGCTGTAAATTAATGTTTTAACTGTAGTTTGTGCTCAGTGCTATACAAAAATCCCCTGCAGCTGGGAGGACTGGGAGGCTCTGATAGCAAAGGGATCCTCAATTATTTCCTTGTTCTTCCTTTAATATGTGTTTCATGTAAAGGATTTTGCAGCAAGCACTGCTGTAGTGAGCTGCTGAAGAGAGCCCAGTAGTGGCTGGAAGGGCTCTTTCCATGCAGCCCTTGGGGGTTCCTGTGTGAGGACAGTGTGTGTGAGAGGCAGGGGACCAGAGCAAACAGATCTTGGGTAGTGCAGAACTCTAGTCCTCTAAGGTGAAGTGTTGCAGTTGATGGACTGAAATAGAAGGGATTTGGGGAGATGGCAATTGTGAGAAAATAGTGAGGTGTGAAATTCTAGATGCTTTTTTTGAAATTAGGCAAGATGCCCAGGTTTTTAGCTGGTGTCTGATAGAGCTGAAGGAATAGTAAGAGGAGGGGAAGGTGAGTCAGTTCTATCTGACTCAGTCTTTAAGCTGTAGAATAGCCTGTCTTCAGCTGTTGACAATATTCACCAAAATTTTTCTTAAGGAACTGAACTCTTCTGAGATTGGGATTTTTCATTTTATTTGTGTTGAACTCGTGCTTATTTTTTTTCAGTTGCAAAGGAAATTTAAATCTGAATCAAAACTTAGGGAGTTCTCTTCATGCCTAGCTAGTGTCTTGAAATGATACATATCCAACCCCCAAATCCCTGGTTAAAGGGATTCACAAAGGGTTCACAGTTTGTGAACTGTGGGACATACACCTCTGATGTTAAACAAGTACCAAACAAGACACGGCTCAGAAATATGATTATCTTGTGGCTCAGTTTCTGCTGCAGTCAAGATGTGAATGTGGGAGTGGCTGCACAGAGGCAGAGCTCACAGAGAGGAGGAAGAAATACTTCCAAGGATCTCCTTGCTCTTTGAGGAGAAGAATAGACCACAAGCACTTGTCCCACATGGTGGAGGACCTCTGCTTAAACTTCATCTTCCATGCTGGAGCATCTGTAAAGCAACTGATCCCACACCAGCTCTGGTTTCCAAATATCCTGAATTTGTTACAGTGTGACACATCCTGTGTGTCTTTCCTCAGAAAGTGAATCTTTGCTGGCATAACAGTTTTAAATTGTGGAAAAAGTCTATAATCTCTCATGGAGTGAACAGGGAGGAAGAGATTACTTTGGTTTTCTGGGTCCAAAAGGCTTGGGATTTTATTTTTAGGTTTTTCTTGTCAGTATCATTCTCGAGGTACAAGTACCTTGGACAAACATTGGGAAGGGAAGTTAAAAACTTCTCTCCGTTTACAATATTCAGTGCTCCAAGCTTTGCCATCAGCTTTCATTGAGTGTTCTTTGAGTCATGGTTTGGGAATAACTGGACGTGCATAAGACAGGATGGAGCAAACTTAGAGTTGAAGTTGGAAATTCAGCATTTTTCCCTTCCAGTACTGTAGAAATGGAGAAAATTATCTTTTCCCACAAATAACCTTTTAAATACCCTCAGTTGACTAATCACTGAAAACTCTTTAATTCTCATTCCTGCTTCACTAAAGGTGCTCTGTTATTACCATAGCGGAAAAAAACCCTAAGATTCTCAAGACACTGAATATAACAAAATCTTTGGGGCTTCAGGAACATCCCCTTTGTTATAGCTGCCTTTTACAGCTCAAACATGATGGAATTAGCGGAAGTGCTTCCTTCCAGCATACACTTTGCTGTCATACTCTTTTTGGAGAAGATAAGCTTTCAGAAGCAAATGATGTACCTGCAGTAAAATCTCATTGCTGATTCTAAAATAATTACATGTTATAAATAAAATTACGTATTCCAAAGTGTTGGAAAGTACAGAAGATTTCTGAGCACATCACCAAACTAAAGCCTCCTGAGGATGGTGGTGAAGCAGTGACATTCAATGCACATCCATCCAGAACCACTTGATAAAGTAGATTACTAATAAGTTGCAAAGGTCATGAGAAACAGCACTTGTTTGGTTGGTTTTTTTTTTGTTTTGTTTTGTGCTCTTGAATCTAGGTTTAATGTTTATACTGTCTAAAGAGAGTTGTGTTCAGTTAGTTATTGCCACCCTCAGATGAATTGAGGTTTTTTAGGATGGTGGCAGGTAGAGTGAACAGTTTCCTAGATCTCCAGATAATTTGAGTACTGAGGGAATTGTTCTATGGAAGTATTCCGTCATCATCTTTAATCATGTTTTCTTACATCAAATAGATGTAAAACATCTATTTGGTGTAAGAAAACATCTATCAAACATAAAACATCAGTGCAAAATTGCAGTATTTGTGAAGATTTAAGATCATAAATTCTGATGCTTAAAAAAAGAGAAAAAAGGAATGTTACACTGTTGTAGATCAGAGGTGATGAGAGTGTCAGGATTGCAGGTATACTTTGATTAGTTCTACAAATAAGGGTTTTGCTCTGCTAACGCTGTCGTTTCTGGTCTGGGAAAGGAAAAACAATTCCAACACTAATGTGCCTGGCTTTGCTTTCTTGGAGTGACAGCGCTACCTAGTGCTCAGCTGCTGTAAAGGCAGCCACAGCCAGCCCCCTGCCCTGACTGCATTCCAAAGTGCTGGATTTATCTTGACTTCACAGAAGCATCGGTGGAAATGGCATAGATGCACACCCCCAGAACATGGGTGCTCTTTCATGGCAGCACAGAGGTTCTCCTCTTGCATAAGGTGCTCAGGCTGACATGGGAACCACTGTGATCTTTGTACTTGTGAAAACATTTTCAGCTGTTGAAGATGCTATGGGAGAGGATATGGCCAGTCCTGCTCCATCCTCGGGGCTGGGAGAAAAGAAGAGCAGCTCCATCATGAGCCTGTCCAGTTCAGCCTTGCTGCAGAGCTGTGTGTGAGCAACAGATGCCCAGCTCAGGGACAGAGCAGTCCCCTCATGATACCTTGCATATGGAGAAAGAAAGCTGAGTACTTTCAAGAGCAAATAGTAGGAAGTCAAAGGTGGCAGAAAAGCAGGAAGGAGGAACAGACGGTGGAAGAGATCAATTGCAGCAGTTGAGGGTGAAATAAATGCATTCTGTCCCAGCCTCTCTGCCTGCTGGTAGTGGCTGGGATGTGTCACTGCCAGGGAAGATGCTTCAGGTGTCAGGAGACTGTGAGGACAATAAAAAAATGCCTACATTTATTGATGGGAGGGAATAAAAAAATAGAATCTCATCTCTCGGTTCAGAAAGTGCCTGCTGTGCTGCTATTTGACTTGTTGCAGAGCAGCTTGGATCACACACTAGAGATGATGTTGGTTGGGGAAGTTTACTTTCTTTTTGCACAGACCTGGTTTTTAGCAGCTTTATATGAATTGTCACTCCTAATCCCAAACCCACTGGTGAACTGAATGCGCGGTTTGCTGTGCAGTTCATTTACTTCAGTGAGAGAAATTAAGTAAAGGAGGAAACTTTCATTTCTCATGTGTCTCCTATATGTGAAATGAATGTTTGCTCCAGTCTCATTCCTGCCTGCTTGGTTTCCATCTCCTGGTGCTGTTATCTCTCTTAACTTCTTACTCTGTGTAACCTTTGGTGTCAAAGGTGTTTGCATTCTGCAAAACAGTCTCTTGCTTTATACTTGAGGATGTCCTGCTGTATGTTGTTTGTCTCAAGGCCCTTGGTTTTGGAGTGAAGCTTTATTAGAGATTAATGTGCTGATAGGATCCTACTGGCTATTTCAATATTGTACAAGTCAGTGCAAGTTTAATTACAGAGCTTGGGTCAGAGGAGAAATTTGAGGGCAGTGTAGATCTTTAGGCCTAAGGAAATATCTTCAGAGGGAATGGTCCTTTTATGATATTTATGCTTTAGTCACTGGTAATAGTTGCAGAAAAAGCCAGAGCTGCTGATTATGTTTTAAGTTGTTGAGTTAAATAGTATGTTTTAAAACAGCTTGTAAGCAAACTCTCAGTCAAAAGTATGATTATGAAATACTGGGTTTCTTGAACTCTAAGATCTGCATTTTGCCCTAGCAGTTCCTGCGCAGAAAAAGGAGACAGTCAAGATCAGTATGAGCTCTGTGCTTCCTAAATCCTTCCATGTAAAATACTCTTCCTCACTCTTGAACTAGCTTTTTTAAATTTAATGCTAGAAATATGTCAGAATGTAATCTCTGTTCTCCAGAGTCACACAGGAACATGCTTAGAATACCTGTGACCTCAGGCTGCTATCAGGAAGTGCTGCATGGTAGATCTGTACAGCCAGATCTGTAAAGTAACCAGTCATTTGAAATCCCTTGGAAGTTATTGTATGTATTGTCAATCCTTTCCACCTGAGTGGATCCTGGAAGAGGTTTTCATCCTCTGGTGAACATCTGACTAGGTCAACTTAAAGAGAACATGTGAATGAAGTTGTTTTCTCAGAGCTGTGACGTTTGGGAGGATTGTGATGTTTCAGTTTGGAGCTCATGATGGGAGATTCTGGTGTTGCACAGTGTGGCAATAAGGAAGTCTCCTGTGTAGAAAAAGTGAGGGCCCTTCCATTAAAGGAGAAGTCAAGAGATGCTCACTAGAACCAGCTGGTCATCCAGAGGCAGTGTTGCATCCTTCTCTGCCTCCCACCACTGGCCTTTCAACATCTGTAAGTCACAGAATAATATCAAACTCAGATCAGACTGAGGTATCATGCTTTGGGAAACACAGAACAATGTTTTTTGTCATTTGTTCTTTGAAAATGAGAGAGCAGCTGTCATTTGTCCTCTGTGGTGCCAATAGCTGCTTTGTGGTGCTGCCTCAGGTCTAAGACCAACATATTGAATTACTCTTTGAGAAATGTGTATTACATTTACATGGTCACATTTTTGTAGGGGGGGGGACTACAGGGGTGGCTTCTGTGAGAAGCTGCCTGAAGGTTCCGCTGTGTCTGATAGAGCCAATGCCAACCAACTCCAGGATGGACCCACCACTGGCCTAGGCTGAGCCCATCAGCAATAGTGTTTATGCCTCTGAGATCATGTGTTTCCAAAAGGGGGGAGGGGCTATTGAATGTTATCACTGGTAAAAAAACCCAAACAAAGCAGCTGCCAAATTATTTGAAAAGGATGGAA
This sequence comes from Zosterops lateralis, assembly GCF_965231275.1. Taxonomy (NCBI): domain Eukaryota; kingdom Metazoa; phylum Chordata; class Aves; order Passeriformes; family Zosteropidae; genus Zosterops; species Zosterops lateralis. Next base: position 9,283,676 of record NC_139762.1, read on the forward strand.
AAAAATTAAGTTAAACCAGCAAGGTAACATTATTAAGAGTTGCAAAACAAATGCATTTTTGGATGTATTTTCCTAGCTTGTGTATTTGGAATCAACAAAAGCAGAAGCTGGTGCAGTAAATCTTTTCAGGTAATGCCTTGAATGTTTTGAGCTAATAAAATACCACAAGGTACACAAGGAATGCTTTCTGCTGATGATAGCTGTTAACATCCTCTAAATGTAGGATCAGTTCTAAACTGCAAATCATCCCAAATTCAAAAAGACAGAAATAATCCAGTAGGATGAGTATGCAGTGATTTTACTTCAGGTTTCTGCTGAAGTGGAACTCTTCGTTTCTATGCCCAGCCAATAGCCTGTCTGCTCAGGATGAGATAGCAACAGCTCAGGGCCTACACCTATGGTAAATGTGTTTTGTGCCTTATAATTAATGTTCTTAAAACATAAAACTCAGGGCTTAAGTAGTTAAGTAAGTAAGAAGGTATAGTCCCAAAATCAGTACATAAATAAATCTTTGTTAGCTGGGTGCATAATGTTCACACTTGCAATTCCTGGTAGATGAGGATTTGTTTGAAAATACAGCAAAGGTGGTGGTATTTCAGGCTGTGGTCACATCTTCAGATTAACTTAGCTTAGTAATAGTCTCTAGTTAAAACCAGAAAGTGTGGTGTGGTGTGTTTTATTTTATTTTTTTTATTTATACCCAAAGAAGGTGTATATATACCTCTTAACACTTTAACAAACATGAAGTGATTAAGTATAATTTTTGCTGACATAGTCTGAGCGCAGCAGAGGCTGAGAATTTAAATTAAACCCGTTAAAATTAATCTTTTTCAGACTGGAACAGTATTGTTTGTGTACCATTAGTTTATCCTTTGTTTTGCAGTCCTTAATTCTCAGTCTTAAATCTAGACATGTGTAACTGCAGCAGTTGAGAGGATGCTGCCTTACCCCAGGCTGGGTGATGGGTTATGTTTAGGCAGTTCAGTGAAGGATCAGATGATTTGGTTTTTTGTTTCCATAGTTGTAATGACCAGTGAAAATAAATCTAATAAAGATGCTTTTCAGTAAACTTACCCAAGAATTGATTCCTTGTTGCCAAAGCATTTGAGTATTAAAATGCATTTAGTGTTTTGATTGCTTTTTTTTTTCCCTTTGGAAAATAAAGCAGCAATACAGTATAAGAACACAATACCCAAAGTAGTCAGTCAATAAACTTATTAATTCATAAGAAAGTTAAATAAGTTATCTATAATAATATTTAGCTGCTTTGCCTAATTTTGTTAATAAGTCTGCGCTACACTGCAATGTCTTTCTTTAGTCAATTTTTTACATGCTAATTACTGATAAACTTGTTAATAATTCATCATCATGCTTGTATAAACTGCAAAATCAAATTTTGCTTTTGTGCCTCTCAAGAATATTAATGCAATAATAGTTCAGTTCTTGTGGGAAAAGTCACCAAACACAGCTTCTCTTCAGTTGATCACAGGAGTCTGGAGCATAAAGCACTGGGGGAATCTGCTGTGGTAGTTGAGTGAGACCTGACATTGTGGGGAGGATCAGTTGGCAGCAGGAGAGCTGGAGGTGGATCTGGAGGGGGGAGGGAAGTTGACAGCAGGACATGCAGGGTGCAGCAGGAGGGATGATGCATCCCTGGGTCCTTGTACAGCTCCTCTTGTTGAACTGTTCACTGAAATAATCATCCATTAGGTGACTCAAACAGGTTTTGCTCTTATTAAAAAGGATTGACTTCTTTGAAAGGAACATGTTTTTGTTTGTTTGTTTTTAGTTGTAATTCAGAGGTACTTTTGTTGTCAACTCTTAGTTTGTTCTTTCAAAATCTTATTTAAAGGCTGTGTTTAATTTTTAGTCTTCAAAGCATAGGCCTCAGTGATAGGACTTACTTAGTTTGGTTCTTCTTTTTTAACAAGAGAAGCAAAAAAATGTGCTAGGATCTAGTTCTGTAAATCATAGAAAAACGAGATCAGTAAGGGAGGAGAACACAAACTGCAGCATCTCTTTCATTTATTCCTGCTGATAAACCTGCAGGTGAACTGAGCTTTATCCAGGGTCTTTCACTGCTGCTTTCTGCAGCATGACTGCATTTTGTAAAATGTGCTTAACTGTGGTCTTGACACAGCATTCTGATTTAAAAAGAAGTAAAAATCATCTGCTGAGTGTTTTTTTTTAAAGCTAAATCCTATTTCTACCAGCTCAGAAACAGAGAAGTTGCAGTGATTCAGCTGTACCTTGTCGTCATAGCAGCTTTCCAAAAACTATAAAATGCAAATTAACCTGCTGATGCTTATCAGATTTGCTGAATCCTTTAACTTTTACTCAGCTTTCACTTTGAAATCACAGGCTGATGGAAATACTAAACATCTGTGATTTTCCTGGAGAGAGGAAAGTTTCCTGTCAGTTACAAGAAGGAGCAAAATTAATTGCTTCAAAATCACAGATAGGTAAGTTACAGAAAGTGGCAAAGCTGAATTGTCAGGCTTAGATACAAAGAAATATGACTTATCAGGTGCCATGGCTCTTGTTAAATACACATCTTACCAAAAGAGTTCTATGTGTTCAAAAAAGATAGAAATAGACAATTTTAATAACAAATTTCATCAAGGCATTTGACATCTTGCTTAAAACGCTCCATTAGACTGAATGAACAGGGAACAGATTAGTGGGATTAAAAATTCTTTCACTAAGAGATACCAAAGTATGTCACCCTCAGAATGTATTGAGTGGGGTTGTGTGTTGTTTCCCAAGGAATTGTTGCTTTCTCTAAAGATGTGTGGTAGTTTTTTAACAGTCTAGATGGTGATACAGAATTTTTGAAGGTAAAGTTTAAAATCCTGAACACTGAATCCTGAAACATCCAAGTGTGCAGCTGAGTTCCAGGCAAAATGGGGGAGCAAGGGATTATGTTCATATTTATCCATCAGAAAGTCATAATCTAGAAAAGTTTTAAGGTGTCCATATACATACATTTGTGTGTGTGTGATTTAGATATATATATCTAAATCTCAGTATAAAACTGTATTGCCTTTATGTAGAAACTCAGAGAAAAGTAGAATGTTAATAATTCTTTATTCTGCATCCAAAGCTGTAAGAACAACTGGAAGCTGAATCAGAACAATTCTGTCTTTATTGTGCTGCAGCATAGGCTATTAAACATCCAGAACTTTCTGTGAGATGTTGGAATCACTGTGGAACTGTGAAATTTTGATTGTAGCCTTCAGATCTGTTTTAACCTCATTACTCTGAAATCTCTGGCCTGTGTTCACAGGCAGCAGGATTTCAGGATCATATTTCCATCCTGAGTAGTCTGTGATGCTGATTACTTGCTGGATGTTCTTACTGATGGTGGGGTCTGTAGTTATTTAATGTGTAAAGGTTCATCTTCTTGAATTTCTCAAGTGTCTTTCAGAAAATTATTCTGTTATAACTGAAGGGCTAATTCAAAGTATAAACTTTAATCTTCATAAGTGTGATAACACCTTTTTACCAAGACTACAGGACTGCTCTGGGATCAGCCTGACCTGGACTTCCTGCTGCAAGCAGGGAATAAGGACTGAATTCTCTGGAGCCCTGGCTGAGGTGTGCTGTAGTTTTGGAGAGCTCAGTGCTGTGCAGGGGGTTTGTCATAGTTAAAGCATTGTGAACTGCTACTCATGGTATGGGAGGCACATACCAGATGGGCTTGTCTGAGGAGATGTGTGTTGTATGGAGGACTTGGATGTGGTGACCTAATCCATCTCAGTGGGGTTTTGTGGTGGTGTCTGTCAAAAGCTGGCCACTTGTTTTATAAAAGCAGCGTGAGGATATGCAGTTGAGAGAACTTAGCACTATTTTCTGTTTCTGCTCTGTTTAACCCGTGGAAAGCCCTGATCCCTTAATGTACATCAGATAAATGACTCCAGGTGCTTGTGTGGGCAGTTGAGCTCTGACCAGTTGGATGCTTCTTGGTGGGAGTTTGGCTGTGGAGTTTGGCTCATCTGCCTGTATTGAATTGAAGAGTTGTCACCTTTGCGTAACAAGCGATAGTCTGGGTTTTCCAGGTGGTAAAGTTGCTTAATGCACCAACTCAAACACCATCAGCTGGGACCCTTACTGCAGTCTCAGAAGTCTCTTTCCAGTCTATTATTGGACACAAATGAGAGAACAGAAATATGTTTCTGAATAAGGAAATACAGCAAAATTTCGGTCAGTTTCCTGCAAAATAAAGGGCTGTTGTGAAGTGGATCTTGAGGTGAATATTAAAAATAATATGTTTTGGCTTTTTGTCTCTGCAGAGTTTACAGATGCTTCCTCAGCAACGGAAAGCCATAGCAAAATTCAAGGAGCCAGCACATGCTTTAGCATTTCAACAGAAATTCCACAGGTAAATAATTAAGCATTGCTGCCGCCTTGGTTCCTTCCCTCCTTTCAGAAGATAAAATCAGTCTCCTCTGGCTCAATGTTTCTTAATCCAATCAATCATCTGTTGATTAGTGACCTTCATAGAAGCTCCATGCCAGAATCACTCTGAGCACCACATTTAACTTTCTTTTCACTTTTAACAGGCACATGATAGATCTGTCCCACATCAACGTGGCGCTGATTGTGGAGTGATGTCTGCAGAGAGAAGCCCCTGCACCGACCTCAGTGTACTGTGGAGCTACAGACTCACAGTGGAAAATCCCTCGGGTTGGGAACCCTGTCAGCTCAGTCTGTAACTGCTCTTTTGAACTACAGAAAGCACCAAGGTGACCTCCAGGAGAGGTGAATCCGAGAAGATCTGCAAAGGTGGAATTTCTGTTCAGTTTCTTCACGTTCTGTTGTAACCACATGGAATTATAGATTTTTTTTTTTTTTTCAAAATGCTTTTGATGCATGTAGACATTGTTCTTCAGGACCCTACTGTGTGACCACAGTGACTTGAGAGAGAATGGTTACAGCGAAAGATTTAAAAAAACTTTCTCCATAGCAAAGAATATTTGATAATGGTTGCTCTTATCTTCAGTTCAAGGTATTTGAATGAAAACTCATTTTTCTAAACAAATTAGTTGCATTGTATACCTGAGAGCACAGAAGGTATTCTGGCATAGATTTGAACATACTCTGCTTTGCTGAATAGCAGTTTGCTGAGAAGTTTTGGAGGTGACACTGGAAAATTGTAGTTTTGATCTTTGTAAATAAGTCTGTCTTTGCATTTTTCTATTCCAACATAGACTTCCATTTTCTCTTTCCAACTCCACTTATTCCATAAAACCCTGCGTAGGAGGAATAACACCGCTGTATTTTCCCTTGGCTTTTAAAAACAAGGATCTTTGCCCTTCAGTAGCATTGTGGGGTAGTGAACTCCAAGTTGTAATTAGGTTGTTTTAAATAACTCTGCCAGATGCAAGGAAAAAGAAATATTTGGTGGGTCACTTCAAAAATGTTATGCAGGAAGAGTGGTGCATTCCTGATAGTTCTTTTGGGCTAGTGTTTCATGGTTGCCTCATGCTTTATTTTGATCAGGTTTTTTTCTTTGAGATTTATTTTGTGATTAATGCTGAACCGTAAGAAACCCATAACTGAAAGGACTTGTTTTGATGTGGTGTTCTTGATACATAAAGGACTATGAGGACATTGTGAATCTCCTGGTGAACGTGTCAGTTACCAAAAATGCCATGCAAACATTAAGGAGCTTATATTTTATTCAAAGTAAAATTCGTAATATTTCCTTTTGGTTAGAACCATCCAGATGGGGTTGCCAAAGGAACAAATTTTTCAGTTACTTATGAATAAACTTATTAAAATGTCATCTTTATATTGGATTCCAGTTTTTATGAACATTGCCTTAGTTTTTAGACCATGATGTTTTGCTTCATGCTTTATTTTAGGAAAACTCTTAAGCACTCCACCTACTTTTTGAAGGGGGGACTTACAGAAATGCAGGTTTGTTACCTGAGTGACTGCAGAACACTATGGGTATGAAATAAAAGAGCTGCAATTGGGGTCCAAAATAGGCATGCCAACCTGGAAGGGACGAGCTAAGCAAATTTATAGTAACTTTTTTTAATAGTATCTTTTTTTGGGGGGGGTGGGGGGGAGGGTGATTTAATGGCACAGATACCTAATTGGCTTTTTTCCACTTTTGGTCCATGTTTTCAATTAAGTAAAAGTTACCAAAAATAATGAGGGAATAAGTAGTCAAACATCTTCTAGGTAGACCTGCTCTTTGTTCATTGAAATAATATAGAATAACATGGTGCTTAGGAAATAATCTTTAAGTCCATTTGAAACTTAGTGACAAGACACAGTAACAGAATGAGAGTCTTTTCATGGAAGCAAGGTTCACACCCACCTGTATAATTCATGCATAATGTTTAATGACAGCCACAACTGCTGTACATGAAGTGCTGTTAGTGCTTTAGGGTAGAGCCAAGCCCAGGGCAGAGCATGAGCTGCAGGTAGGAAGTGCCCAGCAGGACCAACCCTAAAGACCTGCAGAGTGATCAGTCCCAGCCTGTTTAACTCCTCACACCATTAGCTCTGCGACCCTTATGCTGCCTCCTCAGGTTATCTCACTTTTTTTCTTAAGAAATAACTGCTTATCTTTAAAAACAAGGCATTAAAAAGTAGCTCATCCCACTGTTAGGGAGCAGAACAAGGAGACATCTCGGAGTGGAGTTACAGTAGTGCGTGTCTGGAAATCTGGGATAGATGCAAACACCAGACAGGCCAGCAGCCGAGTTCAGCAGTAGGAACATCTGCAGTTGATCAGCTGTCCTGTCAGAAGCAAACATTATTGGGGTTAGAGGGTTTCTTGGAGCCTAAGAATATGGGTTTGATTCAAAAGTCAAAGAAGTTTGTAGAAACGCTCCTGCTTTGGGTTTTGAATCCATCCCAAAGAGCCTGAGGTTCAGCCAACTTAAGTTTTAAAAGTTTTTATTCAGTTGGGTTTTTAAATTTTTTTTTTTTTAGACAAATGTGTGGCTTTGGAATAAAGGCATGTAATGGCCTCATATCTGTTTAAGTGAAGGAGTGATGTGAGCAGTGCCTGTTTAATGAGTAGATGCATCCTCTCTAACAGCAGTTGCAGGAGATTACGGCTTGTGCATAGACAGGGTATGGGTGGATTGCTGGGGATTAATTCAGCTGCTCACTGCAGTACCTGGGTACCTTCTTACATGTAAACATCCCATATGTATGTATGTCTATATTTGTTTTATTATACACATACATACGTACTCACACCCTGTGTTCTCACCATATCTCTCTAATAGCCTCAAAAACTCAGTAGCAGAAGTAGCAATTAGGTGAGTCATTTTTTAAAATGTTTGTGTTCTCTTACTTCTCAAATCTTAACTAAAAAGTGGATCTCTTGGCATTGATCAGTTTGGATGATACAGCTCCTTTAGATCCAATTGTTGTCTCCTCCCAAAAACCCCCAAAGGACGTAGAGCTAAAGCTAGACAGAAGTGTTCTTGTGTTCTCTTCCAGCACAGAGTTAAATCTGAGCATTTAAAGTTAATTTTCTTGGAAGATCTGTTGCAACCATTATCTTGTTCTTTCTTTGTAGTGAATTCACAGTACAATGCAAAATGAAAAAAAAAAAAAAAAAAAAGAGAAGGCATTTAATGTAGTATGTAAATATTGACCTTTTAAAATTAAAATGCTACTCAAAGTGCTTACAGTCAACCACATCTTAGCCATTTGTTAGTTTTTTTGTGTTGTCTTACCTAAATTTAAATGGATATGGTTCCATAAATGTTGATGTGTTTTTGTGTATATCTTCAAATTTTTATAAAGATGCTAGTAAGTCAATACATATATCCTGATCTGTGTATTATTTGTTCAGTTTTTATTAGCATAATTTTATAATTATTTAAATAGGCAACTCCAGGAGGTGGTTATGTGAAGTCAGCTTTTATTTTTTTCTTTTTTTTTCCCCCAAATTGTTTCATTTCCATCTTGTACCACTGGAAAATTCACTTCATAACTATTCATATTTTGCCTTGACTAAAATATTGAATTACCCATATGTTCTGTGGTATTTTAGTAGAATGTTCTACTTTTTTTTCTTTTTTCTTTTTTTTTTTTTAATTAAAAAACCCCTAAAACAACTCTGTCCTTTAACTTCTGAGGGGAAATACAGTGCACTGTCAGACCAAGGCACGGGATCTCTCTGAGTTTGTTCCATTGTGCTGTTTGCAGGTACAAATTAGGTCTGTGGTGTAATACTGCCCTCAAAAGTTGGGGCTGTTTTGGTTTCACAGTTTTGGTTTCACACTTAGGCCAGGTTGGTGCATCTCAGTGTTATCAGTGCCACACCTTATCAGTGCCACAGCAGCCTTGTGGTGTGGTGCTGGGGATGCTCAGGGTCCTTGCTGCAGGCAGGGGGATGAGGACAGGTCTGTAGCATTTCCATAGCCAGAGGGATGCTGTCCTCAGCCCACACATATCCCCAGTGTGACTTTGGGAAGGAGGAGTGGATACAAGCACCCCCCTCTGCATGGTATCCTTGGATATCTAGTTTATCCCCCCAGTTTAAATCTGAAGATATGCTTCAGGTTTCCAAATTTCTGTGAAGAATTCCTTCTAGCCTTTAAAATGCCAAGCAGACTGAGCATTTTAATTCACTTATGTTAGGTTTCCACTACAAGGATACAGATGAGAGTCAAACTGAAGGTTATTTCAGAATAACCTTAGAGGTCCTCGTAGTTTGTTGGGTTTTTTTTAATGTCATCTGCTGGGGATAAGAAAAAACCTTTTAATTGCTGCTAATTTTTTTGTCTTTTTTTAGACATAGTATCTTTTATCTGTGTGGCTTGAAATGATGCAGTTTCCCGGGAAGCTGCTGCAGGCACTTCCTGCTGTTTGCACTCAGTAACTGTGTGTCTGTTATGTGTGTGTGGGTGTCACCCTTGCAGCTGGGATGGCAGAGGGGTGGGAGGCTCTGGGGTTTCTTCTTTTGAGGGTTTTTTTGCCCTGTTTTTTTTGGGGGGGGAGGTTTGGGTTTTTTTGTTTTTTGTTTTTTGGTTTGTTTTCTTTTTTTGGTCTGCCTGGGAGATATCCTAGATTTGTCCTCTGGCATAGTATTGTGACGTTCCTGTCCTTTGTGTAGTACTGTGTCTGTGATGCAAGTCGTGGTACTTGAAGGTAGAAATCTGGCTTCACCTGTTCACTGTCAAAAAGGCATTTTTTGTTCAGAGAGACATGAACCTTTTTTTTTTTAATGCATTTTTTTGTGCTTTTGTTTTCACTTCTTTTTTTTTAGCATGGTAGATGAGAAGTTAAATGTAAAGGAAACAAATCCTGAACAGATTGCAGAAAGTTAGCTGTATTATAAAGGTCATTTAGGGTAACATAGAGCTTTTGTTTCAATGTTACCTTAAATCATGCCTTGTCCTCAATTAATTCATATACATAATACTTGAAAGTATTTTATCTTAAATTAATATCAAATCCTAAGGATTTTCTGTAAGGTTTTTTTGTAACCTGATTTTTATGGAGATAACTTACATGAGCACAGGGGCTTGTGTACAAAACCAGATTCATATTGGATCCTTGCGTATACCAACTTCTGGTATAATATGGTTGGGAAGGATCATTTTGTTCTTCATAATGCTGCTTTTGGCAGGGTTGGGTTTTTTAATTTCAAACAAACAAACTCCCTTTTCTACTTTTCTGCTTATTTTGGTGGAAAGTGTGGTCCTTATTGCACTAAAGAAAACCTCGAAGGAAAAGTTAATCTCACGGGGTCTTTAGGTGCCTGTGTTGCTCTCTGCTTTCTTGGTTGGATGCACTGATTTTTCTAACTAACTGGAAATGGGCTTTATAGATACACCTTTTCAACAGGTTACACTGCTTTTATTTTATGTAACAGCACTTGTGTTTAGTGGTTTTTACCATCTAAACTTTAAACAGTATTGAAGATTACAAATACTTTTGTAAAAGAACCTGTGTACAGTTAAATGTAGCTGTATTGCAATGTTGTGTGTAGTCACTTGGAAGATCACAGTTTCAAACACTGCTGTATTGATGTTGTGTTTGTTCAGGATTTTATTTGTGTGCATCTAATGGATTTTAATATGCATGGTATTTTTTTTTCCTAGTGTCTATCAGGCTGAGTTTGGAACCTCACAGTTTTATTTCTATGTTGAGAATAACAAAACAATTTGTTTGCAGGTTTTCTTTTTCAGATGATGAAACTTCTTTCAGCGGTTTAACTTCTAATTAATAGACATTTTCACTTACAGATCCAGCAGAGACCAGATGCTAACACTTATTTATTCACAGCTGATCTTCTGTACCATTGCATATAATTTTATTTATAAAGGAGCCCTTGGATTAAGTCAACTTCTCTTTTTCCTGTGGTACCCTTTGCCTCTCTGCTATGCTTCTTCACATTTCCATCTCATTTGCCCCCATTTTTCCATTTCCACAAGGATATTTGCATCCTTGTTACGTTCCTGCCCTTTTAATTCCCTTTTCACTCTCTGGTTTGTTTTTCATGTCTGAGTGCATTGCATTCAATATTTTGCTCTGTTTTCTGTTCTTCCAGCTCTTTTGAGGGTACTTGAACTCTAGATATCCTGAAATCTCACCATACCATACCATACCATACCATACCATACCATACCATACCATACCATACCATACCATACCATACCATACCATACCCACACTTTTCTTTGCAGACTTTGGTGCCTGAAGCTGCGGTTGCTTTGATACAGGTGTCACCCCTGGCAATGCTGCCCCTCCCAGGGCACTGGAGAAGCATCACTTCTAACACTTTTGCTTTGCAGTTTTACCCGTTCTGGGGAATGTAGACATTTCCTTTACATGCTTGAGCATTTAGCCAGGCTAAACAGGATTAACAACTATTTTATCCTTTTCACTTTTTCAGGAGCTCTGTTCTTGAATTCAGTGATAGTAATAGCACTTTTTGTTCTGCCATGTAGAAATACCAACACTGTCGACACGATCCTACCTCCTATTACTATTACTGAATGTGATCCTTCCTAACCTGTAAAGTCCTAAGCAGTGTGTATATATAAATATATACATATATATCTATATTTGGGTGTTCTGAGAATCATTTCAAATGTGCTGCTCTAATCTGGATTGCAGAGTTTGTTCATTAGCAGTTCAGGATATAAATTCAGCAGCCGACTGTATCATACTGACTGCACTGGGAGTGCATCTGCCTCATGTTTTCTACAGCATCATCTGCACAAGGTGTGCACTGCTGGTTGCTTGAGTGTAATACTGGACTATACCAAATCCTCCACGTGCATAAGAGATCTTTGTCATACCTATTTAAGTGAATGTAAAAATGGAAACACAAAGATGATCTCATGTACAAGTTTTTTTACATGTAATTCCGTGTTTGAAATGTGAACATGTAAATATATTTATTGTACCTAAAGTATGTCAATAAAAAAATTATCTTTATCATTCCCTGCGTTGTTGCTTGATGTACAACTTCAAACTTGTCGAAAAGGGCTTCACACACTGGATTATTTTACCGTTTTTATTATGGTATCATCTCTGGGCTTACTTTTACATCAGCAGTGTAGCACAGGGTTCTTCCCCAGTTGTGCAAAGATGCCACAGATAGAAACAAAAGTGGCTGAGGGTAAAAGTCTGCTTGTATGGCTGGTTCAAAGAGTCTGGAAGCTAAGAGGGGATCTTTTTTTAAAGAGGTGAAGTACATACAAGGAGGAAAGTTTGTGAGTGTTAAAGCTTTTCTGGTACTTCTTAGCCATACTGACATGTCTGATAAAAGAGCTCTGCTTTCAAATACTGCCTATCTTAATTCATGACATAAAGAGGAGCTCTTGGCAAGCTCAGTTTGGTCACCATCAGTTATTTCACAATTATATCAGCATAAATGGAGGCTAATTCCACTGCCCTGTTGTAGATGGAGAAAAGAGGTCAGAATCAGCTGTCTTGCGCTTCGAAGGGTTTTCCAGTAGTTTGTTAACATTATTCACAATAGAGGTAAAAATCCTGGCATCACTGGAAGTGGCACCTGTGAATCCAGTATGTACATTTCCAGGGAAGCATTGCTAGCTTGTCACATAATCACTGGGGTAGATCTCAAGAGAATGTTGGCTATGTGGGCAGACTGATGACACCCCAATCGGTTTGTTCTGCTGGTAGCTGATGGTGGACACACAGCAACCAGCACAGTGACCTTAGAAGGCTCATCAGGGTTAAAAAATTGCCTCTGATTCAGTGATTTAAATAGGGAGCCATGTAAGAATAGCCAGCTTTGTGATCAAAGTTACAACTTAGCTTTCAGCCTGTGATTTTGTCATGTATTAACAGTAGGAGCACACTGTAAATATCGTCTCTTCCACATCTCATCCTCCAGAGAAGGCTCCAAACCAAAGTAAACCTCACCAAAATCCCTCAAAACCCAAACTCAGTGAGTCCTATCTCCTCCCCTCCTTGTACCACCTTTCCCTGCCCCTGTCAGTCTGTAGTCTTGGGGCAGGAATTTGTGTTTTAGTGAAGCTGAAGCACTCCTGAGCATTGACTCCAGTCCAGTCCTGCCCTAAACTGAATGGATTGACCACTGCACAGCACAGGGGAAGAACAAGCTCCCTTTTCAAGAGGGCAGGTGAGCATTGGGCATAAAAGCCTGTTGGTCTTTAGAAGTTAAAACGTCCTGCTGATAAACTTGTAATTTCATAAGACTGCAGGATTCTTGCAGGGATGTGCTTTGAGAGCTGGAAGGATGACAACCAGGGAGAGAGGGATAAAATCAATGTGGCTAAAAAATAGTTACTGAGGGGATGGAAGGGGAGTGACCAAGGGAGGTGCAAACAAACCTTTAAAATCAAATCTTGAGATGCCTAGTGGTGTGCTTCAAAAATTTGCCTTGATTGATCTTAATTATTTGGTAATGATTTGGGCAGGAAGAGTTGGAGTATGCTCATCAAGCATGTTGGCAGATAGATGAGGGAGGGCTCAAATGAGGAGGAGGATCAGAGTACCTTAGAGGAATTGGATGAACTGCAGAATCAGAATAATAGGGGTGAGATTAAATTTAATCTTGCGAAGTGCAAGGCTATGCACTTTGGTATTAATAAATAAGGATTTTTGCTGTAAGAGTCACTGGGAAAAGAGAAGAGCAGTGAATTAATTGCAGATATCTGATCTGTAGATGGGGTGATCTGTGAGGAAAAAGACTAATGCCTTTTTAGGCTGGATGCATCAGGCACTTGCAGAATTGAGTTATTAACACGTGTATGTGTGGTATGAAGATTTAGTGCTGAACTTCAAAAATTGCAACCCAATCAACCACCTCCCTACTGCCCTAAGTAGAAATACCCTGTGAATATTTATTTTGAGAGGCTTTTTTGAATGGTTCATCTATCAAAAGATTTCCTCTACTTTTGCTCTAGACATTCAGCCTTTCAAAGACCAGGGCTTAAGCTACAGAAAACATCCTTAATTGGGTTCAATGAGAATTGACTGGTCACACGGTGCCACTGCTCCTTGGTTTCAGATGTCAATTCTGGTAACTGCTGAATATACATTAAATATTTTCACCCATCCGTGGTGCTCTGAAAAGATCCCAGGGGAATGTGTGCCTTCAACTGGTGAAAAATTAAAGATGCTGACCAGGAAAATTGTTCTGTGGAGATGCAGTTGGCGTTGGAGATGCTGTGGGGAGAACTTGGGAGTTAAGCATTTCTATTTCTTCAGATTCTGCTCCTGTATGCCACTGATTATTACCTAATTAACGATATTTTCATTACTGATGAGAGGATTGTCCTTTCATAAGAAGGATTTTAAGACAGCATGAGGATGGGCTGAATAGCCCCACAGCCTTTTCCAATCCTGTTTTCTAGGGTCTCAAGCAAATTAAACTGTGCCTTCTGTAACTGTGATGTTCCTGTACAGCGGCACAGAGTCTTCACTTGCAGCAAAACCAGTAAGAACAGAGGGAGGGGGTTTGGGAGACTTTTTCCTACATTTATCAATTGAGTGAGTCAGGTGCCTTCCACAGCCTTCGTTAACATGGATCCTACTGCAGGACTGGGAAAATGGGGAAATAGCTAAAAAAGCTTAAAAAAAAATAAAATGTGGAAGGCAGCTCTTTCATTTGTTTTGATAAGACTCAAAAGGTAATTGGGGTTTGGGATGCCTGGCTGCTCTCACATTCTTTGTCATTTTTTATAATTTGCTTTTTTTAAAAAAACCAAATTATTGCTATTATTATTAACGTTATTGAATCTGGCACTTCTGCAAACAGTAGCTGGGTGCAAAATATGAGTTATGGGGACTGGATACAGTTTGAGAACCCTAGCATTGTAAATATGTCCTTTCTCTATTTCTAGCCTGGACTTTTGTGTGGCAGTACCAGTCCTGGAAGCCAAATCCCAATTAACTGATGAGAAGATAATTCCTCTGTATATTCTCCATCTTAAATACTACCACAAAAGGTTCTGTCTGCCAAGTGATACCCACAGTTCCTACTGCTTTAAACCTTTCAGACAGTTTAAAGGTGCCAGCTTGTTGCAAAGGGGTGTGTTTGTTAACTTGAGTCAGGAAAATTCAAGGATTGCATCGAAATGAAGGAGATGTGGTTGTTTCCAAGTCTTTCCTGTGCTACTGTTAATCAGCCCTATCCAGAGGGAGGATGCACACTGCTCTTAATGGGGGTGAGGGGCAGGAGGAATGTAATCATCCCTCATCAGTGAGACCCTCAATCACTGCACTTGAAACAGCTGGGGGTACATAACCTCATCTTCATTTGAAAATTTTAGTACCTTTTCTCTGAGCTGCCTCCATTTTATGCCTTTTTTTTTCCTTCCTCATAAATTTTTATGATTTTTTTTTTTTTTTAAGAAGAAGAACTTATAGGCAAAATGGCAGAGACCGTGTGAAATGTGGAAGAGCTAAAAGGCTATCAGGGTGGTAAATGAGGCTAAATGGTTCTCTGCCACCAGCTGTGTAGAGTTCAGTGATTGAGTCTGGCTGACAAGAAATAATTACCCCCTCTCAGGGAGGTGAAATGGGTCCTCACACTGTGAATGCTGCTGATGAAGGGGCTGTCCTGGAGCAGGCCAGGATCCTTTCCGAGGGTTTTTATGGCACATCTTGGCAGCTTGAATCCCGTGCCCACATCCTGCACTGAGATTTTCTTCCACAGGGAAATGTCCTTCAGTGACTCAGCACATCCCTCCTGCTCCCGGGGAGGTTCAAAACCCTGACACAACACCTTGCAGGGGTGAGCCCAGAGCCAAGATATTCCCTGCATTATTGATTGAAACTGGCAAGTGTCTCTTAGCCTGTTTTATTTCAAAGCAAGAGCCCTCGTGTTTCCTATTGCAATTAGGGTGCATTAGGATCTAAAAGCACCTGGCTTTTTTTTTCTTGTCCAATCAATTGCAAGGAACAAATATGATGAGTGCATTTGTTTGCAAGCTGGAGAGGAGGAAAGGAAAGGAAAGGAAAGGAAAGGAAAGGAAAGGAAAGGAAAGGAAAGGAAAGGAAAGGAAAGGAAAGGAAAGGAAAGGAAAGGAAAGGAAAGGAAAGGAAAGGAAAGGAAAGGAAAGGAAAGGAAAGGAAAGGAAAGGAAAGGAAAGGAAAAAGACTTGTGGTGCTCCAGTCTTAAACCTGCATCTTCACAGATCATGCTGGAACCTTTAAAAAACCCCACAGATTGAACCCTAAGTATTTTGAATATGCAAGAAACATGAATTCAAACACAAAAGCATGATGGCAATGGCTTGAATACCTCTATATTTCCCTGGCTTTATTAGCTCTGTCACTGGTCTGATGACAATGCAAACACTTTGGATATGCTGAAAATGATGTATCTGAAATCTAATTAATTTTTACTGTGCAAGAGCCCATCCAGGGTCATGCTGTGTACCTGCCTGAGGGAAAATAGGTTCCATCTCAGGGCAGCTCAGGAGGGTAGGAGGAGGCTCAGTCCCCGTCATTGCCATCACTTTCCTGGTTTCTGCAGGAGATGGTGGCCATGCTCACCAGATGGCTGCCGTGAGCCACCGTGGTGCAAACAGGGCTTTTTTGCAGTGAGGGAGCAGCTCAGTGAGGCTCTGCATCAGTCTCTTGTTTCATTGCTCCTCTTTTATGTGGCTGTTTCTGGTGAGACACTGCGTTTTGAGGTGAGAATTTTACCCGTGAAATGTCCAAGGTCCTGTGGGTTGTAACAGGCTGGTTTGTGCATAGTGTCACCAGTTTGGCCTCCTCCTGCTAAGAGGTGCTGCCTTCTTGACTTCTTCCCCCTTGGTTTGGCCTCAGCAGGAGATGGAGTGGGCACACAAGGAGGTGTGTAAGAGATTGCTGAGCCCCAGAGGCAGCATCCTCTGAGCATCTCTTACCTGGCAGCGGCTGCCTCCTCTCTTTCCCCTTCCTCTCATGGCACTTAAATGAAGCAGGGGATTTACTGGGCACAGAAGTACTTGTCTTATCAAAATAGTATCAATAAATACCCCAAGAAGTCTAAAAATACCCTAAAAGACCCCAAAAATCCCACAGACAAACAGCCAACCCATCAAATGAAATGACCCAACCAGGAAAAGCTTCTGTCTTCCCACCCACCATCAGTTCCTCTTCACAAGCTCCTGGTCACCAGCAGCTCTCCCAGCTTGGTGTGTCTGCTAAAAACATGAACACTGAGGACAGACTTTCCCCATGTGAGCCCACAGTGGCAGAGCCTGATGTTTGTATCATTCCTTAAATGCCTTTCAGTAGTACTCAGCATCATCTTCTCCATAATTTTTCCAGGAACTGATGTTGAACTAAGGGTCTGTAGTTCCTTGGGTTTTCCCTCACACCAATCTTTCTGTAGATTGAAATAACATCAGTAGGGACCTTCCCAGAATTCCAGGACTTTTAGTAGGCGAGGGGTGCTACCAGCTCCTTCAGAACTCCAGGATGAATCCTGTCAGGTCCCAAGGACTTGAGAGCATCCAGTTGCCACAGCTGGTCCTTACCATGGAGGAGACAAACCAGACCCCAGATCTCCATCCACAAGGGTTTGGCAGGAGGGTGAGGGAGACCTCAGGTGAAGGTGATGCTCATCCCAAGGATCAGGAGGAGACCCAAAGGAAGGTGAGGAGGCCTTACAGGCCGTGGGGTCAAGGTGTTGAAGGCAAGAATTTTTGAAACATCAAAGCAAATTAAAAAATGCTGGCACGTTCTAGTCAAGTCTTCTGGGTTGTATTTAAAAGTGCAGAGTGGAAAACATGATGGATGGAGCCTTTTCCATGAAGGTGATGTCTATTTACAAGATACTTGGGGTTGCTTCCTGAGTGGAGGTGTGGAGTCACCCCTGACAAGATCTGTGAAAACCAAGTGTCACGAACATCCTCAGATTTTTTTTTTTTTAGGTTTTCTTTTGTTGGTGAAGGAATCTTGAGGAGGATGTCCAGTGTGGGAGACAGTGAACCACTGTTGCCAGCTCTGTGATTTTTTTGGCCCTGGTTGCAAGAACTCATGCTGGGCATGAGGGTACAAGGGCTTTTCTTCTTTCTCAGCCTCATAAAATTAAGTAAGTCTGGTATACGTCCTTCAACCACACCTTTGCCCATCCCCAGGCCAGAAATCCATGATGCAATTCCCTGAGAAATTCTTCCCCCAGGACTTCCCACTCTCCTCCCTAACCCTCCACCCAAACTGTGCTGCCCCTTCTAGCACAGCCACTGGGATTGGGGAGCTTGTCCCACCTCAGAAGGGAAACCTCCTTCCCAGGAAGAGTCTGTGCCCATCTCTAACCCCTTTTATGGGTTAGAGATCCATTTGTAGTGCTTATCTTCCCCTTCCTCCTCCTGTCTCCACAGTAAGATTTGATGATGGAGGGACATGGAGTGATGGGGTGGGCACAAGCCATCCTGGGCCACCAGGGAGAAGAGATAGTGAACGAGGTGTGGGTTGTGCTGGAGTTTTGGCTGCTCATGCCAAGCCCAGAAGTGCCAGGAGAGGTGCCTGGTGTGCTGTGGGGTGTGCAGTGGGTGGATGAGTTGCCCAGCTGGGCACTGCCAAGCTTCCCAGGGGAGCAGAGGGTAGGGAGAGCAAGATCGTGTTTCCCACAGGAATCTGGTCCTTGTGCCATGATTTGAGAAATCTCTAAGGAAACACAAAAAAACCCTCTCTTGTTGCAGTTTTATATCAGAATTGTTTTCACCAAATGTCCCAGAATATTCTCAGAGAACCAGTTTTAACATGTGATTTTGGAAAGGGCGTGAAAAAAATCTTGTATCACACTGAGCCAGAGACGTAACCAGACTGAAACCCGTTTACAGGAACTAATTACCAGTGTTTTGGGTAGGGTTTTTTTCTTATTTTTTTCCTCCTGGCATCCCCAACAGTCTTTAGACAGAAGCATGATGAACAGGCAAGGAAGGAGGCAGCTCTGGAAACAGCCTGCTGCAGTCTGGGCTCTGGGAAGGGCATTCCTTGCAGGACACAACTCCTGCCACACTCGTGTTCCATGCCAGCCTTCCTCCTGGTGGTAAATCACAGTGTCATAGAACTACAGAGTGGCTTAGGTTGGAAAAGACCCCTGAGATGCCAAGTCCAGGTGTTAACCCAGCACTGCCAAGCTCACCACTAACCAGGTCCTCAGGTGCCACATCTACATGTCTTACCCATCTTACATGTACATCCCCTCCAGGGATGGGGACTCCACCACTGCCATGGGCAGTGTTCCAGTGCTTGACAACCCTCTCTGTGAAGCAATTCTTTCTTAAAATCCAATATAAACCTCCCTAGTGGAACTGGAGGCCACTTCCTCTTGTGCTACCACTTGTTCCTTGGGAGGAGACCGACTCCCACCTGGCTGTGACTTCCTTCCAGGTGGCTGTAGAGAGTGATAAGGTCTCCCCTGAGACTCCTATCCTCCAGATTCAGATCAGGTAGAAAACAATAGTTTAACTCAAGTTTGTTGCTCAGTTGAAGCGTTTGAGAGATGCCAGAGCCTGGGACCTGTGTGGCAGTACAGAAGATTAATGCAGGGAGAGGTGAGAGGAACAAAACAAGACTGCTGCCACAGAAACTCCTTTACCTTCTGTCAGAGGGCAGGAAAAACCATAACACAACATGAGTCCACTGAGACTATTTCTTCTTCTTGCTTCATGGAACGAAAAATTACCAGGCCCTTGTGCTGTGAGACATTTTAGGACCAGTGTTGTCTATTGGAGCTGAGTAAAGTCCTGTCATACTAACCTGGAAAAGGAGATTTGGGTCACAGTGGGAAAGAGGGGCAACAGCTGCAAGATGGTCTCCATACTGCTGGCTGCTTCCTAAATGAGCTTCATTATACACGTAATTAAAGGAAGAGAGTTGAATGCTACTTAGCCATGTTTTAGGGGTATTAATTTCAAGATTAAGGGCACCTGGAGATTAAATGAATTAACTCACAACCGAATCAGGTTAATTGTCAGTTTCTTTACCTGGAATGCAGCTGAAAATGGGAAGGTTTTAGTTCAATAATAACTGTGGATATATTAAAGAGCAGGTTCTTGAACCGAAGGAAGCAGAGAAATGGAGAATTGGGCACCACTCTGGACAAGGAAAAAGCTGGGTGGCAGTGTGGGCAAGTTTGGCCAGGCAAAAGTCCCTCCATCACACTGGGAAGAAACTGGGCTCTGGCTCTGAGCTGTGCAGGTTGTTTGTCCATGCAGGAACCACCCAAAATTGGACCCTGCATCAGGGCCTGCCCTGGGCATCCTTCTGTGGTGGGGTGCTGCTCTTGGACAGGAGCAGAGCTGGCCTGAGGCTGCCTCAGCAGCCCAACCTGGCTGAGGTCACAGCTGCACTTCCCACCCACATCACATCAGCTCTGACTGCAGTCACCAAAAATCACATCAGCCATAAGTGAGTGTTCCCAGGCACCTGAGCTGGACATCTCATCCAAGTGTGCACATCTGTCCTGGAGCTCTTTCCTGCCAACCCCTGTCCTCTGGGCTGGACATGCCTGATTTAGCAGAGCCTGGGTTGGGATGGGTATCTTCAGTGTGACCCTGACCTCTGCTCATATCCTGACTGCTGTTTCAACACCCAGAGGTCAGGCTGGTCAGCCCTGAAAATCTCTCCTGACATATAAGTGCAAGCTAAACACTGCTTTAAATAACAAGTAATTAGCTGTAGAGGTATGTGTGAAACCTGTTGAAATTCCTGGAGAGATGTGATGTGTTGCTGAATGTTTGTTTTTCCATGGGTGCTGTGAGTGACCAGAGTAAATGTACATAAAGGATGAGCAACCTTCCAGCAGAGGACCTGTCTCTAATCCTCCCTCTTTCAGAGTACACAACCCCCTGACTTTCTTCCTATGTCTCCATCATCATCAGACTCACTAGAAGTCTAAGCAAAAAAAAACATCTTCAAAACCTCATTTTTCCTGTGCCTATGTGCTTCTTCCCAAAGCTTTTCCCCAGCTCTGGTGGAAATGCCTCACCTGACACCTCTTAGCATCATGCTGGATTTCTGCACAGGCATGCTACATTCCTGATGGTTATGTGGATGTGGTTAATTCCTGTAGGACTCTGTTCCCCCTTCCTGCCTCCCATTTCTAACAGGAATAACTGTTTTTACTCACAAGGAGCACCTCTGATTATCATTTCCTCATAATTTCTATTACTTGGTCAAGGTTGTCTCATGCTTCCTGGTGAGTATTTTGGTCATATTTATTGACAATGTCAGCTTTCCTCTTGTCACCCACCATTACACACTCCTAAATTTCTGCCAGGGCATTAGAGTGGATAAGTGAAACAATCAATGTGCTGGGAAATCCATTTGTCTCTTCCTTCTATTTTCACAGTGAGCTCTTCACAGCCCCTCACTGCCAAGCCTTCAGCTTGCCCATCAGCCCTGCTTGTTTCCATCCTCTCGGACTGAGGTAGCACATACTAATGTGACATCACTGCAAATTCACCTCAGATCAATTGTTTTCTCTAAAATTAGAATAGAATTGCTGACTTTATCAAAGAACTGTTCCACATTAACTGGCCCAGTCTGGTACTATATATCCCATTCTCTGTTTGGCTCTCAATCTTTTATCCTTTTTTCTTCTAAAATCTCTGCTTTTTGTGCAATACCAGGGTCAAGACATTTGGCTTGTGCTTGCTCAGTCACTCTCTTCCCTACCACAAATTAGAGTTTCTACTTTGACAGTTGCCCTGCCAACACAGGTGATTTGATGGACCTGTGCAGCATCATCCTCTCTGGATGTGTCATCTCAAATGCTGGTTCCTGTCTGCTCTTGGGTGGAGAGCAGCGAGACTTCTTGGGTAAGGGCTTAAAGGGTCAAATTGAATTTCTGTGGTGGATCCAGTAATTTTCTACATGTATCCATGAGCCATTTCTCTCTTCCTCCCATGTCCAGTATCAGCATTCTCCTGGAAACCACAGCAAGGTGCTTTTCAAGCTATTCTTCAGATATCTTTGACTTGCTCCTCTCTGCAGGGTGAATGAAGCTATCCCTGCACAGCTCCATCTTTACCTGGGCATTTCAACAACCTTTAGGTTATTCCAACTCAAATTTGAGCTACAAAACCTGATTTGTAGTAATTTTCCTTGTAAACCTCCAAAGAGATTGGCTTCTTTGCTGCTCAGAGGCTTGCCAGCTGCTCTCCAGGAGTGAGGTCAGCCTGCAGTTATGTGTCACATTCTGCCTTGTGCAAGGGTGCAAGGACTGAAGAGGACTGGAAATGAATTTTCAACACTTTACAGGTATCACAAAATTGGCTAAATCACAGATTCAGGCCAGGAAGATACAGGGAGAAGAGCCAACACCCCCAAAGAGCTCCACCATACTTTCAGGCATTGTCCTTTCCATTAGTGTTAGGTTTTGTTGGTAAGCACTTTTTTTTTTTTTTTGCTTTTGGACACAAAAGGTGCCTGGCAGCTTGTGCAGCCCCACCAGGACCAGGGAACTTTGAGTTGTTATAATATTTTGACTCATTTCTCTCTGGCAGGAGGGAAGTCTGGAAGCTGTTTCCATTTGGAATCCCCTGCAGGAGATGCTGGGAAGGAGCTGAAGGGACTCCTCAGCCCCAGTGTTTGCCCCTCCTCTCTCTTGCTTCTTCCTTTGACATTTCTAAATTCACTCTTGGTTACCAAGGCAGAAAACCCAAACCCCCACAGATGGTTGTGAGGAATCTGCAGGAGCACATTGAGCAGCACTGATTTCTCCAGGCTGTTTGGGCAGTCTCTGTTCCTGCTCCCCACCATTGCTTCCAGTCCCAATGAATTCAGCAAGATATTTTCTAAGGAACAGATTGTCAAACTCCTTCCCTTAGGAAAACTTTCCTTCAAACAGCAGTGAGCCTTTTACAAAATATTTAACTCCACTATGTTTCTCCTTCTTCAAGCAAGTGTCCATGGAGGACTAGGGTGACACATGCTCTTGTGGACAGGCTGAGCTGGGTGGGCTGGTACTCAGCTGGCTGGTTTACACTTTTCTATAGTTTCCAGCATCAAAGAATTGAAGTGTTCCACTCTGCTACTTTTGAATCATCTCCTGATCCCAATTTCAACTGTGCAAACTTTACCGTGACATAAATACAAGAGCAAGTTTTATTTTAATTTCCTTATTTCGTTTTTTTTTACATTTCACCTTCACACATTTAACATTTCTGCTGCAGACAATGAAGGCCAGAAGATAACTTGAAAAAACCAACACAATCTGGAATTGATGTGCAAACACATGCACACAGAGTCAAATTTAAAAATGCCTCTGAGGATATTCAAAACAAAATAAAAGTTTAGTAAAAATATTCTAAATGATCAACCTATTATGCCATGTTGTTATGTGAGAAGTTCTGTCATCAAGACAATATTTCAGCAGCTTTAGACAGATGAGATTTCTAAAGGGGATTTCTAGTTTGTATTTGTTTTTAATTTGGGGTTTGGATCACAGCAGCAGAAACAATTTGTTTTGTTTTGTATTTATGGCTGCACATGTTTAAAATGGTAAATCTGCACTGACCTATTAGACCACAAAAGTGAAACTAGCTTCTGTATTCTCATTCCTTAGCTGGAAAAATAAACCCACAGCATGCATGTGTAAAATAAATTCTATTTTTACAGCTTTCAGGATTGGTAGCCAAAGGCTGTGCAAGTATTTGGATTATCACAATCCTGGCTTTAAAAATAGGAAATGGTTCTTTACCAGAAAGTGATTCTTTCAAGACAAAATGCATTTTTCTAGCTGCTGCCTTTCATTAAAATGATATCATTTGATCCAAGATGAAAATGAAATTTATAAGGAGCTTAATAAACTGTGGATGGTTCTTTGTGAAAGAAATTAACTGAAGCACAGAAGAGTTCTGGTTTGGTTTAACACCAATAAAGATCCCTCAGCCTAAAAGATAATTCAGAGTTAGCACCAGATCATCCACTGCTGAGCCCTCTGCTTTTTCTTACCCACCTGTTTTTATTGGTTTTGCTGCTCACAACAAATAAAAATGTTTCCATTCAGTCTCTAAGCCTTAAAAGCAAACAGAGATTGAGTCATATTTGACTTCACACAGAAATGTGGTTGGGACCTGTTGCTTGACCCCAGTCACAGCTCTGTAGAAGGTTTACCCAGGCAGAGCAGAGCCTGGGCTGGGACTCTCTGGTGGCTGGATTCATTACTGGAAGACAAATAGGTTTTCTCTGGCTGATTTCTAGACCTGGACAAACACATGCAATCATTTTACTCCTTCAAGTGCTTCATGCCTCAGGATGGAGGAGGCTGAATTCAGAAGATGCTCCTGAGCATTGGCAGGTGAAATCATATGTTGACCAGGTCCAACCTGGGCATTTTTGGGGTAAAGAGCAGAGATTTTTAGGAATACAACCTGGTTTTACACAATGGACAGCCCAGAGAGGCAGGAGGGTCCCCAACATCCCTGACAAGGCTGGCGGGGCAGGCAGAGGGTCAGGCAGACAGTGAGTCTGGCAACACCCATTGCAAAACTCCTCATTTCCACGTGAAGTCCTTCTGAAATATGTCTTAGGAATGTCCCAAATAGTACTGGCTGGTGGGAGTGGAAGATGCTGATAAATCCAGGGGAAAAAAAAGGATCTTTATTGCAAGTGGCTGATCAGCCTGGCACTGACCACAACAAGGGAGCTCGTTCTATTGCTGGGGCTGTGGCACAGCCTCCGTGAAAATTACAGGGAATGCAAAATCAGCCCTGGAAATGACTCAAAGAGCAATTTGCTCTCAGCATGGTCATCGTGGAGAGCTGACAGCAAGGAGAGAGAGCAAGACAGAAGCAATGTTCTTGTCCTTCTTCCTGCAGATGTCAAACCTCATGGTCTTTAATGGACGTAGAGATAGGGCAGGAAAGAATCAGGGGTCAGAGATTAATTTTTTGAAACATGAATGAAACCAAAGCAGCTGGGTGAGTTTTCTTCTGGTAGGAATAACATCCTGGGTTTCACCCAGCTCTGATTTAGAGATGGACACATCTAACCTATGAAAGAACTTGTTTTTTAAATATCTACATTGTGAGTCCCAACAGAGCTCAGAATCTCCTGAGCATCTCCTTCGTGCCCATCCCAGTCTCCTGTTCCAGAGGAATCAATGATTTTTTCTGCCTTCGCCGGCCCTGAAATATCCCTGGGGAATACTGGGACAGAGCATACAGCCATCTCGCTGCTGACAGATCTTCTCCTGCATTGCCTCTGAATGATGACATCCCATTTCTAACCCCCTTTGGTATTGATTTTCATGGTAAACCGACACAATTTGGCTGATACACAATTTTCATTTCCCCCACCGCTGATGAATTGTAACATCCTCTCTCTCTATGCTCTTTAAAAAAAAAAAATCTTAATAGTCTGGGAGAGAAAAGGTGACCTTGTAGAGGTGATAATCTCTCTGTTTGAACCTGGGGATGGCTTACCCCACAGCAACACTGCACACTCCCTACACAACTGGTAATAATTTTGTGAACAGCCTGTGACTGTTCCAAAAAATAGGAACAAATGAGTTAAATCACAAATCTAGTGCACTTCCTATCCTGTATATTACCAAAGAACAGCACGTCAGCAGTGCCAGAAGACACATGGATGATAAGTTACTAATAAATTCATTGTGTTGCTGATTTTTAACAGACTGACAAAAACACTCCTTTTAACAGTGCACAGCTTGCATGAGAAGAAACGGTAGAGTTTGGTGAAATATTCTACACTTGAATTGTAAGAATCGCTATTGTAAAGGCTGTTAATTGCCACAATTTTGCATTAATCGGGTATTGATTGCATTTTTACCAGCTGAAAGAGCAGCACACATCCCCTCTCACCCTCTGAGCTCAGTGCAGGCAGCTGCCGAGCTGCACGGTTAACAGAGAATCACTAGAGGTCACTTTGATTCCACCTAATGCAACAAAGCCTGAACGGTCTGGGGTTTTGTTTCTGCCTTTTTTGTTGTTGTTGTGAGACACTTTTTAAAAGCAGACTCTTTTTGCACACGTGGATAAGACTTGTTAATAGAAGCTCCTTGGGCTGAATTTTATTCTGGTGTAAAGAGTGACACTTTGAAGAAGTTTATAAAGCTGTGTCTATATTCATCAAGAGGAAATTTGGCCATGAGTTTCTATTTTAATATGAAACATTTTCTACCGGATTTGATATTCCTAATAGCAGATGTCATTATTTAACTTTCAATAAATAGTTCTGTCCCGTCAGGATCCATATAAATAGGAAAAAAATAGCTCCAATGCATAGCCTACAAGAAGATATTCCAATTTTCCTGCATTTCCAGTTACACCCTAATGAGAAGTAACATTTAGGTGTATTTCATTCCTTGCTTCATTTGATTAACAAAGTACAGACATTTCCTTGCTAAGAGAAAAAAACACCCCTAAAAAGGAATACCTTGTGATCAGGCAAAATACACCCCTGCTACAAAGAGCAGCTCCAAGGGGAGTCCAAACTTGGCCCTTTTTCACAGTTGTAAAGTGACAATCTGGTCCCTCCTTGGAGATCTATAGGATGAAATCTGACTTTTCTTTCATTTTGGACATTTGGGACATTTAGTCCTACCCTGGAAGCTTATTTTGTCACAGATTCACAAGTGCCTGAGCCCCAGGTGAGGAACCTACGGCACATCTCCCTCAGCAATGGCATCACTGCTGTCCAGATGCCTCATGCTGAGTCCCTGATGGGGAAGGGGCTGCACACAGACATCCCCCCTGCCCTGAAGACCAGCACCATCCTGCCTGTTTCTAAATGCAGTTGGTTTAATCCTGTTTTGGGAAAGGCATAAACACTTTGCATGCCCAGAACCTTGGGGGAGCTTAGGTCCTTCCTGGTGCACAAAGGTCAGCTTTGGCTGCAAACAGAAGATGCCACAAAGCTACACCTTTTCTTCTGTACCTGGTATTGTTCAGCACCTGCTGGAAGGCACCAGAGCACCTGAGGTATCTCCATCACCCCATGCACTGGTGGGTACCAGCTGCATCCCTTCCGTGGTGGCACCACCAGCTCAGCACTACGCTGCTCAGCACTGACAAAAGCAAGACACGGGAACTGATTTGCAATTAAAATATTTCAGAAGGGCTCGTCCCATATCCTGTGCTCAGGATTGTCTGTATTTAGGTTTGGGAGAAAAGGACAACACCCAAGATCCCCAGAAGTCCCAAGCAAGAAGTCTGCTTTGTGTGTCAGGGCAAGCCTCTGTCCATGCCTTCTTGCCTTGGGGAGCAGATGGTCTTGGTCTCCTGTTATCTCTTCTGGAAACACATCACCCTTTCCACATTTCACACATTAAGGGAAATTTCTTTCCAGGGACAGCTCCCCATGGTGCTCCCTCAGCCCCCCACAGCTTTTTATCCTCACTGCAGTGCATGTCCCACTCTAGATCGCATTAAGCAATGTGATGAGCACCCCTCCCAAGAGCATCTATCTTCTCCCTTCCTTCCTCCAGGGGAAAATTGAGTGGGAATAGTTTTAATTAACTACACTGTATGTGCAGAGTGTTTATACCTACGCAGGCAAGGCTGAACAAGTGTGCCATGCTCTTGGAAAGAGAGGCATGGAAGTTTGTGGCCTCTCTGAAGTTCTAATCCTGCAGTGGAGAACCAGCTCCAGAGAAAGGTCTTGGTTTGGACTACACTCTGGGTTAGCCCTGCACAGAACAGAGAGCGGGGGGGAAGTGTGGGCTCAGAGCTTGGTCACTCTGCAGAGCCAAGGAAAGTCTGTGTGCAGCCCACACCAAGACCACTGGATGAGACAAAGATGCTCCAGATGTAGCCTGGGACCTCATGGGGAGCCTCTGCAGGAGGCTGACACGACATTTTGGGCAGGATGCAGAAGTAAAGTTAGGGCACCTACATTCAGACATATTTACAGCTGTCTCTGTGAGCTCTTGGTGTCTCAGCTCACTTGTTAGTCCATAGAAATCTTGTCCATCCAGACTTCTCCAGCCAGCAGGGATCTCCTCTCCATGGAGGTACATGGAGACACAATCAGAAGCTAAAATAATTTCTTAGCCTTGATCTGGCTAAAGCCTTGTGGGTCCTCCTTGTGATGTATGTGTGTAATGCAGAGTTTTACACCATGCAAAAAGCCAGCTGTCCTCTTTTCCAAAGGTGTTTAGAATGGACTTAAAAATCAGGCAGGAAACATGTTTATTTTATATATAAGGATGCCTAATACTGGCAGCTGTGAGACATCTAGAAATTAAATGATTTTTTACCAATGTATAAATTAAAAAGTCTTTCAAATAGTCTGACTATCTGTCAGTAAAGGTTTTGGATAGTCCCTGCATTTCACCATGTGCCCACAGAGGAGATCCCTCAGAGTGGCACATGGGCAGTAGGTGATTCATTGTGTTTCTCATCATGTTGACCCCACAAAGTGTGGAAAAGTATCTTCAGAGATGTTTTTCTGCCCATCTCTGGTAAAGTCAGGGAGACAACAAGTTACTTGCTCAAAGTCAGAATAAGCCCCACCAAAGGGGCCAGGACCAAACCTGGTTCACTCAAAACCCAGCATTGTTCTGGCAACTTGTTTGTCTGTAATAAGGAAATTTTTTTTATTGTTTTCTCCTTCCTATAGCTATTTATATTTTCAGTTCATAACCAGTGGTTAATATTTTCAAAGCAGTCAAGCATGTGCTCACCCACACAGAAGATGTGACATTCTGCTGTGCTACCTAAGAGATGCTCCCCATGATATTCAGGATCTTTCTTCTTTCTGCAAGGATCAGTGGGGAGTTGCTGGCAGAGGACAGGAAAGATGCTCTGCTGCCTTGGGAAGAAGCTTTTGCTGAGTCTACTACACTCTGCAAGGCTCTGGGTGAGTTTGCAAAGCTGTTACCTTCTCCTGAAGATGCCCCATGTTGAATTTTCATGGATTTTTTTTTTTAACTGAATTTAACCCTCTTTTTCAAAGTGCAGCTAAAAGTTCCTAAATACATGTGTTAAAACTTATCGCAGTCTGGATCCAAGACTGGTATTTCGTGCCTCCTCCTGTGCTGTTGTGCAGTGACAAAGTTCCTGGTGACTTAAGTGGGAGAGAGGCTGTGTCCTGGGAGACAAAACTTAATTGAGTGTAATACCACAGGGCACGTAAAGTAGGACAACACAGTCTGACCTCATTTTGCCCATACATAACCCTGCTGACATCAGTGGGAGCTGCACATATGCAGTCAGGAGGTGACATGAGCCCACTCTTGGCTGCTCTAGGAAATTCTTGCTTGCCTGATAAATTCTATTATTTAATGGTGCAATATGAGAGCGATGGATACAGCTGGTAAAGCTGAGCAAACACAGCTCAGCTCCCTGCTTGTTTGAAGTTGTGGAAAGACTTCTTTTGACGCTGGTGGTTGTTGGATTGAGCCCACAGTACACAGTGATTCATAATCATTTTCCTCAATGAAAGCAACTAGGTTGGTTTGTTGTTATTTGTGGGATCACATACTCATTATTTGCAAATATTTGAGTGGCAGTTGTACTTTCTGATGCCTGTGAACCCCGGAGCTTCCATTGGTGTTAGCACAAAATGGTTATTCACACAAATACTGTGCCAGAACAGACTTGTCTGATACTGTGCATTTATTACACTCCTGTTTCCAGAAAAGCTTTGCTGAGTAGAAAGGGCATCATTTGGCAAAGCCAACAAAGCTTACACTAAACCAGTAACTATTCCAAGAAAATCGTTCATGAGCAATCCTGAGACTAATATTTATTTGCATTCATCACTGTCTAATAATTAAAACCAGTTCTTACTGCTGTAGAAAACAGGATGGGGCTGACTTACGAGAAGAGGTGAGCTGGATGAGTGAGGTTTCAGCTCTCTGCTCAGGGCAGGCTGCAGGAGCAGTAGCAGAGCTTGGCAGAGCTCTGAATGTCCCAGATTCTGAGTCTGGGATTTCTTAAAACTAATCTTGTTTTAACTCTTTGGTGTCCTTCCTCACAGAATAAATGCAAGGAGAATATAAAGGTTGATTCTTGATAGATGGGATGCAAGGCTGCTGTATTTAGTAAAACTGTTAGCTTATTTAACAATACCAGTTACTCAGAGGGATGGAGCCCCTCCACCCTTGCAGACATGTGGGACCTGACAGAGGGTGGCCTCCAGCAGCTTGTTCTAAGCAGGCCCAGTATGGGCTGAGATGAGACCTGGGATCACCAGAGGCTGCTTACAGGCTAAACTGCTCAAAAAAAAGCCCATCAAATGCTTTAATGCTCCAAACTAGCCAAAGCCTGATCTGTATCCTGCTTGCAAATAAGTTTCCTCCCCCCAGTGAAAGCCTACAACAGGTCTGTGACAGTGTCTGTCATGAGACCAAAAGGAAGTTGCTGTAATTACACACAGATGTATCATCCACCCCCTTGCAGAGAATGCCATCAAAAGTCTCAAAACTTGGAATGATACAGCACTCCCAATGGTTTCCCTGTGAGCACATCCCCTTTCCAAGGGAGACATCCTGGTGTCCCAGAGGTCTGGTCCAGGCAAGCTTTGCCCCAGAGATGGGCTGAGGAAGAAGGGATCCCTGTGCCATTCCCAGAGTCCAGTGGGCTGGGCAGAACTGCATGAAGCACACGGTGTTCTCAGAGCATCCCTGATCCCCTGTCCATGCCCAACCCCTCCTGCCCTTGGGCAGTAGCCAGATGTGAGTTTGGTGGCCACGGAACCCTCTGTGGTCACGCCACAGAGCATCCCTTGTCACCTCTCCTCCTCAGTAATACAAACGGACATTTGTTCACACCAAACTGAGCAAATCTAATATTTATTTCACATTTAGGTCACAGGACATCAAAACAAATATTTTTACCCCAAACAGATTTCCTGACCTTGTGGTTTCACTCCTGATTTACAGTAATATTTGTCCAAAGAGATGTCTTGCTCTCACTTAAAAATGAAAGGAAAAGAAGGTATACAGGGTCCTGCACTTGGCTTTAAGGTGCACAACTAATGCCTGTGCACTCAAATCACCTCTGCATGCTGCTCTTGATTTCACTGGAACCAGGACAATATCATTAAACTCATATTTCCTGGATTTGTTCACTTCTTTTCATCCCTGAAAACCAAAATTATTTAAATACATAAGCCTAAACACCCCAAATGCAAAGCATTAAAAATTATATTTAACAATCTTGGCACAAACAGTGGCTGTGGGGCTCCTATCAGATCTGAGACAATCCCATTGCTTGTAAAAATGCATTTTTTAAAGATGATTTTTTTCCCTTTCAGCCTGCTTAGGCCAAGGATCACATTAACGCTGCTCCTTTGAAAGCTCTGAAGGGCTCTGTACATGGAAAATTGACTTTTTTTTTCAGTTAAGTTTGAACTAGTTTTAAGGCAGAAACTGCTGAAGAGAGAATTTCAAAAGCTTAAGAAATCTAGTGGTCCCTTATGGCTTGCAGTAATGAGTAAGATAAAATGCTCTTTCTGGTTTCCTTCCCCCTGTAATTGAAATAAATGCTGTACTGAGGCTGCAAAACTGCTGCCCAATTATCACCCAACCGGGCTGATTTACATCTCCTGCTCAGCCTCGGCGTGGTGTGAAATGCTCAGGAGGGCCAGTGTAAACATATTTATATCCTGGTGGGATGTGCTGAGCTCTTAATATCAGGACAATAATACTATATATGTATACATATATGTGCATTTATTTGTCTAAAGATTCATCTAGGCAAACTTTCCCATGTGAGGGCACAAAGAGCTGCTGGCTGAGGCACAGCACAGCTATCTGGCTGGGAAACACCTGTTTTACCCCAGTGCTTGCCTTGGATTTTAGTTGCACTGTGGATGTGATCCTCTTTTACTGGAGCGTCCAAACTTCCCTTTGGAGGGTTTACCTGGTGTCTGAGCACCAGGGCACTATTGGTCAAGTAAACAAAAACTAATCCCAATCTCATTAGAGTAATTTCTCACATTGGCTTGGGTAGGGGAGGTGGAGAGGACAGGCAGCTGCTGGTGGGCTGCCCTTCAGGGCACCTCTGCCTCCCCACAGAACCTTTCCAAATGAGTTGGCTTTTCAGAGCCACACAATATTTCACAGGTAAATGACAGACTGTCTACGTGGCTGTAGGTGGGAGGAGAAGGAGGTTGTGGCCACCACATGAAGCCACACTGGCACAATTTCTGGTGTGTTTGAAGAGTCCAGTACCAAATCCCACAGGATCCCTGCTCTGCATTTCAATGTTATCAGGGTAAAACCCTCAGAGAGTGTGTGATTGGAATGCCATCACATATAAGACATTTCAGGAAGTCTCTGTAATTTCTTTAATATTCAGACAACAGAGCACAAGGATAATAGCTTCAAGTACATTCTTATACATTATTTTGACAGTAATAGATATGTATTTAGTCATAAACTATTCTGTAGCCACCACTATGTGTACATTTTATACAAACTATTGCCATACTTGGACCCTGAAAATGGACAGTGACATCTAGATGTTTTGCACAAGGTTATGACAGTACATCCTTCATACGAGAGCTGTAGCTATGGGTTGGATTGGCCCATCTAAGGAAGCACTTCTAACACACCACGGAGGGGTGATCCTGATGAGAGGCGCCGGAGGGAGAGGTGGAATCCAGACATGGTGAGAGGAAGACATGAAGCTGCTTGGAGTAAGTGCAATGGAAAACATGGCACAGCATTTCTCTGCTCAGTGAAACAGGCTGATCCTGGTGTAAGAACACCTCTCACACCACAAAGCTCTGAGCTCATCTCGACCTTTGGGTGAAGATTAAATGAGGCAATGTCTGGTGTGGTCCCATCCAGGCTCATGCCCTGCCCTGACACAAGTGTGGGCTCTGGTCTGATGGTTCTTTAACATCTCAGTTGTGATTTAGATTGAAGCCCTCTAGCCAGTGGCTTTAAGTTTGATCATTGACATCCCTAAACACTTCCACCACCTGACCTCTGGAGAAGGCACCTTCCAACATGGTCATTTCTTTGAGTGTAGAGGCCTTGACAAATGAGAACCACCTCTCAGAGACAGAGTGAGAGAGCTCAGACACCCAGATGCTGCCATACTAAGGCCAGACTGTTACAGCAGAGACTCATTTATTCCACGATCACATTTTAACATGCCTCAAATCATCTGGGTTTGCAGCCCTCAGCACACCCCAAAGACAGGGAGGTGGCAGAGTCCAAGCTGGGGTGGGCAGCAGGTCCTCAGCACCCACCAGGCAGTCCACAGTCTCCTGTGATTCCTCTCCTCAGGTAGGTGTGAGGGTGGTTTGGTTCCTCCCCTGGTGCTGCAGGTCACTGAAGTCTCATCACCCTGGCCATATCCGAGCTTTGGCAGTTGGAAGTGGGTCTGGACTAGAGGTTGACAGGAAGGAGAGACCACATCCATCTGTCAGGGCTTGACACAGCAGTGTTCGTGCACGGAGCTTGGCCACCAGCTCCTGACAGCAGTGCTCCAGAAGCTGCTTAGGAATTCAGCGTGGAACAGCATGGTCTACACTCTCTGGAGATGGCCCAGGCAGGGACATTCTGGGAGTCTGTGGAGCTGCCATCCATCCCAACAGAGAACATGACTGTGTCTCTGGAGTGAAAGGCCTGGTGGATGAACATCCTAGACTGGTGAGTAATGGAAACCAAAGAAAAGGTGAGAAGATATTCAAGGCAAACTCCCTTCCGGCACGGTCCCATCGCAGACGCGCACACACATGCACACACAATGTTTTGCAAAATTTTTAAAGGGATCCTGGAAACCCTCCTTGGAGGAGCACACGGTGCAGCAGAACCTCACTGATCAGCACCTGTCAAGGATGATCCTCTCAGGATAGGTTGGGGCTGGGGGCACAGCGCTGGCCCCACCACTCAGCTCCTAAAACACATTTCCAGCACGTTCACCCATGGGTGGCTCAGGACAGACTCCTACATTACAGCTAAGGAATGCCTCTCAGGATAAATGAACAAATCTTTGTCCTTTTGTTTGTTTTGCAAGGGGTGTTTTGCTCTATTTCTCAGTGGCCCCAAGCCCTGTGCTGTTACTCAAAATGGCCAATGAAATCTGGTGGCCATCTCCTTCTTCCAGCATCAGCCACGTGAATCCCTCTAAATCATTAAGTCAATGTCCCTCAGATTTCCATCTTCTGGGCACCCAAATCAAATCCCGCTGAAATCCCAGTGTTGCCACAAGGTGAAGGCAGCTGCCTGCCTTCACATTAACATGCTTCAAAGGGAAAACTTGATTCAGCATCCTCAGAAATCAATTTTAAGAGCCATCCACAGTCTCCAGATCAGACTGGGAAGTGGACATGAAGTTGGGGCTGGAGCTGGAAGAGAGGAGCATCCCCTGAGCAGGGATGGGGAGCCAGGGCTCTGGCAAAGGGAAACCTGTCTGCCGGTCACTCGTGCAAATAAGTGAGGTTCTACTGTCAGTACAAGAGATTCCAGGTTATGCACAGATGTGATGGACTCGTTTCCTTAATTAAAGTACCAAAATTAAATGTTATAAGCAAGACATCTAAATAAAATAATGGGCACTCATTTAGGCATCATGTTTCCTAAACCAATAAGCAAAAAAAGGAAAAAAAAAATGGGATGCACCAGGAACTCTTAGTTATTATATACTAACCAAACTGTGCATGGCACATTTTATTTCTATAAAACTATTAAAACTATTACAAAATATTCAAAAATACATTTTAGTAAATTTACAGCAGTTATTTCTCAATTTATTAATGCAAAACATCCTTTTCCCCCCTCTGTACAAACTACCATCTCCATCGTCCCAGAATTGCCGCCATGTGCGCTTTTTAAAAAATATTATTTTCTAATAAACTTTTTCTGAAGTTAAAAATAACAAAGTTTCTTACGGTTTTTGCAAATAAAAAGTTTGTGTAACAGTCTTGACTTCCATGAACGTGGCCAAATGATGTTTTTACAAAGCAAAACATGGAAAACAATACAGGAAATGATGTTACATTTGAAACTATTTAAATTAAAATAATATATTCTCATATTTTACACTATTTCAAAAAACGAAATGTGATTCAGTTAAGTATTGATCTCTCAAAAAAATCTAATTTACAATTCTGTGTATAAAAATATAATTTACGGACCCCCATGAAGTTTGTCTTTTTTGTGTGTGTTTGTTTGTTTGCTTGTTTTTTAGACTTGCTGAAATGAAGGAGCAATGTAATGGAGAGATGGGAAAGTACAGAATTTTGCTTTCTGAAAGTCAGGACACACGTGACATGTAGAAAAATAGACTCTGCGCAGTTTTGCTCGGCCTCACAAAATAATTTTTTCCCCTGTGAGTACAGTTCACATGATAATAAATTATCAAAGAAACTATTTAAGGCTCTTGAAGGTCCGGTTCATATCATTTAAAACATCTATTCAAAATACCAAAGAAATAAATATCCAGGAGAGGAGGAAAAAAAAAAAACAAACAAAAACAACCAACAAACAAAACAAAAGAACAAATAAAAATATATATATATTTATAAACTAAACAGAACAGAACTTCCAGGGGTCTTTGTTTCCCTTTAAGTCTACTTTGGACTGTCCTACTTAATTATTATTATTTTATTATTTTTTTTTTTTTAAGTCTTAATCCGTGCTCTCTTTTAAAAATATGGGTTTTTTCTTTTTTTTTTTTTTTCTTTTTCTTGTAGGTTTTCCTTTTCTTTTTTTTTTTTTTCTTTTTTTTTCTATTGTTATTTTTTCTCCTTTCTTTCTCTCTCTCTCTCCCTCGGTGTTTCTGTCTCTCTGTTGTGGGTGGCCGGGCTGGCGCGGGGTCCCCTCAGCTGGACGTCACCATCATTCCCAGCGGGTGCAGAGAGTCACTATCCAGCACCCAGCTGCCGATGCGGTAGAGGAGCCGAGAGTACCAGTGGATGCCGGGGGCTGGTGGCTCTCCCATCGAAGACCCCTCGGCGGAGGGGCAGAGGGCGGCCAGCACGGCCTGCAGCAGGCGGAAGGGAGCGAAGGCCCAGTGCGCCCAGCTGTGCTCCTCGATGACGGCGTAGCACGAGGCCAGCACGCGGTCGATGAGGATGGTGCCCTGGGCGGTCAGCGGGGCGTAGGCGCCCGACGCCTCCTCCCGCAGTGACACGCGGTGCACGGCCGCCGGCAGCAGCTGCCGCCCGCCCTCGCCCAGCACGAAGACCCGCTGGCCCGGCCGCACGCGGCTGGCGAACAGCGCCCGGCCGCCGGCGGGGCCCACCTCGGACTGGTTCTGCTGGGGGGCCACGAAGAGCAGGTGGGCGGCCGTCAGCAGCAGCCGAGCACGGGGCTGCCGGGTCTCGATGACATAGAAGAGCTTGTGAGAGCCGTCCTCGCGGTCCAGGAAGGTGAGGAAGTCGCTGTAGAGCAGACGGCCATCCGTGTCGGCCACCAGCACCCTGTCCCCAGGCCTCAGGTCCTTCACCAGCTTGGTCCCGCCTTTCTCCAGGTGCACCGTGGCCGAGCCGGGGAAGCAACCCCCAGATTTGGCCGCCACTGAGTTTTCTGTGCGAGGAGAGAAGCATAGCAGGGTTAGAGGATGCTGGGGCACATGGGGGCATGTGGGAGCTTGTCACTTCCCCAGCCACCCCCGCTCCACCAAGAAAGCACAGGACACAGCCAGACTCTCCTCTGAAATCCCTCCACCCTCATCTATGACCGTGCCCCATTTGCACTCAGTGGGTCAATTGAGAATTCCCTTCCTGCCAGATTTGTATAAAATCTCCTCTGAGTTAGGAGTTACGAGAGTGATTTGTCTCATAAAGGAAATGAGCCAAAATATTTCCACTGAGAAAACTGTTCCAGAACAAAATCTCTTCTGGAAGAACTTCCCATTTGGCTACTGTTTACCCTGCGCTGACACCTGATGCCAGATAACTTGCAGGCTTTCCAAGTCAAGTGGTTTTGCTGGCACAAAATTTCTTCTCTAAGCAAGTGTCTGTGCTCTCAGTGCTTGGGGTCCCCACTCAGCTGTTACTCAAGGAGCACATCTAGGGCAGCAAACAGCTGAGAACAGGAGGAGGCTCTGGGTGCACACAAATTTTGCCACTGCAAAGCAACAACCCAAGTTTCTCAGACCCCCCTCTATTGTGCTGCACAAGCCCCCATCCTGCCTCCCGCCTTCCTGCTCAGCATGGTGACTACTGGGGCATATCCCAGCCTCACAACACCCCTGCCTGGCATCTCCAGCACTCTGCTTCAATCCTCTTTCAAAAAAGAGAAAAACCTCTCCCTTCCCTCTAGAAGAAGGATGCTCTTCCCTGTCTCAGAGCGTGTAGTCTCAGAGCAGCCCTACACCTGTGCCAGGCCCAAGCAAATGCCTCCTCCACCTCCTCCAGCTCTTGGGAGTTACTCAGAGATCAGAGCAGCTGTTGCTGCTCTCCAGTGTTTCTGAGAGGAACGATCTCAGACTTAAAGAAAGCAAAATTAGCAATGAGACTCTGAGCCTCTCTTGCAAATCACTTTTTAGAAACTCAGCCACCTGTGGGGCAGTGGGAAAAAAAGTCTGCTATATTCCAGGCTGATCTCTGTCTTAACAGAGGGACTTGCAATGTTCCTAACTGCTGTGGCTTTTTGAATCTTGGAAATGCCCTATAGTATGCCATGGCAGCAACCGTCTTTGCTACAGCTGTTGAGATTCCACATCCCTCCTTTGCCTTTCCTGGCTTTCTCCCAGTTACTCCCTGTTGGTCCCTATACCAGTTAAGAGACCTGGTGAACTAGCTCCTAAAGATGGACAGTTTTATATTTTGCCTTCATGGCTCTTACTGAAATTCCTATGATTTAAACAAATCCTTGGCGTGTTTCCTAATGACTTTCTCAGGAAGGACAGGAAAGGTGAAAATTAGACGGTTATTGATTTGCTAATGACTTTATCACTTCTCCTTCAGAAATGAAGCAGCAAGATCTCCAAGGCCTCCCTCTTCAGGGAGGACATGGCAACAAACAAGCTATGTGCTTTATGTGGAGGCCTCTGCTAGCAAACTACACCTTCCTACAAGCTGGCAGTAAAGGTCTGGCTAGAGCTTTGTTTGCATATTCAGGGACTTGATGAATAGACGTAGTAGTGTAGCAGCTCTACAAACATGCCAGTGAATTGGCAGAGGTGTGAAAATCTGCTTCTTTGAGCAGTGCTTGTTTGGGTTCTCTAATTAAAATCCAATAAAGGATCAGCATTGTCATTCTGATTCATGTAATAAATGCAGACACTCTTGGAAGAGAGGACACTTCCATTTTTTTCCCAGCTTCTTCCCCCCCTTTTCTCCCCCTCCCTATTTGTTCAGGTGCAGAAACCCTATGTGCCAATTCACACACATACTCTCCAAAAAACCCAGGACCTTCCAAGCACTATTTGCACAGCAGAGCCACTTTTCCAAGGCACTCAAGATCTGTATTTGAATTTTAAATTTAGAAGCTTGCTCTAAATACTTGCTGTAGCGCATTATCAATGTCCCTTTTACCACCCCTGCCTCTCCCTCCTCTGTTCTGGTGACAATAATTCAGGCCTTGGGGGAACTCTTCTTTGCATTCCAGTCTCCTGGATCATACTTTTTGCAAACAGAGATCTAGATAAAGAATCTTCCTGCTGGCATTATGGGATTTAATCTTCTCATGAGATGCTCTGTCATGAAATGAGGTTTGGACAGTTTAAGATCAGGCTGAGAGAGTGGAATTCAAGCCCTGCTCCCTTCAGGCTGCCTCGTACAGTCACACGACCCTGCCTGACACCCTCCAAATATTGCCCCCAAGTCCTTGTGTGCCGAATCTCAATGAGCAGCTTGGGGTGGCTCCTGTGCTATGGAACACCCCTGGGGTGGATTAGGAGGTGCTCCTGGGCTAAGGTCACCGCGCACCACAATCGGACACCTTGTGCTACAAAGCCCATCTTGGCTATTGAAAGGGGTATTTCAGGTCTCCACACAGCTGACAGCTTTGCAGGGCCTCTTTTCAGCTAGAAAGGACCCAGGAGCTGAACAAAAGCCGTAGCAGGCTCTGAGGACAAAGCCCACATGGGCCAGGAGAGGTGCTCAGCCCCCGGAGAGCTCCGGGCTGGAGTGGGGGACGTGAACCCCTCCTGCAGGTGGGCACGGAAGGGCCAGGCTGGTTTTGCTGCCATGGGGCTGCTGGGTTCGAAGCAAACAGCTATATTTAAAGAAAGCCCATTATTTTCTTTCACAGCCAAGTGATTCCTGAAACATCCAGCAGGTTGCTGGGCTAGAGTATGCTCTTAATAAAAGCTTTAGATGTCATACAGCTGGATGGAGGGAGGCGGTGGAGCTGGGGGCTGGCACTCTCACAGATTTACTCCCCCAAAAAACACGTCAAGTGTCAAGAAAAGGAACTCTGCGAGTCGGGGATTTCTTGGGAGCTGTTCCCGGGTTGAGACAGCGTGTGGCGTTGTAAGCACAGGGGAGGGGAGGAAAAAAAATTTATGTGTATGTGTATCCCTATCTGGGAATTTCCTAGCGGCTACCGCTGAAGGAGGCTGGGGACCACGTTACTTATTTATTTTCCTGGCCGGCTCCCACTCGGAGATTAGCGCTCGCGAGTAAGGCGTGCAGCCAGCGGGGCGGCTGGAGACGGCCACGAGTGTTTGTGTTCAACACGCTCCTTGGATGGGGAAAGCGTCAGACCCCACGGGGGGAGGGAGAAGGGTGTGTGGCTGCAACGCAGCTCTCGTGGGAAGGCTAGCCAAGCAAATCAGCCAAATAAAAGTGCTGTGACAAACTGCTGCAACTGGCTGGGGTCTTTTTTTTTTTTTTTTTTTTTTTTTTTTTTCCGCCCTCACTCTTTCCTTTTCCCCCACCTCTGCTCCGGCGGGTCTCTAAGAGGGAGGGGGAAGGCCGGCTGAGCCCTCGGGGCACTGCTCCCATCCCGGCGGGGCAGGCCGGGGGGCGAGGACCCTGCAGGGACTAGAGGACGGGGCCCGGCGGCAGAGACAGGGCACAGAAGGCTCCGGGGAGCCGAATCGCGGCTCGGGGGTGTTCTCTTCACCTCGACACGTCTCTGGGCAGGCTGCCCGCCTTACCTGCTTTGACGGAGCAGTGGATGTGCGCCTTGGACTCGTAGTAGACCCAGTCGAAGCCAGCCTCGACGGCCAGGCGGGCCAGCATGCCGTACTTGCTGCGGTCCCGGTCCGAGGTGGTGATGTCCACGGCGCGGCCCTCGTAGTGCAGGGACTCCTCGGAGTGGTGGCCGTCCTCGTCCCAGCCCTCGGTTACCCGCAGCTTTACCCCGGGCCACTGGTTCATCACCGAGATGGCCAGAGCGTTCAGCTTGTCCTTGCAGCGCTGCGGGGAGACGGGCAGACGGGGAAGGGTCATTGTGGGGGTGCTGCAGCCAGGGGAACACCCTCCCTTCGCTATCTGTATCCCCTTGGGCCGCATCCTGCTCTCCCTCTCCAGCCAGAGGCGGCTTTCCTGCCCTCCCCGCCAAACGCGCCCCAGGGTGGGCTCAGACAGGGCCGAGCATCTTCCCCCCGCTGCCAGGGAGGGACGGGGAGGCAGGTGAAAAGGAGGAGAGTGAAACTGGGGGACACAGGGTGAACAGAGGATGAAACACCACGAAGACACACAGGGACGGACCTTTCCCCTCGCCTGGCACCTGCTGCGGGGACAGGGGGACCCCCCTCCGCCGCTCCGCCGGCGCTGGGTGTGAGCAGGGTGATTCAAAGGCACCTGCACGGAGCAAATTCCTGCCGCTAAGTGCCCTGTCCCTTCCCGAGAGCAAAGTTTCTGCCCAGAACAAACACTCGCCATATATCTCGGAGTCACGGATTCCCCCCCGGAATGTCTCTGCGGGTCTTTTCAGCTTAATTCTGTGTTGAAAAGGGTATCAATACATGTTAACAGCCTTTATGTGCTGGAGGGAGGGGTGTTTTTTTTCTTCTCTCCCTTCGCCCATCACTCATTAGAGCCCTCAAAGCTGCATGGGCTGGGAGCATTCACTCTGCTTCAAACATACATCGGCGCTCGCCTACAAAGCCGAGCAAATCCATACAATAATATAGCTCTTAGTGGGAAGATGAAAAGCAAGGGAGGGCCAAGGAGGGAAGTTAAGCGGAGCAGGGATACTATGCAAGCTAAGAGCCCCTTTGTGTGGAATGAAACCCTTCCAACTCCGTGGAGAAACTACTGCAGGGTTTTCCATTGACCCTCCAGAGCCACCGGCCTTCCCTGGGCTGAACTGGGCCCAACAGCACCGGGAGCACGTAGGGACCTGGTAATGAGGGGCACAGGATGAGGGAAAGTGAGGAAAAGAGTCGAGCTGAAACCATGAAAGTTTTTGGGAGATTCCCATCTTAGCCAGGTGGGGAATAAACACAGTGGCGACAGGGGAAAAGGACTCACAGCCCGACAGAAACAGGAAATCAGCACCCAAAGTATTGAAAAGCGCTTGACTAAAGGTACAGAGTTAGGAACACAGGCGTTGCCAGTTTTCTTCCTCCTTTTTGAGAGGAAAACAACTCGTGGATACCCGATGTTGCTCCCTTGATGCAAACACCGATGTGGCTGTAAGCCAAGGCGGGATGCACTAAGCTGCTCTCCCCACACTTTTGCTGGCCTGACTGCTGTGCTTGGCCTTCTGCAGGACCATTCTCCCCACTGTGCTCACAGCACAGCCACAACAGACCACAGAGTCCCCCCTTCACAGCTCCCAGGAAGGCAAAGCCCCTCCATTACTCCGACGACGTTTTTTAGGGACGTGACAAGGTTGCTTAGCAAGGAAGTTCCCATGTGTCTACCAACAGCCATAAAAGTGATTCTAGCAGCACACAGGTCCCCGAGAGATATAAAACACACTCGTGAGCTCACTTTGGACTCTCTGGCCTACCCTTTTATGGAGAGACACGGCTGTTTGGGTTTCGGCACCGTTCCCGGCAGCAAAGTGCAGCAGCACAAGGAAGTTGAGTTTGATTTATTTTTTTTCCCCTCTCTCCCTCTCACACCTGAGTGGATAGATATGCTCCTTCACTGATTTACAGGGGAAAGGGGGAGAAGGATCAAACGTCTCAGGTGCTGATAAGGCGACAGCAGTGCGGGACCCGGCCGTGTCCTGCCCCGCACGGGAGGAGCGGGCGGGCAGTGCCCAGGGGCTCCGGCCCTGCCCGCGCCACTTCCCGGCTCCAGGCGGAATAAAGGAGAAGAAACGGCCTCCTAAAGGACTTTTCTCCCTTTTATACTGCCTGAGCTGGATTGTCAGAGTCAAAAGCCGTGAAGCCCAGACTATTTATTAATTCATCGGGTCGTGTGCCACAAATCAAGCCCAATTCTGTTCAGCCACCGTGAAGCTCAGCAGGGCTGCCTCCACTAACGCTTTGTGTGGAGGCAAAGTTGTTCAACAAGCCCTCTCCTGCCAGCTCCTAATCTCTTCACAAATGAATTGCTTGAAGGAAACACTTAACAGGTACCTGTCAGTGTAAACAACCTGGTGGGCTTCCTAAATGCCAAGTTGATCTCTAAATTCCTCACATCACGCACCGGTTGTGTGCCTGCATTACACGAGATCGCTATTTTATTTCGTACAAATTCCAGCTTTATCATAGTGACCTGGCCTCCTTATCTCTCTCCCGAATCCAGCCAATGGCCGGGGTGGGGGGGAGGAAAGGGAGGAAGGGGGGAGCTCTTAGCAAACTGCTGGTGTCACCTGCAAAGTTGAGAACCTGACTTACCCAGCTCTGTTTGCGTTCCCCCCCCGCCCTTCTGGAGTTAATATTAACTAGCGGCTAATGCATTCGGAGACCACTCTGCAAGTTTAACGATTCTGTCCATGAAAGATCTCTCCATGGTTGAAGGGCTCCCGAAGCCGGCGTTTAAAGGCTGGGATTTAACAAGAGGTTGCTGGCCGAGGGAGAGAGGGAAAGAGAGGAAAGCAAGGCCGGGAGGGCAGCGGCAGGACCGCACCCCGGGTGGCCGAGGACCCGGCCGTGCCCGGGGAGGGGGAACAAGGGCAACCAGTCCTCTCTCTGCCCCTGCTCCGCTTCCCTGTCCCCTGCCCGGCCCGGGGGTGCCGGAGCCCCGCTCGCTTCCCCACCTCGTTCCCTCACCTCGCTCCCCTCTTTGCCGCCGGGTACCCGGCCCTGAGGCCTCCCCGGGCCCGCCGCTCTCAGCCCACCTCCCCCCTTTGTGTCCAAGGCACGGGAACAAGCACTGAAGGAGAGCGGGGGTGGCGGGGGGGGGAAAGTATTTGTTTTCGTTTCGTTCGTCTGAGGGAAGTTGACAGAAGGTCAGGAGTTCAGACGCTGCCAGCTAATGCAGCGGGAGCGGCCAGCCGCGTTAGCCGGCGCGGCGTGCCCCGGGAGAGCCGCGGGGCCGGGGTCAGCGGCAGCCCGCCCCCGGCCCGCTCCCCTCCGCTCCCGACCGTGCCCCGGCTCCCCCCGCCCGCCGCTCCTCTCTGCTCCCCTCCGCTCCCCTCCGCTCCCCTCCGCTCCCTCCGCTCCGCCGCGCACACGCACCGGCGCAGCCGCGCGGGGAGGGATGCGCCCAGCCCGGCGGGAGCCCGTCTCCCGCGGAGCCGCCGCCGCCGCCGCTGCCGCCGGGCTGCGGAGGGAAGGGTGAAACCCGAGCCGCCGCGATCGATACGCGAGGGGAGTAAGTGGAGCTGAAAATGCGAGAGATGCAGCTCCGGAGGCAGCGGGGGCGGAGGACGGCGGGTGCGCGGAGGGGCGCGGGCCGTGCCCGGGCGGGGACCGGCTCCCGCTCCGCTCCGCTCCGCTCCTCTCCGCACCCAGCGCGGGGCGGCGGCAGCAGCGGGCGGAGGCGCCGCCGCGCTCGAGGTGCGGTGCGATTTAAGGTGGTCGGGAGGAGATGGTGGCGGCCGCCGGTCGCGCGCCCCGGGAGACCCGGCAACGTGCGGAAAATCAGGCCGAGGAACGGGGAGAGTTTGGGAAATTCCAGCCCCCAGCCCCCCTTCCCCGCGTCCACTCCCCGCCTAGTCCTTCCAGGCGAGTCCTGCTCTAGCACTGAAGGTGGGGCTTAAATGTATTAATATTAAAAAAGCGCTGTTGACCTATATTTGGAGGAAACCCATTTCCAGTGTCTAGATTGCATGTAGTTTCTGAAACTCCGGGATTGGCAGAGCAATTGACTCCACCGAGCTCTCTGTTGAGCATGAATTATAATTACGAGGTGACTCTCGGAGCGGTTCTCTCTCTCTGTCTCTCTCGCTTTCTCTCACATTTATCTTTTCTTTCTTTCTTTTCATAAAATGGTTCCGCAATCCGATTCCACCCGAAATCCAATATTTACCCGGTTGTAAACCTTGTGCCATCAGATTTTTTAAAACAGAAGGTGATGCAATGCCGATAAGTTGTAAGTCCCTCCCCTATGGAAGTACCAGAGCATTGGCGGCGAGCATCCTTAAAGAAATATCAATATATTTACGCTCTGATGGGCACAATTGCAAATGATGGTATTGCAATACGAGCTA
This sequence comes from Zosterops lateralis, assembly GCF_965231275.1. NCBI lineage: Eukaryota > Metazoa > Chordata > Aves > Passeriformes > Zosteropidae > Zosterops > Zosterops lateralis. Next base: position 9,327,483 of record NC_139762.1, read on the forward strand.
TATAATACGGAATCAGATGAGGAATGGTCGATCCGGCTTCAGCTGCCTTTTGTGAGTGCACGACTGCATGCCTACTAAATTTAGAATACGCTCGCGAGGAGAACAATAATAATAACGAAGGTTAAAATGAAATGAAAAGGAAAAAAAAAAGCGAAATTAAATAAATATATATATAAATAAAATCAAGTCAGAGGCGCAGCAACCGCGAAGTACGTTTGTAATCATGAGTGGGTGGCCTGGCGGTCACTATACACTTGGGGTCCTCTGAGCTGTATGCAATTCGTTTGATCAAAGTGCATCCTTGGGGACGAATGCAAACAGCAATCTCTAACCAAGTTACAGGGAACGCCATGGCACGGTAATGACTGTAAGTATCACACAGATTCCCCCACCAAATATCTAAATAGCTCCAGCTCCAGCCGCTGCTAACTTGGCCGGATAGATGGTATTTACATTCAATGGGGAAACTAGTCGAGTTTGGAGGGGCGGGGGGAGGAGGGGGAGAGGGAAAGGAGGGGGCTTTCAAAAATACTAAGACAGATGCGTCCTTTAGGATTGCTCAGAGAGGTTAACAAACACAAATACAGGTATCTCTGTGGCTCTACCTGAGTCATCAGTCTGTCAGCTCCCGTGTTCTCTTCATCCTTAAAAATAATGTCAGGGTTGTAATTTGGGGTTAGTTCTTTAAATCTCTCGGAGTTTCTTGTGATCTTCCCTTCATATCTTCCACTGGCCCCTAGGGTCTTCTCTGCCACATTGGGAATAAACTGCTTATAGGCTAAAGGGGTCAGTTTTTTGGGGTGTCTCCTTTTTCCAATGCCCCTGCCTGGTCCACAAGTCAGCCCAGAGGAGACTAAAAGAGCGCAGATGAAGCCCACCAAGAGAATTCTTGTCAACAGCAGCATTTCGTCCATTGAATCCAATTACTTCAAAGCTCTCTGTGCCTATCCCTGGCTGTCTCTCTAGAGCTCTCTCTCCTCCTATGTCCTTGTCTGCTTTCTGAATCGTATACTATCCACCGATCCCTAGCAAGACAGGTGCTGGAATGGCAGGCTTTAGGTCGCTGATAACGGAACACATCGGAGTTTGGTCGGGAGACAGCAATCGAGAGACAAAAAAAGGGTCTGATTTTAATGGTAGCAAAGCAAGACGCTTGTGAGAGGAGTCTGCCTTTAGTTCTATATTATAGCTGCCAGGGCCGAGAGCTGATTGGCCAAGGCGAGACAAGCTTGTCTTCTGATGTTTTAACCCTCAAAAAGGCAACAAATTCTTGAAAGATTTTTTTTTTCCTTTTACCTGAAGGGCTTGGAGCTGAGAGGGGTGGAGATCGTGCTTTCTTGGGATAACATCAATTACATGCGCTTTTTTTTTTTTTTCTTTCTCTCTCTCTCTTTTTTTTTTTTTTTTTTTTTTTTCAAAAACTTTCTTGGCAGAATGGTACATTTGTCAGCAAGAGGAACAGATGCCTCTCTGAAAGAGGGAAAAATATTAAGATTAGCAGGCTGCTTCAGTGCAAGTCAAGTTTCTAAGGGCAGTTGTGGTTAAATAAAATGCTGAATTATCGGGGAGCCGTGCAAATAGGAACATACTTAGGTAATATTAACGCTCCGGGGGGGAATAATGCCATTTCAGAGCGCACCCACCTAAATGGCTTTGTAACAGGTTTCTTGTCCCTGAAAAGGGAGATTGCTCTCCCTCCCAAAGACATACATTTTTAAACACACTCGCCTTTTAGCTGATAAATGACCACTTTAATAGCAGAACCAGGTCTGATGCGAAGCGGCAGTTAAATGAAGTTAGTGTGTCTGACTTGTGCATCACAGAACTGCAATGTGGGACTATTTTTAAAATCTATTTATTTATTATTTTTTTAAAATAAAATCAGGACTATCACCCAGTCTAAAATAACGTTGTATCTTCGGAAGTGCATGAATAGTCAGCTGATTAAAAATAGATGGTCTCCTGAGCACGCTATATTCTTTGTTTCTTTGGTCAAAGTCGGAGAGGAGCGTTTTAGACTCTTACACCTCCTTGCGGGGTGTCATTAAGTTTTTAAGAAAAGCATAGTGTTGAAAGCATCCGCAAACACAATTAACAGAGATCGATCCAAGCAAAGTGAATGGAAAGGGGATAAGTTTAATGTTAAATTAATTGTTATCTCATGCAGCGTGGCAAGTGATGTCTTTATCCCGATCTCCAAAAGCTACTAATCAGACAAAGGTGTTGAGAGACGAGCAAAATTGCAGAGATGAGGCTGATAGAGCAGGTTAGACAGAACAGCAGAGTCCCATATGAACAAACACTTCTCTGCCTCCAAAGTGCTCATTTGCTTTTGCTCCTAAGAAAATACAATTTGTCCTAGGATCTAGAAACTTTCAGGAGTTTTTTTAGGAGTTCTTAAAAATTCCAGGACGGTGTGATGAAGTATTTCAAAGTCCACTTTCTCAGAGAAACAAAGCACATCCAAAAAATAAACTTTAATAAAGTTGTGGGATTAAAAAAAAAAAAAAAAAAAAAAAAAAAAAAAAAAAAAAAAAAAAAAAGAATAATAAAAAGAGGTCTTTTGGGCGAACAATTATATGGGAGTTTTCCGGTCTGTGACATTGAGATGAGTAGTAATCAACTTAAACCTTGAAAATGGATTTTAAAATCAGTTTTTAAAGTGGTAAAAAAGTTGTATATCCGTAAACTGCAACAAGCAGGTCAGCACGGACTTTTCAAGGGACAAAGTGGTCTTTTCAGGTAAACTTTAGGAAAGAGCCGAAGGAAGTGGTCCGGAGTGGTCTCACGCCGACTCTAACTGGTGCTCTTTCATCTTTTTTAGCCTATGCTTTTTCTTCTGCTATTTATGTTTCTTTGTAGAGTTTCAGTGAGTCATGGATTTCTCTTTCCGACCTTTAAATTGAGGAGTTTTGACTTGGAAATGGGTAAAAAGTTAGAAAGTCAGCAGCTTGGCTCCTAGGCTGTTATCAACCAACTTAGTTGCAGAAACAAGTTGTATAACAGCTGAATACCTGCTTCATGCTATTAAAAAACAAACTTAAGTTTTATCTCCCCGTCTGCGTGCATGCGAGAAGACAGATACAAGGAATATATAATTTATACAAAAGAGGGTATGTTCTTTTGATGTGGTTGCTTAAACAGCATGACTTGATATAACAGTTGATTAAACAGCGCCAAGGAATAAAAGCTATTCTTAATGGTGTGGAATACTGCAAAACTTTTATCACCCCTCTTACCTTGTCCCCCTCCCCACGGAAAGAAGATCGATATCCCAGGCACTGGATGGGTGGACATCGCAGTGAAGAAGTCTAGAGGATAAGGACAAACTCCCTCATTATCAGATTGCCATATGTACAAAGCAGTCACCCAAAGATTAACAGGGAAGGAACTCAAAGAAGGAATTAATTAAATGCGAGTAATAAATGCGGGGGGGGATGAGAGGGAGAAATCAAGAAAAGTTGTAACTGTGGGAAGCTCGAAATCCCCCTCCTATCAAATTAGATGTGAAAGAAAGCAGAGCTGGGGGAGCGGGCGGGCTCTGCTCAGGCTCAGGCTCAGCGCGGGCTGGGGCTGGCGGCGGGAGCGGGCGGGGGGACCCGGGGGGTGCCGGGGGGAGCCGGGGGGTGCCGGGGGGACCCGGGGGGACCAGGGGGGTGCAGGGGGGACCGGGGGGTGCCGGAGGGACCGGGGAGAGCCGGGGGGACCAGGGGGGAACCGGCCCGGCGCTCCCGCCCGCCCCGCCGAGCCTCCGGGATGCGCCCTGCCTCTCCTCCCCGCCAAGGAGCTTTTCTTCTTCCTTTTTAATTATTATTTAAATGCCGCAGCTTCTGGGAAAACAACAGCCCCCCGAGCCCCCCGCTCCGCGCCCCAGCAGCACCGGGGGGCGGGGGCCGGGTCCTGTCCCTGTCCCTGTCCCTGTCCCTGTCCCTGTCCCTGTCCCTGTCCCTGTCCCTGTCCCTGTCCCGCCGGCCCCAGCCCTGCCCGCCCCACGGCTCAGCCACAAAAAACACCCCAAAGCAGCAGCAGCCCCCGGCCGGCACCGACGCCTTCTTTGGAGGGTCCAGAGCCCGCAGCCAGTGCTGTCCCCATGGGCGGGAGGGTCCCGGGGAGGCCCCTGGGGTGGACCTGCCTCGCTCCCCTGCCCTGCCCACAGCGCCGGGTCCATTGTGGAGCCGCCACCGGGCTCCTCATCAGCCCCCGGAGCCCTGCGGGGCCCTTGGCTCATCCAGACCCTGAGCCCCGCCACAGGCACAGGAGCATCCACTGCTGACCCCACTGAGTGCTACTGCAAGAACACACCACAGCCCAGCAGTACTCGCTGACACTCAGGCTCTTCCCGGGGCTCTCCCAAACCCGCTGGAAGCTCCTGCTGTGGTGTCATGGATGGGGCCATTGGGCAGCACTGGCCAGGGCCATCCCCATCCAGCCTGGGCTGCAAAGGGATGGTGATGGATGCACTCAACCCCCAGCCAACCTCTGAGAATCAGACATTATTTATCTTCTCTTTTATGAAATCTGGATTTGCTGATGGCTGTGTGCTCTGCATAAAGCCAAGGAAGGGTTCAGGCTGCTCTTTGGCCATTTGAAGTTTCCAGGTTTTCCTTGCACTAATATATTTTGGTTTATGAATCTCAAAATACAGAAAACTACACATGCAAATGCTGTGTGACTTTCAAATGGATCTTAGCTATTTAGCATCCTTAATAGCCAACATTTGCCATCATGCTTAATATATATATATTTAAATAAATTATCAATTTTTAGCTCACAAAAGCTTCATTTTTGCAGCCTCTTTGCACCTGTGGCATTTCCCAAGAAATTTGGGATCACAGAAATCACTGCTAGAGAAGTAGATCATGAATAACTTCAGTGAAAACAGAGGTTACACTAGAGTAAAACTGGTGTAAATGGAAGGAGACTCAGGCAGGATTTTCACCTGAAGTTTTGTTTGGTTCTTTTATATACCCCACCGTTCTTCAGGGCAGTGTTAAACCATTTTCTTTATAGGAATTGGTGCACATCCCTGTTGCCCATTCTCATGGTATTGCAATACATATCTTGAAAACCAACTTAGAAATTTCAGTTCAGAATTACTGGCTAGCTGGCAACTATATCTTTATAATGACAAGCAGAACAAGTCTTGTTCTTTGGAATTTTCTGCCAAAACCCCCCAAACCCTAGCACCAAAAAGAAAAATTAAGCTCATAGTTTTCCATGCATTTTGGTTTGACAGCAAAATTCAGGGAGCCATGCAGCTGAAACCTGGTATTGCTTTGCTGTGCCCTTAGTCTGGCATTAGTCTGCATTTCTGCTACAAGAAAAAAACATTTTGTGTGTACGGAGAAGTAAAAAATATTTGCTTTCCAGAATAACTGTGCATTGATTTCGCAGTTTTTGTATCCATTTGCTAGTGGATTAATGCTAATGATTAGCTTGGATATGGTCAATAGAGCCTTTCATCATACACGCAAAAATTTTTGTAGGCAGAATGATTCATAAGACATTGTTATCTAGGTTTTGTTGTGCATTTGCTGTTGGACCAAACTTTAAAGCAGAATTTCCCACAGGTTTCCTTATATCTTCAGTGGGGCAATATGTAGTGTCTGATTATAGGTTTATAGAGAGAACCTTACATTTCTCTTTTAGGTCTTTTGATTTCTCCTTGAATAACCCAACAGCTTCTCATTCCAAAAATCCCAGGTGGCAGTGAGTATAATTTTTTTTTTTCCTTTCTGGATTGTGATCTGCATCCCTTTTGCAGTTACTTCCTTCTGGTCGTGAATGGGGAAAATCCCAACCGAGGTGTTTCTGTCCACGGGGACGGTGGGAGGGAAGCAGCCACTAGGGGAGCTCGATGTTGGGAGTAACCTCTGAGCACCTTCCTCACAGCTTACACAGCTTTTCTGCAGTAGAAATTTGAAAGCAGGTGTTAAGTTAAAAAAAAAAAAATCAGCAACATACCAAATGGGCAAGTTTTGGAGCTTTACTTTTCAAAATTTTTAATAAGTTTTATAGTCAAGTATCCAAAAATTATTTTCTTGTTGCTCTGTACATTGAATTATGAGGTTAGAAATGGCCACAACACATATTTTCTTAGCTTCTGATAACCTATAAAATGAGGAGATATTGAAATGTAGCTGCTCAAGCAGCAGCCATGAGTACAATAATATCTAAAGTTTAGTCCCAGTTGTAAAGCTGACTTGCTTTCCTGGTCGTTGGCAGGTGACTTAAATTCAAAGTTTGCATCACATTAACATTGCTAAGAATAAACCTTCAAAAGAAATCATATCTTTCTATTGTTGTCATTGCTATAAAAATTGTTGACTGGATTATTAATGGTTAGTATGTTAATTTGGGTTTTGGTTGCTTATCTAAGGAATTTATCTGGGCAACGGAGTCAATGATCATTAGAGGTTGTGGGTGCACAAAGAGCCAAAATAGATCTTTTTCTTCATGCAGATCAATACCAGCAGGTTCTTACTTGGCTGTGTTTGGGTCCCACCTATTCACAAATGTACCTCTGAATATGAAGAAGCTATTTATTCTGAAAGACTTGCTTTCATCTTTTTCAGTATCAATGACTCTGGAAGCTAATAAAATGTTTAGTGTAAATAATGAGTCTATATTTAATATATATTAATACTCCCCACAAATGGTTAATGAAATAATTACCTTTTAGCAAGATCTACATTTTAATGTACTGTTTTCTTTTCAGAAAAGAAAAAAAAAAAATGGATACATTAAAAGCACTGGGAAATGCAAGTAATTTTTAGCTGTCTGACTTGCATGATTCTTGTGTTTTAGGGAAAAAGTGCAGAGTCATATTTTGGAATATCAAGTGATAATACATCTCCCCCTCTATATGATAAGACAGCCAGACAGGGGATGCTAAGAGAAACCTGAAGGCATGAGATAAATTCAAACTTAACTTGCTGGCTCTTGCAGTGTGAGGTTGGCTCGTTCAAAGTACACAAACCAACAGACTGGATCAAGGCTCTCTGTTTGGGCAGAGATCAGAAACAAAGCTTGCCCTCTAAAGTCCACCTCATAGCCAGATCCAGCCATGGTAACCACTGTATTCACTGGGCCATGGTAGCAGGAGAGGTATGTGCATGATTGTCTTAGTTTTTCTTGTTTCCTCACATTTGCAGACTATTTTTGAGCATAGTTTACATGTTTTCTTTCTTTTTTCCTGGCATATTTACACCCCAGCTTTTTAAAACGCTTTGTTCATGCCAGTCAGTTTAGCAATGCGCTTATTGAAACAGTTCCTAGTATATTGTATATGACTGAAAATGACTTAATTGTTCTATTTCTTTCTGACCCCAATAAAAAGTGTCCCTGATATTGTTTGAGTCACTCCCTGTTCACAAGCGCCTACATGTATGTCACCGGGTGACTTTGAAACATTTCTTAGCTGCATCAGTTGAACTGCTCTTATTTATTTATTTAGATTTGTAATAATGACAGTAAATGGCCATCTGAATCAATCTGGGCACTTTGCAGTCATTAATACTGCAGCATCGATATCACATAACACAATTATAGCGCAATAAATTACCCATATGCCTCATCTGTTGCCCAACCAAAATAAGAACTCCCCGTATCTATCACATTGCTCATTTATGCCCTTTCCCTCTAAAACACCTTGATAGAGGAAAATAGGGCTTTGAAATGTCCCTGAAAGCTTAACAAAACCCTGTGTTTTCCAAGGGAAGAAGCAGATATGAGAGCTGAGGAAATGTGGGATGCTCCATCAGCTGATATGTCCTTATGAGCAGAGAAGGGCCCAATCCTCTGCGCAGTCAACTCATAAAGTTACTTGAATTAACATCAGAAGACCTCAGAACATCTTTCACTGATCACATCTGCAACTGGATTGTGTGACAGTTCAGGAAGACTTCTGCTCACTCATAATGTGGGGCTTCCTTGATTTTTGTAGAAAGTTTCAAACTAAGTCACTGACACAGTGCTGAATCCAGCGTGAAGCCAGAACTAGGAGCAGTCTGTCACACTGCACATCATTCCGAGCTTCCATATTGGTTTGAGAAATGCAGTGCCCAATTCAGCAGCCTAATCCCCAAGTGTGGAAGGATTTGGGTTACTGTAGGAAGATTGGCACCTCAACCCCACTCTCCTCTGACAGCTGATGATGCATGGACCTCTTTTGGGCAGCCTCCTTCTGAGTGGCCAAATCAAAAATGATTGTTTTTTACCTCAAAAGGATCCTGGAGTATCTTTACTGGAGGAACAGAGGGAGGGAAGGAGAGAGAGAGGAAAGCTTCTTGAGTGCAAAGGGTCCTTTGTGCAACCATGAAGCTCAGACAGAGTCCCTGTGCTGTTGTGTCATGGACTGGAAGGAGAAAAAAGCTGAACCAATGATTTTGCAGAAGCAGTAGCAGTAATCCTTGGATTCAAGAAATTGGAATCCTTTTTCCAATTTCCCACAGGATCCCCTTAGAAAACCCATTAGAACAGCAGACTTGACCCTGGTAGGCCTTGATTCAAAGTCCTCTGGATTCAGCTGGAGCCTTTCTGTTGTTTTCAGTGGATTTTGCATCACTTTGATGCAAAGTCCATCACATTTGTGTTTCTCAGAGCAAACTGCTTGTGTCACTGTTAACAATTCCTCAGATTCATACATAAAAGCAGGGAGGTAACACTATGGTTTTACAGCATCAAAGTAACGTGCTCTGCTCAGTTCCCCAGTGAAATTTCTTTGGGTAGCTCAACTAGCAGCTCTATAGTGTAACAAACTGTGTTAACTATTCATGCTGGATGTTTGTGTCTCCTTCACAACTGCAGCAGTGTTGCCCAAATCTGCCGTAACGTGACAAATAATCTATTGGTCAAATTTGTTTGTAGAATTAATCAATTCCAATCAGTAATTGCCTTCGGGCAACAGTTCAATTATGGCCTTATCTTTTGCTTCTCGCTGTTGTAAAAACATCTAAGTAAGTTTTGAAGAGCAATTTGCTTCATTAGTGCTCAGAATAAGGCAGTGTTGAGGTTGATGCTTATTTTATTCATATAACCACATTTTCTGCACATGGCTTCTTTGTGGGCATGGAGTAACAATGCAGTGACAACACCATAGCACACAGTGAACCGTTCCAAATACAAATTAAAATTGATAAACAAGGAGGAGTATAATGCATCTCTCATCCCAGTGCGGGAGCTGTGAGATCTCTGCATCTCTCAAGGTTCAAACAAGAGATGCTGTTTTTATTTCAGCTCTTCTCTGTGTTTATTTTTCTGTACAGAAGAAAAAATACTTGCTGGAGGTGCAGAGTTTTCTTCAGAAGGAAAAAGCACACTCTTGAAATATTCATCATAAAAAACCAAAAAACCCCACACTCTATTACTTCACTCAGCCTTTCTTTCAGAAAGCAAAATAAATCATAATTTATGCATGGAGACTTGAAAATCAAAATCGTCACAAAATAGCATAAGGGCAGCCTGACAAAATAAGGCACAGACCGTAGGCTAGAAAATTACCCTCCATGTAAACAAGGTGACACAGACAATTGGGCACTGGGAGCTTAGTGATTTTTGAGGCAGGGGAAAGCGTTTTGCTAATATAACCTAAGGGAATTTAAAATCACTCCAAAATGCGCTACCTGAAGACAAGTAATTTTTTGGAATGTGTGCATATTATGTCATTATATCTAAATATGCTGAGCAAAGAACAGGATAATATTTCCCTTTCCTCTATGCTGTTAAAATGAATTCGATTTGGGGCAAAACTGCTCAGCTTTTATCAGTATTTTTGTGCATTAGTATCCAGTTGAATCCCAGGGCAAGCCAAACAAGCTGCAGACACTGGTGCAGCTTGATATTGCTATCTTTATTTATTTCTGTTTATTGCAGCAAAGCTCAGAAGCCAAGAGAGAATCACCTTACTTGGCTCTACCCAAACAAATATAAGAACATCTTTTCTTCAAAAAGCTTACCCTTTTATTTGTACTGTTTGTACTTCACCTTATCTGTATGAAGACCCACTGAAGTAAGTGGGACAATTTACAGAGAATGAGGCATATTAAGATTTCCAATGTGATGAAGCAAAATGCAACTTTATAAAAGTCCTTAGCTGCTCCCGATAGGATGCAGTGGGAGAAATGCTCTTTTGCCTTAGCTGAAGGTGTTATCCATACATTTTAAAGCTTTCTGGCCAAACTCATCTCTTGATATTGCTGAGGCAATTATATTCAGAGTGATTCAAACAGGACTGGATACTTACATAATTGGAGTATCTATGCTGAGTAGACAATCCTAAATGATGTGTGAGCTTTAGTAATTTTGAAAGAAAGTTTTATTAATTATTTGGAGCCAGGAGGAAACTCTCCCTTCAAACACCTTTTTGTGTAAATAACCATTTTGAGGTTCCGCCAGCAGTATTCTCTGAGCTTGGCTGGAGCCAAGGGGGAAAAGGTTTTAAAGACTCTTGGTGATTTGGCAGCACAGTGACCCTTCTTAAGCAATGACTTGTGCATCTGCAATCTCTGGCACAAAATTGAATTGTGGCAGCTTCACAAGTCCCTGTGAGAGGACATCCTCACTCGTGGCAAATGTACAAGATAGGTTTATCACAGAATCACAGACTGGTTTGGGTTGGAATGGACCTTACAGACCATCTAGTTCTGACTCCCCTGCCCTGGGCATGAACACCTTTCACCAGACCAGGTTGCTCAAAGCCACATCCAGCCTGGCCTTGGACACTTCCAGGGATGGGGCATCTGCAACCTCTTAGGAAAACTTGTGTCAGTGCTTTACCACACTCACAGGTAAGAATTTCCTCCTAAGATCTAAACCTCCCTTCTTTCAGTCTGAAGCCATTCCCCCTTGCCCTTTCCCTCCATGCCTGTGTCAGAAGTCCCTCTCCAGCTCTCCTGTGGTCCCTTGAGGTACTGGAAGGTGCTATAAGGTGTCCCTGGAGGCTTCAAATCTCTAGGCTGGATAACCTTAACTCCCTCAGTCTGTCCTCACAGGAGGACTGTTCCAGCCTTCTGAGCATCTTTGTGGCCTCCTCTGGACTTGCTTCAGCAAATTCATGTCTTTCTTATGCTGGGGACCCCAGAGCTGGACACAGCACTGCAGATGGAGTCTCATGAGGGCAGAACAGAGGGGCAGAATTACCTCCCTCAACTTCCCTCAGCCAGCTGGACACCCTTCTTTTCCATAAAATCATAGAATCCCAGAATGTCCTGAGTTCAAAGAGAACAACAAGGGTCATCAAAGTCCAATCCCTGGCCCTGTGTGGGCAGCCCCAAGAATCCCACCATGTGCCTGAGAGCATTGTCCAAACACTTCTTGAACTCTGCCAGGTTGGTGCTGTGACCACTGCCCTGGAGAGCCTGTTCCAGTGCCCAGCCACCCTTTGGGTGAAGAATCTTTTACTAACATCCAACCTACTAATTTTGGTGCTGTCCAGAACACAATTGGCTTTCTGGGCTGCAAGGGATCATGTCCAGCTTCTCATCCACCAGCCCAGCTGGATGTTGTGGAGCAGTCTAGGCAAGCTCAGGTTGCTCGTAGGTGCAGGAAGCTGGGAGAGCCTGAGTGGCTCGTTATGGTAGGTGAGATGCAGTCTGGTGACTAATTCAGCCTTGCCACCACAGTGCTTCCTTGAATCCTGCAGATCCACAGGTGGCTTTTGAAAGTGCCACTCAGGTTGTTGCACAAGTTGGTGAACAAAGAATCAGGCTGTGAATGGCAAGTCCTACAGAGGGAAGAAGAAAAGAACTCCACACCTTTCATTTTTCAAGTCACAAATACAATACCGAGAATGGATATCTTTAATTTGTATTCACATTTTCTAACCCGATGTCTTGAAGATGACTATTATTTTCCCTAGAAATAAGGATTATTTCAATCTATGCTTATATTATCAGCCTCCAAAAAACCTCTGCTAAGATCTTAATGTTATGTACATGACAGCCACCTAGAAAAACAAGATTTTTTTTTTTGTTCTTGCACTGTGCAGTTTTTATTTCCTGTTGGATGCATTTATTATGCATTAACATAATTACTTTAATTTATTACCTTGGTAAATGTCAAGCCCATAAGATGTCAGCGTATTCTGTGTGTTGCACTGCACTCATTCTGTTTAACAAAGAGCCTCCAACAGATGATCAAACTCAGCGTCACAGTTCTACTCCATGTAGGCATTTTTGAAAGACCATTGTGCAATAAAAAATGTGCACTTTTAATTAAATTCTGCCTTTGTTTATACCTACGTACTCCTGTTGTGATACATGCAGACTGTGACCTGCAAAGCCATGTCCAGCTGGCTGGGATGCTGGAAAGCCCTGTGTTGCTAGTTCTAATCCTAGTCCTTTTAATACATTAAATCACTCTCACAACCTAAATTTAAGACAGATTTTTTTCTTGTTTGATCTTTTTTTATCTCTAAAGTTTAAAAATGTTAAACCCCTCAAATCTGCTGTTAAAAAACCTCTTAGATTATGCTTAACACATGGAATAAGAAATGATCCCAAGAGTTTGTCTAACTTTGATTCCTGATCCCAGATCAGGATCACATTCATATTTGCCTATTATGTGTCCAGCAGCATATTCACAGTTACCTGTGGCTTCACTATTAAAAATGCAGATTTTGGAGCAAGTACATATTAGAGTCAATGGCTACAACATTGTGCATCATGTGCTGTGCTTCATCAAGAGGGAACTGCAACATTTCCTTTCTGCTCTTTGCAGATTCCCCAGCAGCAGGTCCTTCACAGCTAACTGCTGACCATGCAGGCCTCTTAGAGGAGGGTTGAAGTGTTCTTCTGTATCCTCCTCAGACTCTTGGAGTTTCTGTACAATCTTTTTCTTCCCCAAAGAAAGTATGCAATTTCCTGTTGAAGGTTATAGACTTGTATTTAAAAAAAAAATGTATTGCAAACACCATTCCTGATCTGTATTGGCAGAATGCACCGGAATGACTCCATAGAATTCACGTTTGGTTCATATATAGACAATAATTATAAGAGTAATAGCCTAATCTGGCATATTCACACACTATATGATTTCAAATATTTGCCTCTGATTTTGTCAGTGCAATGCATTGACAAGCTCAAAGAAGGCAGATCTTGTCTTAACAAAGCACCTGTTTTTTCTATTTCCGTAAAATATCCCCATGAATTTGGAGAGGCCTTCTTAAAAGACTGCATAGTTTCTGAGATCTGAACCATAGTATTTGAAATATAAGTTACTTGTGATTTTCTACAGAACAAAAAAAAGCTTTATGGGCTGATAGCAAGGGAGATGAAAACAAAAATATCAGAGAACTGTTTCTCTCCAGCTTGGAAAGAAAATCCAGTGTTTTCTTCAAACCACTCATCTCACTGTGAGCAGACGACTTCGTGGGAATAAATACAGAATGAGTGGACACCTCTCTGAACAAACCTGTTTGAGTAGGACTCTATTAGACCAGGTTTTCTGTATGTGCACAGCCCAAAGAATGCCCCAAGAGACTTGTTGAAGTCTAATAGAGTTTATGAGAGATCGTAAATATCTCATCTCCAAATAACTTAATTTATTTTCAAATTTGATAAAGAGTTCCCAGAACAAATAGATAATCCTTCTAAAATACAGACATAAACTATAAAGACATGTTTCTAAGAAGCAAAACCATTGACATTTTTGATCAAAATCTACTTTTTTTTTTTTTTCTTGATATAGAAACCTAGCAACTTTTCTCTGATTATTAAAAAAAAAAAAAAAAAGATTAAAATTATTGTGACAGGAAATTTTTTCATTCTAGATTAAATGAAGAAGTTAATCTCAAATCCTTCCTTTCTCAAATTGTTATCAGAATGACTGAAATCTTCCAATCCATCACATTTTGGGCAAGACAATTTGCACTTATTAGGTGTCAACTAGAAACCATCTTGCCAGTGCTGGAGATGCTATCAGTATTCTCAGCTCTGATCATAACTGGCTTTTCCTCCTTCACCATTCCTCCTGGGGAAACAGAGGTCTGTAGGCAACAACCTTTGCAATGAGTACCTTTGTGGCTGATTTCTCATGGATTTATGAATGAAAATTTACTGTCCTGCTTGTTCAGATTTTTTTTCTTTTCTGAGAATACTGTCCTATTCTTCCTTGCTGAGGAATGCAGAGAATATTAACTTAAGATATTTTAAAAAGTAATATGATCAAAAATTTCTGGTTTTTCTTTCAGAATGGTACACTTAACTTACTCATTCTCAGTTGAAGAGTGAGAAGGAGCATTTGCCCCTGCTATATAACAACATTTTCTTTTTTTTTTTAGACTATCAAGTACCAGACTGAGAAGGATCTCAGCTGGGACTGCATTTGGTGTGAAGGTGCAGATCTTTCTTTGGACTTAATGATCTTAGAGGTCTTTTCCAACCTTAATGACTTTATGATCTTATTTTATGTTGGGGTCCTGTATCTACTTTTGAAAAGAGGTTAAACACGTGAAAGTTCAACCTTGCAAATGTCTGTTGTGTGATCTAAGTAGTGTGGAAGGACATGGCCTGGCTTCGATGAGGCCTCCTTCCCTCCATGGACAGACAGACAGACAGACAGACAGGCACAGCCGTCAGTGACCCCAGGAATCTTTTCCCAGGTAGGTAAGTTGGACTCTTGGCCTGATGAAATCAGCTAAAATTATAATTTCATCTTCATCACCTCATTTTGAGGCCAATCATGGAACAAGAGATAATCACTGAGGATGTGTTGTGGAGTAAGCTGTTTTCACACTTTGATCTCATTTCTCTTGGAATCTCTTGATGTATCCTGCATCCAAAGAGAAGATGAGCTGGAATGTTCCTCTGTTACTTGTGAAATTTGTGAGCTTAATGTTATGAAGTAGTGTGCCCTGGGCTTTCCTCAGCACATTTTTGAGGGAAAAGAGAATCTCACAAGAATTATTAAAGTGCCCCTTAAGATGAATTCCCACCACACCTCTGGAACCTGGGCTTAGTTTTGCCCTCCTTGTGAGCATTTTAAGTGCCTTCAAGTTTTGGGTGAACAGTAAGACAAATAAGGTAGTCATCTTGGTGCTCTGTCTTTGAGTGAAGTACAGCAGAATTTCTCTTTGCATGAGCTTTCCAGCAGAGCTTGGCCATTAGATTTCAGTTATGAGTGGCCAGCAGCTATGAGGTTTTTCTCTGAGCAGAGACTGTCAATCACATCAGATCTGATTCATTTTCTGACATGGCTAAGCATCCAAAATGTAACAGGCTGAGACCAATCAACTAATTTCATTTTTAATCAATGGAAGATTTGTGGCTTTTATGCTGAAATACCAGGGTTCAAAGCAGCTGGTTTCACCACATTCTTGGTGCTGCCCCCTCCTTTAACCCACAGTAGCAGAATCACATGTAACAATTTATGAGCTCATGTTCATCAGAGATCTTGTGTTTCTTTGCTTACTGTACCTTTCTATCTATAAAAAAAATTTAAATAAATATGCTTAAATGAGTCAGTGATTATTGAACTGGGAAGCAGATCTGAGTTTGACAATTAAACATAACACATCCATACTGGGGTGCGGGAAGTAAAGAAAAAAAATAAAAAGCCAACAAAACTTTAACATTTTCACATGCCAAAAAAACTGGCTTTCATGTACTCTAAATAAAAGAAAGGTAAGACGTGTTTGGGAATAAAGACACAGCCTTCAAATTCACTCTTCAAGTATACTCTGTTACAGCAGCATGAATCCTTTTATGATTGTATCCATCATGCTGTCAAAAAAAGAAATCTTATCTTCACTCATTACTAAATATACAAAGAGCTGGGATTTCCACTTGGCAAATGCTCCTGTTTACCTGAAGGCTTGATTTTCCCTGCACTTTGATAAAGTTCATTTGCTGAGATAGACTAAACTTTTTAATCCTTAAACTGCTTGAGTTTGTAAACCAAGTTTTGCTCTGAAGTAAGCAGCATGTGCATAGAGTTGCTATTTTCTTTAGAAAAATTAAAGATCTTGTTATGGAAGGAAGCCAAAGGGCCCATCTGGATCTGTCCTGTCTGAGTTGTGAGTTATAGCTCCTGTTTACAACTGCTCTGCAAAATGAAGTCTAGGTGAGGATGCCTTCAGTAGTCACTGTCAGCCTTGTCTTCTCAGGTTTTTTGTCTTCAAGAGAGATCTACCAAAAATGGAGACACCCTTGACATCTGTTATCCCCAGTATGCTTTGACCATTCTCATACTCTCTCTCACCATCAAAACCTTACATTAAATATATCAAAAGAATGTTGCCAGTTTAAGAGACCAGGCTGTCATGTGCCATAGGTGTACTTTATAATGAATGTGAATAATCCTCTCTGAACTTGTTGGTGCAGACAAACTTCCTGAATCTAAATATTGCTCTGACTGCTCTGGATTGCTTTTCTTTCTGTTGCACCCTTTCAAAACTAAAATAGTTATTTATTATTACTATTACTATTGTTATTATTTCTATTACTGTTATTATTTCTATTATTGTTATTATTTCTATTATAATGGCAACCACAAACCATCACTGAAATCATGGTCCCAGTTCTTTGAGCTGTGTTTAAATGAGAAATCACAAACAGCCCTTTACCTTGTTATTGAAACGAACACAACAGGGAAAGGGTGTTACTGTAACTCAAGTGCAGAAGTGATTTGCACAATAGATGTGACAACTTTCCCTTTGATTTGAGACTTTAGCATCCACTTCAGTGGTCACTGCTGTTTCTGTGTCTCAGGTTGGCAGAGCTCTGTGGCCTGTACAAATTTCTATGTCTACAAACTTTACTATTGTAGATCATTTGTTCTGTCTGAAACCTGTCTCCTTTGATTTGCAGTCTTGGAGTTATGTGGATTTATTTCTCCCCTCCCCCCATTCTTTTCTTACTTTCCATTTCAGCATTGTCCAATTTTTTGTAGGATTCAATCTCTAAACTTTACTCTGGAGACACCAATCACTACAGCAACCTGGTCCTGCTTTGTCTAAGATGAGACTGCTCCAACAGGTGCTGCCACTGAAGGTAGCACTAAAATTCACCTGGATTTAAGAGTTCTTCTCTTTAATACTTCTTTCTTTTTCTTAGTATTACTTTCTATATTTATTCTGTATCATCTGTAGTGTTCAGTCTCATTCATCACATGTTCTTAATTCAGTGAATTCACCCCAGTTTTGGAGTCCTCATTAATGACTGTCTTTCCATGCAGGTACAATCTGGTTAACTTAATTGCCTGGTTCATTGTTCCTTTAGGTCACTGGCATAACAATATGAGCAATGATCACCCATACACTAATCCTTTTGAGTTTTCCCCTCCTATCCTGACCTGACCTTATATTAATTTAAACTATAGACCAGTTCCTTATGAATAGAGTGACCTGCCCTTCAACCATTTGTGTATGAGTTTATGCTTTTTCATGGTGCTATATTCAGAAGTGGGGAATTCTGATGTCCTTACATGATTTCTCTGTAATTATGACTATCTTTAATTAAACAATAGCTTTCTAGGTGTTCCCCTGCTGTGTTCTTGATTAATGTTTCCAGTAACTTCCCAGTTTATGAATCAAAATCTGCAATCTGTCATAGTTTTTATGCTACCATTGACTGAAATTTTTTATCTATGTTAAAGAATAGAATTAAGATAACTTTCCAAACTCTATGAGATTTTGCTGTGTAATGTGTGTAGATACACACAGGGTTCAAATCTGCAACTCACTCCCAGCTTGTCCCCAGCTTCTTGGTAGTGTTCACACACCTTTATCTTCTTAATGACCTGCAGAATATTGGGTGAAGGTTGCAAAACACAGGAAGATTAAAATAGAAGACCTATTTGTGTTTATGTTTATATTTATTATTTAAATATAATATTTATGTTTATGCTTATGGTAATGGTGTTTATGTTTACCCACAATTATTTTGTTGATTTTCAGTGAAGAGGATTTCATATAGGATGTGGAAAGCTGTTTTTTCCCAACACTTGGCTATTTCCACATGGAATGGTCTGTTTCACAGGGGACAGGGGCTGTTAGAATGATAATATTCAGCAAAGTTCCTTTAAAAAACCTGACATCTTAACCTATGGAAGGATTAGAAGGTACCTTTATAGCTCTCACACAGAGTTGCATCATTCTCTTTGAGAGCCAGGGTGGTTTTTGGCGTGTGCAGTGGTGTAATCAGGCAGTGATCAGATTCAAAGGAGTCCCAGCATTTCCAGGCATTTCCTGGAGAAGTGCACTTCTGTCCTTTCCCCATCCCATGACCTAGAGTGGGTATTGCTCACTCCTGGGCCCTGCTTCTACCTGCCCTGATGAAGGTTTAAATGAGGAAATTGTCTTTACATAGATGAGTTTAAAGCTGTTCCTTTTTGAAAGGAATGACACTTAAAAGTTTCCTGATTTCCTTCCAAAATTCAGTAATTTTGCTGGCTCCCTGAAGAGATGTGAACCCAAATATCTGAATGATGTGAGTCCTCAGTGGCAGGACTTGGACTGAATTTTTCTCACCATAAAGTGTAAAAAGAACCTGAACCCCTTTAAGCATCAGGGTGAAATCAAGGGCAGCAGACTTTCCACAAATACAAAACAAAACAAAAAACAAAATTCATCAGAAAAATATGCTTGACAGCAGTCTCCACTTGCACCTGGGATGCAGAAGACTGCAGGATGGCTTCGCTTTGCTTGCTGGAGAGTGGGGACTGAGGGTAGGGTTTCCCATGTTTCCAGCCTGTATCCTAATCACAGTACCCTTCAGGGAGTGAATTTTCCCAATCATTCCTATGAGAACTTGATCATTTGAATAAAAAATTCATCATCATAGGGACACTATCCACTTTTTTTTTTTTTTTTTTTTTTTTTTTTTTTTTTTTTTTATAATAATCCCTCATTATGTCTTAGCCATTGGAGTATTAAGACCTTTATTCTCTCTTTCTCACATACACACAAACATGTTTTCTTTTGACCAGAACCTCCTCTCTGGCCTTGTGTTGTCACTAAATAAGTGGGACATTTTTACAACCATTGCTTTCATGTAACTGGAAAAATGGAAAAATATTTAGATCAAAACCATCACTCACTAGATTTATGCCATCAAGAAATTGAATAATGCCATGTTATATGACCTAACCAGACTGTGTAATGCATGTTTTCAAATTAGAAAGCAAAATGAAGGAGAAGTGTACAATGGAGATATGTGTTCATCTACATGGTTGCCAATAATAGCATTTGTGGACATTTTGATTGCATGTTCCCCAACAAATTTTGCACATTTCTGTCTCTTTTGTTGGGAATGACAAACATGTAGCATCAAGCAAATGGATGATGTGTACTCTCTTTGTCAATAGTTTAGGTCAAATATGGCTCTTTGAAATTAATTGTTTTGTTTTGTTTTCTTTATTCCTGTCTGTAATAGGACCAAGTATTTAATCCATATTCTTTGCTCTTGCAAGATCCTCAGGGTAAACCAAATTTGGTTCTATTCCCATTGAGTAACATACTCCTTGAGCAATCCCATCAGCTTCTGTGAGGCTATTTGGGATTATCCAATGGGATCAAAACTACATGAGTCTGGCCCCAAGGTATTTACACACTCCCTGGCTCAATGGCACCTCAATTTCAGTCAATGCCTTTGGGTGATGTTGCATTTCAACCTTTAATAATCAGTTTGTTTCAATTCTCAGGGTCACATTTTAATGAATAATCTCTTCATGTAGAAACCAAATCTGTGACAGTGTGAAAGTATTCAAGAAAATGTTTTCCTATGGATGTCTCACAGAAGAAGAAAGGATGAACTCACCTCAGCAACTATTTGCTTAATTCTTGGGGAATTTACACTTCTCCGTCAATGGTTCAAAGGTTGTCTGAACTTGCAGTGGACTCAAATATTCAGCATTTACATCCAGGGGTTATTTTCCATTGGAGAGAGTTGTGGGTGCCCTACTGCCTGCTTTGGAGTGCTGCTGGGCTCATCATTCTCAGAAGGTTTCTTTGCTTCAGCTCTGTTCAATTGAATTGGCCACCATTCTAAAATGAAGCTATGAAAAATGTTTTTTTTTAAAGAAGAACATGTTTAAACAAGAGTAACTGAAGGGCCTCATAATGGAGAAATCAAATCACAAGGGATTCATCTCACCTAATTTTATCCCTTCAACACTTAGTTATCTTATCTAAAAGGGCTATCTGGAGTCCCCTGTTGCCAGTGAAAAGAGATAGACAGCAATGAATGGCCTTCTGGAGGTATTTATGTCTCTCTGTGCTGACTATAGGTGGAGCCCAGACAACTGGTTTATAGTAAATGTAGAACTTCTCATGGGCTACAGATAGAGATGTGATAAGTGGATCCCGCCCCTAATTTCCCAAAGCCTCATCTTCTTCCATCAGTGACTCAGGAGAAAAATAATAACCATGTCTACAAGCAAGGAGTGTCTACGCTAAAGGAAAATATCAATTTGTTATAAATCCTGGCCTGGGCTGAGGGTGTTTCAGTGGGAGGGAGCAGGAGCTGGTCACTGGGTTCACTAGAGGGAGCTCAGAAGAAACCTGTCAGTCTCACCATGATCATGGTGTTCTTGCTGCAGAATTATTCCAGAGAAAGTACTTCTGGTGGAAAGACCTCTGAGGTCTCTTTTATGCTGCTCACAGACATAATGCTGGATTTGTCAAACCTGATTTTTCAGCAGATTATAACTTCTTGTCCATTTGATCTTATTTTGATTATCTTACCCGGATAAGACTTGACTTGTGTATAGAGAAAAATGTGGTCCAAGATAAGCACATCTTTGTCTACAGAGAAAAACAACAGCAACAACAATCATGACAATAAATCTGTCTGCAAGAACAGATCTCTCTGTCTTGGAAAGACTTTGGACACATGAGCACCTCTAGGGTTTAAGACACATTTTGCGTGTGTGTGTACACGTGTATCCAGCAATAAATGTGCCTTGTTCTAAGATTTATAGTTCTGAGGATCAAAAAAAGGCTGACCATTCTCTTTTCTTTCTAAATCACCCATGCCAGCTCAAACTTTGAATCAGTGCTTCCCCAGATCGACAATATTTTCCATTTTGGTGGGTTGAGACAACACAATCTCGCTACTGAGGTCAGTGCTTTAGCAGCCTCTGTTCTGGATTGCTGGATTCAGATGAGTATGAACTTTTTCCAAGAGCAGTCCCAGCTCTGTGGGATGTAGCTGGTTTTTGTGAAAGTGGATGTCTGCCTGCACAACTGATATCCCAAAGCATTCTATTTTTATGCTGTGGTTGCTGTGTTGAGATCTAAAATGTTCAGAATTATTTTTATTGGACAAACACAAGCTCTAAAATCATGAGGTTCTGGCAGGCTCCAAGATCTGCCAGCTTAACACTTCTTTGTGCTTGGCAGGCAAAACAGTTTTTAATATTTTAGTTTTACTTTTCTGGTCCCTGCACAATGAGAGTAGTTCTTAGTGACTTTAATCAAAAGGTAGAAGGTATGCAAGGACTATTATGAGACTTTTAACTGAATTGAATTGAATAAAGCATTCCCTGATCAATTTTAACAACAATAATGCAAATTTAATTTTGGACCCAAACTTGTATCATTTGCTGCAGCTTGTTAGCCACCTAAATTACCCAATGTGTCTCACTGCTCAGCTCAGTGATTCAGATTTATTTGTGGTGCTGACTGGGGATCGAAACCTGCTCTCTGTAAGCCAATGGAAAGGCCCAAATAATTCCATTGTTTTGGAGGAAGTTGTGTTCTGTTGACCTTGGACCTTCATCCCCTTTACTGCAAAACACAGGCTCAGCAAGGCAGGTTTAGTATTTACTTCATGAGATGAGAAGGGGGGTGGTAAGGAAGGAAAGGAAAACCTGGATCATCTCCAGCAGTAAAAGAGCTCCAGGTAGATCATTGCCAGGTTCTTTTCTGCAGATAAGCTTAAATAGGTGTTACACCCAGTGAATGCTACTGTGACCTGCAAATGTCACAATGTGGCAGAGCCCCATAAAAGGAGTACAAATCAGAGGGAAAACAGAGAGAAAGATTGTGACCTGCAAAGAATCAGTTACTCTCTTTTCTTCATAACAGTGGTATGAGTTTGGATTAATATTACCAACATTAATATGAGACTGCAGCAGGACTGCTGAGCCAGGAGTGCACTGTAAAGACAAAGTAATGGATCCTTTCAGAAGCCGCTCTTGCTAAATATTTTTTTCCTGTGATGTGTTTCTCTGCCTCCTGATTATTATTTCCTGTGTGCACCTGACACAGTTGCATAAAAAGCACACAAACGGCCTCAGAGCAGCTTGGTGAGCTCACCATGGCTCAGCAGCCAGGCAGGACTATGGATTGTAATTTACAGCAGAGCCCAAGCTCTGAGCAGCAGATTCAATTTTATAAGTGCCTCTCTAGTTCAGCTTAGGTAAGAGTCTCTGGAACAGACAGCCTCTCCATGTCCTATAAATAGTGACTGGTTAAATGTGCTCCCTCACTACACATCATTGATTGCCATGCAAAGCACATTCTCAAGAATAGCCAGCCTCACCCCCCTCATCACGTACCGGGGTATTTATTTATTCCTTATTGTCATTACAGGCAAATAAGAGGTTTGACCCGATGTAGCAGAGAGGTGGAAGGCTGATTATTTTATTTCCACAGCTGTTGCATTGCTGTGTTTTACAATATGTTTGTAAATCATCAGCGTAATGGCACATTATTATAGCTGGCAAGTTATATCTTCAAGGAAATATATTTTAATTTACTGAAAAGGAATACAAATAGCTAACTATCTTATCAGAAGGCCTATCTTAAGTACAAGAACAAGGTCCACCCAGATACTGATTAATATCAACTGTATTGATTTTATTACTCATACTTTATAAACGACACTGATATTCTTGAACAGTGCAAACATTTGCTCTCTTGTGCTATTGTCTCAGTTGGAGTGTAAATCTCTCACTTTTGTGATTATTGTTCTGGTCATTGTTTCATGACTGGAGGCATTTTAATGATGATTTATGGGGTTATATATAGTTGGACTATAAACTTCTGATTGCAATTAAAAACAAGTTAAATGAAAACTTCCAGCTTGAAGACAGTGTCTGTTTATCACAGAAAACTATAAAAGACTAAAATGTGGTGTTTTTGAAAAAAAAAATCAATGAATGGTTGAGTTTCTTCTTTCCCTTTTCATACTACAAAGCAAAAAGAAACATCTAGAAATCCATATTTGCAGCATATTTTCCAGGAGGAAAATTTTAGAATATACTGCCCTAGCACTCCTGAACAGCTACAGATTTTTTTTTTTTTTTTCATTATTTATATGCCTGGTGTGTGCTCATCTGAGATAAAAAAATTTTTTCTTGTGTTTTTTCAGAAGAACTGTGGACCAACAGAACAACTTGCAGTCCTCCAGAGTGCTCCTTGCTGAAGTGGCAATGTAAATCCTCATAGGGGAGAATAACTTTGATACTACAATGAAAACATATCCTTCAATTTTAAGGTTCCCTAGGCTTCTCTCCTCAAATATTCTATTTCCATTTTTACAATTTAGCAGCATTTCCCAGTATGGCATTGGCCTGAGATGTTGCTCCCTATATGTGAAAAAAATTGTCTTCGAAATGCCCCTGATTTTTATTGTATGTGACTAGATTGGCCAACATATAAACAATTTTGTTTGCATTTGCAAGGTGTGAGCAGAACAAGCAGGTGCAGACAGTCGAGGGATGCCATTTGAACCTTTGTGCTTGGACAGCGACGTTACACCATCACACCTCTCTGGCTTATGGGGTTTGAATCCACACTGTTCAGGAGTTGTTCGTCTGTCAGTGAAATGAAGTTGTGTACAGCTCTTCATATAATTGCATGTTCAAAAGTGAAATAATTTGGAATTTTCTGAGTCTATAGAAAACCCATCATCTTACTCATCACTTTTCCTTCTGTCTGACTGGTCCAGCTGTGTTGGCTACTGAATAATTTTGCCACTGATAGGTCTGGTGTGCCAGGCTGAATTCAGATTTTGGCCCTTTGCTAGTGTATCCTGTAAGTCCTGATAGACCACTGCCACCACTCAGTCCCACCCAACATTATTCCGGCCTTGTCATCTACAGGTATCAATTTTTAGCCCTGGCAGTTAAAGCAGCTAGTGATGTGCTATTGCTAGGGCATAAAGACATTTCTGATGTGCAGACAGACCAAAAAGGCACAAATGGGCTAAGCTTTCCATTAGCTGACTGCTGCTGAAATCTCATAATTCTATATTTTCCCTTGCCATAGGGATTTCACACAGGCTGGTGTAATTTGTTATATTCCTGCCAAATACTAACGTCCTGTCTAAACAGTGGAGATGCTGGAGTCATGTGTCTCCTCTCTTTCTGTTTTTAGAGGACCGCTAGAAGGAGCTTTATATATCCCAAAACACATACATGATTCTTCCACTTTATTTACAAGGTAAGAAAATCAAAACCAAGAAACTGCGCTTTTAAAGATGCACCCCTGATTCTAAAGTAGGTGCTGTATTAAGTATTCCCTGTATCATATTTATACTGTATTTATATTATCCATTCTCAGAAGCCTTTTCAATTTGTAGAATAATAGGCTTGAATGGGAAGGATCTATGAAGTTAATGGCTGCTCAGCTCCTCTGAACCTTGGCAACCTGTGCTCTCTTTTTGGGGAGCTTCCAAAGAACAAACTTTGACTGTTGTTGGTGCCTTTTGAGTTTTTCTGAATCATATTTAGCACTGGATATGGACTGGAAAAGAAATTTTGTGAGTTGATTACAAAATCTAACAAGATGTTTGTCAGTGGGGTAACATTATATATATAATTCCAAAGAATGGGCATTATATATAACAATATACAACATATGACATATAGTATTTTCACAATCTGTTCTATAATAACTACCTAATAATATATTAGTCTTTAATGAACCAAATTCTACCGAGGGTGAATATTTTGCAATGAGAATATTTTTTGGAGAATGCTGCTTTCCATAATTTGGTACCTCCTTCATGTACCTAAGGCACTCAGATCAACTGATGTGTACTTGGATATTGACCATTTACTGAGGTGTGTTCAAGGACTTTCCCAGTCCTGTGTACATGCAGCAATGTAAATTTCCTTGAGGACATAATGATTACTAAAATAGGCAGAGCTAACACAAGGCTGGAACTCCTCCCATCACAGCTTTATTCCAGCTGTATTCTCCACCTTGGTAAGGTGTTTTAGTGATTGAATAGTTCAGATGATCGTTTCTGTTTTCCTGATGATCATTGAGCCAGGAGGGATCCCTGCCTTCTGCAATCTGCTTATGTAGAAGTCACCCATAGCATATGTGGAGTGTGTTGTTAAGATTTCCCATCCCTTATACTTAAAGATGAACAGTTTCATCCTTCAGAGCTGTGGGATTTCTTCTTTTCTGTTTGTCCTCACAGTATCTTTCTTTCTAAACTCCTGCCACTGCCAGAAAAATCAGAGTGGGCTCTGCTGAGTGGCTTTCTGCTTCATCTGGCCAGAGGATCAAGGGCAGATTGTGAAGAGCTCCATTAATTGTAATTTTAATAAGCTTATGGTTATACAATCAGGTGTATTTGAAAGTAGTTGAAGTCAATGCACCTGAGGGAATGAACACAAGAGTTGGGAGACAATTACAGGTGAGATACACTTGAAGGTAATCCTCTGTACTCCTCACTGCTTCTGGGGGGCCTCTTGGTCATGGTGTTTTCCCCACTTCAAACTGCTCCATGTGAAGCCCTTTCAATTATCGCTATGGGAGAAGACATCAAAATGAGCTGAGGTGGTTCTTCACAGCTTTTAAATGTAAGAGCTAAAATCCTCCTAGGACATAAAGCAGTTTGATCTTAGCAACTACCCTGATTTTACCAACTCTTCTAGACAAGCTCCTGGTCCCACTGTGGACAAAATAATGAAACTGCACTGGGATTTGATGGTGTTTTAAATATCAGCTAAGAGAGTCATCGAGGTAAGCACTTCATAATTTTCCTACTTTCACAAGGAAGAAATAATAATAGAAAGGGAAGGGACCTTAAAGATCATCTAGTTCCACCTACCCTGCCATGGGCAGGGACACCTTCCACTATCCCAGGTTGCTCCAAGCCCCATCCAGCCTGGCCTTGGACACTTCCAGGGATGGGGCATCCACAGCTTCTCTGAGCAACCTGTGCCAGGGCCTCACCACCTTCACAGTAGAGAATCTCTTCCTAATATCTAATCTAAACCTGCCCTCTTTGAGTTTAAAGCCATTATCCCATGTCCTAAATAACCTTTGACGATCCAGAGGAAAACCAGACCGGAATGAAATTTAAGAGAAAAAATATTAGATAGCAAAAAAAAAATATTTATTTTTCTTTATCTGCTGAGGTTTGCAATCCCGACTTGTGTTTTCTGTAGCCTGACTTAGAATTTTAAACTATGAAAGCTGCTGGTACTGTAGGATAACCCCATAGAGGATAGTTATGAAAGCTGACATTGATGTTTCGGGATCTGTGGATGTTGCACAACCACCTTAGGGCTTTCCAGTGACACCAAAGTGTGGGACATAACATTTGGGAAGTTACATCCTTAGACCCAGTCAGATACAGGTTACAGACCCAGTGGCAATCAGATACAGGAAGAGTTCTCAGGGGCTGGGGCTTAGCACTGTGCTAATTGTTAACCTAGGACTAGGATCGTTTATATTCTCTCCTTAATGCACCACAGGCTGAATCGGTGCTGCTGTGGGTCTGCATCTGTACAAGATTATTTTCTGCTGGAATATTGTATAGGCTTGGGTTGCTTTGTAACAGGCATTTTTAGGAAAACTTGAGAAATAGGCTTCCAGGTCTGTGATGGGTTTGTAAAACTCAGGCAATTTGCAAAACGCAATTTGTCTGGTCCTCTTCCTCTTTCAAATGCAATAGATCCTTCTGACTCCACGGCAGTGAATCTCTATGCTTCATCTGCTCTGTTTTGGAATGTTTGCATTTAATGAATTGTTGCTGTCTTCTGGATATTTAGCAACAAATACTGTGAACTTACACAATAAATGAAGAACTAGATGAAACCTGCTAAACAGCTATGAATAGCTGAAAATTCCCTTTTACTATGGCTATGAATTTACATTAAATTTTCTTAAATAATTGCTCTACGTTGTTATTTTGTGATTAGTCATTAGCTCCAGTATAAGCCAGCACAAATGAAACTAATGTAGGTAATGAATAAGGCAACAAACACCTACAAAAGAATAATCTTAACAAAAAGGCTGAAAGAACAAATTGTAAAGAAAATCTCTGTCTACACAAATCAAACAGGAAATAATCTTGGAAAAATCTGAAAATGAGTACAAGCGCTACTGACTCTTACTCAGAGCAAAGAATTATTGATCCTTGCCTCCTTCTATTGATTTTATGTCACTTCGGTGATTTAATCATGTTTTCTTTGTTATCTCTTTGCAGTCTTTCTTCCATTGTCTGCTATGAAATCTCAGCCAAGGCCTTTCAGCCTGTGGTGAATCAAAATAACTTTGCCTTCCATTTGCATTGTTTTATAGAAATGATTAAACAATCAAGCTGAGGGGATCTTTGCACAGGATTATACAGTATAAATGCATCTCTGAAAAATGAAAATGCCTCCTTCTTTTCCTTCCTCAGGGAGTCAGAAAGGTTGAGAAATGCTTCTGCGGACAATCCAGTGTGCAAACCTATGCAAAAGGGTCTAAGTGCTTCGCTTTTGCATTAGTCCATCTGTTGATTTCTTTTCAAAATACTCCAATTGTGTTAGAGCTTCTGGCCACTGAAGTCTATGGGAAAAAAAATTTGCATGTGGGAGGGACAAAACTTGCATTTTATTAAAGCAATGTGGCTGCTGCCACGCAAACTTTGCAAGACAGTACTTTTACTGCTACTGTGCTTTTACTACAAAGTGCTTGAATTTCACTTTCAGGATAAGGGCTGCAGTGAAGAGGAGGATTTGGCCTAATTCTTGATTTATGTTTAGAAATATACATCTATATTTTCATTATTGTTTTGAAGTTAAAAAAAAAAGAAAGAAAAAAGGGAACTAGAAAAGCTGATTTGCTTGAAAGAACAAAAATAAGCCATATATTAATAGGCATATGCAGTGAGGCAGATATTAATAGGGCAGCATGTAGATATCTACTGCTCTACAGTTCATTGTTTTCCGAATATCTGTATTGATTTCTCCCCCAATTTCATTAGAATACGTTTTGCACACATAGTTGCACACAACTGGCAAAACATTGTTGTTCTCTCGCATGCACTTGAAATTGTTAACGTTGGGTGTTTCTTAATATCTGGGTCTATTTCCATAATGGAATACCTTTCTCACCCTTTGTATTAAGATTCCACTTAGAAAGGGTTCAGAGAGGTTTAATATAGAGTCAGTGGATTTATGAGTGTGTTACATACATAATTATTATAGATGGTTATAAGCACATCAAAAGGAAATGTAATAGATGTTTGTGAGCTCTGGTTAAATGAAACCTGTTGGACTCTAGCAACTGAATCACCATGTATTAAACCTACCTTAATAATCGATTATAGTCTTATTATAGCTTTTAAAACAATGCTCAATTATTTATTCTTCCATTTGAATCTGGACTTTTTAACCTAGTCTGCAAAGGCCACAGTAAATTCCCCTTTGGGAGACTGCATTACCAGTGGCTGGGAATTACAGAATATTATTCAGGTTTACAGCACCCAAAGGTGTAATCTGTGCAAATACATATTTTGCCAGTTTAATTCTTCATAGACGAAAAGGTTGCAAGAATCCATGGGATCTTTTTGAATACAATGGACCATGCAAAGCTTTCAGCTCCCTTTTTGAGCTGTAGTACAAAATATGTAGAAAAGTGTCTTGGGGACCACTGAACTTCTGCCCATCAAAATGTTTGGTCTTAATGTGATGTGGCAACCAGTTGCCTTTCCAATGGACATTTCTGGCAAACAAAAGGTCAAATTGGAGGCGGAAATCAGAGTGGGTGGGGAAAAAAAATCAACACATAAAAATGCCACTGTGCTACTTGTTGCCCTATGACAAAGATAGTGTGGGAGGACAGATTGGAAATGCAAGTGAGACCTTCCCTGGGCATCCACAAGTTGTTCTCTGCATCAGCCCAGCACAACTTCTGTGTTCTGGTTACAGCAAGTGCTGTAAGGCTTCAAATATAAATAGTTACTGGTGACTCATCCAATGTAATTGTTCAGCTATGTCAGTGGGACGGGAGGGTGGCCTTATGGGTAAAGGCATGGCTTTCAGGCAGGAAGTGCACATTTTATTCCTGCCACTAGCCACAAGATAAGTCATAAGGAATTTCTTCAATCTTTCCATTTGTAATTTTGTGAAAAAATTTTACGCTCTTCAGAGCAGTATTGTGAATTCATCTGGGGTCAACAGAGCATCCACTTGCTTGTGACAGGGCTGCCAAGGGCTGCCAGGGCCCCACTGTCCACTTTGCTTGTGCCAGAGTCCCAAACTGCTGGATTGGGTGCTGTTGTTGCTGGCAGGATGGAGCTGTAGCAGCTTTCCTGCTGGGAAAAAGGAGCATCCTTCTTAGGAAGAATAAGGCACAACTACC
The DNA here is from genome assembly GCF_965231275.1 of Zosterops lateralis. Lineage (NCBI taxonomy): Eukaryota > Metazoa > Chordata > Aves > Passeriformes > Zosteropidae > Zosterops > Zosterops lateralis. The sequence goes on from NC_139762.1 coordinate 9,357,016, forward strand.
CCATCTCCTTTCACTGTTGCAGATCAACAAGCTGAGATCTGCCCCAATCCCTGGTGCATCCATCTTTTCTGGGGCATTATTTACCATGCAAAAGCATTCCTACCTGCCTCATGCTCCTGCCCTTCATCCTAGTTAGAGGAATATGTGATTTTACAGGTCATGCTGCAGAACCTTGTGCTAATTCAGGTCAAACTCTTTTGCATTGTGACCTCTTGAGATTTTAGACTTCCTCAGGTACTTAAGGGATTGCTGCATTCTGGAAAAGCAGATGCCATATAAAGTTATCCAGTACAGATAGGAACTATAGATTATAACCCTTATTTTCAAACACATCTAGAAAAGTATAAATTAAATATCACAGTAGAACTGTTCCTCTTTTGCTGGGAAAAGAGGCTTAATTTGTGTAGGATTTTACAGCTGCTCTTTATATGTGCCTATGGTTACTTAAAATTGTATAGACCACATGGCAGCATTTGCCTTAAAACCTAAATCTCCTTTTCAGAAGGAGAACAGGGTCACTCAGATGTTGAAGTTAGAAGGGTTTTCACTCAGTCTTTACTGCTCTTTGTGCTTCAAAGCCTGCATAACGTGGGCCTGAGTGAGCCTGTGCTCTGCAAGATGATTACACAGAGAAATCTGAATCCAAAGTTTTGAAGTCAAATCATCAACTGCATTCTTGTCCATTTGTTCAGGATAAAGTAGGATTTAACATACAAGAATATGGAGATTATAAAAAACTACCTCGTTCAGAGCCTTTTAGGTACAGTTAGGTTTTGGTTAAACGCAGAGAATAATGACAGTTGATTTAATTTGCACTTTATTCAAGCTGAGACTCCCTTACAACTGAAATTGCTTTCATTTTAGGTGTGTGTAGTGTACATCCCCTGCACATGTTCTCTCCTCATTCCTCACTACTCCTGAAGAGTGAATTCTGAGCTTGGAGTCACATATGCAGAAAACCATGACCCAAGGAGGAGCTTTGCCTTGTTCCAAAGCAGGGCTCAGACTCCCTCTTGTTTCTTGCATGTTTGATATCAGATCTTCAGGGGAAGCATTTCAATAGCAACCCACAGCTTACTCCCATATATTCAACAATTACATTATTGACAGTGTTAGACTGGGGTAACAGATAAAAAAAGGGCAAATATTTTCACAGTGCAATAGAGAATGTTCTATTATGAAGCTGAACTTCTCTCATGCAGAGGAAAGATGTGATATATAGCAAGAAAGGCTCACAGTGCATGTATCTCTCTGCCTTCTCTAAAAGGCTCCTCACTTGATGTAATGTCTATATAGTTGCTATTTTTTGCAAGTTCATTTCAGCAGCTACATCCTGGTATCGAGTTCTGTTATATTATACTGCTGCACTAACACTTACACGTTTGTTTTTGCTGATGAACGTCTCCTAATATTGAGTTATGTATCAGGTTATTGCAGGAAATCTGAGTGAAGATGTAATACTTCACATGCTTGCCTTAAGAGGAAAGAACTGCTAATATCATGAATAATTTCTCACAATAGAGATCCAAGCTGTCAGCTCCAACTATAATATCTGGGCCCCTAGGGAACTCAGGTTTTCATCTGGAGGTGTACAGATCCAAAGGAAAATTTGGCAGTGTTATCCTGACAGTGGTGGAGAGTTCTACTTCCTTACTCCAGAGTTCCGTTAAATACATCAATAGATACACCATATTATGAATTTTTAAGCACCTCTCCAGAGACAGTACTTAATACAGAATATTTGAGGACTCAGCCACTGCAGGGTTTGTTTGGTGCTTTAGAAATGTTTCTGCTGGGTAAATTTCTGTGGGAGTAGAGTTCGGCCCTTTATTTTAATCTGTCTTCTTTCAAGATGAATGTGTTTGTTCTTAAGGTCCAGGTGACACTGGCAGATTCTTTAGGCATCTCCAGACACCATGGCTGGAAGATACTATAAATTTATTTTAAAGGGTAAGATTTTTTTGTGCATTGACCAAGATGAAAGTGAAATTTTCTACTGTTTTCAATGTTCTTACCATTCTCCTTAAAATAAAATAAATCAAAGTTACACAAAGAAATTATTTCCCTTGTGAGGACAAATATGAAGACCTTGTGTTCTTAAAGGGAATATGAGTACAGAACAAGATGCTAGGACACCATCATCATGGATTCAGAAATGTAATTGTAGGCTGGATTTCTCTGAAACTACTCAGATGTGGACAACCTAAAACTCCTCTCTGCCCCACTTTTTATCAGGAGACAGAAGAAACCTTCAGCAAGAAACAGGATTGATTTTGCCTGGTGGGGAGAGCAGTTGAACCTAACAGCTCCCTCAGACCCTTCAGAAGACAAGGGGGCTCTGCAGAATGTTTCGTGCTTAGAGATTTTTGTGCTCAGAAAGTTTCAGAGGCAGGTGGAAGAGTTCAGCAGTTGTCATTTGACAGTCCACAGGGTACTGGAACCGTTCCTACCCTGTGTACATACAAATACAGAGACCTCCATCATTTAAAGAGATTGAAATAAAAAAGAATTTGCTTCACTTGCCCTGGCAAAGGTCTTGCTCTGCAACCTGGAGATTGAAATATCCTGGCATCTCGGTAGGGGAAGGGATTCTTTTAAATGTGTGACTTAATAGTGTATAAACTTAGTCCCAGCATTAAGCTTAATATATGGTATTAATTATGTCAGAATTCCTTAAGACAATGGCAGTCTTCTCAGTGCTAAGGTTGAATTAGAAGAGCTAGTTGCTAAGGCTGGGGGAAAAGGCCATTTCAAAAGTCAATGTCTTACCTGGGTGTTGGGCATTGCTTTGCTTTCAGCCTTTGGGTCTGCTGCACAGCTGATGTAAATGTGGGAGATTTTTTCATTTGCTTGCACCAGCTTATTCTGGAACTAGCTGCTGTATTTAAAAACAAAACAAAGCACTGATGATTGTATTTTTGGTGCATGTACAGAGAGCATGTGAAAATAAGCAAAGAAAATGAGCTTGCAGCTAAATTTAAAGAAAATACTCAGAGGGTGGTAAGCAGGAACACACAGCACTTCTGTGAGGAAAAAGCTTTGCACTCTGATGTAAAGAGCAGCCAAGGAGAAAATGGTTAAAGAGGCAGCAAGACTCACTGGAGAGGCCAGTGACCTGGTGACAGGCGCTAAGAGGCATCTCACATATCCACATGACATTTCTTGAGCTAGCAAACATGGCAAGGGCAAAACCATGTTTGCAATTTGCAGGTAAATAACGGCTGTATTTAAGCTAATTTATTACCTCAGGTATTTCTGTGTGTCAGTATAAGCTTTCAAGCTAGACTTAAACTGCAAAATCAGCTACTGCCAGTAGAGCTGGTGTGTTAGAACTGAAATTATGGTGCAAATTGTGGTGCTTCTGTCCACTCACACCAGGCTCCCTGCCTGAGTCACTGAGGTCTTGTCTGCTGTACCAAAACCTGGTTATAGGCTCAGAGAGTCTAATTTGGGCATGTTAAGCATCTCTGCATAATGATGTCTGGTGGATATTTTTACTCTGCATAGTTGGTCTGAGTGTTGGGATGAACCTGTGTCCAAGTTCACATGGGATAATATCAAACATTTGGCCTCTTCCTTGGGTATGCCAACACTGTCCTCCAGGCATCTGGCCAAGCAGATGTGCTTCAGCCATATGTTCTGGCTATTTTTGCCAATCCAGAAATGCACATCTCTGAAAGATTCAGGTTTTTTTTCATTTGGCCCATCAAAATATGTTTGATGCCATAGCGCGGTCTGTTGAGAGTTGCTTATATATGACAACCACACATATTTGCTTTCAAATTAAACCTTGTTTCAGCAGATTTGCTAACAGTTGTGATGTTTTCTCTTTCACGACATCAGGAGGCTGCTCATGTGTTGGAAAAAGAAAGATGGCCTATGCAAATAGTAGCTCCTTTATTCAGAGAAGAGTAGTCCCTCAGGAACGGCAAACAGGAGCCTTCAAAACAGGAAATATCTACCTCTTATTCATAAAACATAGAAGTTGCCCTAAAATGTAAAATCCGGATTCACAGTGGAGAGTTAGACCTCTAAGCACTATTGATTTAACAGGAAAGAAGGGCTGGTACCTGGATAGATTTAGCATTATGGCTTACATTAAGCAAAACATGCCTAATTGAAAGCAAGTGCCTTATCCCATCGCAATCAGCGGGATGTAAGTACGTGCTTGTGCTAGACACGGAGGAAGAGACTGCTGAATTGGTGCCTGAGCAAGGGACAAAACTGGTTTATTTATAAGCACTCTATTTATAGCTTTTGCTGTGTTGGAATACACTAATTCATTTAAGTGCTCTATCTCTGCGAATGAGCTCATAGCTCTCGAGAAGGTGAAGTTTTCTGTCTGGGCTGCCTTTTCTGATGTGGTCCTGCTCTCACTGAATAGGCCTGAACTCCTCACCATGGCAAATGCCACCTGGGAGGTAAGCAAAGAAATAGTCAGGTTGCATAACAACCTGTTAATTTGAGAATATTCACTGGAAAGACACCAGGAAGATTTTTGCCATGGGAGAGCAGGGCCAGCTGGGCAGATGTGGAAAGGCTTCACTGAAGAGATCTTGGTGCAAGAGGAGCAGCTCATGATGCAGGACCTATCCATGGAAATACACTGGAGCACTGCAGGGTCAGGGTGAGCCCAGGCATCCAACATACAGCACATCTCCACACTGTCCATCACCACAGGCTTGCTGGGTTTGGGCTGAGGCGGCAGAAACTACTCCCTACCTGTGGCCAGGCAGACACTGGGGAACAGCATGGAGGAGGATGCTGTCCTGACAGCCCCAAGGCCACCCCAAAAACATTCACAAAAGCCTGTTTGCTAAAGCCTTCATATGCATTTGATGATTTGGCCCCCAGATAGCAAGATGTGTAGTCTACAGCACAGTTCTGAGCAAGCCTTTCCCGTGGAGGCAGCTTAGAGCAGGCTCAGTCCTGGGAAAGGAGCAGCACCTCAGTTTGAGACTGGCTGCATGGAGGAGGCCATAAGGACAGCCAGCTGATGGGCAGCAGAGTGAAGCCCTTCAAGGAGCAGTAAATGTAAAATCAGCTGAAGCTGAGGCTGGAGGAGGTGCAGGGGATTTCAGGATTTCTCTTCCTCCCCTTTAAACAAGAGCTACACGTGGAGCCATTGTTCACATCTCTGGGGATCTACACATGAATTTCAGGATATCTACTTCAAAGGACATGTCCCTGGAAGCAGGAGGAGGTGTGTTTGTATGGGGCAGGCTCCTGACTTGCATCTCTTTCAGGGAGCTCTGAGTCATTATTTGATCCTGGTGTGTGTGGCAGAGGTGGTTCTGGGTTGCCCCCATATTTCAGGCTCAACTGCTTCCTCGTTTGTGGTCCTCTCCTAATGGCATCTTGAATTTCCAGTTTGGCCCTTGTCTAAATTTGAAACTGGACAAACCTGTCAAATCCCATCCCCAAGCCAGACAACCCCTACGAAAACCCCACAATCCTACTTTATCAGAGGACCTGTTTTTAGGAAAGTCTTTGAGGACATGTTGCCAGAGATGCCACCTGATACCCCAGGAGAGGACAAGTGAGTGGAAACAAGTGACAGAATTATATTCTGATACAACCACCTGATTCATGATACAACCACCATCTTGTGTTTACAAATCACACAGCTTCACCTTGGATTGTTTTATCTTAAGACCTGAGCCCATAAAAGGGAGTAAATTAGACATGGCAAAACATGTACTTTGCCCATTCTTGTTCTTTTCTAGAAACAGTGAGAAAGCAAAGATTAAAAAGGGCTTGATATGTATATATATACATATAAGAGTTTGTTATTTATTTTTAAAAAATATTATTACAAGTTTAGCTAAAGTGGCTTTCTCTTATGTTTCTCTCTTGAACACAAAGGAAATATTTTCAGGAGCACCGAGGATTTTTTCAATGCAGCCTGCTCTTGGCTTTATCTTTATTTTCTATCAAGTAACTGAAAACGAAACAAAGATCTCAGACATAGGTACATCTTTAAGAGAATTTGCTCACTCTTAACTTTGTTTGAATGGGTAAACCTCCTCACTGTTTGCCCTTAGAGCTATTCCAACAGAGAGCTGTTTTATCAACACTGGCTGCTCAGTGAGAAGAGGCATTTTCTTCCACCTTCAGAGCAGTTTTCTATGCCCCTGTTGGGGGGTGGGAAGTTGACCTTACGTGGACCCTCAAGACAAAACCAGAGGTTTTAAGCAAGTGAAGAATAGGCAAACACTAGCCAGCAGTTGCCATATACAGAGTACACTGCTCAAAAATCCCAGAAATCTCACTGATAGAGCATTACCCTGTGACTGGATAGTGCTTCTCCCCTTGTAATTTATACATGTGTCAATAGAAGATTACGCCTGTGAGTACAGACTTGGCAAACTCACTTCTAGTGTTTATTAGGGAATTTTGGGGGAGAAAACTAAAAGAAGTATTGCAGGTATTTTTGCCAGTCATGGTGCCTTGGAATGGTGAAACTGCCTCTGGAGCTGTTTTGTAAAAACTCTTAAACAATGAGTTTAAAACAACAAACAATTTTCTGAGCTTTGTGGAGAGTGATTGTAGCTGAAAGCTTAATGCTAAAATTCATAGAGAAGCAAATCTGCAAGAAATGGTCTGCTTGTAATTATTAGTTGAACATAAGTTTCTAAAGCTGAGTATCTCTGAACTTTACAAGATGTTAGAAGCAGGTCTGAATTCTTTTGACCCATAACTCAGGGCATGAGAAATCATCAACAGTTAAATAGTGGGTTTAAAAATAGAGCTAATACCTGCACTGCACAGATGTTTTGATTTGTCTCAAGCCTGTTGAGAACAGGTTCAAGATAAACTGAATTATTAGTAGTTTAATTATTATTAAACTCCTATTTAAACTGTAGCAAGAATGTCCACAGACATTTTTGCAGTGATTTAATGGAATAAATCTGGGGGGGAAAGGTATGATAACACTTCCTGGTCTTTTCCCAGGAATGGGTTTTAGGAAATCTTGATTATATTTCTGGCTCTGCCAAGTCATTTATTCTCTCTGTGCTTCTATTCTGGTCCATTCAAGTAGCTGCAATTATATAGCTGCAATTATATAAATCTCTGCCAGGCATGTAGCAAGGCTGAAACCCTGTGTGCTCAAAGACTACATGTGCAGATTAGAGGAAAAACACAAACTTGCAGAGGTGAAATTTTTCAGCATTCTAGGTGTTACCATCTAAAATATTTCAAAGCCTGGAAATTTAAAAGGCTCTGTCAGAAATTGAAATTTCCAGTTGCATGGATATCTTTAACTCTCCTGAAAGAAAGTGCCAAGAACTCTGTTGTAGTGCAAATGCCATCTCACAGCAATCCAGGAAGGACTGGCAGCTCGGTGTTCAGGTGCCATAAATCAGGGATATTAACACACTTTCACATAAAAAATAATTCAAATCTCTGTATTTGAAACTTTCTCATGGATGTGAGGATTGCTCAGTAAATTCTATTAGTTTTTCACTATATTTCAGGGGCCCAAAACTTAGTTTTAACAAAAGATTTCATATAAAAATAATTACCTCAGCATTCCAAAAAAGGAAATTCTTTCCAAGCTGATTTAAACATTAAAAAGTTAAACCCCCCTGGATGCTGAAGTACATTTTCATCTTCATCCCACAACCTTAATTTTCAAGTCTCAAAGCCAGCTTAATTGTTCCCATCATTAATTTTTTTTTCATTACTGAATTCCAGCATACATAATGCAAACATGGCAGTGCTGTGATCTAGAAAGTGCAACTTGCTCTTCATTCAGCTGAGGTGACGTAATGTGCTGCTCAGCCTTGCAGCTGCATTACATAAATATTATTAATGATGAAATGTGGGCTGGGTGCTAAAGATTCTTTTAGAGTAATCCAAGGCAATATCAGTGACAAGGTTTTTTAGACACTATCTGAAATATGGCAGATGAGTTCCCCATCAGGAAAAATGTTTCTCAGGAGACAGGGTCATATATTGGTAATTCTGATTTTATTTGATCTGCTAGTCAAAAGTATATAGAGAGATGTCTTCTTATGTGGAATCCAGCCATGCCCATTTGGGAATGGGGGTGTGGTTTGCTGCAAGGTATTTCCATGCAGCGATGAATAAAATACTTTTTTTCCCAGAGTTTGCATAATATTACAGATAGCCATGCAAACACAGGCTCCACTGCCATCAAAACTCTTAATCAAGGGCCTTATAAAACTCTCCCCAAAGTGAAAGGAGTTTGGGAAGCAGTTCATCTCAGCCTGAGCTGGACATTTACAATATGCCAGATGAACTGGTCCCTTTACTCCTGGAAGCAGGCAGACAACAGGTAAGCTGTGCATTGTGTCTGAACTGGTTTGGTGGGAATTTTTTAGCTTTCAGGTCTTCTATGTGAACTCTTGCTCCTACAGAAATTGCTTTATGGTCTTTGTTGACTATATGGAGGAAATGGGATCTTAGATCTAAAGGGCTCATTTGAAAGGCATGTATATGCTCAAGTATTCACACATCACACACACAGGCAATAAAATCCAAAGTTTGAAAACACATTTTCAGAGCCTTCGCCATCACAGTATCACTGAAAAGATGCTGTCAGCTCACGTACTCTAAACCTCAGCGTTTTATCTCTCTGGATTTACAAAACAGAAATAATGCCAGAAAAGCATACATTTGCTGTTAGATTGTATTATTTTGTTTAGTTGGGACAATGATGAATAGCAGAATCCTCTGTCTTTTTGTTCACAATCTTTTTCAGTCACTGCAGATTTGATTTCAGGCTGCGCTGGGTGGTGCTCCTTCAGACCAACTGCTTTCAATGGGATTTTTTATTTTTTAAAGTCAAATCACATCTATTGATTTAAGAATTTGCCACAGTGGGTTGCCGTTGTTTTTATTAATATAAATCAAATTGATAATGTCCCCTTAGTGCTGAGTAGAGAAAAAAAAATCTTTGTTTTGAAACCGAGCTCAATCAAACACAAATCCCACTATGAATTGAGGAACGAAGGATTACAGGAGCCATATGTTTATAAATGAGTAATAACCTTTACATCAGCAGAGTCCTTCACCAGGAACATCACAGATGGCGATATTTACAGTAGTTCTCTCTGAAGGGCTGACACCTAGGGTGGGTGAGCCTCTCTTAGCACAAGCAATCTTAAAATGGCAATTTTTGACCTTCCAGGCTGGACAATGGAGGAGTTTCATTTTTCCAGAGATTTTTTGCCTCCCTTGTGTCATCAGTTTTGCCACGTTGTTTAGTGACCTTCCGGCACTTGACCAGTCGGCGATTTTCAGAATGCAGGAAAATGTTCATGGGAAACAATGCCAACCCAAGTGCCAGCTTTCCTCAATACCCTGCTTTTGTATCTGTACAATCCAAGACCTGTAGGAGTAGGAGAGATACAACGCTGCGGCAAGTAGGACTCTAAAACAGCTATTGAAAATTCATATGTTTTGATGAGATAGCACATAAAACAGTGACTGGCATCAGGCCACAGCATGATTGCAAATGTTCATATTTGTTGGCAAAAACGAGCCTTCTGTGACCTCCCAAGGTCACCTCTCCAGATTTCTCTCTCTGATTCATCAGTAGCAGTTTTGTCAGTGTGTGCAAGCACACAACTATGAGCTCTTCTCTTTCTCCTCTCCTGGCTGAGTGCCACTTCTGAGCAATAAAGTTTCCGGAATTGCTTTTGCATATTGCCTGTGACACTTGCCCCACTCTGGCTCCCACTGCTTGCAGAGAGATGGCAAGAGAGTGAGCAAAAGCTCACCCACATGCGACATCAGAAAGCCAGCCCATGGCTGGAATGCCACGCAGTCGACAAAAATGCTGTGAATTTGGGCGTCTGAAGATTGAGGAATTCTGTCCCAGGAGGAACAGTGTCTTCTGAGGAGGGAAGGGGATCTGGATGTGCCTGAGACAAACCAAGATGCCTGGCTTTCTGGAAGATGCCTGAGGTGTTTGGTCTTGTTCTGGTCGGGTTCTGCTGAAGTCCAGTCTCAGTGCCCACCAGGGCTGTGTTCTCAGGGGACAGGGGCCAGGGGCATTTCTGAAGACTCAGCTCCCCAGCCTACACTTTTGTTGCCTTTGTGGGCAGGTCCATCTTTCTATTCAGTCCTTGGACTGTCTCTTTTCAGTGCTGGTTACCTTGAGATGAGGGGTTTTTTAAGAGGCACTGAATGCAAATGATGAGGTGGTTCTCAAATCCTGGGTCAGCCGGTGAGTACAGACCCTGCCTGGATGGTAACACTCTCTGGAGTGTCCAACTTGAACCATCCATTTCTCTGCTGGAGCTGAGCTCTCAGGAATCATATCCTGGCTCTGCCCTTTCCCCTAGACATTGCAGCATTTCATCCCAGGGTCTTCTCTGTTTTAACTCTGTTTTTAAGTCCACTGGATGCTATTTACACCTTCCCTCATCAGTGACATACCATTTATCTCCTTTTCACCATGGTGAGGGGATCAGAAAATGGATCTTGTGACTCCGGCTGTACATTTCCACAGTCATTTCATCCACATTTTATCCAGATCTAGGTTCCTTACTCTCCTCTGCGCCTCAAGGTAAAGCACTGGCCCTTTCCAGTGAAATCAGCTAAGTAGAAACACCATAACTGCCACAGGTCCCCTGATGGTACCTTTGACTCCTCCTGCAGGGTTTCAGATTTAACGACTTGGAATGGGTAGCAGATACTAATGGTTTGCACATCTGTTACACTGCAGCTGGAGAGTGTGTTCCTGTGTTAGAGGCTTGTTTTCATGTACTGAAAGTAGATGGACAAAAATAAAGGCTCATTAAATATTGAAAAGAAAGGTATCTTTTTTTAGTCAGAATCTTTATGTCTCTTCTAAAAATCAAAGTTTATTTTAAAAAATCTTATGTCTTCCTTCTGATATGAAATTATTCACTTTACCAGTGGAATATGTCTGTGTTTTTTTAGGTTGTCTCTATTTTGACTTCAGCCACTCATCGAACTATTCCACATTGTTGATTTTTCTTCTCTCTTTTCTCCTTACTCATTTTGCTTAAAAAAACAAAGCTACCTTGACTCTTGGTGTATCGGAGGAAGTAAGGAGCCATCCACAGAAGACAAAGACAACTGTAAAGGAAACTTCCTTTACAGTTTTTCCAGTCATCTCAATACAGAGATCTTACATGACTTCCTCCATCTTGTGGTACTATAAAATACTCTGGAGGACTTCACTGGCAGGAAATTCAAACATGTGCTGCCTTTTTCTGCAATTCCCGTTGATCCAATTAAAAAAATGTTATCTATCTGTTGAAAACTTTCAGGTCTAGAATGTACCAAACAACAAAACATTTCTAAATCACTGCCCAGAAGAGGCCCTCACTTTCTCTGCTCCTCTGATGAAAAGAGAAATCACTGGGTTTTGCTTTGTATTTTGAGACCTTGTAGTGTTATCTTCTTTGAACCTTCAGCGCTCTTTGTTTTTTGCCATTGAAGTGACACTTCAGGGACAGCTGTCCTCACTAAAGTTCTCATTTTCCTACTATTACATCATTGTGTGCATAAAGAGAACCTAAATATGTTTGAGAAAGTGGCCTTTCTTATGCTGGGTATGAACAGGAAAGAATGAAAATGAAGTCAGATCCTTGAGAACCTGCACTGGAGTAAACAAACACAACAAAAATATTACCGTGACAATCAAGGAGGGTAGCCTGAACTCAGTGGGAGCTATCCACATCCATCTGAGCACAGGCTTTGACTTGCCTTAGCAGCAAACTTTAGAGGTGAACTTGACCTTGAAAGTTCAAGGGTGCTCTGATTTAAAGTTCTAGTTTGATCTCATCTGCACTCACAGCAGCACAACAATAACTTCTGTCTTCCCCTCTGTTAAAAAGGTCAAAACTTGCCTTTTTCAAAAGTTTGAAAATGTTTTCAAAAGTTTGTTCTTCTCTTGCAAGAAAATAGGTAGATAAAAATAGGAGAAAAATAACTGCAAATGATAGAAAATACGGGTTTTATGTGAGAGAAAATAATACTTTATCACAATAGCCAGTTTTCTTTTGCAGACCTTGGGTTTTTTTGCCTTCTGTTTGTACAGCAGACAGAAGATGGAATGGGGCTGACTGTGAACAGGAATATAAAGGTATGCACAGATGTAGGACTTTGTGAACTGCATGGGGTAGGAGTCTTGATTAGTGTTGCTGAGTAACAGATTAATTCCTTTAGCACTTTCCCATAAACACGTCTGACTGTTTATGCAGGCAGGGGCTTTAAACTGAATGCATAACTTGAACTCTGCCTCTCCTGTCCATGTGAGCTGACATCATGTGTTTCTTCAGCCCAGTTCTTTTTTCTGCTGTACCTGCCCTTTCTCTCAGAGGGGATTTGTGCTCCAGAGTGCCTTGCAGGACCAGTTTGCAAAAGCTGTGTGATCACAGCAGAGCTTTGCCTGTGTTTGCTTCCATCCAAAATCCAGGGGCACAGCGGGTCTGGACGGTGCCGTGGCATTGGACGCTGAGCAGCTGTTCAGGCTTCCAGTACTGAAAGGGTTAGGGCTGCCTCCACTTCTGCCAACAGGAATCCTCCCATTGATTTTTCACTAGGAGCAAGTTCAGGCCCTTCTTCCGTAAGTTACTGACACAAGTATCAGTGTTGGTAATAGTGGCCCTGCAGCAGATGGAGTGCTTCAATTATCTTGGGCCCGTGGTGAATGAGTGCTATTGACAGCTGCTGCAAAATCCATAGCAGACTGAGGATGTACAGACAATTATGATATCGCTGGTAAACATATGGCAGGATTGGATCTCTTAAAAAACTACAAACTCAGGCTCTGCTGGCCTTGGGTTTGGTTCAGAGCCAAGTTCTATGTTGGACTTCAGTCACACGGCAAAATCCCATAGAGGTGACAAACCAGAGTCTGAGGGCCTTGGTATCTGGAGCTCATTCTGCCTTTGTTGAATATTGTCTCTGGGTGTTATTGGTATTTGTTTGGTGTGAGGAAAAGGAAAGTTTGTTTTCTTATATTGCTGCTAAAATGTATGGGTGTATTCCTTTCAGCCTATTTAATTCACCTCAATACACACAGTAGTGCCTACAGAAAACTCTGAGCAGATCCATCAGGAGAATGTACTTCTCCACTGACCAAGCCAAGGAGGCAGTAATATCTGTTATTTTAGCTCAGTGCCTGCAGTTCATATACCAGCCAGTGAAACAGGAAGCAGAGTTGGTATTACCAGCTGTTCTCTTGCTGATTCCCATCTCTCTTTTATTGCAAAATTATGGTGGCTTTGGGAGTACTCTGTGGCCATTTTCCATTTGCTTCATCTGTGGCTCTTAATATTTCTGGAAAGGATGCTGAGGTAGTTGCACACCCACCTCCAACCTCCCTGGTCCCTTTGGGCACACTTGTGGCTGTACCACTGGAGTCCGGAGGGCTTGGGACCCTCAAGCCTTCACCAGGCCCAGGGCTTCAGAGAGTTCTGCCTCACTGTTCTTTCCAGACTCTGAGAAGGTGCCTCACAGGCCTGATGAGCTTTTATTTCACTCAGTCCAGAAGAACAGATATAAAATGGGAGTCTCTTTTCCCATATTTTTCTTTCTGGAGAGGATAGTTTTTCAGTTGCTTTGTTATACAGTTGTTCTTTTCCTTTGGCATTATTAACTACATATCATGATTAACAAATAAGTGTCCCATCAGCTCAGGGAATTTAAAAAAACAAACAAACAAACAAACAGACAGACAGACAGACAGACAAACAAACAAACAAACAAAAAACCACACTGGATAGCTGCTTTTTTCTCTATTTCTTGAATTCACAATTTTATATTAACCTCCTGCAACAGGCCACATTCAGAAGTCTGCATGTACCTTAGCCAGCTGAGAGCAAAATTTGCCCTTCACATACACTTTAATCTCCTATCACTTCACATCTCAGTGCCTCCCTGGAAAATGCACCGATTTTCATTCTTGCTGTATTGTCTGTAACACTTATTTATCTATTGTCAGCTGGCAAAGTTATGGGATCAAAGGCTTGAGCAGGCAACTACTACTCTAAAATATTAGAAAAATAGCCTGAGTGATCTTATCCAATTCTCTATTGTTCAGTAATTTGGGAGAGACCTTTGGATCCTATTATCTCTGTTGTAATTTCATTTTTTTTCCATGCCAACTTGTTTCTTAAACATTATAAATTATGATACCAGGTGCAAGCATTTCTCTGCACAGACCACTCTCTGAAACACATCTTTAATTGTATCAGATTATGTTTTTATTTTGTTTTTAATAAATAAAAATATGTGAACACACCTACACAGGCAAGGGATGTATGAGCTTGTTTACTTACTTTGAAACCTACTTAGATGCAGAGAGTTCAAAAGCTTGAGTCAGACATCATGCTCTGCTTGGGGGAGGCTGAATAAAGAGGTGATGAGGGGTCAAAGAGGGAAAAAAAATACAACTAAAATGGCTCTGTAGATGACCACAGTAGATGTGGGAGTGTGTATTTGCACTGGACTCATCAGAGATATCCCTCTTTGTCTGGACTGAGCATTTGTTGTTGTTTAAATACTGGTACCTTATCTTGGCTACTAATATGTGGCATCTCTTTCCCCTTTGTTCATGGCACAAGGCTTTCCTTTGGTTGAAAACAGGAAAGAGATTACTGACAGATGAGAACTACATTTAAAGATCAGAGAAAAAGGGTTAGAAATTCAGTGTTTGACAGAAGTGCTTTGCCAGCTCAGACCATCAGCCATGTCACTGTGGAGTACAATCCACAAGACATTTCCCTTTGCCCACAAAATCAGAAGAGCCTTTTTGTCATGGTCAGGTTTGTTTTCCACTCTCTGTGAGGCTTGCTCTCTCCAGCCTCTTCCAAACAACAGAGGTGTGGGCCCAGCCTGCTGTAAAGTATTTTACAGACCCTTCTTTTTAAGAAAAGGAGAGTGTGGGGGAAGAACAAAGGAATAGCCTGCTTTTCGGGTCTGAGTCCTGTCACATTGAAATTGGGGGAAGAGCATAGATTATACAGTATTTTCAAAATGCAATAAGTATATGTGCAAATGAAAAAAAAAAACAAACCAACCAATAAAACCTCAATTTAAATCCCCAGCCAACACAATCAATATAAATATATAAAGCATTTGCTAAAACCAACTCAGAAAGAACCAGAAGAACTGGGGACAAAAGTGGGAAAAGATGTGCCCAGAAGACCTTGGCACTGCTTCCCTGCAAGGCAATGCCTGCCTCTTGTTGGCATTGTGCATCATTTCCACGGTGGCTCATGGCTTATCTTCCTCTTAGGAAGCATGTAGGGATTCAGCATAACTGATTGTTTGAGATTTGAGATTGTTTGAGACTGTTTGGGGTTTGAGATCCTTACCAAAGTTGTATTAGCAAAAACACCAATCTGATATAAAAAAATGTTCTGTTCCGTCTGGGGTCAGATTGCATTTGTTATCATTTAAATTTAAAATGAGGCTAGAGAAGATATAAAACCCTGATATTCTAGGAACTGACACAGCCCCAGGTCTGACTTTGAACAATTTATCGCAGAGACTAGAGTTGTCAAGGGATCAGTCATAGCCTGTAGCTGAAAGTCATAGACTCTGCAGCAGAAATCCAAATATGCAGAAGGAAGAAGAAAAAAAACCCTATTATACTCCAGTTTTTTTCTGTAAACATAAGATTCTTGTCCTTGTAGAAGTTTTTGCATTTCACCAAAACTCACTAGGAAAAACCAATAAATTATGCCCAGAGGGCAACCTGGGACCAGCAATGCATTTTTCCTGATTTCTGTGAATTTTTGTAGAAGGATGCTTGCATTTAAGATTGACACTGTATCCACTTGATACTTAAGATGTATTTTCCTTATGAGAGCTGGTTTTGCCACTCATTGGTTCTAATGGTCTTATGACTTAAATGGTCACAAAGGGGTTTAGGCATAATGTCCCTATTAAGATGTATGAAAGATGTGCAAACCCCTGCTGGACCTTTTTTTTTTTTTTTTTTTTTTTTTTTTTTTTTTTTTGCCTGTCTGTCTGCAGATTCAACCAGATTCAAGTGCATTGATTTGCAGAGCACAGACAATCAGGATAACCAGAAATTGTCTGCACTTCAGGGCATATTTTCCCCTTCAAATCCATTAACTTCAGGAAGACTTTCTAGGTGGGTAACTTCAGGGGAATAATAGACTTATGAACTTAAAAAGAAGTTAACTCCTTGCTGAAGGAGTTAGCCAGGTGCTTTAAAACCCAGGAACTGAGCAAGTGCTTTAAGTTTGGATTGACTGTGACAGGAAGAAGGAAGGCCACACCATGCCAAGCCACGGTCCATGGAGAGTTGATGTGCACCAGCCCCAGCACAGGAGGTGATGCCTCTGCAGAGTCTAGGACATCTTCTCAACCCACCACCATGGTCCCTGCACCTCTGAGGATGCATTTGAGATTTTAGCAAGACCTGAGCTTCTCCAAAATGGGTGGAGTCTGCTTCAGTGCCTTGATGAATTCCCAAAATTAAGTTGTTTTTAACACTAGGACATTTGTGTAGCTTATCCACCACACACACAAATGATTTTTTGTGTCATCATAATTTGCTTTGTGGTATGTCTTTTAACCTCTCACGTGCTCAGAGGGGCTGGACACAGAGAGTTTCTCCTCAGTCTCAGCCACTCCCCCATGGATGCAGCCACCAGTGGGAAGGGGATCATCAGAGCTGGTGTGCTCAGCTCAGAGGATCCCAGCTGGGTGCTCCTGCCTGGCCTTCTCCCCATCCGCGTGTCTGGACATGGGTGGAGATTCATTAACTCTGTGCTTCTGTTGGAATTCCTCTGCTGTGCCAATCTCCTGCTATCTGATCATTTCCAGCAAATTTATCTGGCCAGTCACGTAAAATTACAGCAAACTCTGACAAACTAGGGCAAACCATTTATTAAACTCCCAGATGAAACAATTTACCGTTTCTACTATCATTTAAATACAAATGGCTTTTCTTGGATTCTGGTGAAAAACAAGGTAAGCTACTAGAAATACATCAATGACATATACAACTGCACAGATGGGTTTGTGTCTTTTACTAAATGATGTCTTAGAAAGATTTCTGTGTGGATTTCATTTCTTAATGTGGTTTATGGCCCCAGAAGCCTCATGAGCCAGTGAGTGTGTAGCCTCCTTCTTACTTGACAGTACAAGACTGATACCCTTTACTTTACATTGATCAGCCCATGCTAAAACTGATACTTCTTCTATTGCTATATCTTTTTACCTTATGACTGACAAATCCTCTCTTACTCATTTTTTTCCAGCAATCAGAAGTGCTGCCGGAATCAGTTCCTATTTTTTTCTTCCTTAACTTTATGAGTAACTACCTATTCCCGTAGCAGCGGTGGCAGAAATCCCTCCTCAGCCCAGTGCTGCTGACAATGGCCTGTAGCAGATATTTCGGGGAACAGTGTAAAAGCAGAGCAACTGTAGAGGGATACTTTATTCTGGCACACCCTCCCAGCAGTCTGTGCCTTAGGGGCACTGTGAGCCAGAGATTGTATCTGCATCTTTGCGTTTTGTAACGCTCGATGAATTTTTCAGCCAGGAATTTGTCTAATTGCTTTTTGAGCCCATTTATACTTTTGGCCCCTACAACATCCTGTGGCATTGAGTTCTGCAGTTTAATTACTCAGCATGTGAAAAAAAAATTATAATTTATTTTGCTTTAAATCTGCATCTTGATATTTTTATGCAATACTCTTTCTTGATACCCCCTTTCTTGAATGGTAACTCTTTTAGAACACACTATCTTTTTTCTTATTTTTAGAATGGTTTTTCATTATATCTACTGTCCTGCATATATTAAATAAATTCCACTTGACTGTTTTCATCAACTGGTCACTAATTAACATAAAAACCTTCAGCCATACATCATAATTAGTTTTTGCTTTTAATTTTGGTGGTGGTTTTTTTGGTCATTGGGAATTTTTTTTGATCATGTTACTTCTTGGCTCCTTTTCCAGATCTTAATATTTTGAAGAGCAGAGGCCCCAGGATGGCTCTCTGTGAAACTCCATTGATAACTCCCACCATCGTAAAACATGACCATACATTTCTACTCTCCCCCTTTTGTCAGGTTACTGATTCACACAAGAATTTCTTTACCCACAAGTGTTCACTTTCCTTAAACAGTCACTGAGGGACCTTGTAGGAAATATTAGGGATCTAGTATGGGAACAGCCATAGTGGGACTAACTTGGCCACCTGCAAAGCCATACTTTTGCTCCACTTTCTAGGTATTCTTGCTGCACAATATGCCTTGGGGATATTTTTTTTTCCGTTTTACTATACTCATATTGCATGCTTGCTGGTACAGCCAAGCCTGTTTAGTTCTCACTTTTGAAACAAAATGGATTTTATAATCAAAGCTATGAGCTTTCCTTCATCTTCCAATAGATTTTGGCCTTTTACTGAAACTGCTTTCAGGTCCAGGCTGTTTATTTCTGGATATTCAGAGTAACTTCTCTGAAAAGGTAGTGGGCATGAAAAGGGATTGTTTCTAGATACACAGTGTATTCATAATGAAGCAATATACTAGGGTTGAAAGGAGCCTCCTAAAAAGCATGTCAGACAGCAGCATAGTGTCTGCTCCTCACAGACCTTGGGATGATGCAGGAGAATATTCAAGCGGGAGAAAAAGGGAGTGAGGTATGGGTCAGGAGAGGAGGAGAGCTCTTCAGAGAACAAGGGGAGTACTGAAGAGAAAACATGGGGCCAAGAATTAGCTTTTTTGGAGGGGTGTGTAGCAGTTACTTCTCTTCATATGTAAGTGGAATGGCTTCCTGTGTTTCTCTTGCATACTGGGAATGAGGACTGGCAGTGACAGGCTGCATTAAAGTGACCTGTGGGACTGGGTCCTGCTGTGCACACCTCTTCTGGACAGCCTCCAAAAGACATGGCAGATTGTCAGCTGCAGTGATGCACATGGTGGTGTTTCACCTTTCCCTGAGCCTCCAGCATCTTGTTCTGAGTGAATCAAAGGCAATACTACACCTCTAGTCTAGAGGAATTCTGGGCTTGTCTAAAATCCTCAGATGGGCCTTTATTATCTGTGCAGAGCCCCATGAGTACAGGGAATATGCAGCACAGCTACAATCCAGGTGGCTGATTCTATGATTCTTCTGTCAACACACTCCAGCTATGCATACAATAGGCAAAACCTGCATGTTGTATCTCTACAGAGCTCCTTCACTCCCAAATATGTGGTAAAAAGTCCTTCTAAATTCCTTGCCTTCCTCTGTGCGCCACCATTTACTCATGCATGTCTGGCTTGCTATGATTTCTAGAGCCACAGGCAGGTAAGTGGCATCTCACAGCAGCACACACCTTCTGCCAGGCTCAGGATCTCCTGATCCTTCAGGCCTCGCCCATTTCTGCACCCAGTTCTTGGCAACAGCTGTCTTGGTTTTTCACCCCTGAGGAGGGACATTGACTAAGCTGAAAAACTAGGGACAGAATTTTACAAGTAGACTGAAAATCATGAATGTTCTACTTTTCTTCCTCCATGGTGCCTATCCAACTGTGAAAAACTTTAGTTTTTCATGCTGCCCATCTTCCCAGGCTACAAACATGATTCTACTTTGACACTGATCATGAAAATGGTTCTGCTACATTTCTGCAGCTGATCCTCTTTTTTTCCATGCAAATAGAGTTGTCCTTTTCTTCTTCGGGCATGGCCATTTTTTGTCTTCCCTTTGACCACATAGTACAAAATTGCTTCATCACTGCAAATTGACTGATCTTTTTTCTTTTTCTGAACAATCTGAAACACTTTGCCAATCTTTTTGTCTCAATGAGAAGTTTCAATAAGATAGATATGTCTTTAAAAGTATCTTCTATTATTTTAATTGAATTGGAATAAATGCCACAAGAGAAATAAAGTAACAACAACAACTAAAAGAACCCTATTGTCATGGTGAGTGAGTCCTTATCTCCAAAGCACATCCAGCACTATTTCTTATCCAGTCCCTGGTTTAAATTCCAGATGCAAAGCATGGGTAATCAAAAAGTTTTTCTTAACTCACCAGAACATCACATTCCAGACCTTAACTGTATGGTGACTGTGGTGTCACAACAGCTCTTCAGCTTTCAGGCAGAACAGTGAAATATATTGGGCTAAAAATTAGCCAGAAGCTGAAACCTTCTCTTCATTGCATCACATGCCTGTCCAACAGTGTCATTATTCTTGATTTTCATATAATTTTCCTGTTTAACCTTTATCACCAGTACAGTGAATCCATCCTGCTGAATTTTCAGAGGCCAGGATCTGGGTGCTATACCTGGAAGAGACAGGTTGGGGTTTTGATTACGAGGGAATTTCTCATGATTCAGCACTCAACCTTTGTCACTGAGACATTATTTCATCTTTGCCAAAGGGCTTTATCAAAGACCTGTAACCAGTTTTTAACAGCTATGCAACAACAAAGATCCTGTGTTCTGTTTGTGTGGATCAGATCAGAGCAGGGATTAGGAGGCTTATGCTTCAAGATCTAACACCGGTATCTGGACAGGGGTAGTGGCTACATCATCTGTGAGGAGGAAGGAGAGTTTGAAGAGAGTTTGGAGAGTTTGAAGCAGTGAGTTTAGGTCCCAACAAGAGCCAGACATTCTGCAGTGGTGAGAATGATTAGTACTTCTTCCTGAGAGAAGGTGCAGTTTCAGTGCTGAGATGTTTGATTTGTGGTCAGAGAGAGGGGACTCAATATGAACATTTCTGATGAAAAGTAGCACAAATGGCTCTTATTTTCCTCCATGGGCCCCTTTATAAGACTTCACTTTAGATCAAGATAAATAATATATGAGTACATGAGTGCAGGCATAGATCACACCTTCTCAGAGATCAGATGCTTCTCTTCTTTTAAAGGCTTCAGTCCAGAAATAAGACAGCATTGATATCCTTGTTGGTCATCATGTAACATGCAGCTGTGCCTTGAAAATGAAATACATAATGTCTTTGGGGTGAGGTCAATGAGTTAACCTTGCATTAGATAGTTGGATCCAGTGAGCAAAAATTAACCTATTTGTTGTCTTTAATCATAAACCACCTTGATTTCAAACTTTGTTAACACTTAGAGCAGTAAATAAACCTCTGCAGATCCCTCTCTCCCTCTTAGGCCAGCCAAAACCATTAACCACATCTTCTACTTTTATGTTAGTGTTCATGAGGTGCATTTGAAAAACCTTTTTAGCTTCCTGGTGTAACATTTAGGATGAGAGTGTTAGTGCTGGGGAAACTTATGGAATTTGCCACCATTTGATGAGAAGAAATAGAATTCTGATCTCTTTTATTTTAGCAGTGATGGCCTCTTCCCCAGTCAGCAGAGCTGTTCCCCTCCTCAGCAGGGTATCACCGACAGCATGGTCAGAAGTATGGGGTGATTATGGTGATCTCTGCTGGCCTTGAGTTTATGTAATGCCCTGTTTTCCATCCATGATCCATGCAGAGGACAAGCTCTGGATTGTCCCCAGCGTTATTTCGGACAAATGAAACTATTTCAAATAACAAGATATGCTGGGCTTCACGGAGCAAGGAAGGAATTTCTCTTTGGTAAAGAATTGTGCGCACACACAAAAAAAACCCCACATAAACACATATGGAGTGTAAAGAATATGCCCCACAGATAAAGAGAGACCCCCAGATGGGACAGCATAATGTTCCCAGGTGGGAACATGGGATGTTCCCATGTTCAATCATCCTTGCCTGAGTGTTGACCAGCATTCCTGGTTCATGGGCTCAAGTCATGCTGATTTCCAGATTTTGAGATTGGGTAGGTATTTTCCATGAGGTCAAACTGCAAAACTCAGGATCCTTCTTCTTCCATCGCTCCCCCGAAAGTGTGGGGATCATTTGAGCTTATCCCAGTTGATCAGTTCCTTGTCAATGCAGGAGTCTCAGGCTCTTTTTTCTGTTCTCTGAGTCTTATACAGGAAGTCAAATGAGATAATTTAGTGGATTCTTTTGTTCTTGAACCATAAAATACTGTGAAATAGGAATTTGGGACATTTGGTTTGTACTCAGTGAAAGACAGAATTGTTGCTGCCATAATTTAAAGAGACTGATGATGGAAATGGATGTAATATGCCCTTGAGAATTAGGAGCTTTTACACCTAAAGCAAATGATAGAGGTAAGGGCAATGAGCAAAAACAGGCTGCAGTGCAGAAATTCTGGGGTGTCTGGAGGTAGTGTTTGCCCTTTCCCACCTACAGACCCCCTGCAGCCTGTAAACTGGAGCAGCTCTGCTGCATTCAGCACAACCATGACCATCCCCAGCCAGCAGATAAATTGGCCCTTGATCCCTGCTCGTGTAGTTGTGCATAACATATTTGATGGCCTTCTATGCTTGGCTTACAGCAATGGTGGGTAAGGGAAGAGCAACAGGGGTCATCTAACTGAACTTGTGCAAAGCTTTTGGCACTGTCCACTCAACATCCTCATCTCTAAACTGGAGAGAAGTGGATTTGGTGAGTGGAGCACTCAGTGGTTAAGAAATGGCTGGATGGTTGCACTCAAAGAGTGGAAGCCAGGGAAGAGTGCTGGTTCTCAGGGGTTGAGATTGGGATTGGGTTTACTTAATATTTTTTCAGAGACATGGGCAGTGGGACTGAGGCACCATCAGCACGTTTGCCAATGACACTAAGCTGAGTGATGCAGTCAACACCCTGGAGGAAAGGGATGGCATCCAGAGGGACCTGGACAGGCTGGAGAGGTGGGATTGGATGAACCTCCTGAAGTTCAACAAGGCCAAGTACAAGGTCCTGCACTGGGTTGAGGTGATCCCAAACACAAACAAAGGCTGGGAAGAGAATGGATTGAGAGCAGCCATGGGGACAAGAACCTGGGGGTTTTGGTTTATGAGAATCAGAACATGAGCCAGCAGTGTGTGCCTGCTGCCCAGAAAGCCAAGGGTGCCCTGGGCTGCATGACCAGCAGTGTGACCAGCAGCTTGAGGGAGGGGATTGTGTCTCTCTGCTCTGCCCTTGTGAGACCCCACCTGCAGTGCTGCATTCAGCTCTGGGGCCCCCAACATAAGGACAAGGACCTTTTGGGGTGAGCCCAGAGGAGGGCCATGATCACAAAACTGGAGCTATGAAGAGAGAGGGCTATCAGAACTGGGGCTGTGTGAAAGCAATCAAGATTAAAAAAAAAAAAAAAAAAAAAAAAAAAAAAAGCAACCTGAAAGTAATGCAAATAATCTACATAGAGATTATTTGCATTACCCAGAGAAGTTGAGTGAGCACCTTCCAACCCAAACCCTTCTATGATTCAATGAAATCATAGTCATAAACACAGAAAATAACAAGACACTACAAAATGTCACGTTGAGGGTGATAAAAGCACTGATCTCACTTATTGCCAGGTCTCCAGGCAATATTGATAGGAAAGGAGTGTCAGGGAGAGTGTATGGAGTAACAAGTGGCAATAAGGAAATATTTTTCCTGGAAACTCAATTAAAATTAAACCAAACACAGCCATCTCCTTCTTTAGACCAGAGAGTTCAGCTGGCAGCTCTGAGAGTTAGCTCTTTATGATGATGTTTAGCAGCACTTCTCTTATGAGAAATAGCTAGTAAAATATTCACCTTCTCTGCAGGACTTTACACATCAGGGCCAGGATACCTCATTAAGCTTGGTCCACGGTTTAAAGCATTTTTCACCACTCTCTGGTGAGGATAAATCTAAGCTAATGGTAGATTTGATAAGACAGCAGTTTTATGATCCAAATACATTGCGTTGTCTATGAATATAGCCTATTTTTGTCAGTTACATTGGAAAGAAATAAATTACTCATCAGTCAATCCATTATTATTATAATAAGAGCACGGCACTACTTAATTGCATCAGTTAAGTGGATATGACTTTGCCAATGCTCATAAATGCCATTACATCAATCCACAGAAATGGACCTGTTGATTTATTAGATGATGATGGACAAAGATGTTGCAATCTCTTTTATAATTTAACCTGTGCTTAAGATGTATAGGTGTTTAAGGCCAATACATGTACAGTTATTACCACAGAGAGGGAAAGGGAAAAGGGAATTGTAAACCATAACAACCTCCATCAAGTACATGCCTATTTTGGTATGTGTAATAATCCTGAACATGCATTTACGTAACACACTCTATGGTACTTAAGCTGCTGTGGGCTATCAAGTACAGTAAATCCACATTTAATCAAAGGACTTTTGGCATATGATTGAATACTGTATATTTTCTTTGCCATGGAGAAATGTAACTGCAGAACAGCAGTCCCACAGATGAACTGCAGTCATGTGGATTATCTAGCAATAATAAATTTCTCACAGGAACTCTTGGTCCCTCACCAGTGGTTCATTTACCAAGTGTCCATTTTCATTTATTTATATATTTCTGACAACAAATCTCTACTGCACAGTGAGCCAATGAAGGCAGTCCCTGTAAGGATATAATTTTTAGGAATAAGGACAAATAGCCTGTTGTGATTAGATAAAGCACCTGCTCTTGAGTTATTTTTGCACTATTCCAATTCCTGCACGAAAGGCCTTCTGTATGCTGGATAAAGGTCAGAAGTGACACCAAAATGGAAGTCATCTCAATTCTTGTGAAAGCTGTTTCTATTTGCCTTTTGCTCTTCCCTGCATCACTGAAACAATCTGTGATTGTACATTCTGGTCTTCTACATGTGTTTTGGGACAAAGGTGCTCCTTGAAAACAGCCTGATTGGGGAGCATTAAAAGATGATCTTCCAGAAGCCTTCTTCACCAAGAAGAAAGGCCAGGTCTTCTCAAGTGTCTGAATCCCATTTGGGCACCTGACTAGAACAGTCACATTCAATTAATTCCTCCCACACAGAGCCCTGAAAGCTCTTTGGTGAGAAGGTCTTTAAAAAGCTGCGCAGTGTGTCTACAAACATAGATGTTAGTTTTTTGAAATTCCAGCTCAGAAAGTCTGTGGGAAAATCTGCATAAATTCTAAAGTCCATATGCAACCCCAAGCAGATGACAGCAATGAGAAATAGGTTGAAATTTAATCTCTTTCAATTAATTAAATATTGAGATTTGATGTTTTTACTATTTGCACTTTTGACTCCCCAGTGGGTATTATATTATATTAGGCTTCCCAATAAGTCTTCTAATTATAATGTCTAGAAGGTCAGCATCTTATTAGAAATAAAAATTTAAACTTTGGAATAATACTGAACACTGTAGCATCTGCGAAGCAGCCATGCCTCTATTAGTAAAAGCCAGATTCCTGTGCCCATTATTCAAGCTGAGTAAACAGATTTCTTCATGAGAAGCTTCCTAGCTTCCTTGAAGTCAGTGGACTGTGCAGTAAGTCTCTGTTTGCTGTGATTGAAGGCACCAGGCTCTGACCTCAAATAAGGAAAGAGATTTTGATTTTGCCAAACCTTTGGACCATATTGCACAAGATGATGGAGTTCCGGGTATGCTGACAGAGGAGAAACCTGCACAGCAGTGAAGACATCTCAGTTATCTCAGGAAGGAGCAGACTGGTCAGTCCCTTTTGAGAGCTGCTCTTTGGGCCTTACAGCCCATTCAACCTCCTTCTGCAGGAGGACACCAAAGGAAAGGAACAAACACAATTCCATGGGCTGCTTTTCTGACCATCGAACTCATCAACAAGGGAGAGAGAAAGCACCTTATGTCTGTCGTCCAGGGGAAAGGGCACTGCAGCCCTATGAACTCCAACACCCCCATTTCAGGCAACATGGAGCCTTTTCACTCCACCAAAGCTTGAATCTTGTGGTGGAACAATGACACCTTGGATATAGTTTCCAAGGAAGCTGCTCAGACCGAGGGCTATCCCTGATCACATCCTCCAGAGAGATTTTACAGGTTGCTGCAGTAAGTATATTTCTGGTTGACATTTTCAGGAGAGCCCCAAGAGACCTGATGAAGCATATCAGAACACACAAGAGCCCATCCTGTACGTGTCAAAGAGGGATCTGGATCTAGCCTGGATTGAAAAGCATCTCCAGTACACTGCCTTTGGTAGCGTAACTGACAGCAGGATTTGGCCCATTGTTTCCTGGGAAAATTAATGAGCTGTAAGAAAAATATCTGACCATCATTTGACTTATCAAAGCCATTGTGACTCCTTCCCTAAATAACATTAAGATGAATCACCTATTATTTGAGAATTGAGAGTCACGGTAGTGACTGAAGCCAAGTTAGGAAAATAGCACTGCCATTACTAGCTTTGCAGGATTGAACTTGACTTGGAATCTGGGGTTTTGCCCTGACAATACCACAATGTTTGAAATCTTATTTACTTTGTGGGGTTTCTTTTGTACTAACCTGCTCACTCTAACATCACATGAAACCTTTAATAGGTGTCCTACATACACGGAATTTATCGTCAGCTGCTTGAATCCTGATCTCATGTGCAATGGTGCAAATAAGAATGAGGGTGCTGCAACCAGTGCAGAAATGTCTGGTTTTGTTTTGCAAAATGCAATAATTGAGTTTTACGGTAACAAAATCAGACCTACATGCAGATTATTTGCACTCCTCTGGAGTTGCATTATTTTTGATCTTCGTTGCTTTCACACATTTTTTAAAGTAGCTTTTCTATGTTCTTTACTTTCTCACTGCATCAGTTGCACAAATGGAAAAATATGGGAACCCTCTGGTGGCCGAAATAATATCTGTAAATCCCACTCAGCCTTAAGCACCTCAGCATGATCTAGTGACAGGGTCAAACTCTGTTGGAGTTGTATTATTAGTATGTTTCATCACCTTTTTCTTTTTCTGTCCGTGTACCTTTGTACATAGCCTGTATGTCATTGCCTCTTACATGAGATGCCCTGCATTTATCTAGATAATTTAAACAACACGTTTTTTTATTGTAGTTGAAGGTCTGTTGGTCTTTAATTGCTGATCACATGCTCAGTGATTGGGGCATTTCATAACAATTAAATTCTGAAGAAATGGATTAAAGAGTAATCAGGACTGCCTATCATGGCAGGACTGCCCTCTGTGCAAGTCAGTCCAGATGTGAGAGTGCTTAAAGCTAATAGAATCATAGAATCACAGAATGGGTTGGGTTGGGAGTGACCTTAAAGGTCATCTCATTCCAATGCCCTGCCATGGGCAGGGACACATCCCACTGTCTCAGGTAGCTCAGAGCCCCAACCTGGCCACCAACACTTCCAGGTATGGGGCATCCACAACTTCTTTGGGAAACCTGTTCCTGCACCTCACTACCCTCCCAGGAAAGAATTTCTTTCTAATATATAATCTAAACCTACTAGCTTTCAAATTACAGCCTTTATCCTCAAGAACAGATGAAATTTTTCATTGTCCCTCTCCCCAACTGGTGGAGTCTAAACCACAAAAAATGTGAACTCTCTGGTGGTTCGAAAAATCCAGATACACCCAGGGCTAGTGATCAAGAGAAGCAATGAATTGGCATAACCTGTCTGCCCATTGTGGAGAGGCTTCTTTTCTACCCTTCTGTCATGAGCAAGGGCATCAGGCCTCCAGCAACTTCTACTGCAGTGGCATTTGGACTCTTTTTTTGTCTTGTCATCTTCATTATGTCTCCTAATAAAAGAGTAGACTCCTCTCAATTTTCTTTCAAAGTGCAAGGTAAGCCCACAGGAGTGTTTCATCCTTCTTAGCAATCTTCCCTGGAAGCTGCAGAAGTATTTAAATTTTGCCAGAGGTCTATGGACCACAGTCTGCTAGTGCCCTCCAGTTTGTCAAATAGATGGAGGTCTGGTATGAATCACCACTTTTCCATTTTGTGCCATTGTACAATCAATACACACTCATACAAATGAGGATGCAATGGCCAAGCCTCCAGAGGGAGTTGGGCCCCACAGACTGCTGCGTCAGAAAGTGGTTGCATCAGATTCCTGCTCTTTTTTGCTGATGCTAACATAAATTTTATTGCTACGTTGGCAAATTTGGCCCACTGAAAGTCTTGTGATAATTGCGACAATCAGCACTTCCTGATCAATTTTTGCTTACATTTTTATTCCTTTCTTATGGGGAAATAAAATATTTTGATTTTCATATATTGATTTGATTATTTCTTGAGAAAGACTTCATTCAGACTATTATGTGCAAATTTATGGTCATAAAATGCATCAAGGAATATGTGTATTTGCTGCCCACTTAGATGCTAAGCTCTTCAGGATAAGGATCATACAACTTTGCCTTGTAATGCTCTGTAACACCCACTGTGACACAGATCATTTGCAATGCCAGATTCCACATGTATTGTGGTTTCTTACTTGGCATCAGCTACTGGGTATCAGTGAAGCAGTAAAGGGTTGTTCTTCATCTGCTCTCCTTTGCCATCTGAAATTTAAAGAGTCTAAATCTAAGCAAGTCAATCTTCCAACTCATTTTAGTCAATGGGGAAAAGTAGGATCCAACTAAGAGTAATTAATCACACATCGTGCTGGACCTCTAAGAGATGTCAGGCACCCCCAGGGAGTGGGCCCAGGCACTGGACTGCTGACCATCAACGTGCAAATTGTGCCAACCAGCACTCCCTTAGACATTGCTTGGGCATCTTGCTGGGGAGAAATGACCCATAGGTCTGTCCTGGGACACAACTGTGCCAGAAAATGGTTCATCACCACAAATCTCTTCACTATTGCCAGTTAGCCTACCTATAACCTATAACCTCCCTTTCCTACTGCAAAAGCATCTGTCTGACAGCACAGCCCTCATATAATTTCAGACACTTGCAATTGAAAAATATGATATCCCAGGGCCAGGGAGGCAGAAAACAAGCCAAAAGACACCTAGAGTCAATTGTTTGGGTAAGCTAGGCCTTGCTGCTTGGTTTTGAGGTCAGTCTCCTTTATACTCAATAATCCCTCTTCTCTTTTTACAAAATTGTATGTAAGCAAACAGATGTTCATTTTGAGTTTAAAAGGAAGTATTTCTGTCATGTCAATTATATGGTCATTTTTTATGATCGTGTTTTATTTAAGCAAATACAAAAAGAGATGGGTTAAGCCCAGGAGCAGCAAGTAGGCATAAAGAGAGTACATCAAGGGAAGCAATACTTACTGTTCTGTGGATGTAGCAGTGCTGCTGTATCACAGAGACAAACCTCTTCAAAGGGAACCAGGGAGGCTACAGAGACCCAGCTCACTCAGCCAGTTCAGCCTCTGGTAGCAGTTAAGGGCAGGAAAAAAAAGCAGCTGTGTATTGACTGTTTCATTACTGTGCTGCTCCTGCAGCACAGGGAGAAACGCTTTGTGAACATAACAGAACACATCTCACTGCTGTCTACCAGTGACACTTTGTTCTGAAAATTCACTGCAAAAAATGTCACCTCCTTGCACTTCTGAGCACACATGCAAACGTGGCTGTAAAAGGCCACAGTGCAGAATTTGCCTTTCAAGTCCTAGGCACCTAGGACTGGATGTATTGCTGGTTCCCATCCTAGACGGGTCAGACAGATGGACAATGAGAAAAAAAAAAGTAACCATTTCCACACAGAATAAAAGTAACCATTTTCACCTGCAGCTTGCACTCTTTGGGACAGAGCCCACATCAATGCTGCAGTGCCATTTCTGCAGGTCCTTCTAAGAAAGAAATTGCATTTAAAGTCCATGTTGAAGCAAGTAGAGAGGAAACAGCTTCTCATTTCTTAGCACTCAGTAGTAAATTGATGGTGTTTTGGTTTCATGGCTGGGGGAGGAGTAGATGAAGGCAGAGCCTAGCACCCTGGCAATGTGGGTTGTGTTCAGACCATCTACAAGAAGCCTCACTCACTTGCCATGACTGTTATGGCAATTCACTTCAACCAAGAAGGGAGACATCAGATCCCTAAAAGCCAGGTCTGCTCTATCTTAGCTCCCTGTGCAGATGCTGGATGGGAGCAGTCACTGTGCCTAAGTTAGGCACTTGCAGTAGGAAGGTACAATGAAGCCCCGTGTGCTTCTGCCTGATCTGCAGAACTGGATTGCTTTTTACTCAAGGAGGCTCTGTAATGCTGCCAGGAACTGATTAACATCTGAATCACGTTGTCCTCTGTCTGTATGGCAGATATAAATAGGTTGCAGTAGAGGTGGGCTGTGTCCATGAGCACTCCTCTCCTCAGGAGATGGTCTTATCTACAAGCACACAAAGTAGAGAAGCCTCAGCCTTCTCGAGCAAACTTCCAAGATATTCCCCTTGTGATGAGGAGTTATCCTGCTGCTCCTGTGCTTTGGAATCTCCCTCTGACTCCTTGTCTCAGAGGCTTTACTCCTGGCAGGCGCAAAGCCACACGGGCTCTCCACCCATTCGACCCACACAGGGCTGGACAGCTGAGGAACCAGCGAAACTGCACCGGCTCAAATTTGCTTTCAGTTTATTATCTATGTAGTGTCACTATAAATGTCTGAGCTAATCTTAGCTGCATAATGGGCTGGTAGAAAGTATTCTATTTGTTATGCAAATAAATATTTACTTCAAATGTGGTTTCCCGAAGTATGGTCACCTTGCACGCATCTGCTTCCAAAAATGCATCTGCTTTACAACAAGGTAGTAATTATCCTTTCCTCAAGGGGGTTCAGTTTGAACCTACTATGTGTACTAGACTGCTGGCAAAGTTTTTAATTTTGGTTTATGATGTTTGTAGTTTTTGGAGGCACAGGATCAAACGCCTGAAATGCAATATTCATCTGATACTACATACCAACCCCAAATACAAGTAGGGTTTGCTTGGTGGGCTTTTTTCTCCTTCAGAACAGTTTTTTTCTTCTGCACATTTTTTTTAAACATCAGTCAGATGAGTGGATAGATGCAGAAAGTGAGTAACTTCATTTTACTGGTAAAATACCTTAGTGGAGTAACACAATAGCATTATCATCCTTCTTTTTTACTGGTTCTTCTTTTAATCTGTATGTCATAATAGTGTCATTAGAGGGTGACTTCATCTTTTTACCAGGCTATTTCTGCAGTACTTAATGTCTGTTTGATCTTTCATTCAGATATCTATTACCATACATATCTATTATAAGTTGAAAAGGTTTTTAGTCTGACATAACATTGGAGAGGAAGAAATGCCAGCTTCATTAAGCCTCACAGTTCTAATACTGGAGGTAAATCACTAATTTAGCACAGTTTTAAAGAAACATACTGAAAAAAATCTTACAAAAATATGTAGTTTTTATTTATTTATCTTCCCTTGTTTTATTAATCCATCTTTTAATGCACTTTGCTCTGTTTTTTCCAGAAAAAGTGAAACAGTGAGTGAAACAGTGTCGTGAATGTAGAAATAAGGGAATTCCTGAGCCAAATTTCTGCTGGACTGAGCAGGTCAGTGAACTCAGGGCTGGGAATAAGAGGGAGGAGAAGGCTGAGGTGTGACATTGTTCTTTAGCTCCTCACACACTGTGGCCCTGTATTGCAGTGGGTGATTAGAAGGGTGCACCTGTAGCTATCCACTGCAAGATGTCACCTTTCTGCCATGATAAAATTCTGGGGGGAAGGTTGGGGTGTTAAAGCAGCAGAATACTGTGTCAAGGCCTAGGGCCATCAAAGTTAATAAGGAGACTCCGGTTTTTTTCCATCTTGATCCCTAATGTCAGATTGACAGGTAATCTGGTGAATTGGGGCCTGATTCAGCAAGGAGGATAAGCACTTTCATAATTTACAGTGCAATAACCACCCCAGCAAAGCAGACAGAGCAGCCATAGAGGTGATGTCTGCCCTAATGTGGCTTGCTGAACTAGGACTGCAAGGACACAGAGACAGTGACGGTTTTCCTCCCAGGGTTTGTGGCTTTTCATCTACCTGATGGTCCTCAGCAGTGGCACCAAGGCTGACAGTCTGGACATCAAGCAGCACAAAACTGAAGTCCTTTTGAAGCAGGAAAGTGCAGTATGCATACAGAAAGGCAGGAGAAGGAGAGGAGCTCAGGGAGCTGAAACTCAAAGGTATTAGCACACACAGGCTAATAACTCTGTTGAAAATTAATAGCTAGGTTTTGATCCTTTGAGGAGCCTGGCAGGTGAATTTAGCAGTGCAGAGGCTGTGCTCTGGGTATGTATTGCTACACAGGCATTATGTAGACTAGAACAAAGATGAGTTTGTAGATGCCCTGCTGTAACTCCCTGTATAACTCTAACATTGCTCTTTCATTCAGCTTTCAGTGACATGTGCAGCAGTGTCCTGGTTGTCTTGACTGAAAGAATGATCCTGTGTGTTTTAGCTGGATCTTCTTTGCTACAATCCATAACAGATGCCATTGGTGTTTTTGTTACTATCGCTACTTGATGGCTTTCTCCAACCGCACTTCACATTCCTGAAGCTGAAAGATTTGTTCTCTTAGCCACCAAGAAACACTACACTCTTATTTTGGAGTCTCCCTGCATTCCAAGATAGCACTGGCAACAGGGGACACGCAAGGGTCAACAGCTCCTCATCCAGCAGCACAACCTCATTCATGGCAGCAAAGAGGTTTTCAGAGTTTGGGAATGCCCTGAAGAGTTTTACCTTCTGTGTCCAAAATTGGATGTCATTTGCTCTTTGTTCCTAAGCAACCCAGGGAGACACAGATAGCTGTCCTCAAATATTCTGCACCCAAATTGTCCCTTCTTGGCACTGAAAAATCTCTCTGAGCTCACTGGGGGTCTTGAAATCATACTGGGCACCTTTGGTTTTGTGATTGGTAATGGCATCTTTGTGTATTGCTAGACTAACGAAAAGCTGGCAGCAGGCTTGAAGTGTAATGTGTCATGGCATTTGCAAAAAATTGCTCCCAAAACACCTTACCCCCTGTAGCAACTGGGAAAATGAAGGTGAGAACTTTTAGCAATATGCACCTTCAGCTGTGTGAAATTCTGCCCTGGATTTTGTTTCTGTTCAACTGATGAATGAGATTCCCAGCTGTAAATTAGGTCTGTACTGGGCCATGGGTAATAAAAACAATACTGAGACTGAGGTGCAAAAGGAGAGATTAAGGTGTTTTGACAAGATATTTTGAACTTTTGCAACATTTTTATATCGCTACATCTGAGACGTGAAGTGTGAATAGTTGACATACCCTTGGTCTGAGAGTTGTCACCAGCTTTCAGGCATTTTTTTCACAAGTGTAAAACTTTTACAAGGCGCTTGTGCAGTTCCTTTTCAGTCCCAGCGTATAACCCTGGTCATATCAGATGGAATGACCATGACACAGTGACATCTCTATTTACCCATTTCCATTTCTAGAAATCAAAGATTGCATTTCCAAGTTATCTGTGACAATATTGGGTTATTGCTTCCCTGCAGAGAAATGTGAAAGATAATTTTTCAATTCCTTTCCAGACCTGCCTCTGTATTTTTTTTTTCACCAGCAACTTTTTCATTTCCTGTTAATTTTTGATTTAAGAGAAATAGTTTACTCCAGGAGAAGCAGTCTGAGGGTTATTGTGCTTACCTAATAGTTTGTTGAATAAAGACTGGAAACACATGATCTAGTATTGACATTTTTTAATTTTTGAGAGTTTCTGTCAAGTATTATTTTTAAGCAAAGGAACTAGTTTAGAACAGCAGCTCTCAGTCTGTGATAAACACTAGAAATCTGGTTTAGCACACAGAAAGTCACCAGATTTTATACCTGCTCCTGTCCCCACAGCAAGTGCCAGCAGGTCCTCACAATACTGATGCAGCATGTAGCAGTAGGAGATTTTCTACTTTTGTAGATACACAACCTCTTTGGGCAACATAATCTAGTGATAAAATTGCTCTCCTCTCAATGTCCACATGGAAGACTTTTTTCAGCCTAATTTTGGCTGCTGCTGCTGTGAATTTTTCATGCTGCAGCCAATATAGCTGTTCTGAAAGAACACTGTGAGCCAGACCCAGTCTCCATAAATCAAAGCATGCCGAGCCCACGTTAGCTGAGCATCTGGATGGGGAGGCAGGAGATGCCTTTGGGAGTTACTCTGTCTCTTTGCAAGGTAGCCAGGAGACTGAAAGTGAAACTTCTTCGTGGGAGCTGCACTCTCACCATGTTTTTTATTCTTAGTTGGCAGAGTGTGAGGCTGGCAGAGGGTCCAGGCTGGACCCATGGTGGGAAGAAGAGTGACAGACAGAGATAGTGAGTCCTCATGAAGGAAAATCATAAAATGGTTTGTGTTGGAACAGACTTTAAAGATCTCATTCTACCCCTTCTGCCTGCAGGCACACCTCCCACTAGACCAGGTTGCTCAAAGTCCCTTCTAACCTGGCCTTAAACACTTCAGGAACGAGACAGTCACAACTTCTCTGGGCAACCAGTTCCAGTGCCTCACTACTCTCTGAGAAAAATTTCTTCATAATATCTAAACTAAATCTACCCTCATTCAGTTTAAAGCTATTTCTCCTTGTCCTACCAGTCCGTGCCCTTATAAAAAGTCACTCTCCAGCTCACTTGTAGCCCCTTTTAGGTACTAGAAGGTGCTCTAAGGTGTCTCCGGAGCCTTCTCTTCTCCAGGATGAACAACACCATCTCTCTCATCCATAGGAGAAGAGTCTCCGTAGCAGAGGTCTTCCAGCCCTCTTCATGACTGCCTCTGGACTCCCTCCAGCAGGTCCATGCGGTTCTTATTTTGAGATCCCCAGATCCAAGCTGGATCCCACCCGAGTGGAACAGAGGAGCAGAATCCCTTTCCTCAACCTGCTGGTCACGCTGCTTGTGGTGCAGCCCAGGATGTGGCTGGGTTTTTCCTGGGCTGTGGGTTCACTTTGCCAGGTTATGTTGAGCTTCCTGTCCATGAACACCCCCAAGTCCTTCTTCCCAGGGCTGCTGTCAATCCATTCTCTGCCCAGACTGTGTTTGTGCTTGAGGTTGCCCTGACCTGGGTGCCCTCAGCCTTGTAAAACTTCACGGCTGAGGGTGAGCTCAGTCCCACAGGCCATGTCACCAGCGTGGCAACCAATGTGAGAACACAGGGCAGAAACTTGAGAATACCCATACCCATGTACACATCTAAAAATAATTGACATTTTTATTGGGTTTTCCTAAAATACAGTATGCTTAAGCCACATGGGTTGTTGTGTTTGCACCAGTGTGGAACAACAGAGAGTCCCATCTTCCAAGTGAGTGGCCCAGTGAAGCCCTTTGGTCCAGGGCACTTTCTAACCTTTGCCTCTCATTAAAATATCATTCAAGTGCTAAAAACGTTCTTCCCACTGGTTATATCATTATGAATGTTTACCCTGCCAGTACCTGGAAAAAAATTGCTCTCTGAGGTAGAGCCAAATACCATTACTAGATCTCCAAAAGATTTGACAGTGAAATTAATTAGTTAATCTTTGTAAAGTGCTTTGAAGATGAAGAGCTCACTATGACTTTTAGGTAATGTTATTATAGGTTAGTGAGTCATTTTGTGAATTTAAGGCAGAGGGGTCTCTTTTACAGCATCTTATACCATGACCTTCACCATGTCTGTGGGACTGACCAGTCTCGTCCTGTTGTCTCATGCAGCCTTCCCTCTGTCTTAATTCTTGTGCTGCCTCTAATCCTGTAGGGCAAGCTTCATGGTAAGGGACTGGGCTCTTCAAGAGGAAATTTCCTTTGGGTATTGAGAATATTCTGCTAAAAATTGTTTTCAGCAAGTTTCACTCCTTGCCACTGTTTCCCCCTTTGCTGGGAAGTTTGCCACCTGAGCCTGTTTTGGCAGGTGGCTACTTTTCCTCTGCCAGAAGAGGCTCAGACCCCGAAATCCCCAGACTCCCAGAAAAGGGTGGCCCAATCCATTCTGGCTCTCTGCCCTGGGCCCCACCTGGATGCTCTCTGATCACAGGCATGTGAAGCTCCTGGTTGGTATTAGGTCAGGGACTTTCCTCCCGCTTAGTGTTTGTGCAGAACGCAGCACCCTGGTTCCCCACCAGACTCCCAGATACTGCTGTAATGCAGGTAATAAATAATAACCTTTA
Source organism: Zosterops lateralis (assembly GCF_965231275.1). Taxonomy (NCBI): domain Eukaryota; kingdom Metazoa; phylum Chordata; class Aves; order Passeriformes; family Zosteropidae; genus Zosterops; species Zosterops lateralis. The sequence continues at coordinate 9,392,859 of NC_139762.1, forward strand.
AACCTCTAGTGCAAATTACAGCCTCATGCAACACTTACGTAATTTGGTATACTATTAGCACAGTAGCTACCTTGGGAGAACTATATTCAGATAAGAGAATACACAATATTAACCCTTCCGTTTGAAAGCAAATGGAATTGTTTAAATGCCTACACCTCCTTTTCTGCCACTGTGTGTTTTAAAGAAAAGTAGGAGCACAAAAGGGAAGTGAGGGTGACATAAATAACTGAAGACAAAGGAATCAAACAAAAAATAGTAAAGTAAAATAATGATGTAATTTCTCCCGTATAATACATGAAAATTCTTCTTATGTCTGAATCCCCCTTGCATCTATCCCTCCATGATTACATTAGAGGAGATGAGCCCTCTCCCAGTGTTTACAGTCTGAGGTTCCAATCTTGCAAACATTTACATGCATGTTTAACTTTATGCACACAATTAGTGCAATTGAAGTCATGCCACTTGCAAGACAAGATGCAACAAGTGAGTGTATCAAACACTAGGTGGGAAGAGGGCGGCAGACAGATGAAGGGTAGTAATGATAAGATCATGTGGTTACCTGGGCTAACTCTGCACGCTCAATGACTCCAAATGCCTTTTTTATTTTTGAATCATCACTTAAAAAGTTTTCCCTGTCACTCCATAACTGCTTGTTGTGACTCAGAAAATGCTGGGCTTACTCATGTTCTCATAGTGTGTAATTAGTGGACTTTTTCATTTTCCCTTCATAGAAGTGATATCTCTTCACCACTAACTAATCCTACTTTAAAAAGAAGAAAAAAAATGACCCCAAGCCTTTCTCATTTACTCTTCTGCTTTCCTTCAATCTGTTTGTGTATTAACCTCCCCCTCTAGATACCTTCTCCAAATGAGCATCTTCTAGTTTCCTGAGGCTTTTCTTATCTTCATTGCAGCTGTCCAAGAGTCAAGATCTGAGGAACAGGAAGGCAGACCAAATATAGCAGACACCATTCTCTCACATGCAGGGTCCTGGGGTTGTGAACCACACAAGGGCTGCTCTTGAAAACAGATTGGCCTTGATCTATCCCTCCTGGCTCTTACCAACCAATACAACATAGGGAAGCAGACCATCAAGTTTGGCAGAGCCAAAATTAGTGGAACAGCTGGGCCAGCCAGGAAGGGCAAAATAATACTGTGCAAAGACCACCTTGTTCCCACTATTCCTTGCTCTTTGGGAAAGAGATGGGAAAGGCCTTTTGGTAGCTAAATCTCTCCTTGGAAGATCTTCCAAAAATGCTGCTTTGCAAAGTCAGATTTAGAAAAGTCACCTTATACATCTCTATACACACTGCTGATACTCGAGGCACATCTGTGGAGCTGGGAAGCTGTTCAAAGTTGGATGGACTTGGGAAGACAATTTAGTTTACACGTAACATTGTTATCACATAAATTAGAATAATTATCACATTTGTGTTGTATTTTCATGATATTTGCTTCACTTAAATTGTTGTTATAAAATAATTTTATGAGTTATGTTGCTATACTCTGCGGCGATGTAAGGGAGTTTTCTGAACTCAATGGTGAGGCCATGTGATTTAATTGCCACACTATTTGTTAATTAGTCTGGGTGAAAATGCCAGCACCTGAGTGTGTTTGGAGAGTGGGCGGTGAGAATGTAGGTTTCTGTGAAGTAGTTCCAAATGCCAGGGAGCTTGAATTTGTGGTTCTGATTTCTTGATGTTCTGACTTCTTTAGCTCTCCTCGCCAAATAGCTAGCATTCAAAGTTTTCATGGGCAGAACTTGGCTTGTGTGCATCTGTGTGGAGGTCTGATTCATCACTGGATCACACCTTGTGTAGTGCAAGTGGGTTTGGATCACTCTTGGACCAGGGAGGTGGCATTTTATGCCACACTGCAATGGTTCAAAGGACTCAAACAGCGGGGTCACCACCAGCTTCCTCGGTGTCTAGCTGTCACAGACGTAGACCAATTTGCTTGATACCAAAGATAGACTTGAATCCACATAGTTTTTGGGTAGTTTTTAGTGATTGGGTGCTAAGACCTTGCAAAGTCTTCACACAGTCTTGGGCCTGCAGGAGGATCTGGTTAAGGCAGACACACCAGACAGCAAAGACAGTGTTGCTCATGCACAGTTTGTATCACACACAGACATGGGTAATGGGGTATAATAACCCTGGCTTCTTCAGAGACATGTAGCACTGTTAAGGAAGCTTCTGATGGGGCGCAGGGAGCTATAGGTCCTTTCCTGGATATTGATCTGATTGTAAGCAGCAGCAGCCACAAGGCTGTCAGTACTCCCAGAGTTAATATGCCCAGGCTTCAAGCTGCAAATTATGTTTTACATTATGTGTGTTATTTCTGGGCTAAGAAGTTTAGAGTTCAAACATCAGATAAGTCATACATTTCAGGGAGCAGTAAGGGTATGTCACACTCTCCTGTTCTTTCTGATGTTACAAAGCAGGCTACACCAATCTCTGAGCTGGCAGAGTCACTCACAGCTTTTAAACAGCACAGATGAGAAAGTAGCCATGCTTCTATTATGTTTTGGAAATACAGGATAAAACACTCCCTACATAATACATGTTTTGATGAATCAAGGCTTAAGGAAGACAAACGGATCTAGAAGGGATCTCTTTGCTGCATCATAACAGAGAAAGCAACAGCCTGGCAGGAGAATTACTTAAGGGAATGGAAGTAAAAGCCCAGCGGTGGATTGACAGCTCCTTTGGTGCAGTCCAAGGCTCTGGGAAAGATTGCTTGGCTCAGGGCAGGATGAGGAAAAAGTCCTACTTGTGAGTGGCCCCTGTCTGCCCAAGATCCAAACTGGTTACACACAGATATTAATCACACTGAGAATGTCTGTGTACACGTCAGGTTATCTGGCTCCGGTTTCATTTTCCTGAGTTATATTTTCAGCCCAACAACCCATCATAAAGGTGTATCAGAAAGGAAAGGCTGAAAAAGATCTGTCAAACCCACTTATTACATAAATTTTCTTATATCCACAGGAATGGTCTTCCAATTAGCAGGTGGGTAAACCCTTTGTCTGCATCATCAGTATCTTTTGCTATGCTGGCCATAGATGGCAATAGTAAAGATGACATAAAAAGAAGTAATCTCTTGCACCAGCAGGTGGGAAAACTACTGAGTTCTGCACTACCCTAAAGGTAATTATTTCACTAGCATTTCAGAGCAGAGTCTGCCTATATGAGAGGGAAACTGCAAGTCACCTGTGCTTAATATTTGAGTTCACGTTAATTTATATACAGTGTGCTAAACCGTGCCCTCATTTATATGCACACTGCCCCACAGTGATTATGTAAGAGAAACTGAGTGAAGAATTTGATCTAGTGTGATTTCAAAAATAGCACCATGATGTTAAATTGGTATAAGTACAGAGGGAGTAAATCCACAGAAGAACGTAATGTGTGGTATAAAACAGCAAATTTAGGTGATGATGCTGTCAGTGAAAACTCAACACCTGGATAGGTCCCAGCCCAAACAGGAAACACTCTCAAACATGCTCCTGTCCATCACATGCATGCAAAGCCAGAAGCATCAAGAAAAAGCAGGATGCTGCTGGGCATCTAGAACCCTTGTAGAATAGCAATGCTCTGGCTGAGGAGCAGAAAAGGGGAGAGAGAATAGACTGTTTAATCACCCTGAAGATAAGATAATCGTGGCTCAAATTCACAAGTGTAAGGTAAAAATTCACTACATGCATGAAACTAAAACTATTTTATTTCAGGAAAGCTGGCAGAGGGTTCAACAGCTTCCTGTGGCTTAGCTGCTATAACACCACAGAAATAACCTTTCTTCTGTCTGGATCTTAGGAAGTATTGTGTTTCATCCTTGCTGAGTGACCTGTATTTCACAGGGCAGAAGTAAAAATTATCCAAGACTCAGTTCTCAGCATGTTGAGGGTCAATTAGAAATGATGGCTGTTGCGGGATGTACTTGGCACCTGGTATTCCCTTGCCCCTCCTTGTTCACAGAGCTGTCCAGCTCCCCGTGTGCCTGACTGCTGGCCAAGAGGACATCTGGATCCAACACCTGCAGAAAGGGGAGCCCTTCCCTTCCCTTTGGATCATCAAAGTGATTATTCCCCTTGCCCTGCAGGCATGGGGCAGTGCAGAGAATGAGCCAGACAGACCTCCTGCTCCATCTGAGACACAGCATTATTCTGGGGAAAAAAAACTGTTCCTAACTGTGACCCTTGCTTCAATTTGTGTCTATTGATGCCAGCAAGGGCAGCTACTGCTGGGGCTGGCAGTGCCTAGAAGAGCTTAGTGCCTTCAATTTGTAGGTGACTGAGAAAAATCAACATGAACCTCAGCATTAAATTTTTCTGTTTGTGTAGTGTTTCCATCACAGCCTCATGTAAATCTAAGTCATTGAACTACCACCCTGGCTTGGCCATCAGCTTTGAGTCTCATATGCCACACTGGGACCCATCACAATGACCAGTGATGGTGCTTCAGAAAGTATTTCTTACAGGAGCTGTGCTCCAATTTCTGCAATGCTGTAGTACATGGTTTCCAAACTGAAAATATTTTGGTGGTGGAATAATACTTCTCCTTTTCCAATCTTTTGTTGTTCCCAGGTGCTCAATTAAATCTTATGGGGATATGATAATATGGTATCTTATGCACCATTATGATATGTGTGGTTTGTAAAATTTAAAAAAAATTCACTGAAAGGACCTGAAGACATTTAAATATCTGGAAATATGGATGGGACTCATCACATCTAACACCAGCCACCAAAATGGCACATGTCTAACCCAAGTGAGCCATCTCACATCCCAAAGTGGAGCGCAGCCCTGGCAGAGAGCAAGGCATCCTCCCTGCAAAAGGCACTGTTGCTCATTTCATGGAGGTTTCTGACTCTTTCCACTGACCCCAGGTGCAGCTGAGATCCGTGGATTTTATGAGACACATACATTTTAGAGACCTAATTCATGGGACATTGATCCAACACTAGGGTGAGATGTGGTACTGGAGTTATCTGTACCATACTGTTACAGGCACATGTAACTAGTAGGTAAAGCTGCTTGCAGGTATATTTTAGGCTTTTTAAGTTGAACTTTTTAAGTTCAAACTTAAAGGGTTAGGAGTCAGTGACTTTTATTCTTCCCTTTACCTTGATGCAGCTGAAATAGAAGAGACACTTGGTGTTAAAAACAAAAACTCCCAATCAAGGCAAACCCCTGGATGCTGAAGGTTTTGCGTAAGATTGCTGTGGGAGCTTCAGGCAGGTAAACAAGTCACAAGGCAGCTTAGGTGTGTAAAATTACTATGGATCTCTTGAATTAGATCCAACTCATCTCCTTTTTATATCAACATAGGGCCCCATAGGCCCAAGGCTGTGCTTATGCTTTTCCAGCATAAGCATTTTTCTGTACGCAAAAGCTCCATCTGACCAGAATGTTTTGGATATAATTTCTAAAGCTTTTTGAGATCCCTGGATTTAATGCAGTGCATAAATGTGAATGCTACTATTGAAGCTGCTGCACTACTAAAAGTAGAACTTCAGTGACATAGAAATAGCGGTTTGATAATTATTTGATATGAGGGGTCAGTTAACAATTCTCCTGTGTGTAGCCAACAGCCTAAATTTGCAACAGCCCAGTCTTTACATCTGGGGCTCGCTCTCCTCCTCACCTTTCCTGGAATGCCAGCTATGATGAGCAAGCTATTTTCAGTTTCTTATTAGGAAGCTGCCTTTGGACCAGTTCCTACACTACTTAGCATTTTGCCTGAGTAGCAAATTCAGGATCTGGCCCTAGGAAACCTGTTCTCTTGGCACATTCTCTTGGCCGATTCCTTGTCAGCACAGTTACCTCTAATATCTGCTATGTGCTGTCTGCAGTGGCCTGTGCAGGCACCTCTAGGAAGATGGAATTGTTGTGACACTTGTCTCACAAAAGAGCCTCTCCAGTTCTTCACTTTGAAGGTCCACTAAAAGGTGTGTCTATGATGACACATCTGCTCTGGTATTTTTTTTTCTTCTTCTTTCTCATATTAAAAAGTACCGTGATAAGTTCTTGTCGCTGTGCCAGGACGTCACTCGATACATGTAGAGGAGAAACAGTTTAAAGCTACTTGACTAACAGCTTCCTCTGTCAAATATGACATTAGAGTTATGATTGTCTCTTTTTTATCTCTTCACTTTGATGACAGGCTTATCTGAGGTAGTGAGACAAAGAGCTGAGTTGATTCAGCCTACAATGCTGTGCAGGTGAGAGTTTTGAGATCAAGTACAGCTGTTTGAAGGGCAAGTCCTAGTGCTGAATGACAGCTGCTTTCATCAGAAGCATGGCTTGTTTTTTTTTTTTTTTTTTTTGTTTTTTTTTTTTTGTTTTTGTTTTTTTTTTTTTTTTTTTTTCTTTTTTTTTTTTTTTTTGACAATGCCAAGAAATTCAACTGAAGCTTAAGGAATGTACAAGCTTAAATATCAAAATGACTGCTTGTGTAATAATGTCAGTCTGAGCTACTGGCTCCTTTTGATTTTCTTAGATCAGATCAGATGCTCTTAGAAAATCAAATGTGTTGTTGCTGATTCTGGTCAGGAGTGAATCTGTTTACCAAACCTCTGTGTGTGGATCTGACAGTACAGGATATCACTCCTGTAACATTGCAGTGCAATACTGCATAGAATATTAACATTCCTGATCTGTTGCTAGGAAAGGGCTGCAGATTGCTCAGTTCTCTGCTTTTCAATCAGCACTTTCCATGATCACACTTTTTCCCATTTTTTGCAGAGCAAAGGGATGTTCCATCCTTCTCCTTCCTTTCCCCTGCCACCTGACCTCTCAAAACCAATTATTAGTGATTTGATAAGTTCATTAGCCCACTCTCCAAAAGCCCTCAGATAGTGTACGTTATTGGGACTTTTGACGTGGTGGCTATTTTGAATTTCTCAGAACACTCCCATATGCAGATGCAGTATGAGGTTTTGCAAAAAAAGTGCTCAGCCTTTATTGCATGAACAAAATCTCCCATGTAAGCAAGAAAAGAGGTATGTACTTATCCAAGTATTTATCTATGCCTGCAGGTATTTGAAGTTTGTGAAGGGGTGCAGGGTTTGTACATGCACTGGTTGGACTATACATACATGTTATTAAAATCTGGATATACCTAGAGCTCTCTCTCACTCTGTCCAGTGTATCTGTCCAGGAAGGACTACATTATTTTTAAACCTCAGGTTTTCTTGTGTTCATTGAACAGAGCAACCTGATTTTTTTCGCTACTCTTCCCTTTCTACTTGTCTGCTATGTCACAAATATTTTATCTTCCAAAACTGTCAAGCACATGACTACATTCATGTTTTTACTATTTCCTCTTGCTTTTCCTCAAAGACCATTCAAGAAATCTTACTTCCTAGAGCTGATAGATCCTGGCCATTGAAAATTCTTGAGGATAAAGACACTACTTCTTTTCTTTAATGAGCATGTCAACCAGGTCTCTGTATAAGTACTTTTGCAGAATGGTTTTCTTACCAGCAGGAGACATTGCTTTTTCTGCCATGAAATGTGTAAGAGCCTAGGAGTTTATCTTAGGTGAAAATAATCATTCATGTCATTCAGTAAAGACACTGGAAATAAGAAGAGTATTTGTAGCCACTACAGTATTCCAGTATATGGAACTTTTGTAGCTCTTGATTGATATTCACTGAAACCTAGAGAGAGTAGATTCTATTAATACCAAATCTACCTATTAATCTCTATTAATATTAAAACAGGACTGAAAGAGCCATGTAAAGAAACCCAGGAAAGTCAGAGGGCTTGTACATACTGTAGCAATGTCTAATACAATGTCTAATATTTATACCAATACACTGCACAAGAAGAAAGAATGATAGCGATTCTCTGTTTCCATATATGCATTATAATTTATTATATTACACTGTAACAAACTTATGGAATGATACATTCAAGGAAGAGACTTCTATCTGTGAAATTATCTCTCTGTGTTAGGAACTTGCTCTTACCTGGATCCCACCACTGAAGTCATGTAAGAGGAAATCCTACACTCCATGGGATCCTCTTCTCACACTGATGGCCACCAGTGCCATTATGCCATATCTTCCACCTCATGCAAGGCCACAGAATGTAAAGAGATAAAGAAAAAGAGAAGTATGTGTCTTGTTTCAAAACCTCTTGGTTTTGAATTTTTAAATTAGCCTCAAGGCTAATTTAATTTTATTTTAAATAAGAATCTGGGAGAACAGCCCCCTTGTACTACTGCAGCAATGCAGGCTTGCACAGGGGTTAGAAATCTAGCATTGCAGAAAACCAACACCATTTCAGTGCCATTGAAATTTGAGGTACTGGATACCTAGATGCTTTTGAAAAATTCAGAATGCCTTAATTTGCCCTTCTTGATATCTAAATACCTTTAAAAAATATGACCGCTTATCTTCCAACAGAGACTTCAAAATGTTAGGTCCTTTCATTATTAGAATCAGAGTGGTAGCTAATCGTTACTGAGGAGCTTTTCACTGTGGCCAAACCCAACAATAACAAGCAATAAAAATCTAATAATCCAAGCGATCGACTGTGTATTGAATAATTCTTCTGAGAGCACAGTGCAAATAGCACAATTCTGGGCATACTAAAGAGAGTGAAAGATTAAAAACCTAAATGAACACAGAAAATGTCTGTCACGTCAGATACATCAACTCTGTCAGTCCAATACATACACTTAATTAAAATGGTTCAACCATCTGTCCAAGAGGGTGCATGGGAAAACTTTAATTGATCGTCTCAGCTTTTCCAAGCGATCAGGAAATAGGGCTAACGCTAGTTCTCCTGGAATGGATTTAAGAATTATAAAACTGACAGTTGGGGAATTTTTTGCTTTAGCTATTTTAAGCCTCTCTTATTTCACCCCACAACTTTGACAGAATTGGATGATTCAAAAATATAGATGCATCTGAAGTACCAAGAAGGTGAATGACATCTCTGAGTGACAGCCAGGCCTTGTGCCTGAGGGGTGATGTGCTGTGAAGAAGGGTAGGTGCTTTCCTGCCCTCCCTGGAGGGCACTGCAGAGGAGCAAAGGCAGCTTTCATTTTCCATTGGGGCTCTCCAGGAGCTCAGTGAATGGAAACAGCTGAGAGGACATGGAGGATCCTGCACTGCTTTATTCACCTTACCCACCTCTTGACTGGCTCTTTGCTCCAGAAAAATTTCAAAGTCAGAGTTTTGTTTGCCTGGGTGTAGCTGCCTCACTTTGGAGTTGTGCCTAAGGTGGTGGATCCAGGGATGAGATTCAGCTCATTTTACTTCACCTGCCTGAAAGATATCAAGTCTGAGACAGTCACCTTATGAAATCAGTGAAACAAAGACCCCTCTAGAAGGGGGTAAAGCTTTCTGCAGCTGGTGCTGCTGAAGGCCTCCAGAAAGTCATGAGGTCCCTGTAATTCTTTTCCCTAGAAGACAAGTTGTAATCAGCCACTGAAAACAAGTGACCTCCATTCATGCTCATCTTCACAACCACTGGCTTTCCCAAACCAGATTGGGAGTCCTGATTGTTTTTACCTAAATTCAGTCTTGGGGTTACAATCTAAGGTGGCTAGTTTATCTTCTCCTTTGCAGCATCCACTGCTCTCTGCCATTTACTAATCTCCAAAAGATGAAGTTCTTCTGTCAGCCATCCTCATAGAAACATCCTAAAGGGCAGCCTGATCAGCTTCAAGGAGGGAAAGTGGTATGTATTCTTCATATGGAAACTTCTGTATGAGACCAAAAAAAGCCAAAACAGTGGATATTTTCTTGGCTCTGAGAGAATGTTTGCCAGGTGGCTCAGGTCCTTCTAGCTGATACTGTATTGTCATCCACCAGCATCTGAAATAACAGCTTCCACTGAGGAGGTGAAGAAAAGCTCCAGAGAGCAACCATTGAAGCAGAGATAGCTGACACAGGAGCAATCCCTTTTGTAATCATCCCCTTAGGCCCTTCAAAACCGGGATGGCAAGAGCTTACCCAGGGCCCTCTCACCAGCCTCTGTGCTGTTATCATGGCTGCCTACTCTCTCCAAGACACACTGACTCCAGGGGTGTTTCATATTCCTTGTTGTGGGAAGGGGTTTGTGCCTCCTCATTGCTTCATTAACAGCTGGAGGAGAGCTGAGCAAGCCGAGCAGAGGTGGGAGTAAAACGAGTATTCCTTCTGCCTGCTCTGTAGCCTCAGGAAACAGCAGGGTTGGGGCACACCCTGCTCAAGCAGGGTGGGTGGGAATGGAGCTTCAGAAGACTGTCTCTATCCCTTCAGACCACTAACAATCTGTCCACTCAGGTGTTTGCAAAGTGGACAGGCCCCAGGCACCTTTGGTGTGTTTCTGTGAGCTGGATGCCGCCACATGAGCTGGTGAATGTGTGTGTGTGTGTGTGTGTGTGCTGGTGGGAGGTGTGTGTGTGATGGCACTGCCGTGGGGTTGAAATGCACACCAACACTCCCCCAGGTGCCCTGGGTTTCCATCTCTCTCTGTGGCTGGCTGGTTCAGGACCTCAAGTCCACAAAGAATTTCAAAATGTTTATTATGTGTGCACAGGGAGCTCGATGACTGGCTAATGGGTGTGAGGTGACCAACAACATGCTGAAAACAACCAGTGATCAGAGCACCTTCAGAAGTGTTCCTACCTTGTTGGGTACAGCAGTGTTTTCTACAAGCCTGTCTCAGTCTAGCTACAAAAGTTCTCCAAAAAATGTGGGGAGACAGCAGTCAGGTGGAGAGCTTGTGGGAAGGCTCAGGAACTGGGACATTGTGCTGAGCGTGTGTCCCTGGTACACCAAGTAATGTCCTTTGAGGTTGTTAACCTGCCCTCGGTCCCACCTTCAGCCCCATGCCCATTCTCTCCTCTTTTTCCCACCATCCATCTGCTCTCCATCTCACTCCTGAGCTGATATCTCTGCTGTGAGCACAGACCTCTGCCCTGTCCTATATAACCAAACTGTGGCCAGCACTGCCATAAAACCATGCATGTTTTAGCAGTCCCCATGCCCTGCACCTGACTGCCCATTTTACACCTTTCTCATCTGGGACTCCATCAACAAACCCCACTGTTGTCCTGTCCTGGCTCTCTCTGATCATGCAGTTCATGGACCCAAGGTCAAAATGTGCTCTCACCCAGAGAGCCAGTTTGGCAACAGTATTTCATCTATGTTAGAAAAGTGGGCAACTTCCACGCCTGAACATCATCCCCTGTGCCTGTTGCACTGTCCCAGAAGCTCCCAGTGACAGTACAGTTCCTTAGAATAGAATTATTTTTCAACTTGGTAGCCTTTTCCCAGTGGGGTCATATTATTTATTTGTGTTCACTGAGGCAATGCCTTATCTTCCAGCCACATGAAGCTTGATGTGTTATTACACTAAACTAATATTCTCATTTAATTTCAGGAATATAATTGTGTAATTTGTTTGGAGGCTCCTGCTTCCATTCACAGTAGCTACTGTTTGGTAAAATTTACACTGTATTATGACACCTCATTTTTCCTATTAAAAATAGATTGTCATCATCCCAGTCTTCTAGTGTACTGATTTAATAGTTAAGCTCTCTGGATAAACTGAGGAGAGTTTACAAGACATATCATCCTTAATATTTAAAATACACTTTAAGAGGAATGACTAATTGTGTGGGAATAATGTCATTGCTATGTTTGCCTTATAGCTCTATGATCAAAGACAGACTTCTAAGATATAATCTAAGCTCACTTAAATCCTAATGAGAAATTACATGGGAATGTTGGTATTTCAACTATCCACAAGAGTAGCTGAGCTCAATTATCCCGATGTCATAAGGGATTTGTTTGGATAATTGAGACTTCTGACCACTGAGACAATGTTCATTGTAACTAATAGGCATGCAGGGATAAATCTCTATTTTGAGGAAGAGGGAATTGTACACAGCTACAGCTTTGAATAACCAAGTGGTGCTCTAAACCCAGTTTGGATTCCCATGGATCCATGTGGTTAATAAATAAGTGACAAGGTGGGCCCGGAACTCCTCTGAAGCATTCATCAATAGGTTTGTAAACACTATCAAGTTAGTACAGAGATAAATGGCTCCACCTGTTACCCAGCCCTGCAAAATTTATCAACTTGAGATTAAAATCTCTTTGCCTATCCTTATTATGAAGTTCATAATTATGAAAAAATGTATCATATATTACTCGCAAGTCAAAACAAATACTATTCCTTAGATTAGTGGACCAGCACAATTACACAAGTCTGCCTAATACTTTCTCCTTGAACTAATTAATAGGGTGCAAAAATGTACTAAATTCTTTCTAAGGGTGAAGCCTTTTTACACTTGCTAAAGACATCTGTGTCTTTCTGGATGTCTTTGAGTCAATGTAGCTGTTTGGGCCAGCTGGACAAGATTCACTCCGTGCTCCTATGGTTTCAGAGTCATCCTTAGACAATAGAAAGTATGGAGATGAGAGGAGAGATATGGGCAAAGAGCTTGCCATGTTTCTATCTGAAGACTGTGAAAATAGGTCAGGTAGGTTTGTTTGTCTGTTAATGAAGTCTGTCAGAGCTTTCCCATTTCTCTTTTAGGAGAAGGCTCTTCTTGTAACACCTAATAACATCTGACTGGCTGAGAGAATAAAGCAAGTGCTGAAATCTTTTTTAAGAGCACCTTAGGATCATGTCTCTCAGTGAATATTAGTTCAGAATTCACCTCGATTTCTAAAGACTGTTTAAATTAATGAAGACTTCAACATCCTCAACTAGCATTAATAAGCCAACAGTGTAGAGAATGCAAAAAAAACTGAACAAATTCAAACCACAGAAAAATTAAGACTATCTTGCCACCACTTTAAATTCATGACAGTTCCATATCTTGTGTACTGCATGAACTTCTGGTAGCTCCCTAAGTTAATAAGAAAAGGAATAAGAATTACTGGACCGATCAAATGGCTTGCATACAAGCAGAGGCTGAATAGACAAGGTTCCTTTAATTTGGACAAGAGAAGATATATGATAAGAGATCTAAACACTCATGAATGCTGTGAAGAAGAGAAAGAGGAAATGATGAGTCACAATTTTCATAATGGCAGCAGGTTCAACATTGTAAAAGGGTGATTTTTTGCACAATACTAACCTGTTGCTACAGGATGTGGTGAAGCGTGGAAATGCAGTAGGTTCAAAAAGGCTAGAAAAATTCCAAATGAGTTAAAATGGAGAGTGGTGCCTATTAAAACTGATGATCCATGTGCAAATCTGGTTAATGGAAACCTTTATCTACTGATTGCCAGAACTGGAGATCAGATGACATGGTAGCACTATCTGATATTATTTTTCTTAGGCCCTTTCCCAGGGATCTAGGCAGGCCAGGACACTGACAGGAGAGCTGTTAATCTGTTAGTGTCAACGTGGCTGCTCTTTGGAGGGAAGACTCTGCCTTCATGGAAAGCAGGATGGGCAGTCCTGTTAGCCTTGGGGCCCAGAAATATTCCTTATCCAGCTGAATTTGCTAGAGTAGGTATCGACAGTCTGGCTATCTTTACATGGCTGACCACAATGGAACTCCTCTAATACTGAGTGAAGGAAACCTCTGAGTAGGACGTTCTGAAGGCTTCTCTCGTAAACATGAATTACAATGTGAAGTAGGAGATGTTATTGAAAAGTAAGTTCAGGGATTTTAATCTATGGAAAGGTGACCTCTGAATCCCTGAGAAATGCCTAGATATCAGGAGACAAAATCAATGAAATGTGGATACCTCCTGAAGAAGGTGGCAGCAAAGGGTTATTTAGAATTTGTGCTATGTTTTTCCATGAAAGGTAGGAAACTACCTGAATACATCTTTTAAGTTCTTACTTGAATCAGTTTGACATCATAATTAAAATCACAGCTGACCAACCATGGATTTATCTGGCTTCCTATATAAGGTTCAGAAATTACCATGGGCAGTATATGGCACAGTGACTGTGCCACACTAAATTAACTGGGAGAATCTGGTTTTGCATTATGTACCAATCTACTATTAAGAAGATGGGCAGACATGTTAGACAGGACTTGTTCCCATTTGATTGATCTTGGCTCTATACTATTTTGGAAGCTAAGTACTCTAACCTTTATCCCATTGCTGCTTGGTGTGATGTAATAGTAGAGCTCCTAAGTGCATTTCTTGTCAGAAGCATCTTAAATCATCCACAATTTAATCGAGCTATTAAAAAATAAAGTTTCTTCTCTTGCTTAGTCTATTTTCCATCCTCAGTAACTGGAGTCCACTAGTAGAAGTGAATCATATTAAGGAGTGATTGGCTTCTTTCCTTGATTTGCCTCATGGAACCACCTTCTCTTGGTGCACTTCTTGGAGCTCTGATCAGCCAGGCTTTATCACAGCAACACACTAGAGGCATTACTTGAATTTCTAGGGTCATATCTGGCACTATGTGACCCTACAGTGTTACTAGATGCTAACAAAGTTTGGAAAGGAAGAGGGGAAGTGCTGGGAATTCACACGGTCTCTGTGAAGCAGTGTCCCACTGGTGGGCTCAGTTGTTTGAATGACTTTCAGTCCTTCAGTTTTCATGTGGCTTTTCTTCTAAAGTAACCACACTATAGATCTCATTCTGCAACATCACATTCACTTTTCATGAAGAGCCTTGGAGGAGTGCAATCAGGACACATGCAATGGCACTTTGCTTGAGAATTGGTACCCTCAGTGCCATCTGCATTGAAGAGACTGGTGAGGCAGAGCTGCCAATCTGACTTTTCCAGTCACCTGAGAGGGACAGACACAAATTCTGAGTTATATATTTAGTCTAGATGGTCTAAGCTAAAACTCTACTTCTGTCTGGGATCTGAATAGTGCATGATATCACCTTTTAAGTTTATGATTCATGTTGTATCTTAGCTTATCTGACTTGCTTTCAAAATAATTCTCTTTATGCCAGATTTGTCCCTTGTCTGTTCCAATCCATGGGTCATAGTGGAGAACATGCATCACCCTGGAGATGGCATCATTAGTTTCCACTCTGGGGTCAGGAAGAGGCTCATCAGCAGAAGGCACCTGATACTATTAAGTCTTCAGTTGTCATGGCTACCTTCCTTCCGCCTCATTCGTGGAATTGCCTTGGGAGATTTAATGGAGAAGACACAGGAAATCTTGCATTGCTGCAACTTCTTTTTGACAGAGCGTGAGATCCCTGGGTTTTTGTACCTTCTCTGGAAAGTATTTTCAACCTCGGGTTCCCATCTGAGTCAGTCCACAACAAGAAGCAAAGAATGAACTTGGGTGAAAGAACAGCTGTGGAAAGGGAAGGGAAAATGAGTAAAAGGCAGAAGAAAGCTGGTGAAAACAGAAGTACATCACTACAGAAGAGAGAGGTAATGATGAGAATCAGGAAATAAGGCAGGTTGAAGGAGATAAAATGGGGAGCAGGTTGAGGGAAGAGCAAGAGATCAGAAAAGAAGTGAAAACTAGATCTACATTTCCTTTTCTGCCAAGCTGTAGCACATAAGCTAGGAAAAACTAGGATTTCAGTGTTGTACAGCAAAGAAGACCTCCAAAGATCTCTTCTTCAGTGCTGCAGGGATTGGTTCCTATTTGTCCCTAGCTCCCTCTGACCCACTGACAATCACATCTGAAAGACAAAGTAAGATCACTACTCTTTATCTTGTTTAACCCAAGCTCATAAAGGAAGATGGGGGAATCTGGTGCCCTGAATAGCTTCAGACCATCTGACCCCATGAGCCACTCACCAGGGTTAAACACAGAGGGCAGGAGAGCATTGTTCCCAAGTGTGCTGTCCCCAAAGATGGGTGCATTGAATGGTTTCATGCCTGTGGAGGAACTGGCTGCCTGGCATTCGTGTAGAGGAACCTGAGAAGGAAAGTAAAACAATGAGCATTTAATGCAGAGGACCTAATGTGCCAGACATTTATCACTTAGCCTAACCCAATATAATACATTCCCATACCTTTGTCAAAATACTTCTGATGCATTTTGGGACTTAATAATGAGAAAAACACTATGGGTGTTCTTATTCAGTGATGGGTTTTAATAGATTATGTGGGTTATATTAGTGTGATTCAGTAGTAATGTGTTACAGATTCATCTCTTTGTAACATAGGATTTGGAATTCTTCATTTGGGGGTCATATAGTTCTGCAGAAAACATCTGTGGTTCTCATTTTCAGAGACTAAAGCAGATGTTACTGCTGCCTTTATTGTGGGTGCTGGCCAAAGCTTAGACTTCTACTTGCCTGGAATAAGGTTTGGGATCCCTCTTTTTCCAGTAAAATCACTGAAAATATAGGAATCCTTAAACTGAAAATTTAAGCCCAGTCAGTACAGATTATCTCCCAATCCTTCCCACTGCCCAACTCCAGCCTGATTTCCCACTGTCTTTGCAAATTATTACCTTGGGTTAGCCATAAGTAAGCCTTAAACATGATTTTCTCCTGTAAGACAAGCATTGTTATTTTAAGCATTGCTGTGGAAGTGGCAGGATGGTGATGCACTGAAACGTTTTCAATAATTTTTTTTGCAATTAATTTTTTTGGGAGGAGGTTAAAGAAAGATGCTCCATAATGCATTTAATTTACCTACACTCCATCACTGAACAGAAAGTGCCTCTGAGTATTCAGGATTAATAAAGAGCATGCAGGCCTATTTTTAGACTTCATTTTGTTGCTTGTTTCCTAGGTGTGTTCTGTGATTGAGTGACCTTTTATTTATTTTTTTTTAATTAGGATATTAATTAACAGCCTTTTTTTTTTTCAGATTCATTTCCTCCTCAGACACAAACACTGTCTGCTCCCTTTTTCTCTTAATGTATGGACCATTTGCTACATGCTTAGAAAATGATATCAAGTGTAAATCTAGTCCTGATAAGCAACCTTGACAAGGAAATTACTTAGCATTCAGTGTTCATAGGAAAGGAGGGTGGGAGAAAAAGAGAGAGAGGGGAAGGGAGAGAAAGGATAAGATCTCAAATTAAATCAGCACAATGTGCTGCTTTAGGATTGGTTCTAGAGCAGATAAGCTTTCTATTCCTTCATAAAAAGGTCAAAGAGTCTCGGCATCAAAACTGTATTTACCAAAGTTTTCTGTCATTTGGTGAATTGATCACACACAGAGTAAACAAACCTTTGTAAATATGAAATCAGATTAGCATTTGCAGGTTTCTCAAATGCAGCATTCTCTGTAAAATGGTTGGGCATTTTTCTTAGACATTTAAATCCTATGCAAATAGTTACAGCAAATATATGAATCAGAAAAATGCACTTTCAACTGCAGTGACCACTCCTTTCTGTATCTCCTTTTATTTGAAAATAGGCAAACACAGGACTGGGTTATTTCTATTTGCTTTTTCTGTTGAATGTTTTTAATGGTTTGTACTGACAGAGGAAAAAAAATGATGTTTAGTTAAAGTTGATACAACCCACAAGTGGACATGTCAAAACAAGCTATAGAAAGTTACTTTTGATGTGTTTTATTGAGATATCTATGGTACTTTCCAATTGCTTTACACCAAAAAAGGTAGCTCTACTCAAAAATTACTTCTTTTGAAAACCACAAATACAACTTGTCAGCCTTTTAAACGTGCTCCAGTATATTTAAAGAGATTCTTCTTAAACTACCAATTGTCTACTGCTGGGGAAAAACAAAGGCAAGTAATACAATAAAACCATGTCAAAAAATCTTTACATGGAGTACTTGATTTCATTCAAATGGTGATATTAGTTCACTGTTATTTGTATGTGAATGTACATCTGCTTTTGTCTTCGGTAGCTGCATGTGCAGGAGTTAAAAAGTAGCAGTGCAGAAAAGCTAGTTATTATGTCAGTGACTGCAAGTGCTCTGAGCCAAAACTACAGAACATTTGATGACACACAGGTGTCCTTTCTATTTTAGGATTCTTTCTCTTACTGCAGAGAAGTAATCCAACCTGAAATTTTCCAAGATTTTATGTTTCCTCCTGTTTTAATTAGACCTTAAAACTGCTAAACTGCTACTGAGGGGGGAAAAAAAGTCCACCAAAAACTCAGTCTCTTTCCGTACACAGAGATATGGTTTTCCCCACCTTAAACATACATGGTTTGAGTTCAAAGGCTCAGCTTCCTGAGTGATAGTGAAGGTCTGTTGTTTAGCCAAAGGATCAAGAGGATACTGGGCTCTGAGATGTCAGAGAGCGTGTCTAGGCAGGGGTGGGAGGTTTATCAGTGGAGGTGGGAGGGTTGGTAACCTTGATGCTTAATTACCCCATCTTATCCATGCCTGCTGCAACCACAGGGTGAGAAAAAGGGAAGAAAAAAAGCCTATATAAAATGGCTTGTGACTTTTACAGCTGAGAAGTGTGTGAGGGTGAGTGCCTGTGCCTTCCCCTCCTGCTGTGGTGGAGAGCTCCTTGCCAAGGCTCTCTCCTTTGAGGGAGAGTGACCAGCTGAGCCAGGAGCTTCAGGAGAGCTGCCCTTGCCTTGGGATGTTGATGGACAGAGGGACATGATGCCTTGGGAAGGCTGACCTGAAACAGAGACTGGACAGAGCTAGAGAATAAAGTAGGTATTTATTGAAAGACCTTTAGGATCCACCTTGGGCAGGACAGGGCCTGACCAGGGCTACACTCAAGGTGGACTTAGAATGGTCACAGAATGGCTGACCGGTCATGAGATCTTACATTTTTATAAGTTTTGGTCCATTTGCATATTGTGGTTTAGTTGTCCAATTACAGCTTCAGGTTGTGAGGTCCCATCCTTCTTGTTCCTCCCTTCAGTCCACCCTTGTTTGTGCTTTTGGGCCTGAAAGTTGTCCTTGGTCTTCAGCAGGAAAAGGATTTCTTTTGTCTACCTACCCTGTGAAGAGAGCTCACCAGCACTTCATATGAGGCTCAGAACTATACACCTAGGCAGCATAGAATCTGAAAAACATGAAAGCTAAAACTTAAGGCATCAGACATACACAGTCCTGCCCAGTAACATCAGGGAAATCCATGGTAGGTGCCCCAAGGCCCAGTGGAGAAACCAGGGGTGATGCCCAAGGAGGAGTCAGACACCACCAGCCCTCCAGGAATATCCACAAATGTAGTGCAGGTACAAGCTCAGATGGAAAAAAAAAGCAAGGATGAGAGCTTCCATGGGAAGTTCAATAGTCCCTGAGATGTAGACTTCTGCCTGAAAGACCAAGTCCTTCGGAAGAACAGGCATCTCAAAAAAGCCCTCACACTGCCCAGGAGCCTCTGCCTGAGTGAGTGGGAGACACAGGCTTAGTCACCCTGCAAAAACTCATGGTTAAAGGGACAAGAGGGTTGTGGCGTCTGTTAGAGAAGGTATGCAAATATCAGCCTAGGAAGAGCTTCTCTGGTTTATTCAGGGCTGGGAGTCCTGGTCTGAAGCTCTAACTCTATCTCCCCAGTGTCACACTGTTAGGGTAGCTTTTCCACACCATACTTGTTCTCATTACCCCTGTCAGGAGATGACCCTCCCTTATTCCCAAGGCTGAATGGGTAGGTAGACAGTGCTCTCTGACATGGGATGTAGATTTTTATGCTTCTCTATCTATACGTGTGAATATGTGTCCCTGCACAATGCTCTCTGCTTTAGAAAGAAGTACCTAAAATATAAAATCCGTCATAGTAGGGCAGGTTGGAAAAAAATGAGAAGAGGCAAAGTTGCAGATGGTTTTAATTTGTATGAAATGTTTACCTGTGTTCTGATAAAACTATTGTCATAATGTATTGCAGTCTCTGGTAACTTTCACAGCTTTTAGTGCACTGAGATGCTGTGATTTTCACTGTTCTCATGGAATTATAGAATCATTTATGTTGGCAAAGACCAAAAAGGCTATGGAGTACGACCATTAATCCCACACTGCCACTAAACGATGTCCCTAAATGCCACATCTACACATCTTTGAAATAGCTTCAGGAATGGCAACTTTGCTTCAGGAATGGTAACTTCTCTGGGCAGCCTGTTCTGACGCTTCACAACACTTTATGAGAAGAAATTTTTCCTAATATCCAATCCAAACCTTCCCTGGCACAGCCTGAGGACTTTTCCTCTTGTCCTGTGTCTTTTTACCTGGGAGAAGAGACCAACCTGCACCTGGCTAAGACTTCTTTTCAAGTAGATGTGGAGAATGACAAGTTCCCCCTCGAGTCTCCTTTCCTTCAGGCTAAACAGCCCCAGCTCCCTCAGCCATTCCTTATAAGACTTGTGTTCCAGATCCTGCACCACCTCCAGTGCACTTCTCTTTCTCCCACCCAATATAGTGCCATCCACAAACTGATTGAGGTATCTCCACTTGACTCCCACATCCACATACAAAAAAACCAAATGTTAAACAGGACTGGCACCAGCTGAACCCTGGGGCACACACTTGTGACCTCCCAGAGTTACAACCATACATGTAACTCCATTCCCCACCACCCTCCAGGCTGAACATCCAGCCAGTTTTTGTCCAGTGAACAGTGCACCAGTCCAAGCCAGGAGCAGCCAGTTTCTGCAGGAGAATGCTCTGGGAAATGGTGCCAAAGGCTTTACTAAAGTCTGCGTAGACACATCCACAGCCTTTCCCTCACCCACTAAGTGGGTCACACTGTCATAGAAGGAGATCAGGTTGATCAAGCCTTTCACAAACCCATGTTGGTTGGGCCTGGTCCTCTGGTTGTCCTGTACATGCAGTGTGATGGGACCCAAGATGATCTACTCCATCTACTCTAACCTTCCCCAACACCAAAGTCAGGCTTGTACTTCCCTGGATCCTCCTTCCATTCCTTCCTTTAGATGGGTGTCACATTTGCCAACTTTCAGCATTAAGTACTATAGCCTTTTCCTCATTCTTTGTCACTGTTTTTCCTGCATCAAGTAAAGGATGGAGATTCTCCTAAACCCTCCTTTTACTGATGGTGCATTTATAGGAATATTTTTTTTAATTGTCCCTTACAACAATAGCTGAGTGAAGTTCTATTTGGGCTTTACAGCTTTTCATTTTCTCCCTGCATAACCTCGTAACATCCTTTTAGTATTCCTAAGTGGTCTGACCCTTCTCGCAGAGCCCATAAACTCCTTTTTTTATGCACCAAATTCCAGCCCAAGGTCTCTGTTCAGCCAGGCCAGTCTTCTTCCACACTGAGTCAGCTTTCAGCACATGGGGTCAGCTTGCTCCTGGTCCTTTAAGATTTCCTTCTTGAAGAATGTCCAGCCTTGCTGGACCACTTTGCCCTTCAGGACTTCCTCCTGAAGGACACTGTCAACCAGGGTCTTACCAGGACAAAATCTGCCCTCTAGAAGTCCAGCATGGCAGTTCTTCTGACTCTTGCTCCTTATTTCTCCTAGAATAAAAAAACTCCATCATTTCATGGCTGTTTTACTCTTATATTGACTTCTTTGTGTTTTAGCTTTTGATAGATGTTGCTGACTTTCACTCTTTTTTGTGCTTCTGAGGCTCTTGAAACATAAATCTACTGGTATGGAAGATAAATAATAATAAGATTAAGAGCACTGTTTTCCTCTTTATACAAGAATTCATTAAAATATTTTTTCATTAAATTGTTAGTTGTATGTTTCTAAGTTTTGCTACTGCAAATGAAGACTGTGTTAGGACTATTATCAAAATGTTTTCATGAAGAAGTTTATGGTGGGTCGTACGGTAAAGATGGCATCAGAATACATGTATCTCAGGAAAAAAGAATTTTAGCCTTGATAAATTCATCTGTATATGGCATGACAACTAAAGTAGACTGAAACAACCTCAAATTCACTCCTAAATAAGAATGATGCCTGCAACTTTATCTGGGTATCTGAGCAAAAAGTTTTGCAAAGCACTAACAGAGATAGCATTTCCTGCAATGAGTTATGCCGATTGACTTCTGTGAGTAAGGACTTTGTCTAGCATCAGGTGCTAGCAGGATTTGGCCTAACCAGCTCCTCACCATAGCAAAGTGTTCTTGCTGCAAGCCACTAGCTGTCAAAAATGAGCAACTGCCAGCATCTGGGTGAGGCTTGGCTCTCCAGTGCAACAAGGAATTCAGAGGACATTGATATTTTTTGATAGTGCAAGTAACCAGATCAGGTTTTGACTTGACTGCAAATTAAGAGCTCACTGGGCATAAGAAGAATATTCCTGCACAGAGCAAGTAGGCTGAACAAGAAGAAGTGTGTGTGTCTGATCTTGCAAGGAGCCTATTAATGGAGTCATTAAAAAAGGACCTGTTCTGCTGTTGGTGGAAGCATTGCCCATGACTCATGGGTTGTATCAGTGCAGCATGTGGTTCTCTGCCCACAGCCAGCTTAGCCTGGGAGCTTGACTTCTGTGCAAGTGTTTCACTTCCAACAAATTCAGCCTGTCTGCCCAGTTACTCTGGCTGTCTGCAGTAACCCCTGGCCAACCCACATGAATTTGGGCTACCCAGCAGATAATTTGCTCCCATCTCTGCTACTGTGCAGCCTCACAGACAGCAAAGGAGGGAGATCCAGCTGTTAAAGCCAGCTGTTGAAAACCACCTCTGATGCCTCCAGATCCCTGTGATATTGACTCCTTTTCTGCGAGTCATGCCACAGGGCTTGGCTCAGCCAGAATTTCCTGCTTCTTGCCTGTTTTCTCCGGCTCAGTGCTGGAAATCCCCACTCAGTTCCCCTCTCCCCCAGCCCATGCCCCCAGGGCCAGCATGCACCCATCTGCCCTGGGTGATCCCTTCCACCCCGCGTTGCTCTCAGCCTGTTCCACACTCCCCGTGCACAGGAGGCTGGAGACTCATGGCTTGACTTGCTGTTTGCTCTGTGTGTGTGTGTTAGTGTTTTTGGAGGGCTGATCCATCCCTCAGAAGGAAGTGTGGGAGAACCTGACTGGCCAGCAGCTGCAGTGACTTGGATTCCATCAAAGGTGGAATCCTTACACCTTGTTCTCTTGTCCACTTCCACCTGTTTTGTTCACTGGATGGTTTTCTGGGCAGTGAGAAGGTCAGAGGCCCTCTCTTAACTACCCTTCTCCATGCATATCCATCTGTTATATCCATACAAACACTTCTAACAAAAATTGTTACTGATACTTCAGTATGACCAGCATAAAATGCTGAGAATCTGTGAAGCTATCTATAAATTGTAAGATTTAAATGTAACGAGAATCCATTCAGGTATTTTATTTGCTGAATTGTTGCAAGTGCGTGAAATAGATTCTGATCATGTGTCACAACTTAATCTTTAAGTTTAAGGGATAAAGACTTTTATAGAAAGAGAAAATAGATATTTTGGGACTAACTACTGATGCCAGCAGAGTAAGGCTCAGAATCAACAGTGACTATGAGGCACAAACCAAAACTAAATATAGGGGATTCTGAAATGTGGTAGCAAAGCTTTCCAATAAGTTCAACAAGAAGAACAGGTTCTTTATTTGATGAATCTTTTCATGTTTAAGACAAGAACTGACAAAATTGATAATTTTTTTTCTCATAAATACTTAAAATATTTATTATTTGTCTAAAGCAAAAGAATCTTATTTTGACTATTAGATTTTTAAACTCTCAGTAAAAAGGAAAAAAAAAAACCCTAAAGCAAACTTAACCTAGAAAAAAGTAAAGTCATACTTTTAAAATACAGACAAAAATTTGTTTGATGGAAAGTGCCTTTGATCAAAAATGTTTAGGGAAGTTTTGTTCCACCTGGTAGACAAGTAAAGCAGACATGTATTTGTTATTCCTCTTATGCTTTACATGTCAGACTGGGCCCTATTGTTGTCTATATAAGGCATAAGCACACCTGTATATGTAAAGTGTAGGACAACAAAGTATTTGTGAAATACTGCGGGTGATTGGGAATATGCAGAATGGATTGGATATATGTAGAATAATGCTCATTATAATAATCTCCATGTGCTCATGCCTGAATTTGTTTTATTGAACTATCTTAAAAGTTTTGCAATTAATTTTCAAAGCGTCAAAGATAACTGAGAAAAAATACGAGCTGTCTCTATGCTTACAGTTGAAGTCGTTACATTTGCTTTTCAGGACCCAGTGTGAGAGAAACACTGTCACAAATTACATTTTTATAAGTTTTAAACCTTTCTCTGCTATGAAGAAGATAAAAAGCCTGTGCATCTTTATCCTTTCTGAGGGTTATTGTGTGCAAAGAATACGCAGTAGTGAAGCTCAGTGTTTCCAATTCCAATACTCTAACAGCTGGTTGGTTGTGGGAGGCCACAGACGTGCTCTGCTGCAAGACTCATTTTCCTTCCAAAGCCTCCCTTCTGATAATCCACTGCAGCTGATGGAAAAGCAGGTTTTAAAATGGTCTGCTTAACAAAATATGAGAGAAAATGGTCAGCTTTTCCTTACCTTTGCTTAAAACTGGAAATTACATGGGAGGGATGAAATTGCAGGGCAGAGAAGGGTCAAAGTGTTTCCACCATCATTTTACATGGAAGGGATTGAGGGATCAGAGAGGACCAGGGACACACACGGCCCATGGGACAACCTAGCTCAATGGGGTTGCAAAAATGGGGGAAATAGTTCCTGGGGTCAGTCAACAGACTGCTGGCCACCTCTAGTGGTCACAGGTAATTCATACTTTCTAGAAACATGATCTTGATATGTCTGAAGGCATTTGGCACTGGCTTACTCTCTGAAATCTGGGTAAGATCCAAAGTGCCTTTCTCAGGGAGGCATTAGCAGTGCTTCTTCTCAGCTGGGACAGCCTTATGCTGGGTTTCTTCTCAGTCGAGAGCAGAAATGGTCATTAAAGTTACAGCACTCATGAGTTTGATGGGAATAACAGTGAGTTCTGGAGCAAGCCAGAGAAGTGTGCCATTTCCACATTCTACATTGCTCTCAGAGGGAACACTGCAAAGAGCCTGCAGTATGGAAATGGCAAGGTGGACAGACATCTGGAGACATGTTCAATAAAGGAAAGCATTAATTTAAGAGATTCTGCCAGAGTGCATCAATGAGACTGACTGCACATAAAAGGAAAAATAAAAGAGGAAAAAAGAAAGGCAAAAAGATAAAGAGTCCATTCCCAGTCTATGGAGAAGTAGGATGGTCTGAAAGGAATTGTCAACTTTGGTGAGAAAAAGAGCTGCACACAAGAAAAATGTAACTTTAAAATATACAACCACATGATGTCGGGTATGCTTAATGGAGGGAAGGACTATATTAATCTGTTTGAATTGCTAATTGGGGATTTAGTTGGCTAGATTGGGGGTTATAAGATTAAGGCTTTTATTCTGTGTTTTTGTTCTTTTCCAAAGGTAGGAATCCTCTATAGATCCCCGCTCTTGGGAATCTAATGCCCTCAAATGCACAACTCGGCAGCCGACGAGCAAGCTGATAAAGCATTCCTTGCAGATACTTAATGGGTACATTCTGTATCTCCGTCTGCATCTTTCTGTCTGCCTATCTTTTTTTTTTTTTTTTTTTTTTTTTTCCTCTTAGCACGCTTGGAGGAAGGTAAGCAAACAAAATAAAGTGAAAGAACTTCATGTTTATAGTTGCTTTTCCAGAAGTCATTTCCATTTACGGAAATAACTCCCTAAATTTCTTCTGTTTCTAGGGTTAACTTCCCTATTTTGTTTCTACTTGCTTCAGCCGAATAGGACAAAATAGAAAGAGACTTCAGGACAACTGTACCTCAGAATACACTGGACTCCTTGGAGGAAGAGGCAGCTTCATGCAAGGCAAGTCTGACATGGCAGAATGCTTCCTCACTTTCTTGGGCACAGATATCAGAGTTCACTGGAGAAAATACTTTACATTACCCTCCAAAACTACAGGTCTGCACCACAATTGTTGCAGTTGTGCAACACTATAATAATAAGGCTGTGAAACAAAGGAGAGCCTTTATCATTTAAGACAGCAATAGGCAGTTTCTTATTGTGAGGTTGTTTATTTTTGTGCAAAAGGAAGCTGGTGAGGTTGTGTCATTTGCACGGCTTCCAGTGGAATCTGATTTTAATATCATTGAAATCGTTGTCTCGTTGTCTTTGAAATTGTTGATTCAGTCTTTATAAAAGGCAAATATAGGAAAAAAAGTATTATGTAATAAAATGACTACAGAAGTTCTAAGTCCTAAAGTGTACACAGGAACCCTCTTCAAAAATCTTGTTGCAATAATTACCCAAAATTTTCCCAAAAGCCAGGGCAACAGAGCTTCATATCCTCCCTCTTGTTTTTTGGAGCAGAAAAGTCAGAAGAGACTTTTTTTTTTTTTTTTTTACCTCAAGGAAAATGATTGTAAATTCTGTGTTTGGTGAAAATGTGGTAACTGTCCTTATCCAGAAGGTGAAAAACAAATTCTTCAGCTACTTTCTTGCAGGGATCTTCTGTATTGAGTACAAATAACTGCCAAACTCATTTGTGTCTTGCTGCTTGTGTACTTCAACTTCCTAGTGGCTGCAACTGTTTAAAAAAACTGTGACCAGACCTATATTGGTAGAGTACGGCTGACTCCCAGATTGCCTCTTTACACCCATTTTGCACCTGTAAGAATGGCTATTCATGGTACAAGTGTAGTGATGACCTGAATTTAAGATGTTAACAAAGCTGGATCTCACATTTTTCCTATGGGGTCCAAAATCTTTATTCTCTCGTGTGGGCATATTTTTACTCTGATCAGAGCCTTAATGAAGGCAAAAAAAAGGACCAGAAATGCTTAGGGATGCACCAGCTTTGACAGTAGATCAGGAACCCAGCAGGCCATGGCAACCTGCCCACTTTTAATGGGATGAATCTCATAGGAAATTTTGCGTAAAATTCATTGTTAAAACAGTGCCAAGTAAGATCTTTCAGCTGCAACAGAAGAATCAAAATATGGCTTTGCAGGAAGCTGAAAGCACAATAGGTGCTGCTGCTGTGTGACTGATGTGGTGATCAGGTGACCCCCTGATGTGGTGAGGAGCTGAGAGGGTATTTTTTAGAAATTGTTGTTAAAAATTCTGTTCATGACAGTGGAGAGAAAGTTTGGGGAACAATGAGTAGCACATAGATGAATCCGATAAACAGCTTCAAAGCAGGGAACAGCACAGGAACCCTTTCCTGGATAAGAATGCAGTTCAAATAAGTTTGCTCCTCAGGATTTTTGAACTTAGAGACTGTAACAAGCTGCAGTGCAGGTGACTTCCTTTTGCAGTGTGCTTTAGCTCTGGAACATGTCCACCTTGTTGAGATAGAGCTGGTGCTTCTTGAACACTGAAAGAGGAACAGTGGCACTTCTACTCAGCCAAGTGAGCTGTGCTGGGGATAATCAAATTGCTACTCCTTGAAGACACTTGTCTTCACTGATCCAAATTTTAAAGCGTCTTATAGAATTCACTCATCACCCTACATCTGTCCCCTTGTCAGATGGGCTTGATCAGTATTACTCGGTTCCTTTGTAGAGATTTAAAAGCTTCCCATTCTTCCTTTGAAATGTGGGAATAAATCGCATATTGGGTTTTGCAAAGTGAGTGAACGGCCCCTTTCAACTAGTCAGCAAAAAGTTTCAATAGAGGAATTAAGGCCGATGGAGAAGGAAATGTGATTCTGGGCTTAAAAGTTGTTTTTGGTGCAGACTTCTAGAAACCTAGTGCATACATTCATTGTGTGAGTAATAATGGAAAAGAAATGTCTTAAACAAATACCTTTTGTAGGATAAGTTTAATGCCACAATCATATTACTTGGATTGACTGCAGAAATGGGAATGCAAATGATAAACCTTTCCCAACAACACTAATCTGAGAGGAGCTCTCTGGGAAGAATAGCTTCTGAAATATTGTACACAATGAAATATTGTGTCTTTCCCTACCCCCAAGGTTGAGGTCTTCTTCCCCTCTTCAGGCAAGTGGCACTAGTCGGATTACAGTGCAATCATAACAACTAAAGATGGAAAAAGCTATTGGGCCATTTAATCTCTTCCCCTGCCAGTAGAGGATTACTACTGAAGCATGTTCTTCAATACCTTGTCCAGTGCTGGGTGACTGGAGCAATAGGTTTCTATAATTTTTTAGGGAGATTATCTTTTAGATAAGACCTTAATGACCTATGTCCTAACTACTCTGCACAAATCCTCCGAGCTGGATTCCTCAAAGTTAGGCTTAAATACAGCTGTGTGCATGCATTTGCCTGTATTTGTTCTTAAAATCAAGCTTAGAGCTGTCACAGTGATTTTGATTGAAGCTGTTAACAGCTCTTTGGGCAGAACTCCCTTCACTCCCACAACTGTTACACGTAAATTAACTATTTGGCCATATGGTTTCAATCCATGTATAAGTCCATATTGGAGGTTCTTCTGCAAGTTTTTAGTTTGTAAAGAAATTCAGGGTATTTAAAAATCCAATCATCCATTAATGAATAGTTTGGCTAAAGCTTTCTTTCCAGTTCCTGTGGTGTGGATTGCTCTTTTAAAAAGCTGTAGATAAATATGGGCTTATTTACTGATTTATTAATTGCTTTTTTATTATTTGATCTATGTGTTCATATTTTTCCATGTTAAGAGTTGTTTTGTTATTTGTTAGGGACTCACATTTTGTTTATCAAATTATAATTGTGAAGTCATAGTTATTTTTAAATATAAGGCTTGGTAAGACATTTCATTTTCCCACTCCTTTCTTGCATTTCCTCCATATTATTATTACTATTGTGCATATATTCTTGTAAGGGCAGGAATTCATATAGGGCTGTCCATTTTGTAACTACTGTATTTTGAAACAAGTGCCCAGAGAACTCCAAATTTCCAGTTGTTAGAAACTTGCTTTACTTTGAACAAGAAGAGAATAGCAACATAAGCAATATACCATACAATGTAATAATGTTTTCTTTCTCTCCAAGTGAAGAGAGGTCAGTTCTTCCTCCCTTCCTCAGGCAATGGAACAGTCAGATTATTAGCAAACTCTAATAATGAACACAGGGGAAAATGTTAATTTAGATATGAACAGTCATGTATTTAAGCTTTAGACATGTAGGATCAAGGTGTAAATTGATACTATACTGTTGAAGATTTGATGAAAGGAAAAGGTGTTAGGTACTCAGATTGAACAGGAATCTTTTTCATGTTGTTCATGTTTTTGCATCTGGATTTGTGGTTATGTATTAGAAAAGAAGACTGGCCCTTTTTGTTTCTATAATAGAAAGATAGAAATAAATAGATTTTTTTAAAGGAGGATTAGATTGTGCAAATAGTTTCAGACAGGCACCCTACCAGAGAAGAAGGTCATATGGGATCACAGTAGAAGCATGTCAACAAACTGTGATGGTCTTGCATGTTGAACAGCCAGAGATCTGTAAGATGAAGTAAAAAGGATGAAAAACGCAGTCAGTGGCAAGTTAACTAGAAAAATTATTTTCTTTTATTTTTCTGAACAAAACTTATGTAAGGATGAAAATTATTACAAAAAATCTCTACACCTTAATTAAGGTGACTGTGTTTGTCCATTCTGATTCTGGCTGTTTGGTTTGTTTCTTTGACATTGCAGAACATTCATGAGCTTTATCTGATAATTCAATTATGTACAAATTTTCACCCGAGACTTCAACAAATTTTTGTCATTAAACTGATGAGAAAAATAAACAATTTTCCCTCATTAAACATCCATCTATCTGATATGGATTTGACCCCTAAACAGAGACTCAAAGTGTGGCTCTGCAACGGCACAGAAATTTCGGGGAGTTGAAGTTTTCTGTAATGTCGGATGTGGCAATTTTCCAACACTAAAAATCAGGAACATCAGGAAAGTGGGTGCCAGCAATAGCCAGGACTGATTGACTTCATTACATGCTGCTAAGGCAGCCTAAACACTTGTGTATAGAAGCTCGACATGCAGCAGTAAACACGTGGGAGCTCCCTTTGGCCCAGAGGGCAGCTGGCACAGCCTGGCCTGGCTCAAAACCACATGGCTTCATTTTCACAGTCCCCCAGAAGAGAAACCTCATCCCCTGCTGCTTATTGGCAATAGTCCTTCATCTGCAGCAACCTTGTTCTGTGCCCAGACCTTGTCAAGGAAAAATGAGACACTTGGCAGAGGTCAAAATTGTGCCACGCACTCGCCAGAAGTGTCCCAGCAATTGGGGCTGGAGCATCTCTCCTTGCTGTGCTTCCCTTTCCAAAGCAGGCTGCAGTCCTACGTGCCCAGCCTCATATTAAGCTGCACATGCACAATTTCATTGATTGCAAAACTATAAGAGATTTTTTTTTAATTTTTTTTTTTAAGCTGTGACAACTTCAGAGGTATTCCTGACATAAGCTAACAGATAGTAGGTGAAAGACTGGAATTCTGGAGAGAGCAAGCAAAGTGTATAAATGATGCAAGAGATGCTTTACTTGGGATACATAAATAGAAGGAGAAATTCAATGAAAAAACCACATTAAAGCAAAAAAACCCTGGACCTAGTTTCTCTATTCCTCAATTGTATCCTCCAAGAGAAAATGTTCCCAAGAATGTTAATACTTTTTCTCAAATCTGCTGAAAATACTTAGCAGGTCTGATTAAGTCAAGGATAAATTTAGTTATCCCCATAGCTGGTTTGATCTCAATTGCATTTTTGATTGCTTGGTTGTAATTGCCATTTTTATTTTATTGTATCTCTAATAGGTGCAAAGTTTCTTTTAATTTAGTGGTATCTGACTTACCTTGCAGTGTGTTTTGGTTCTAAGCAATTTCAGTCTTAAGCATACTTAATTCCCTTCTGAGATCCTCCATCACTAACAACACAAGATCAAATAACCAACTAATTAAAATTTATGTCCATCTTCTATTGAAGTCATCATTCATATCCCCTTGAGTAGGTGATTTCTGACTGTGTGATCCCACAGGAATATTTTTATGTCTACAGTAATATGTGAGTGTGGAAATGTGGAGTTTATTCTGTTCCATTCCTGTGTAAATGGAAAAGGTTTCCATTAAAGAGTATTTTTTCCCATTTTCAGATATACTCTGAAAAAATGTAGCTAAAATTGCCTTGCTTCAAGGAAACAGTGTAAAGTGATATATATATAATTTTCTCATTAAAATGCACATCAGGTAAAATAAACGTCATCTTTCCAAAACTATCTCTTTGCTGTTATTTCCTTGTAGGCACAACTGTTTCCCTGGAAATAGGGATGCAAACCCCTTCTGAGAAGTCAATATCACTCTGACTGCTTATCTCTTCTGTGGGTGAAAAATGGCCTTGGCTTGTACCTAATGACAGCTTTACCTCCCCAGATATGTTTATATTTGCAAAGGAAGCACGGCAGGGGCTCAGCCTTAGGAAAGTGGAACCCTTTATCCACTCTGTTTCACTGCACATTGGGCACCTCACAGGACACATCCCAGTGCCCGCCAGGGAATGGCACATGCCCATAGCTGTTCCCAAGAGGCAGGGAGAGTGGGACTGCAAACTTTCTGACTGCCTAGACCTTGCACAGTACTCCAGCACTGTCCCAGGAAGATTTGTAGAACCTTAAATGCATTCTTGTGTGCCATTATGTGTTGAAAACAGTTCTTACCAATGGCTTCATGCTATGAAAACACCACTCTGGTGGGCAGTGACAAAGTTCTCACACCATTTCAAAATCAAGGAACTACAGAAGAAGACGCAAAGGATGATGGCTTTGTCTTAATCTTCTGTGTTGGCAGCACAATACGGTCCAGAAGAAACCCAGGGCCAAGTACAGTGTGGCAGGGATTTGACCAGGTCATTTGGCCTCAGGCCTGTTTTATTTAACATGAATTTCAACATTTCTTTAGCCATAGAGACACAGTTTAAAACAACATTTGCTAGTTCTGCTTCCCACATGAGGACAAAGAGGGGGAATGGCCCTTCCTCTCTGCAGTTCCCCCACTGTGTCACTGGTCTCCTTTCACCCAGGTGGAAGAAGCCACCTGAGAACAGCTCTGCAAACATGCAGACCTCAGAACAGATATCCTAGTGGAAAACCACAGTGCTGCAGAGCAGCTTCCTGTCAGCCAGAAATGCTGGTTACCAAGGAAAGAAATTAAAACAGGGTTTGGCCCTAAGTGAGTGACCAACAAAACTGTTGTGCATGCAAAAGTGGCTAAGATAAAGCAAAGGGCATCATGACTTCCTGATAAATTGTGTTCTCAATAGGGTTTTTTGAGCTAAAATTAAAAGCCTGATGATGTTTTCAGCACTATTATTTATGCTACTCTGTGGCTTATTTTATCTAGGTGGTTGCAATGATTTTTATGCATCATTTCTACTGAGTCAGGTCCACTTTTGAGCACATCCGGTTGGCGTGAAGTTTTTTCCAACCAGGACAATTCCCAAGTACACACTGTCCTCAGTTCCAACAAAATAATTAGGAGATACTGTGGGACTGTTTGCTTTAGCAGTGCTTGATATGACAGGCAGGTACATCCAGCCAACCTGGGCAGTATGCTGAGACAGGGCACCACAGAGCAGGGCACCCTTGGAATTTCCAGTTGTCTGGGACAAGAGGGTCCCACACCTCCCCAGCTGCCTGTGGGCGTGGGGTGGGAAGGAGGAGTGGTGGGCTTGGCTGCTCAGGGGCAGTGCTGCACCCTGTGCCCACATGAAGAGTGTTAAGCAGGACTAGAATCCCTCCTGCTCAGGCCAACCCACACTTTCACACTTGACCTGGCAAAGCCCCCAGTGTTGGAGCACAGAAAGGAGCAGCTTTGCCAGAGGTCTCACATCAGAGCAGTGGAGAAATTAAATACCCTTCTCTGGGGTCCCGCTGCCACAGGCTGGTTTCCTCCATTGCTTTTGAACTGAGAGGAGGGGAAATGTGCTGTAGCTCCACATGGATCCCACTCACTGCTGTCTTTTGGGTCTCAGGCCAGACCACTGCCCAGATTCTGGGGACAGCAGGGAAGAGACCTGCAGACACAACCAGACTCTGTGTAGGAACAGACACCAGCACTGCTTGTCCTCAGCACAGGCAGAATTAGCTGGTTATTATTATTGCACAGGATTTGAAGCTCCTCTGACCCCATAGGTTTTCGGTGCTGATGTTTCCAGCACCAATAACAGAGAAAAATTTTTGAGGATCCTGTCTGTGAGCAGTTTAGAAAAATACTTACACTGGTGATTGCTAGTCATCTTCTTCACAAGCATACCAGTTCTGTTCAGAAATTACTGTGGGATTGATGGAATTTAGGCAGGAGGATATGATTGAATGCTTCTAAAACAAGAGAGAGGACGAGAAATACCACGTAGTGGTTCTAGGGACATATTTCTCCTCCAGCCTCCTGTGTGGGGCCATAATTAGAGATCTGATTTACCATTATTGCATGATTTATTTCTTTTAGTTCTTGCTTCCACCGAGTCTAATAGATTTCTCATGTTATTAGATAACCCTCTC
Source organism: Zosterops lateralis (assembly GCF_965231275.1). NCBI lineage: Eukaryota > Metazoa > Chordata > Aves > Passeriformes > Zosteropidae > Zosterops > Zosterops lateralis. The sequence goes on from NC_139762.1 coordinate 9,426,086, forward strand.
TGTGAGCTGTTGTATAGATAATGGTTTCATGCCACAGACCCAGAGCTTTAATTTTCACGAGTGCACTTAAAAATAACAATCAGGCAATGAGTTATTAGTCAAGTTATTACTCTCAATTGTGCCACCATTAAATAGTTTGGTGGCTTTCTTAGCTACAGGAGCAATTGGCTGAGCGTCCTCTCAGTCTCCTAGATGGGGAACGAGCCTGGTGACTTTTTCATTGTCCCTTCAGAATGGCTCAGAGCCCCTGGGTGTTGGTGCTTGTCATGTCCAAGGCTTAAGATAAGCACATACACCCTACAGTAGAATTAAAGCAGGTGCTTTGTTAAGTAGAATTATATTTGAACACTTGGCACAATTTAAGAAAAAAAAAGGAGTACTTTTCATGGCATTTTTGCTGGTGAGCTGTGGATCCAGTTCTTCAGCCACTGCAGGTCTGCAGAGGAGCCACTCCCCAGCTATTGACATGGGCTTTTCCATTTTGAAATTGTATATCAGGTTACCTGGGCTTTGAGAGTCTGATCATATCAGAGCCAGAGCCCACTGTGAAGTGAAGGGCATTTGATGCGTAATGGATGTCGTTCGGCAACGGGGCCAATCAGCCTCTTAAGCTTTTATTGCATCCCACAACGTGAAAGTGGAGAAGTCCGAGTTTTATTTAGCTCCATAAAATATTAAACCTCAACAGTGATGGAGTTGATAAAAATCTGTATTTTGTAAAAAGCTTTTGTTTCAGGCTATCCTTTTTATGATTAGCCTGTACATTCTCAGGAAAAAAATAAAATAAATAAAATAAAAGCAATATCTATTATTACCAGTGAATGATCCAATAAGTGTCTTGGGTATTTCTGCCAAACTTCTGTGCAGGTTCCTAATGAGGGAGATATTAAGTTAAAATCAATGTGGGAGTAGTTCTTGTAGACCAGGGGAAAGTGTGTCATTATTTTTACTGGCCAAATATAGTATCATCATCCATTAACTCCCTAGCTGAAAAATATCCTGTATCTCACTGGGATGCTGATCAAGTCATGTTCTTGTATATGATTTCTCTTAAGACATGCCTAACATGTATTTCAGCAGGAAGATTTATGGCAGGAGAATCTCAAAGCACTGGGAAATTTTGTGTTGCTACATTTTGCCTGTATCCTACAAATCTACAAAAATAAAAAGGAAAAAAGCCATGACATAAAAAACTGTTTGCTGTAGGCTACAGGAAGTAATTTTATCCAAACAGACCATCACAAAACTTTGAAATTTAAGCTAGCTAGTTCTCAAGAAATATAACAAATCTCAAAGTACAAGAAACAAATAGTCATGAGGAAATTCAAGATCCGCTGTTCAAGTTCAAGTTAAAATTATGAAGACACAATACAATCCATGATACATACACTTTTAAGGAGCTGATGTACTAAATAGAGGTAGGTAATTTTTGTCTTTTTTGGAGTTGTCTGAAACTATTGATGGATTTCAGTTGAACAAAGTGAATAATTCTGACTTCAAAAAATAAAAGTCAAGAGCATGGTTCAGCTCTGCATTAAATAAAAATTCATTATGGGTGTTGCTTATGCTCTTAAGGAAGATTTTTAAAAAATTGTTCAAGAAAAACATAACACAAGAATCCTTTCTCTCTTCTAGATTAATGTAATGGTCTATGGTTTTATGTGTCTAGTTAGACCACATAACTCACACAGTTTTTCACCGAGTTCTGTACTTTCATCAATGAAGAAATGCTGTTGAGTAATTAATTTCATTGAACATCATTAAAACAAGATATGCCAAATCTAAAGTTTTGTCTCACTTCATATAGGAGGAATCATTGAGAGGCCAAAGATTTAGAATCCTAAGGGAGAGAGAGAGCATATGAAATCTACCTTGGTTTTTTTCTGATATTGTGATCATTCCTCCAATGGCCTTCTCAGGGAAAATAGTTTATTGTGCTTCAGGAACAATTGATTTAACAAAAGCAAAATGCAGCTATTTGGAAAGGCCCTGACAAGCTGTAAGTGAAGTGAATTTGGAAGATGTGCTGGGTGAGGGTGTGTGGGAGCAGCCCCTCTGTGGAGCCACATGTAGCTGTGGGGACACAGAGCATGAGGCACTGCCAGTGGGAGATGTCAAACCCCAGACCCTTCTCTCTGCCCTCCCACAAGCTGCCTGTCCTGGAGGGAACTCCCCACATCTGGCAGTGGCCATGCCACCAGGTTTTGCAGCAGGTCCTGAGGGCTGCTGTCAGTAAAGTCTTCCTGATCCTCCAGGGAAGGGAGCCTGGGTGTGCACAGGGCAGCCCTTTACAGTAAACGCAATCCCCATTCTCGTTAACCCTCTCGTCTGATAATGATCCACTAATGGAGAGAATTAAAGTTGGCAGCCTTTGCCTTGCAGCTGTTCTCCACTCCCTCCTGATGAAGACAGGCTTTGGGGAGCCAGTCTGCCATCAGGAGATGCTCCTTCCCTTAGGCTCTGCCTCCTCCTCGCATCGCAGAATCCAAGCCCCGTGGCTGTCTGCAGGGCTGAGGCACCCAAACGGCTGCATTTATCTATTTCTGTGTTGTTAGAAGTTAGGCAGGCTAATTTTGAAGCTTGGATGTCTCAGAGTTTCTGCCAGAAAATAAAGACTATGCTGTGAACTTTACATTGCCTGCTACCAGAATTGCTTGAATTTCTGTTAAATCTTTGTCATTTCTCTTTTTTTTCTTTGCTGGTTACATGACTTCGAAAAGTCCTTTCAGTCCTATTATAACACTATAAATCACCTGCTGAACGATTTGGATTCAAGGTGGTTGATTCCTCACAATTTCTGCAAGATCAAAGGTATGGCTGTCCTCCAAAAGCTGTGATGCTTCACATCAAAGTTCACAACGAAAACTATCTCAATTTTCCTCTTCAGCATTTGGATTTGACTTTATGACAATAACATTTCAACTGGCATGTTCAGCCTTCATTTGCAAGAGGACACGGCTGTGCAGGTTAGCATTGCAAAGGCAGAATCAAATGGAGCAACCCTGATTTCAAACCTTCTGTTCCTTGAATTTGTGAGCTTGTTTAAAAACTGAATGTCTTTAGCACTGCTATAAATATCCCTTTGGTAAATGCCCTGAGTATCTTTCACTCCATGCTGATCCTTGTAATCACAGCCACATTGTTCTGGTTGTGTCATTGAAAATGCTTTTGACAGAACAAATGATGATCACCTGTGCTGGAGTTTGTAAAAAGCCTAAGATCAAATCTGTTATTTCATCGAGAAAAAACAACATTCAGTTCATTTCTTTCTCTCTTTCATGTGCAATCCTTTTCACTGTTTGTTCACTAGCTTTTTTTTATTCTTTTTCTCCATGAGGCTCACAAAACAAATAACTGGTGGGAAGTTCATAAAGGAATTGCTTTTACTTGCTTCAGGTGCTGACGGCCTGGTGTGGCTTGTTATGTCGGAGTTTTCTTCTTAAAGCAGAAAAAAAAAGAAGGTTTAGGGACTGGACTCTGCTTGAAAGTAAGAGTTCTGCAGATGTGCGATGGCTGATATTCCTGTACCTATCCTTGAACAGCAGAACTAGACTTTAAAGTGTCTGAAGCTGGTATATTCAGAGAATATCAGTCATAAATACTTTTATGTCTGACTCATTTAAGCTGGAGTTGTAACTTTCACATTGCCACGTGCCTTTATATTATTGAAGTTTAAAGGAATTCCTTTCGAAGCCTAATGTTTGGCTCATGATTAAAGAAAATCAAACAGCTTATTTGGAGTTACGTTAAATAATTACACGTGTAACCCTTTAAATGCTAGATATGCAAATAAAGTGCTATACAGTGACTTACTTAGCAAAAACTTAAGGCCAAAATCCCCCTGTCTTTCCCCCTCCCCTATCCCATCCCTATTTCTTCTGAAGTTTTCTGAAACAGAAGTTACCTCTAGAAAAAATGGTATGATTGGGTGAAATGCAGTTTAATTCCTGAAAAAAAGAATGTTCATAGGAAAAGACTCAGTTCTGTACCCAAAATTATTGCTGACATCATTGGAAATTCAACCGAATGGAAGATTCACAGGATTATTCCTGTTTCTCATGGTACTTGCTGTGACCCCCAGCACTGCAGGCTTTTGCAGGTGGGAAAAGGTACATCTGAGTGACAGATATCCCTACCCTGAGAAATGCTCACACATCCTGGAAGGCAATAGCTGCTGTTTGCCTCGCTGAAATGGGACACCAGCAGGGACTTTGGGAGGCAGTAAGAAGCCTCAATGTTGAACCTGGACAGGGAAATTTGTGTCTGTGAAAAATATATATGAATTCAGGAGCTACTCAACCTATGTTAGACCTTCATTAGCTGGCCTGGTACTGCTGGTAATCTTTTGTGCTTTTGCATAGAAAAAGCAGCTAAAAACTTAAATCCTGCAAAGGATCTAGCCCCAGCTGAGTCACCCAAGGTAATTTAGGAATTCCTTGGATTTATGCCTTCTGCTCCAACATATCTTAAGGCTAATACACGGGATTATCTGTTTAGGATCTGTCATTTCACTCAAACCATTAAAAAACATTCCCAATACAGAGGGACACATTTCCAAAATATTATTAATTTTCTTTCAGAAGATGTTGTTTGTATGGTAACTTTTTATTAACTTAATTGCTCTATGCAACTAAAGAGACTCAGAAAAATTACCTATTTTCATGGGCTCAAGTACTTCAAGGAGAACACTGGGCTTCATTGTATTAGAGCACTTTTGGCTTCTTCATTGCTCTGAGCCATGACAATTTGTTGTCAAAATATGTGAGCAAGTATCATAAAGCATGGAATAAGGAGCTAAATTTTCTCTAATCTCAGAGAAGATTGAATTTAAAATCTGAGCTATGATTCAGATCAGGGGTTTTTGTTTGTTAGTCTGTTAGTGTGTTTATATATTTTTCTTTCTGTTTACTTGATTAAAAAAAAAAAAAAAATCTGTCCTTACAAAGCTGGGGCTTTTTTCTGGCAAGACTCCACCTGCGTTTTGCTGGTTTGTTGGAGGCTGTATTTATGTATCACAAAAAATAATGCCTGCCTTCACTGAAAGCTTTGCCAGAACAAAAATTGCAATATTGACCTTTACATACAAGACCAGGGATGGACAAGAACTAATTCAGGTCAAATGAAGAAAGAATTTTTAGCCTTAAATATTTTTAAGAACTGCCTAAATTAACCTGTATGTATTTATCTATTTCTTCTTCTTTTAAGACATTTGGAAAAAGGACAAAAAAGGTAGAGAGAACTTCACTTACTGTAGCACTGTGAGAACTGTAAGTGAGCAAGTGTATTTCTAGGTGCTTGCTATCATGTTGTTACTTTTTGTGCTTAGATCACACAGATACGACCATTGCTTAACTTTGTCATTCTCTCACTAAATACTTTACAAAAGGGAATAAACCATGTTCATTTTTGACAGAGTGCTGTTGTGTGCTAGGGCCCTCACAGTTTGTTTATAGCATACCAAAAGCATTCTGTTAATGAAACATTTCAAGGCTAATGAACCAAAACCTTGCACCAAACAGAGAGCGGCTGCGAAGGCTTTCTTGTCTGCTTTTGTCAGAGTTCACATTTCAGCTGTGCTCTGTGCTCCACCCACTCTGCAGATAAAACAACACGCCAAGTTTGCAAGATTAGTTTCTATGAAAAAGCTGCAGCAAGTCATGCCATTAACTCTTTTGAGGCAGTATGCTCATGTTTTTTGGGCAAATTAGCTGTTACTGCAGGGATGAGCTCTGTCCTGTTCCCCTGAAGTTTTAATGTCTATTAATGAGCCTAAAATAAGCTCCAGAAGGAATAGTGAGAAAGTACCTCTTGCCAAGAGGGACTTCATGTGTATGGTCTGTGATAATGGTCCAGCGGTTCTGTATAAAATCAATGCTCTTTTGAGCTTCTGATTCATTTGGGAGGGAATGTTTTGTGGTGGGCACTTCCAAACTGAGTTTTGGCCAAAACAATCCAAGTTCTTCATCCTGCAAGTCCACAAGCAGTAAGTAAACATGCACAGTGAAACCAAAAATCCATAAAGACACTTCTCTGTAGGCAGAGAACAGGCAGGGGAGGAGAAAGATACTATTCTAAATCTTCACTGGTTCATGGTAGATAACCAGAGAATCATGGTTGCACCTAACCCTGCTAACAGCCAAAAGAGCCCTGATGCTGTAAAAGTCCTGTGAACACAGGATCAGGTTTGTGCTGTTGCTGCTGCCCATCTCAGGTCATCATCCCTGTAGTGCTCCTCACCTGAGTTGTCATCAGGAATCCAGTCCCTCTTGTTTAGAAAGGAAGCTCCTTTGTATGTGAATCCCAAAACATATGTACTAACACAAACAGCTGCTTATTTTAATGACTGTAGGGTCAGTAATGTGATCTAGAGCAAATACTTGAAGCAAGTTGTTGTTGAAATCCTAGTGATTTGCTGTTGTTCACACAGGTCAGTGGATTGCCTTCAGAAGAAGATAGATTCATACACCAGGTACTTTGAATATGTTTCTCTCTATCACTGGGTTGTCCTAGCAATTTGTCACAGGACTGGGGAGAGAGCACAAAGACTTCAGCCAGTTTCTACCATTTACAATGAAAAGGGTTTGGTAGAAGGGAATTTGACAGAAGAGCTAATTGGGAAGAAAATTCTGTGGTGGGAAAGTGGATCCCAGTGTAAATAAGACTTACAGTCTTTATTTGGCATAGTTCCATTATGCTCTACATTCAAAAAAGGATAATTTTGAAAACACAGTTGCAGGTGAACATTCCCTGCAATTCCAACTGCAATTATAGTTATGACTCTGACATAAAGCTATTCCTTGGCCATTATGCTTTGTTGTTCTAATAAAGTTACTTGTTCCACTAGGAAAAAAAAAAAAAAAAAAAAAAAAAAAAAAAAAAAAAAACCACCCTGAAAAAATTATCTTCCTCAGATCAATAACTTCTTTGAAAATAACAGCTGTGTATAAGCAATAGCTACTATATTTTTAAGAACATTCATATTCTTTCAGGCAGCTGGAAAGGTTATTCTTACTAGTTTTGAATCTAAGATAACAATCTTCACCAGCCACATGAACAGGCCCTGTCTGGAGACAATATCTTTAGCCTACTTTTCTCCCAGGAACATGTTTGAGTGTGGTTTTTGGTTTTGTAGTGGAGTTCTCTGATGTGTATCAACTGAAACATGGGAGTGTTTTTTTTTATCACCATCATTTGTAGATGTGGTCCAAGTTAGCATTGGGTAAATGTACTACCTGCAAAACGAAATATGAATAAATTCACCTGCTTACTCTGAGCTCCTGTTATTCAGTAGCTCCATCTTTTTCCCAGGCTTTTCACTCCATTAACATGTGATGTACCTTTAGCGCATCGTATATGAAGATGCAATTCAGTAATAACATTTTCTTTGACTGGAAGCAATGAAATCCCACTGTTGTGAAGTGGAATAGATTGCAGTCCTGGAGCAGGTTGAATTGCAGGCAGGGATCACAGCATCCCCAGCATGCAATAAAAAGCCCTTTTTAGATGACATCTAAAGTGACCTTTCAAGTTGCTACTCCCTGGATATATCCTTAAGGAATGGAAAAGTAGAAAGGTAAGAAAACAGTAGATGATGTGGAATTGGTGCTACAAAGTGCTGTTCACCTACTGCTCTCCAGCTCTTTGTCTGTCCCTCAATGCCTTGCAGGAGATACTCCTGCTATTTGCTAGAGCTGACATCCACTCCTACTGGGCTGCTGCAGCAGAGACAAGCTCAGAGTAAGCCCTTTTAATAACTGCTGTGTTTGGAGAGAAGAGAGAAAGGTGATAGTTCTTCTGATTTAGTTCTTTGGTGGAACAAGTTACGTCTGAGTCTGGCAGAACTCCTGAATTTTTGGCATGAGACTTTGCTTTACCCTCTTGCTGTTGTCATTCTTCTGTTCCCAACTCTTCACCAGCTGACAAGCCCCAAGCTAAAATGAATGCAAATGCCAAAGGCAATACTGAGGAGATGTCATCTCATCCTTTTTGACACAACCCTCTGTATTCTGGCTGTGTTGGTAAAATCATCCTGAATGCAGTGAAAGCTGATAGTGCCCTGAAGATAGGGAATGAATATCTGAAATAGAGTTTTTCTTGTTTCTTCAAGAGAAATTTGCAGGGAGTAAATAGATAGGACATATCATGCAAGGGGATTCATTTTAGCACGGATAAATGTCTGCATTTTATGAGGCTACAAAAGCAACTTGAGATTTTCTTCTCTGGGAGCCCAGAAATTGAGACAGCACAAAACAGCCAGACGATCCCTGTTCTTTTACTCTTTGAAGTTAAGCTGAAGACCTCCAGTTTCAAAAGTAAGTATTGATTTTGGGTATCCAATTTGAAACTCCTTAAAAGTAGAATTCTATAAAAAGGAGTAGTAGATTGAAGGAGGTGGTCTATCAGTTTCTGCAAATCAGGCCTTTTCTAAGTGGCTGAAGCTGCTCACTTCAGCGTGCTTAGATGAGTAAATGCTGATGGCAGAATATAAATGCACTACAAGTAATGACAAAGTACTCTTTATGTGCTTTGTATATTTGTGCATAGTCCCGAAATCATGAGTATTTTCAAGCCATATTAGTACAGAAGTAGAATATTAGGATTGTTGACCATTTTACTGTGATTTTTTTTTCCTGATTTTGCATCACAAAGGCCACAGGACTGTGTGGAATCATTTCCAAGCACTTCTCCTCAAGCACCAAATATGCATGAAAACAATATATGCAATATTTTTAAAATAAATGTTGCCAGAAAATCAAAGTGTGAATATTTCACATTTAAAAGGACTTTGCTTCATTAAACTGGTAAGTCATTTAACTGAGAAAAACGTAGATAACATTATTTGAAATGTGAAAGACATTTTACATATTGTAACTTTTAATGATATTCTGCTGTGTAATAGGAGTCCATAATTACCTGTCAAAGCCACTGACTTACCTTTTTCTCTCCAAAGGTACTCCATAATAAAGCGCTACTGTCATAATAGCTATTGTACTTTTCTCTATGAAATTCTTTCCCACTTGGAAGAATAATAGGTATTGAATATAATTCTATGGAATCAGCTTCTGTAGGGCTAAAACAGGTGTTTAACTGGAATGGAGTAATGTTTGAAAAGGATTAAAGTTGAAACAGGAAGTATTTTGTGCCAAAAATATTGTGCTTAAGGTAGCTCATCATCTTAAAGTTGATGTTTCAGACAAAGGTTTGCTTTCATTTGGGCGGGATGATTTCTGTATTTTATTATCCTTTCAAATACCTACATAGAAATGTTAAAAAGCCCAGACAAATGGATGGACACACCCCTTATTTTGGCAATTTTGTGAAAGTGACACCTGGACAAACATCTGGGCAGCTGAAGCTGTCAGTGATAGTGAAAGTCAGCCAGAAAGGTCAAAAATGCTGTAGACGATTGTAGTACTTTGATTCAATCACACATTGAGCTTAAAGCTCTGGGACAGACTGGTTCAAAGAAATGCAGCAAACACGAGTGGGAATGTGATAAGGTGGAGAAATGAAGACAGTCCATGGAGAAGGTCCCATTTTGACCTGTCACTGGCAGAATTTAAGTGTTGTCCTTCCATGCCTGGTCATGTCATGGGTATCCTGGGGGAAAGAATGCAGATTCTACCCCAGGCAGGTGGGTGTGCAGCTGTGGAGCCAGCACCTGACAGATTCTCCTGGATGGCTTTTAATATTTGTGGAGGCTTTTTTCTATACTGCACCAGATTTTGAAAAATATGCTCTCTGAAAATAGGGGATCACTTTTCTGTGCCCAGCTCTGGTAGCAGGTTCTGTTCCTTCCAATAATGGTGTGCATGAAACATTATGTTTTAAGGTACAGCAGAGTTGGAGGCAAAGAGACTGAGATGGTGATTTTGTTTTATCACCCTAAAACTCATTGAAGTCCACAGTGAAATGAAAACATTGGCCTTAAACTCTCACTATCTTTTCATGATGGAAGTTCCTGCAGAGCTGGAGAGAGACTGAGGAGGACAGAACAAACTGCCTTAGCTTTCCTGCACCATCCCGGTTACCTCAATATTTGCTAAAATCCCCATCATGGTTTGTCCTGCTCCACCATGGTGTAACTTCCTCACCTGAAGTGCCATTTGGCAAAACTGTAGTGCCACATGAGATGTTTGTGAAGCAGCCATATGATTTACCTTTACCTTGCTTACTGTCATCAAACCTCTTGTTGTTTTTAAATTAGGAGACTCATTTCAACTTGTAAGTAAGAGGGTGAAATGAGTGATTTTGCACAAGAAATAGATTTTATTTCTTTGATAAGAATTCTCATATTATTTCATCTTGGCAAACCATGTGAATGGTTAGATGGAGAACACAGTCCAGGCCTGAGATCTGACCATATTTGCATTTTTGATAGAACTTGATCATAAATTAAATTCAAAGGCAAAATATAGTCTAAAATGGATACTCTTTTTTAAAGTAAAAGAGTGAATCAGGAAAGAAATAATTTTTCTGAAAACTGAACTTCTGGGAGACTTTTCTTACTCTGATCTGCTCTTCTGACCTCAGAGGTGATGTCAGCAGCTTGGCCATTGAGCTGTCACAGCTGAGCACAACACTCCACAGACACAGCAGGTACACTGCCCTCCTCGTGTGGCACAGCACGCTCCACTCCGAGTGCCCAGTCTGGTGCCAGCACAACTCTGCATGGCCAAATCAGCAGTAATTCTGCTCCATATCAGCAGAGAAGTCCTACTAAGGAATTACTGATGGAAGAAGAGGCTTCTGCAATCAGGATGCCAGTTTTGAGGTATGTGCTGCCATGGCTTACTGGTGAGAAGGGAAACCAGCCCAGTTTTTGAACGGATGTGACATTATGAACGTGCCACATGTCCCAAGAGCTTGGCTCTTGGTCCCCGGCACCCCCAATGTCATGTTACACTTTCCTTCGTAGGGTGACAACAGTGTTTCAAATACTTCCACCCCAGCTGTTAAATTTCTGAAGGTTTTGACTTTCACACCAGCCAAGCAAGTGGACATTCCCCTTCTAAATGGGCGACTAATTGGCGGACAGATTCATTTGCATGAGTTTTCAGTTTTCAACAGGTGGCACTAAAGAGCCAATAAATGATTCTATTCTCAGTCTCCAGCATGCAAACTCCTGGGCAGGCACTTTTATATATGTTTATCTATTTAAATATGGCATTATAATTCCAACATAATTAGTCATGTAATTGAATTGCATGACCACATCCATCCAAGACATTTGCATGTGCAATTAATTAGGATTTATCTAAATGCACTCTTTTTGTTCTCTGTTTCCTACAAGTTAGATTACTCATGGATGGATTAGGGGTTGATTTCATTTTGAAAATGTCAAAATACATATACCTCGAGAAAAATAAATCTGCAGTATTGGTAAGCAACAAACTAGCAAAGAATTCTTTTTCTTTTCCTTTGTATTTTTATAATGCCACCAAAGGCGAATGCTGAAGACCATGGCCAATGAGGTCCAAAGTTACTGTAGTCCTAGAGAAGTAAAAGTCTGTACCATCTTCTTCAGACTTCATTTTAGCAGAAACAGGATTTTAAAAAACAGAATGGCTTTGCATATTACATATTTACATATTACCAGGATTCAATCATCATTCAGTGTAATTTTTACTTAAAATTATGGGTTTCCAATGGTTTCAATACGTTTGTGAACTTGAATTCTTGGAAAACAATGGTCAGAAAAAAAAAAACAACAACTATTAAAGACATCCTTGGGAAACTGCCTTGTTTCCATGCATAGCATTTTCATCAATCTCAGTTGCAGGAGTAAATGGAGATGCGTCTTGAGATGTTTTCTGCTATGAAAAATGTGAACTAAAATACTATGAATGGCCCAGAAACAAAAAAATAGGCTTTGAAGAGGTGTCCAAACTGATGACAATGAACCAAAATACTTCAGAATCATGAAGGGCAATATGGCTTTTGTTTCTTAGTATTTTAAAAAAGCGTTTTTTCTTCACCGAGTCTGTACTTGCTTCATAATTGGCTGCTACAGGACAGCAAAGCTCTTCTTTCACTTTAATTTTGTCATCTAGTTTCAACCACTACAGGATGTACCAGGTCGCTTCCAGAAGAAAAAGCACAATTAAAGAAAAGCTTTGAACCCCAGCTGAGCAATCTGCAAAGAATTATAAATACAGCTGTCAAAAACAAACAAACAAACCAAGACAGTTCATTTTGCAACTAAATGTATCATCTCTCAGTCATGGAGCTTTGAGAACAGTTTGATCCTGAAAACCATGAGAACAGGGAAAATGGTACCAAGATATTCTGTGGTTAGAAACAATTTCACAAGTAGGATAGAGCAGGCTATCATGGCAACACTGCAGTGTGAAAGGGAGGAGCAGGCCAGCATTCCACATTTCTGGGCAGTCTTTGAAGTGACCTTTGCTTTGCAGCTCTTTCTTTTAAACAAATTATCTCCTGTACCTCCTCTATGAGCTCTCTTAGTCCACAGCTTCTCAGAGGCCTTTTGTTCCATGAATGGATTGTGGTGGGGGAAGCAGTAGACTGGTTTAAAATTGTTTCTTCCTGAGATCTCTCTTCTCTCTTTTCTTCTACTCCAAATGTCTTTTTGTTCTTTTCTTTCTTTTTTTTTTTTCTCTTTCTCTCTCTCTTTTTTTTTTTTTTTTTTCTTTTTTTTCTTTTTTTTCTTTTTTCTTTTTTTTTTTTTTTTTTTTCTGTAGGGTGGGTGTATTTTTATCAAGATTTTCTTCTTTTGGAAAAACCCACCCTAAACTTCCAGAGGAGTAAACAGTGAATCTCTCAGGGGCACTCCGGCTGCTGATCACATCTTTAGCAAGTATTTCTGCTCTGGATGTTTCTCACTGTTGCTGTTTTTAGCATCCTATTAGAGTTAGGCCAGATGGATTTTCTGCTGGCAGAAGTACCCACTGAAATAGTTTTTTTTTCATCCCAGAAAGTTATTGGAAGGAGTTTTCTTCCTATAGTGTATAAGATATCAAAAAGTACCATTCATCCCAACCTTTAATTAAACAATGCATTTCTAATTGCAATGTGCTTCACTTCAGCCTGATCCTTGCTTTTATGTTTAAGTGCTTTTCTGAGCAGAATGCAAGCAGGCTCAATGCTTTGCTGAACTGCAGATGAAAGAGCTACAGCCAGACACACACACCAGTGTGCAGTGTGAGTATGTGTGTCTGCATTTAAGCTCTGCAAATGATGGACAGTACTGTGTCTGACAGATATGTATTTGAAGGATGATTATAGCTAGAGCAGAATTAGAAGAAATAGTTGAGAGGTTGGAACAAAATGAAAAGAAAAGGACTAGAAGGAAATTAATCTTCCTTAATGTCTAGGTCATTTAAAATTCAACAAGTGAGAGTTTTGTAATGTAGTGTAAGGCACAATTTTTGAGTGGCCCAGAGGGCATTGAAGCACTATCCTAACAACCTGCTCTGTCTACTTTGTAAAACTATCTGAGCAACGCACTGTCCTCACACCTACTGAAAACCTGCTTTTCACAGTTAATTTTATAGGATAGACTCATCCTTTGCAGATACTTTTTTTCCCCCTAAATACACTGTTGTGTGTAAAAGCTACAAGCTTCATGGCCTTGGTGGAAATGCTTGTTTGTGACTTTGGAGTGTACTCTGCCTGTAGCTAATTCCCCTTCTGAGAGTGACAGATGCAGCAGTGCTAATGACATGTAATAAACTGTATGTGGCTTTAGATGCTCCATGAAAACATGAAAGGTCCAGAATCACATCTATATTTCAACAACATGACAAAGCTTCTGCTGAAACAGTGGCCTATAATTCAAGCATCTGATAAATGTTTGTAAGACTGTTACAAGCAGAAAGTCAGGAAACTATACCTAAGAAGCACGTTTAAAAGATAGAAAATTATTTGGATTTTTTTGGAGCTAATTGACTCCTACTTTGTTACTAACTGAAAGGATTGAAGTTCTGAGACTTAAGCATGTAAAATTTAAATTTGCCTGAAAGAAAAATTGAAAGATTTTACTTTGACAGCAATTTGTTATCTGCCATTTAAAAGGCAAGTAAGGCAATAATTCCCCAGGTGCCGACTGGTGAGAGGTCAGATGGCTGGAAATAGAAGGATACTGAAAACCAGATGAGAAGAAGGGGAAGTCAGTAGTGTCTTTACTAAAACCTAATTAGGAAATAGCATCTTTTCCTCTGCTCTGGAAAGAGCAGAAACTATCAGTGAAATATCAGCAAACAGTTTGGCATCTTCAAAGATATTAATTAAGTAAAATTTGGAAAGTGCTTTGAAGATGAAAAATGGTAGGGAGTGCTAAGTATCACTATTAGCAGGACCAATGTGTCAACTGATGTTGTCTGTCTGCATAATATTGGGTGAACACTTGGGTAATTAAGGTCAAATGAACAGCCTTGCCTGGTCAATTTATTGGGTAAAGTGGGTCTTGTTTCTGGTTAAAGCAAGATGTGGTATCTGTGTGACTCACAGACCTGGAAAGTGAACGTCAGACATATTTCATGGCTTCACAAGCCACCAGTAGCAACAGCTGTTTCATACTTCGTGGGTCTGTCTTAAACTCTCCAGATACCAAGGCAGTTTTTCAGAGCATTTAGCAATTTCTAAATGAGTGATTATTAGTTTGATATCATACCTGCCTTCATTAAAGGCTTGCATGCCTTCCTGGACTAAGACAATACCTCATTCTCCAGATCTAATTTTTCCAGCTTACAAATATTTCAGTACTAAAGCATTTATGGAATTAATTTGGCAGAGGCTGAGGTAGGGAAGGATTGCTATTGCTGACCAGGAGGTGCTATTCAAACGTCTATCAAGAGCCTGAAAGTACACTTCAGACCTTGCGCTATTACTCAGGGAGAACTTGTCATGGACCAAACCAAATTTGCTACAATCTCCAGGATATATTAAAAAAGATAGTATAAGGTTTTGCTGTACTAAATGAACTTTGCATAAGTAACAGTTAATTTACTAAGTTTCAATGTTTATTTTTGCTAACCTTAGTGAGATCCCCAGAGACTACAGCTCCAGTCACACCTGCAGGTGTTCAGTCAAATTACAAGTGAGAGCAACTCAGAGGGGCTGCTCCCCTCAGCAATGTGAACCAGATCTGGTGTAGCTTAGGGAAAAACAGCAAACCAGGACTCAGCCCAAGATCCAGGGAGCACAGACATCCAAGTAAGAAGATCCAGGTTTCTCAAATCACAGAACCATAAAATGGTTTGTGTTGGAAGGGACCTTAAAGGCCACCCAGTTCCAACCCTCCTGCCATGGGCAGGGACACCTTCCACTAGACCACACTTCTCAGAGCCTCACACAACCTGGCCTTGAACAGGGACATCCACAGCTTCTCTGGGCAACCTGTGCCAGTGTATCACCAGTCTCAGGCATTTCAAATATTTGGTTCCATTTGAAAAACAAGTTTAGGGGCCCCTGAAACTGTTCCACACAACAGTTCAGAAAGCAGGAGGAGGACTTGTACATGAGCTTTCAGTGTAAGAGCCACTAACAATATATTATCTGTCTAAAATGAATTTAATCACCTGAGAAGTTGTTGCAGATACATCATTCCAGCTGTAGTTGTTTTTTTCAACCTGTATATATTGCCAGAGCTATGTGGACAACCTTAGCTCAGTGCAGCCTCCGGCTTTGCTAGTGAACAGTTGCTTTGTCTTTGGTCTGGAGACAGGGACCTTGAATTCATAACTGAGCAGCTATTCCAGATCCTTTTTGTTAAATGTTCTTTCTGGTTGGTTTGGTTTTTTTGTTGGTGGTGGTGGTGGTTTTTTGGGGGGGTTTTTTTGGGTTTTTTTGTGGTTTTTTTGGGGGGTTTTTTGTGGGTTTTTTGTTGTTGTTGTTTTTTGGTTTTTGTTTGTTTGTTTTTTGTTTTTTGTTTTGTTTTGGTTTTTTGTGGGTTTTTTGTTTTGTTTTGTTTTGTTTGTTTTGTTTTTTGTTGTTGTTGTTGTTTTTTGGGTTTTTTTGGTTGATTGGCTGGTTGGTTTTGGTTTTGGTTTTGGTTTTGGTTTTGGTTTTGGTTTTGGTTTTGTAATGGCAAAAATCTCCCCCCCCCAAAAAAAATCATGTAGGAGAGCATTCGAGCATCACTGAGGTGGATTCAGGCAGAATAGTTCCACTCTCTGATAATGAACAAAACACTAAACCAAGCCACCTTTCGAAATTTATTTTTTTTTTAAGCTAAGTGCACTGTCATTCAATTAATACTGCAAAGGTGAACTGTGCGTTCCTATGTTCTGTACAGATTCAAAAGTGTTGGATGTCATGGAGCTCGAGGGAAACAAGGATGGAGCAGGCCTGTTTGTGTTAGCTATGACAGTTCTCCACACAAATAGCATGATAAGAATATCCCCAGTGGACAATAATGCAAACTAAACCACCCTGAGATACACCTGGGACAGCTTTCCATTTAGTATATCTTTTGGTTGAATCCAAAGCAATTCCTCAGAGGAAAGCAAGTGCAGAACACAAAGCCATAAAGTTCCAAGTCCTTTCATAGAGCTGTAGCCAAAGAATTACAGAGAAAACTGAAAGAAGTAGTGAGGCTCCTGGGAGGCTTGTCAACCTGTTTCTTGTCTCCTTGTTCTGCACCTGAATGGGTGCACATCAGGATATCTCCCACACAAGCAGACTTCAGATACCTATACTTAAAAAGCCCTTGCTGAACCCTGAAAATTTTGGCTTTCAGTCAGCATTCATATTTTGGATCTCAGGATATGATCCTGAAGAATGTGCTTTCACAGGAACAGCTCTCCCAGCCTGGCAACCTGAGGGGCACAGCTCTGTCAGGCAGTTCTGATGCTCTTGGATGAACAGCAGAGCCCGTATCTCTGCAGTGCATAATCCTGCTTAGAGCTCATGGTACACCTCCTTCTTCATGTCCTGGAGGCTGTACCATGTACACATGTAGGATTTCAGACCTGGAATTTGAGTCCTGCTCAAACTGACACATAGAATCTTGGTGACCCTTCAGTTTTTTAAATTAAGAGTGTTGGACTTCTTTCCACCATAGCTAAAATAGTCAGCATCTAGGGTGGAGAAGAGAACCTATGCAGAATAAATAAGAATAATTAAACAGGAGGACAGAGCAATGCACTATTAATTGTCTGTGTCCTAGTCCCACAGTGAGCTGTACCCAGCAATGCAAAGGATCAGTAGCTCATTTAGCACTTGTCATACCCCAAGGATGAGTCAGTCTATGACTTAACTAATCTGGCACAATGCAATGCCAAGTTTGATCAGACTATTTCAGTGGTTCAGCATTACAGAAAAGAACTAAAGACTAAAAGTGATGTTGACTCAGCCATTTGGCTCTTGCCAGTGAACGTTAGTGATTTTTGAACTGCTTGGATTTCACTTCTAATGAAAATCCATTTAGACAAAGTAATTTACATGCATTTCTCATTTCCATATGGGGTTTGAAGCCTTTGCCACACTGCTACCAAGAGAGGCAGTTCAGAATGCAGTCATTTGCCTCTGCTTTCTTACCATACACGAATGATTTTGTCTCACATAATTGCTTGATATCAATACTCAGTGGATATATTTTGACACATGACAGGAGATAATGGAATTTCCCAGGGAGCTGGGAGAAACAGAATATTCTATTAGGAAGAAGAGGATTTTTGCATTGGATTGATTAAAAATTTTAGCTGGTATATCAAGGAGGTTTCATCTCCTCTGATAAATCAAAATTTGCCCAGTCATAGCTGGTAGCAAGTAACAGGCTATTAGCTCCAAGACATTAAGGAAAAATTCCAGCTGTATTGAAGTCAGTGGCAGAACACACACTGATTTGCATGAGGTGAGAATGTCAAAAACAGTAACAGCCAAACCAGCAGTTCAGCACTCATGGGCCACAGTAAAAAAACCCCAGGCATCTAAACTGGATTTGGGCTGCAGGTATTCGTGGCATCATCACTGCCTAAAAGTTCACTAGAAACTGGGTATTTATAGAAAAATGAAGCAAAGACTCCCCAGGATGCAGTTTTGGCTGTGGGGATGAGTCCTTTGTGTGGGGCTGAGCTCAGCCAGGTCCAATCTCCCTCAGTCAAAGGGGATCAAATTCATACATTCCCAAAGAGAGCATTGGCTTTGTACACATCAGCTAATCAAACTGGGACACTCTCTGCCTCTCCTTTTTTGACCTATTGCTAGAGAAAAAAATACAGAATTCAAGTCTGTGTATGTTGGAGGGCTAGAGATGAGAAATAAGCTGGAAACAAGTCTAATGCAGTGATTGGGAACTGCAGAGAAAGACCTCAGGTTTGATTCCTGGTCCCAGAGCTTTTCCTGGCTTAGATTCTAGATGAACTAAAGCATTGCTCTCACTCTGAGGGTAAGAAACTAAGAGCCTGAAAAGCTGCAAAAACTCATCTCAGACCCTATGTTAAAGCAAAATGAGGTAATGGGATCCTCTCACCCATTATTTAACCCAGTATTTCTCACTGGCTGGACTTAAGTAGAGTAACATTCCCCGCATTATTTCAGTTTGTTCAAAAAGATGTTTCTGAACTATTTACTTGAGACTAAATAACCTCATGGCAAAGCAGTGGGATGATAGCTGGGCTTAGGGATATTTTGCAGATGTGTGCCCTTTCCTTCACAGCCTTCCCAGACAGTTATGGTCTCTCACAGAGCAAGCACTCAGCTGCCGTGATGATGGGCAAAGGGGTAAAGCTCCAAGATAGGGAGATGAACGCTGGAAGAGCAACCTCTGCCTTTTCTTTAAGTAATTATAGCCCTGTCTTTATCCTGGCACTCCTCACAGAGCTTACATTTATGAAATGAAATTGCCTATGGAGGCTGCACACTTTCAGCAAGCCATTTAAAACTGCAGCTTCAAAACTGCCTCATTCTGGATGGTGTTGCGCAAACCTAGGTGAGATTTTGAGGTTTTTACTTTGGGGTCATAAGGGATTTTGGCAAATATATGTTTGCCCAAATAGATATTTCTTGTTTACTTGAGAGTATTTGAAAATTGAAAAGAAACCTTTGGATTCATAAAGGTAAAAGAAAGTAAATATAGTCTTACTTTTCTTTGACTTACAATGAAAAACACAACCTTGTTGTGCAAGGTCCATTGTCAGGATTCTTCTGTGCTCAGAGTAATTTTTAATGACAGCATTCTCAAAACCTTTTTGCCTTACTACCAGGCTACACAGGAATTTTGGGGAAGAAGGAGAAGCTGAAGCAACCTTTTCTCTCTGGTTTTCATGCTCAAGGTGTCCACTGGGTACAGATTTGGGACCTATTCCAAAACAAACAAGAGAGGGAAGTTCCTAGGGTCTTGGTCTCAATGAAAAGATCTTGCTTTACTGAAAATGGAAGAATAAAGAGGATAATGAGGCCCACTGTATTGCATCCAATCACCTTTTGGATGGGAGTGCTTCCCATGGCCACCAAACTGCTCCACTGAAAGTGGTCTTTGAATATTTCCAACATTTTCCATCTTACACTGAATCAGGCACTTTGAATGCAATACATCAAGAGCAAGAGAATGCAAAGGAAAGAAGGCAGAGAAAGGAAAAAACTGAATTCTTCTAGAAGGGGAGCTATCAAAAGAGAGGTAAAAAAAAGAATGATCCATAGGCCTCAGTTCTTTGTAATCTTTTATAGGTATTTTAAAAAATCTCAGAACTTTGTCCCAAAAGAAAGTTTGAAATCTTGCAGGAATATCATGTCAGGAATGTCCCAGTGCCATATTTTAAAAGGAATCACATAGACTGCAAAGGCTGTGGTCTTCATGGGCAAATTAGACAGCTACAGCAGTTTACTCATGTTGGGTAGGATTCAGGTCACATATTATGATGCCTAAATATGGGTTTCTGTGTGTTCACATGAGGAATCTGTCAAAGCTTCCCCTGTCATCAGTAAAGTTCTGATGTAAAGTCAAGTCAGCACAGACTGAAGAACTGTTCAGTCTCCTTGGTTTGGACCAACTTGGTCCTCCACATCTCTGATGAGGATTTGGAACCATGGCATTGGAAACAGATTAGTACTAATTATTCTATTGCAGATGTTTCATTTAGGTGTCTGTCCATCTGAAATTTTTCAGAACACTTAGATACACAAAGAAATTAACATTTCAACTTTTGGTCTCAGTTCAAGGTAGAAAAGTACCACTGAAACATCACAATTATTTCCAAAGCATCAACCAAAATTCCTGGCTGTTGGCCCCTCGAGTCGTCTGTGGGCTGCATTTGTTCTTCTATTCAGACTTGTCATGAGACTTGAGGGATACCAGTCCAGAGAGCTTTAACACAACTTCTGTCGGTTTGCTGAGGGTGAGACTGGGGGGTTTGGAAGCACCTGATTGATCTGTGGCTGAGGAAATATGTGCTAAGTTTGGCTGTGTCCATATTAACCCACTTTGAGTGTCAGCCTGGGCTGCATTAATTGGTGGAGTCCATTGTGCAAGCATCTGCCCACTAGCTGGGAGAAAACACATTAAAGGTACAGATCAGTTAAGCCCCTGTGTGAAGTTCCTAATGAGAATAAAAGTGTGCAGACTATATTCCATTTCATATAATTACCAGTTATTTGAACTCTCAAGTGTCCAGTCATTCCTTTGACCGCTTCTGTCTAAATTTAGTTTTAAAGACCCCCAAAATAACAAAAACCCAAATAAATTCCTTCCTTAATTTGTCCAAAATGTTTGGTCTCTACTTCAATTGCCTTTAAATCCTGTCAATTAAAATTTATAATGGAGAAAACCTGTTAATAGTGAAATTAATCCCCTTGCATTCCCAAAGTGTGCAATAAGTCTTCTCACCCAATTGTAATAAAATTTGTTGTGGCATAGTTTTTGGGATCAATACAGCAGACCACTGTCAATCAAAGAATTTTCTACTTACTTAAAAGTTAACAGACTTTTAGTGTCTTTGTGCTGCACTGAGGACAGTCTGAGTTACCACAGAAGATTAAATCTTTAATTTTACATTACTTCAGCCATCTCTATAGAACAAAGTGGGCTTTACCTGTTGAATATGAGGCTTATGTGAGCTGAAGTGCTCTTGAGACATTAAGAGGCAGTCTTGAACAGTCTCTGAGATTTAAGCTGAGGGGAATTCTAAAGGGATTACTGCAGCATTTTACATAAAACGAGAAATAAAAACAGACTTGAGCAATGCATGATCATAAACGCATTCCTGCTGTGATCAAGAGTTCTGTTCCCATTGCTGTTCTAAGACTAAAGCAGGAAGAACTGTCAAAGGGCAACCATACTTGTAAGGATTTGTACAAGTCCAATTTATAATGAAATTAAGGGACTGAGTAGTTTTGAAAGATTTGTTAAAAAGGGAGATACTTTTCATAGTCTCTCTAGCCCAGAGGTGAGAATCACAAGCATTTTTGGAATACTGTTTTGCAGAGGAGGCAGGCTACTTTCCAAGAAGAGACATGGCTAAAAACTCATACACAAATAAGCAATTTTAGCAAAAAATCACAGCAATTTTTAACTGTTGGTAACACTTCTCTGAAGAAAACAGAGGCAAACAAATTATGAAGAAATTATCCAGAACAAAGCAAACACGGAGTGAGTTATGTCTACCTTTATATGCTTAGTTTATGAGAAAATAAGAAGCAGTAAGTGTATTCTTTCTAGCTATGATTCACCTTTCCTTCACCTTTAGTACAGCTCCCTTTATTGCTGTAATGGTGTAAAAAGGCTTCTGTACTGCCTGTACTGAGAAAGAAATCTGTCTGTGTTTGTGTAAATGTGTGAAACATGCACATAAAACACAGTATACTTAATGTGTTAATGGAGAAATTAGATAGACCACCAGCAACTGTCAGCAAATAGAATTACCAAAACATCTTAGATTTGTGGAGAAGAGATAAATCTATAAAATATACTTTACAAAACTGGTCAGAGTGGAAGTTAAATTTGTCCATCATTAGACAATGTGGTTATTAAATCTCAGCAAATATTTACTTGGGGAAATACCAGGGAGAGATTTCCATCTCTATTTATATGACTAAATGGTTGCAATCCCTCTGTGGAGATCTCTTCTGTTCGATTAGAAGCAGCATGAAAGGGAATAAGGATCACAGAAAATAAGTGTTTGATAATTGTCATACAATAAAATATGAAATATGAGTGAAGATCAAGCAGGCATTGTGAACCAAGTGCATAATTATCATAAACTTTTATGCTGCATCTTGGTCTTTATTATGTCCTCACCGTATGAAATACAGATCAGCTTCAATTAGAGTAATTTAAAAACAGATCCCCTTTCAATGTAGCTTCTCACCTATGCAGTATGCTACATGGATAAATATTACATTTAAAATATTAATGCTGTATGTTTATGCTATATATGGTTATCCCAAACTATATTCCATTTCATATAATTACCAGTTTGTTCCCTGTTCTCCAAACTCTTCTGCCTTTTCCAAGATTTCTGGTTATTTTAATCAAATGAAGGGGATGAAAATTCTGAATGGCTGCTCACATACATTATTGAATCATTATTTTACCTTTGAGCAGTGGCTACCAAAAAGTTATTTCCTATTTCTCAATCATGGCACCTTTCAGAAAGAGCAAGGATTTACCCCTGAGGAAATGCAAACATATAAATATTCGACATCTGTAAATATTTAAAAAGAACTAGTAGGATATTCCACAGTAGTGAGGAGAACATACCTGAAAGCTCCTGAGAGCAGTGAGCACCCAATGAATTTAGCTGGTGATTCTGACATTCTGTTGTAAAGTCATCCTTCTGTGAGCTGAAGATTAGATAGCCTAGTCTGGGTTGTGTTTATTTTGTTATGTTGAAAAAGATATCTCAGTTGATTAAAATATTTTTTATAGATTAAAGACATTTTTGTCATTTTTAATGACTTACTACTAGTACTTTATAAAAAGTATTTGAGATTATGTTGACATATGCTTTAAAACAAGAAAAGCTCAAGTGGTATTTAATGGATAACTTATTACAAAGAAGGAATTCTCTAGACCTGCTTTAATTCACATTGTTTGGATGGAGCACCTTTTTCACACGATAAAGCACTATGGGTACAGCTAAGGAAGACTCGTGTAGCCAGAGAGCAAATCAAAGTCCCCTGCAAACAGGGAAGGGCTCCAGTGCTGTTGTATATTTGAGGCAGGTCAGAACTGTGTGATGTACGTCACATTCCACAGAAACCACCCTGAGTCCCTGAGGAACCTGATGGAGCCACATGGACATCAGCAATATCAGCTTTGTCTTCATTCCCCACCATTGTCCTTGTCATTCGGGGATCAGAAGAGGAATCATGGCCTCAGGGAATAATTAAGTCCTTTCCTGGCTCTGAGTGTGTGTGCTCAATGGACAGGACAGACAGAGTGGAGTTCTCAGAGGGTTCCCTCTGTCAGAGCTGCTTCTCTCTGTCAAGGAGTGCAACCACAAACATGAGCATAAAGTGTGTGGTTGACATCTTCCTCAACATTAGTTAGGTTGCCTTTCACTGGTCATGTACCCACATCATTCTTGTATATCTGGCCACATGATGGGTCCAAAATGCTCTCGTTGGTGCAGCTAGAGCTCTATTTGGGCAGGTGGTAGTTGTGAGCTCTAACTCCTCAGTCTAATATGTATCCACAGACCATTTTCCAAGCTTCTGGTCAAGGACATTAATTTTGTTATGGAAATTCAAGAGGAGTGATTGTATTTGCATTTTTTAAAAAATATAAGGGCCACAGTTGTTAGTGATTCTTCACTTCTATTTATTTTATACAATTATTATGTGTATTGACAGTTGGAGTGTTATCATGATATGCCTCCTAATACGGGGATGCTCAGCAATCTGTTCTATGACTCCATGGGCATTTATGACACCCCTGCATTCTTTAATACAAGACCTGCTGATTCCTCTGCTGCAAACAAGCAAAGTTAAACATGATTAATTAGGAGCAATGCAAAAGCTGGCAGTGGCAACAATTTCATTTCTTTGGGCTGGGCAAAATTGCATTTGCACACATTAGGCATTCTTTAAATGCTGTGCTGGGTCTCCAGAGCTTAGAAGTTGGGAACAAGAAATGTTTAAATTTCTAAACTGACTTCCACACAAAACTGAGTACCTCACTGTGGGAACACAGACACTCTGCACTTTGCATGCAGAAATGAAGTAAAGGCAGGTTCCTGTCTTTGGAAGGGTCTGAAGCAGGTCTGAATGGACTAAGGCAGCTAGACTCAGACTCAGCTCAATTTTATGCACCACAATGAGCTCTCAGGAGCTCACATTGAATGTTTTGGACACAATGACACTGAAAAACTCCAGTGGAGTGGGGCTGAACTACTTTAAAAAACCTAGAATACTTCAATATCTGAATCAAAATATTTTTCTAAAATTTCAGTTCCAGATCTATCTCCAAAATAAAAAGTTGCCCTCTGCCAGGGTTACTTTAGATGAGACCTAGCTGGGAGGAATCTCAGTTGGCCTGTCATTTGGGATTTGAGTCTCACCACTGAGCACATCATACTGCAATGCAGCAACTTTAAATCAGAGCTTTCGCACAGGAACAATGCCCAGTGAAAAGCAAACAAAGAAGGAAACCAATAAAACCTTAATCTTTTATTACACACCTTCAATTCCAAGAGAAACTGAGACAGTGAAAGTGCTACTTTTTACTCTAGTGTATTTTCATTAATGTTTAAGGGTTACTTCAAAGTCATGGAGGTAATAGAAATATGCCTGAAAATGATTTTTCACTGCCACTCAATACCCTGAGTCTAATATCAATCATAATTAAAACAAAATTAGAAGGTTAGAGTCTTAGTAAGCTTTTTTTCCTTGATATTTGTTCTCTTTTCAATCAGATGGTTACTTTATGAAGCTGGTGGTCTTGAAGCTTGACTTTGTCTCTTGGTTGATTTTAAATACCAGAAACTGGAACAACATGCAGGCAACAGTGACTTAAACCATAGCTGGCCAAAATCATGTTCAAAATGGTGAATCTAGGATTGATAGCTCTTGTATATTCTGTTGACAAGCTGTTAAATCCTAAATAATCTAAAAAAAATGTAAAACTGAAACTGAACTTCATCCTGACCTTCAGTGGTCCTAGCCACAGAATACGTCAGAGGTCTGAGAAAGCTGCAGTGATCCCTTGCTCTGATATTGGGATGCTGGCAAAATGTATAATCTGTGTGTTATGATGATCCATAACTCAGTGCACAGGCAGCCATGTAAAGTCAAAGTTTTACATATTTCTGTGATTCCTCCATGTCTTCACTCTCCAGGGGTCTTCTTTCCCCTCTCTGAGCAGAAACACTGCCTAGGTCTCCCAGTCAGAGAGGTCAGGAAGGTTTTTGGTCTCTGACACCCTCCTGTGTGTGGGTTGCCATGAAGGGGTGTCTGATGTACCCGTTGACAAATCTTTTCAACAGCTCACACAGACTACATTGATCCTGTCACCCAGTGAAGCCTGTTTTCCTTTAAAAATCGGCACCAGCTCCCATCAATTTGCATTATTTCATTACTCACCACAAAGAAGGCTTCCGGCAAGGTGCTTCAACAATCACTTGATAATGGTAGAGAAGCATAAATAATCATTTAAAAACTTCTGGGACTTTAATCAGCCATCAGGCAGTTCAGGCAGGATTTTAACGCTGCCTGGTAGGAGAGCGTGCATAATGGGGCCTCTTCAGAGGCATTTTTCACAACAGATTACTCAGCATATAGCAAGGGATATATTCAGAATTAAGGTGTCTGAGCCAAAAGAACTGGGCAGGAACGGGCAAGCTCCACCAATTCATGCAGATAAACTCGGTAAGCATGGCTTTGTCTGCGGGCAACCTCGCAGGCATTGCTCTTGTGTCACGACAGCTCTGTTTGCACGGGAGCACCAGCCCAGAGAGCCCGTCTGGGGAGAATTACCCAGCACAGAGATGAGCCCACAGAGCCCTGGAGGGCTGCAGGATTTAGCAGGAGGTATGGGAGGAGATGCACTGTGCTCCCATGTGTTGTTAGTGAAAGCTAGACAGGCTATGACACTTTGCAAACAGTATGGCTTACCTTTGCAAAGACACTTAAAAGGGCTCTCCTTCCCATCAAATAAATGAGAAAACTGAGGCAGAGATAGTTGATTGCTTCTAGGACCCAGCACTGCTTTAGCAAACCAAGATTTAGATTCAACTCCTCAAAACACCTGGAACACTCTAGCAAAGCCTCAAGTATTTATTTAACCTACCTTTTAAATCCATTGGTTACACAGCCTTAAAATAGTAGATTTGAACAAAATTAGTTAAATTGCATTAAAAACCCCTCACAAGCATTACCTTGTAGGGTGCACAGAGAACTGTGCCAGAATAAGACAACATGATAAAGCACAGAGACTTGGATTTACCTCTCCAAAGGGCTGTCTTAATAAACAGAAGTCTTAGGGTCCTATCTTGACAAAGGATACCTAAACAAGATAGATAGACAGACAGACAGACAGACAGATAGATATAGATAGAGAGATATATATCTATATAGATATAGATATAGATATGTAGATATGTAGCTATGTAGATGTGTGTCTGCATCTCTGTGTGACTTTGCAGTTACTTTTTTAAAGAGGTTTCAGATTCTGAGTCATGGACGAGCTGACAATTTTACCTTGAGAAATTTATTTTTTCATTGCTTGCCACATATCAGTCTCTTTCCCAGCTCTTTGGTTACTCAGCTGTCCTTCACACATCTACAGGAAGGTCTGAGACTGCCTGTTGGCTTCTCTCAGAGGAATGTCCTGAATGGAGCTTGCTGTCAACACAGCTTTCAAGACAAAGAAGGTAAATCTTTAAAAATGTAAACTGGAGCACGGTGCCTAATTCTGTTGAATTGTTAGTGGGAGTAAGACACATTACTGCCCTTTGTGCTTTTAAAAATCATCCTGAGAGTTATTTATCAGATTAAGGTTTTAACACAAATAGTGTGACTCTTGCCACAATCCATCCATTCAAATCATCAGGAAGGAGGAAGAGCTAGAGTTTTGCACTTGGATTATCCTCAAAGAATGTTCACGGTTAAAAAAAATACTTATGGAGTCTGTGTTTAAATCTACATCCAACACTATGCAAATATTTGCATGTTGTAACTTAACTCAATGTAAATCAGGGTTCTTGTCAATTAATTGTTTGATTAATCGGTGGGTTAATTTGTGCATCAGAGCAAGAGAGAGTAAAACAGCCCAAAACAGCTGTGTGATTGATTTCTGGTTTTCTCCAGACCAATTCAAAGTATTGTATAAATTACTAACTTCTATTGTGGTTGATTTCCTCAAAAAATAAAGAGGGAGGACAAAAGCTTTCTTTTCTACTGTCCTTGGTTGAACACTGGTAGATCTGGAGCTGTGAAAATCCCAGTACAAGCCTGGAAAGGCCCAGGGATGTTGAGCTTTGGGCCACTGATTTACACAAGTTAGGTCAGGTTGGCTGATTTGGCCCAGGGTACCTGCAAAACATGAGAGTTTTCAACTGTTTTGAAATTATTTTTGAGCTCTCTGGCAGGATCAGTTTTGTTGTTACAAGCAGGGTGAGCATAAAGAACATAAAAATCAGCAGGACAATGTTTGTTCAAATTAAAGGAGGATGACAAGGATGAGGTTCTTGTGGCCAGCAGCAGATGCTCTAAATGCAAGGCAAGGATACAGTGCATCGAGGAGTCAGTGCTAGCTGGTCAATGGAATCAGTCTCCATCCAGGATGCTGATGGGTCTGACTCCCAGCATACAGAGAGATTGGCTCATCTGGATTAGCTGTGTCCCTGCCCTGTCACATCCAGTAAATGCCAGTCCCTACTCACCAACCACACTATCTTAGGGCACTCTGAGTTGGGCTATGACACCTCCATTCACAATGCAGGTTGGAAGTGTCTGACAAGGTGCCTTCCTCCTCTCTGACAGTGAAGACAGGCATGGTTCCTCTGCTAGGCTGATACAGATGAGGTAAGCAGGATTATCTGTTTCAGACTTGGGCTGACTTTATCCTCCATGTCACACATGAATGCTTATCTACTCTCCATATTTGCCTTCATATGCACTCAGTGTGGCAGATAAAACAAGAGAGTTATAGTTATTAAAGCTGTGTGTAACCTCTTGTGTCATGGACTCAGCAGCTGCAGGTCAGTGCAAGAACAAACTTGCTGCACTGCTACACGATTCCCCAGTCATGTTGGGAATCAAACAGCGGGGTGTGTGTCATAGTCTGTGGGACATGTGACATGGTCCTGGGAATTTGAGTTAAGTGATCTCCTTTTCCTGTCAGACTGAGTGAAGTGAAAAGTCTTGCAAATTTGTCAGGTGATAAAATTGAGAAACAGAGTTTGGGCTTCTAGATGCGTGAGGAGTGGAGAATGAATGGGATTGTGTGGAATCACTGAAGGAGGCTCAGCAGGTTCCTGTCTGGCTGTGCCCTGGGCTCCTGCACAACAATAAATGTGGGGTCAGGTGAGTACAAAGGCGTGGTGAAAGTCCCCTCCTGCTCAGGAGTGCACTCAGGAGAGCTTACCCCATTTTACTGGAGGTTCCAGAAATAGGGGCTATGGCAGGAGAAGGCAGGCTTTGGGATACAGACCAAGAAGTCAGAGCCTGGAACTGAGACTCTGGCCATCTATTTGATCACACTGTGCACTCAAGCAGTGAGAGAAGTCAAGCTCCTTCAGGGAAAAATGGCACTTACCATATTTAAAAATAATACCATTCAGAAATATCATCAGCAGTTCAGAGGCCGATTCATTTCTTTTATATCTTTCATTTCTGCTGTCTTTCTTCCTTGCTTTTCTCTGCTTTGCCAGCACTGTTTCCACAGAGAGACTTTCAGTGATTGGACAGTTTCACTTTTCAGTGACAAACCCCAGAGACTGTGGAGCAAAGGAGACATATATAAACTGCTGTGTAGCAGGTTGGCAGCCGGGGTTTCCAGCTGCTTAAAAAGCCTTCAGAACTTAAGCATTGACTGTTCTTTGTCAGAAATTGTTCAGTTCTAAAAGAGTGGTAGGAGCTCTGAGAGAAACACCACTGCATTAAATTGTGGCAGACCAGAAGAAAAACAATGGAAAACGATGGAAACAATGGAAAAACACAAATTTCCTGGCACTTATAAAAGAAGCTGCAAACTCTTGTTGCTGGAGATTGACTATGACCAATATTAAAGGCAGCACCATCATGGAGATGCATTTGAAATAATGTAAGTTTTAATGTTTTATGAGGACTTATATGGCAGGTCAGTCAGAAATGAGACAAGAGACTCATATCTGTATGAACATTTCTGGAATTCGTTTGGAAATATTTAGGATGATGTTTTAAGGGAATATTAGTATCTAGGGCAGTGCTGAAAATTTCAGCCCTATATAATATCACATAATACAGACAGAATCACAGATTCTTTGAGGAACACAAACCTTACTTCTGGCCTTGGAGTTTTCCTTACCCTGATGAGTAACCAAAGCTATGTGCTTAAGCTTTGGATTAAATGCAGAAGAGAACGTTTTGGTAAATTATATTTGGCAATGCAGGTCACAGATTTCAAGGTGTAACTTAGTAAGTACTAAAGACAACAAGAAGAAAATATAACAGATATCCCTTTGCGTATTGCTGAAAAATGTGGATAAATGTGCAGGTAGCAAGGTTTGTAAGAAAGCTCAGACAGCCACTATTTTCCAGGTGTTTCTCGCGATGACAGCGATGGGGTCCCAAGGGAAGAAGCAATGTTCCTAGACATACTAGAGGACTGTTTCCTTACAAGGTTTGTTTAGCAATCAACAAGAACAGACATTGTTTTCACTGTGTCCTAGGAAGTGAGCCAGGTATAATAAATAAGTAAGGAGTTGGTAAACATCCAGGGTCTCCTGTTCACAGTATCATCAAAAAAACTCCTGAGGATATGTGCAGAAGTCAGCAGCACAGAAATATTGGCACTGTGGGAACAAAGAGCAAGGTAAAGAAAGTTGACTGATATTGCCAGAAGAAACATCTTGTAAAAGTGGAAGACATAAAAGAGAAAGTTAGAAGTGATTGCATTTCATCAAATAAAAGCAATGTTACTTTTTACATGCAACATAAGGAGCAAATTCTAAACAAATTTGGAAAGAAAAATCTCGTTTTTATGCATGCAAGTTTTGGCTTGTTTACAAGCATTAGGTAAATATGGCTACAGATCCAGAAATCAAACATAGGCTTGGGGCTAATGTACAATCTTTTTCAGGTTTCTCATATAATGACTAATGACAAGGTCAGTAGTTCAATTTGCACCAATCTGTATGTATCATGCAAGAACAGTGCAACCCTTTAACCCTGTGTGAGAAAGTAATTGCATTTTCTCACTAACTATAGCAACTGCTGGTATCCTCCTTGTTTTGATATAGCTGGTATTTTTTCAAAGTCCTTTGAAACTATTGGGGTCTTGCTCTGTCGTGGCTATGGGATGATTTTGCAGTATGGAGGAAAGGAGTTCTCTTTTCCATATTCAAGCTTGTTCCATCCGATTTGAGCCTTCTTTCCTCCTGGCTGGAATAGAGTGGGTATCTGTATTAATTTTGTCTCTTCCAGTCTACTGGTCAACAGCCTCATCATGTTATTCTTTACCTACTCTCCTTCTAAATTAATTTCTCATCATACACATATCAAACAAAAGTGTTCCTTGCTCCCACTCACCTTGTTTGTCTTTCTTTGAACTGCCTTATTTCTGGTGTGAATCAGTGGTGAGACAGAGATTTATTTCATCTGACTTTAAGTATGTAGAATTTAGACCTGATCTAGTCTCATTTAATCCTGCAAAATTCTCTAGTCAATGAAGAAAAATAAGCATCTCAAAGGGGAAACTTTTTCATATCTGTTTCAGAAAGATTAGACATCTTTCTTTGGTTCTGATGTATTGAACAACTAGCACTGCTGTAAATGTTTAAGGCCAATGTGAGTTCTTTAAATATCTGAAGGCAAAGGTTAACAAATGATTTCTTCCTCATGAGGAAACCGCCCTAGTCTGTCTGTATGGTCAAAGGAGATCTAGTGGTCAATGTACTTGGAAATTTTAATTCAACTTCTCCTCCTAATGGAAAATAGACCAGATGAACCATGGCCAGGGTTCTAGCATGGAAATATCTGCTTAGGATCAATCACTATAGTGGAAGAAACAACCCACTGACAGTGGTGAGGATCTCTGACACGACAGTAAAGGATTAAGCAAAGAAATTATTGCATGAGAGAGAGCACATACCTGGCAGAACAGAGCCATCAGATTTCCAATGGCACTGGCCAGAAAATGTGAAGGATTCATTTCACATTTTCAACCAGTTGTGTTCTCTTTTGTTACTTTTTTCAACTGTTCTCTATCATTTCTTGCATTTTGTTTGCTGTGGCTTTGACCCCACTGTCTACTG
This sequence comes from Zosterops lateralis, assembly GCF_965231275.1. NCBI lineage: Eukaryota > Metazoa > Chordata > Aves > Passeriformes > Zosteropidae > Zosterops > Zosterops lateralis. The sequence goes on from NC_139762.1 coordinate 9,457,441, forward strand.
GCATTTTATATTGAAGAATTCAGCCTGCCAACCAGATCCGTTTCTTTAGGTATTGCCATTAATTCAAAACCATGCAAAATGTGACTAGAGCTGCACACAGTAGCCTGCTAAATAGCCACACATGGCCTGGGGCAGACTGGAAATTTATTTGGCACCCTTGGAGAAAAAAAAATGGAGCACTTTTACCATCTTTAATTGGAGGTAAGCTATTCTTTGTAGAAGCACGTATTGTAAAAGGAATGGGGAATACCATGAGTACCAGTAATACCTTGCATAACAGCAAAAAGTTAAAAGGGAACTTGTTTTTGAGGGCTCCCGTAGCAATAGCCTCTGCATCACATGAGCAATCCCCTCAGCCATCTGAAAATAAACCGCGTTTAATTGACTGGATAAGCAGATCACAAACGTTAAAGCCAGGAATGCCCCTTCAACTGTAACTTTGAACTGTAACTCGCACACCCTTTGGCAAAGCCTTTACACAGAAACGTGTACATCCCTTGGCTATAACAGTAATTTTGGCTGCAACAGTAACATGTACACCCTTTGGCAAATATCTCGCACAGAGCAGGAAAATTTTTTTTGAAAAGTGGAGTGTTTTCCAGTTAAACCCTGGCTGTGCAACACCCTCACTTTATTATTGCAAGAGTATCTTTGAAAATATCTTTCATCCCACTACAGTGAAAAAGTACTGTGCACCCTCCACACCATCAGCAGAGAGAAAAAGAGGCATTTTAGGATTCTTTTGGTTTGCAAACTAAATTCAGTTCTCAGATATGCCCATGAGGATCTATAAAAAGACCACAGAATTAATAGGAGTTATTAAATGCTTTCACATCCTTAAGTAGATCAGAATTGAACCATTAGATCACATTTATGTACAGGTACAAATTTTACTCTAAAAGGAAGTATTTATTTAAATTGCCTACAGAAATGCTTTGCTTGACTCCTCTTTTATCTAAGCAAACTAGTATAATACCAAAAGGGTTTCCATGCAGCAAGCAAACCCTGAAGTAAAATCCTCAGAACAGAAACTTCTGAGCATGCTGTCACGGGTGTAAATAATATTCACCACACACCTTTTGAAAGAAGAGCCACTGAAGTCGTGACAAGTGATGCCAAAATCTGTGGAAAATTCGTGTTTGTGTGTGTATGTACATGGGTGTACACAGTTGTTCATTAGAAAATGTGTACACTGGAGCAATGAGCCAGCCAATGAAAGGAGCCAAAGGGCAGACTCTAACTTGGCTCAGCTCTCATGAATGAAGATGAGCCAAGGAGGAGCAAAGGACATTGCCAACAATTTGGCACAGTTTCCTGGCAGCCAGTGATCACTTCAGGTATTTTTCTTTCAAGGTGTGTACAGGCACATCCAGTGACTCACCTGTATTTATATCCAGAGAGCCAGGACAGACCCATACCTTGGCTCTGAGCTGTACCATGTCCCATGTTTATAGCCTGTCTTGTTCCCGTAAACAGAAAGCAAGAAGGGGATCTGCCTGTTAAACTGTCCTCTTGTAAAAGTGAAGTTTTTCAGCTGATTTAAAGACTACAGAATCCCTCTGCCTCTTTGAGGTGGGGAGAGAATCACCTGCCAACAGGACAAGGAGCTTGTCCAGCTGTCCCTACAACATCCTTGCTCCATACAACCTGCAGAGGCTTCACTCTTCTCTTAAAGGTCAGCTTTTAATCAGGGAAGTATCACTGATCATCCATAGTAAGAGCTCAGGGAACTCAAGGATCTATCAGTCTGATTCTGCTGTGAATAGCCATGATCTTAAGTCTTGTCTCCCCTGTGTCTGCTCACCCACTAAAATTACTGGAATTTCAGTGTATTTGATATTTTCTGTTCTTCACATTCTATTCCCCATCAAAACTTACCTGTCATTCCCTTTCCTAGACTCCCTTTCAATATAAACCTACAGAACTTTGATGTAAAATAACTTACTCTCTGCCTAAAGTCACCTTGTCACCTGGAATCACAATGTGGTCAAGGAGAGATGTGGTGAGCCATTATTTTTAATTTCTGCTTTATTTTGAGACGTGCTTGACTCGTAATTTTCTCTTGTCATTGCTAAAGGAAAACAGAGCTGACCAAATATGATGACAAACAGAATTGTAAAAGCTTAAGTAAAGGTATGGATTTGCTATAAGCCTTACTCAGCATACAGTGGAAAAGAACATTTTTAAGTGTTGGAGTATTAAAGATTAAACTCTACTGCAGACTCTGAGGTCAGGATACCTTTGGGTTCTCATTGGGGCATCCTGGAAGCCCTTGGGTTTCACATATGGCCTATCAGTGATGAAAATGAGTGTATCTATCTGAATGACTCAGTCTAAATCTACAGGAATTTTTTATTCATCTGGGGAAAAAAAGGTAGAATACCATATAGATTCATGGACAAAAATAAGGTTAAAAAGAACTGAAGACCACTTCTCCCACTGAAATTAAAGAAGATCAAAAGAATCAAACCCACCTGTGCCTGAGCACCAATCCCTCTAAAACCTTAAGAAACGGACCTTGCGAGTTTCATTCATGAAAAACGAAGAAATCAGGTATTATGGAAAGAAATATATTGCTATCAGTCTGTATGTCTGTCTGCCCTCCACTTATTAGGACTTCAAATCCATTGCTCAGTTTGCATTTGAAGGAGCACCAAGCTGGACAGGAGCTACAAAAGGGAGTCCCTTTAGGTGAGTGAATTGTGTACTGGGAAAAGGTGTATTAAGTTCAGAAATGCATCTGCTTGAAAAAAGAAAAAGTGCCTGACAAATGGTGCTTGCACAGGGTTTGAATGAGGATAATGAGGTAGTTCTGCAACACATGTTTACAGGTGCTTTCTCTGTAGCTTGAAAAGCAACTTGAGATAAAACACAAGGATGTCTACTTGAAAAGGAAACAAATTGGCTTATTAACTTTGCTTTCCTGGCAGTGTTAGCAGGCTGAGTATGTTTCAAAAAAAGCAAAAGGGTTTTTTTGTTTTACATCTAAAATTGGAGTAATGAAAAATGAGATACATCACTACATCTACATAGGGAAACATTATTAATATTTATTTATGGTTTATTTTAACTGGATATTCCCTAAAGATAAAAACATTTTTATTTGTGATGAAAATTTAAAAGTCATTAGTCTATTCTCCTTTCAGTTTCTCTGTGCTTTTGCCCATAAAACTCAGGCTTTGAGGAGTTCATTTTCTAGCAGAAAAGTCAATAACTTCTGAAACTTTCCACTTTGGTAGAAAGTTAGTTTTGATTCAATGAGTCAAATGCAGATTGTCCCACTAGTGGAGATGGACACCACATAGGCATACACCACACAGCCCTCAGGGTGGTCTGCCTGGTCCTGGAATTAAATGGACATTTTCTGAGTTACCTGCTCTATTTACAAAGCTGAGATGGACCACGTTGTGCAAGGACATGTTTCTAACAGGGCAGCTGATTAGCCCAGAGACATGTGCCTACAGTGAAAATATCTATGTTTGCTTAGAAGATTTTAACTCTTGCTGCTTTCTGAAAAAAATAACTCACCATAAAAAATTTACTTGAAAATCTACTTCTGATTCAAAAGCAGCTTTGATACAAATTTTTAATAAGCCTAAAAATAGATTCTCCTTGCAGCAGGAAAATGCATCTTTGAACACCCAGACATGATACTGAGTCTTCTCTGTATAAAACATTTACCTTTAGAATCAGCTGAGAAGTTTTCATCCATCTGAGCATCAGACTGAACCTGGTTTCCATCAGCCTTGCTGGGAATTAACTCCACCACAAATTCTTGATTAACATATTAATTGTACATAATCTTTAAAAAGAATACATGCATTTTTCCTAATTCTTACATATAGTCTGGCAGTAAAACAGGGGGCTTAGAAAATGACATCTGAGTGGCTGAGAGGAGACACATTTAGAAAGATCTGTCTCACATCTTGCTTGAACTTTACATGAATGTTTGTTTTATTTACTTAAACAGAATTGCTTACAGAAAACAACAATTAAGGACCATACACACAGCATACCCAAAGCAATGCACTTCAAGGCAAACTTAAAAAAATTCAAACTTTCAGAGAATGCCAGAAGAAGTTTCCTTGCATCTTTTGACAGCTCTACTACAAGTATTCCTGTATCTAAATGATTTTTATTGCTCTCAGTGAAGATGGGTCAGTATTGTCTCTTAAACTTTACAGTTTTACATACAAAATCAGTAATTACTGTGGGTAGAAACCTATCATACCAAAGAATCAAGCACTTATTTTAAAATCTAATCTCAGGATGACTGAATATTCTATTTTAAAACTAGTTTCATTTGATAATGACTACTTAGGGCTTGATCTGATTTCTTTTGCCAATTTGATGACAGTAGCATGGCTATATATTGGATTGCTGAAGATTGCAATGCCAAAATCCTGTCTTTAGTAAAGGCTTCAGTTCTCACCTGCAGAAGAACACAATGGGCAGATTCGTAGACAAAAAGTTCAAACAGGTTTTGGAAGAGAGGCAATGTAATTCCTTTCTGTAAGTGAAATAACCCTAAAAATTATATTTAGGGGGCTCATTAAAAGGTGAGATATATTTCCTTCTCATTCTTTAAATGTATGTTATGTCTAAAAATAAAAACCTGAATACTCACAAATACCAAAAGAGAGAAATCAGCTTTGAATGTAACAGCACTTAGAGATGACATTTCATTTAAATACAATCTAAAATAGGGAGGTTTTCACTCATCATAATATTTAAATAGGTGCTACTGCTGCTATAAATCTATCCTAATCATGAAATCAGAGCTCCCTTTGCATATACAAGAGATCTTAAAAACTGCCTGAAAGTCTGCCAGATCTTTCCCAAAATATGTAATCTTTGTAGAGGTTATTGTCAGAGCATACTAGTGCCTTGTAAACCCAGATGTACTTTCTAAATCTCAGAGGAACAGGCAGAAAATATTCATCCAAGGCTCTCTCACAGACCTGAGATACCTCTGTGTAAGTCACAGGTAGCTGTTAAATTCCTTAGGATGCCATCTGTCAAGTGATAGACATTGGCAGAGGCCGTTTCTTTATTCAGCTTTTTTGATTCTCTCAAGAATCTAGTTTCAATTTTTTTTTTTCCTTGGTATTTACAGGAGAGGAACAAGCTACTGCAGATTATGCTTTTTGGTTTTTTTACTCTTAGAGCTTTCTCATCATGTCACTTCAATCTCAGTCACTCTTGGTGGCCACACCTTGGCAGGCTGGGGATGTTGGATCTGGTGGAGCACAGCACCCCTGAAACACGATGTGTGATGAACTGCCAGTTTAATAGACCCCAAAAACACTGCCTTCTCAGATCTGACTGTAGACAAAATGTGCAGGTTGAAGGTCTTTCAATGATTGAAAGGAGCAAGACAAGAATCCAGGATTGCTATCCTTGCAGACTGGGCTCTTAGTATTGCACTAAAATATCACCATCTGCAGAAGCATAAAGTGGCTTCTTTCTGTTTTGTTAGAGTTCAATGTTTACCATGAAAAATACCCTGATGACAGTGCAGAAGTTTCAGTTTATTGCAAAATTTCTTCTGCCTGAGATTCCAATTTAGCAGGGCTACCTCAAGTGCTCAGGCTCTGTTGTGTACCTTCAGTGGATTATATTTGTACAGATACATATGGCCAAAATGAGATAAGACTTTGGTCCCTTGCCTCCAGCCTCTGTCAGGCATTAACAGCCTGAGTCTCGCCCTTGCAAATGAAGATGCAATTAACTGCAGCTTAAGACCCACCTTATATAGTAAGACTAAGGCCTTATGTGTTGTGGGGTTCTTGTGCCCAGAGTACTTGGTCATAAAAAAATGTTGAGCAGCAGTGTACTTCTAGAAATATTTCATGCATATTTGCAACAGGAATCTGCCAAAAAAATCGATTGTGCCAAAGATTCATAGACTGTTGTGACAACCCACCCATGAGGGGAATGAAGTGCCTTTAAGGGTGGTCACAGTTGTCACTGGCACCTCAAGGCCACACCTGAGAAGCAGCACCACATCAGCATGTGGGTAAAACCACCTGAGTACAAGGACAGCAGCAGGCTGAAAATGTAGCACACACTCAAGCACTTTTGTATTTAGGGATGCTTTTTTCAGATTGATCACTGAAGCAAGAAGCAAGAAACATGGAGTTTTTGATAAGGAAACCTACTCATCAGAAACATCATCAGTACATTCTTCTGACTAACATGATTTACACAGAAGGCCTTTGATGATGTTTGTTACAATACAGAAGGTACTTCTTTACATGACACCGGATATTGCAGGGCTTGATTGCTGTGACTGAAGGCTTTAGGCATTTTATAATGGAAGACTTAAGATTTCAAAAATCCCCCAAATTATGAGCAGAGTATCCTGGCTCCCACTTGTCTTTGAAGGGGGTGGAATTGTTTTGCTTACATGAACCACTAGGAGTAGCTCCCCTGTCAGACTTTGTTCTCATATTCACCTGTGTCTCCCTGGTCTCCTTTTCACATCCATCTGTGTTTGTAATGGCTGTCTTTGCACTGTGCCTGTGCCTGTACCTGTGAAAGCACCTCCTCTAGCAACACCAGCATGCTCAGGAGAACTGTCCTGTCCCCAGATCCTGCCTGGCCTCTCCAGGATGGACTGATGAACTCACAGTTCTTTCTGTTCTCCTTCAGGGGGCAAGTTTGTACGGCTCCAGAGTATTCCTCAAGAATAAGAATGAGAAAAGAAGGCTTTCTTCTTCAGAGACAGGAGAAAGTCTAGCATCAACACTGGGTCTTTATTTTTTTCCCTATCCCCTTCAAGTCAATACAAAAGATTAAAAATTTCAGTTTTTCCAGTGTCTTATTTACCTCTAGACTCTTCTTTATTCTCTCTCATTCTTTTTCTTTTACTATGTCTCATTTTCTGGTTATGAATTTGCAATTCAAAGGGAAAGCTTTGTGGCCTGTATGCACGTGAGTGATTTCTGTAGTTTTAGTGGAGTTGGGAAGTTGCTTGGACTGGGAAGTTGGGAAGACTCTGACTTCTTTAGGAGAGCTACAAGGCTGAATACCTCAAATAAAAGTGAATTTTGTAAGCCATGGAGCCCACACTTGGATATAAATTCTCATATTGTCTCTGAGGTTTTGAGTCCTATGGGTCAGTCCATGCCTGAAAAGAAACACCACTATTTGCCACCCTTTGAATCCCTACTTTTAAAGAACTTACACAAAATGATCAGGTACCAAGAGCAGTGGTGATGCACCAATTCTATTAGTTGAGTTGACTTTCATTATATACTCTCAAAAGATGACTGTCCTGCTTTGCTCAGTCTCTTTGGTCATGCAGTCAAGAAAATGAGTTTGGTTCCGGGCACATAACACTGTTTGGAGAAAGGGAGAGGAGCAGGAGACTGTTCCAGGGGAAAGAGAACATATGATTAAGCACTGGAATGATTGATTTATGATAAAAGATTAAAAGAACTGAACATGTATAGCTAAAGGGAGACATGCTGAGTGCCTATGAGTAAGTGGAGGGTGTAAGCACCACAGAAAAGACAAGGGTGTTGCAGAAGCCTATGAAGTAACATGAGGTAAAATCTGGAGCAGGGGATATGCTGGTGTCTGTCAGGAAAAATTCAAGGGGGAAATTGGAAGAATGACCTCCAAGTGAGACTAAAAAATCGTTGCAACATATTTTGGCACAGTGACAGTCTTTTGTGTGGATTTTTTTAGATTTGACCAAAAAGTCTTCCCAGTTTTGATGAAAGGAAAAACAAAACCAAACATTTTCCTTTATGATACCAAAGAACTTGCAAATATGCTAGTGAAAAAGCTACAGTTGAAAGATGCCATCAGGTTAATCCCAACTCCATTGCTCTTGCAGAAACTTTCATAATTCCCTTTCTATAAAAATTCTTGGGGAGACCTGAGGAAAAACAGGGCTGACAAGTCTCAAACTTGGAGTGTCTAAAGTTAGCTTTTGGCTGAGAGAAGCAAAAAGCCATATTTCTTCTAGAAATAAATTCTTCCCATTTACCATCTTGTTAGTGTTTGAGAATCCAAGTACAGAGTCTGTCCAAAATGTATTTTTGCCATTCAATACATAATATTCATCTGAGAAAGGATGAAGAGCTGGTACATGCAATGAGCTGCTCACCTGCTGGGCTCCAGAGGGCCCCCTCTTTTCTTTTAATTAAAAAAAAAAATTAAAAATCCAGGAAATTAATAGCTCTGTAAATAGACTTCAGTGCTACATACTTTTAAATGCCAAAAGGTACTGGGCTCAAAATTAAGGTTAAAAATGAACTTCCCTGTGCCCAGGAGTGAATAGCTAAAAAGGGCACATGTATTATAAAATACGATAACATATTGTCTCTAAACTAATATTTTTTCTGTATCTTAAGGTACACGGGAATAGTAACTTGTGGTTGATCTTACTGTTTCCCAGATTAAGGGCAAATAGAACCAGGGAATGCCTTTTGTACAGTAGTTACCTAGTAAAAACTGTACTTCAACTACAAACTACAGGTGACGTATGTAACATGAAACATTTCTGGGAAAACTGTTTACCCAAGCTGCATAGAGAGAAGAGAGCTTATCATGTAAAAACATCTTGCTTTGATATGCTAGAATATACAAATATGGGAGGAGGCAAGGTGGGGCTAGCAAGTGATACAGAAGCTAATCTATGGTTTTAAAAAAAGAAAAAAGGCAACAGCACAATGGAAAAATAGATTCAGTGCCACGTGTGAAGGAAGAAAAACTTGGCTTGCCTGTTGCTAAACCTTGATATTATTTTAAGGTACTTTTTATATTTCGTAATAACAGAGGAGATAAGTATCACCTACAAAGACAGGTGAAAACACTACATTTCTCTGGTTGTGCTCTGAGCTGGCTGGACATGAGCTGGCAACAGACCAAAGCCATGTAAAGGTAACAAAGCACTGAACCAGGACTGTCAAATCCTGGCCAAGGAGGCACAGGTTATCCACATCCATGTGCCTCTTACGTGTGCTTTGTCTTTCTCTGAAGTGTCCCTGTAAATCTGTCGAAGGAATGCCACCAGGCATGAGCATGGAGAGCTTTTTGTCTCCAGCCTCAGTTTCCCTAGTTGTAAGAGGAAAATGGTGCCCTCGTTGCACAAGCATCTCATGAGGCTTTTGTATCTTGTACTTTGGAAGATGTCAGAAGCCAGAGTGGAGGAAATATTTCCCAGAAATGCACAACATCTTTAGCTTAACATTATAATGCATTTTCCCTGTGCAGTCTGAGCAACAGCATTTCAACCACATCTATTTTTGCTTGGAACAAAAGTAAGCATGAAAAAACGAGAAGCTTATTTACAAAAATGCTCATGATACAGGGTAAGATATTCTTTATTCTCATCTTATCTATAAAAGCAGAAATTCGGTTCTCTAAGAAATGAATTCAGAATGACAACACATGCTGGAAAAAAAACTTGTCAGCCACCCTTCCCACTCTGCACTGGCAGTGGGACTGGCACATCTGTTGGTGTTTTGGTCGAAACATTTGTCATCCCAGTTATTTACACAATATGAATGTGTGTTAGCTATGATTTTGGTTTGTGTCTAACAAACAAGTGTACAATTTGGGGTCAGCCATCAGTATGGAGGATGATGTGAAAGAAAGGAATAAAAACCCACATGACTCTCCTCTCTAAGAAGACCACAGTCACAGGGAGGTAGGTGAAGAAGCTCAGTGGGTGCACAAGCCAGCAATGAGGAAACATAAATGTGTTTTACTCAAGGACTACTATCTTTTCCCAACAGTAAAGAAAGTCTTTATGTGTCAAGAGGACAATACTGGAAAATGCATGATAGGACACATAAGATATGGACAGCTGCCAGGCCTCTGAACAGCTGTGTGGTGTATAGGAATTACTGCAGCTGTATTTAAACTAGAAATTAAATCTTTTTTTTTTTCTCTCTCTTTTTTTTTTTTTTTTTTTAATCTGTTCAGGCTTTTCACTTATCCAAAAGGAAACATTAGCAATTACAAAATGTTTATTTCCCCACAAGACATGTTGTTTTGTTTCTGCTGTCTGTGATCTCTGATGTTCAGGAGACATCACTGCTCATCCTTAAAACTCTGTGTGTAGAGCAGGGGAGATGTGAGACATCTTCATCTGCTTTGGTTATGGGAGTGAGGCATTCAAACCAAGCTTTGCAACACTTCAGGAGCAAACTTGAAAAGGAATAAGGAATCGGTTTTCTCCTGGTGTTTTGGAAACAGTGGGAAAGAACCTGATACTGGTGTGTGTTCAGGATCCTTATGAGGCCAAGAACTTCAAGGCAGGTTCCTGCAGCATGACTGATCCGATAAGCCTGGTGGGTGGGCAGGAGGTGGAGCACTTCTTCCCCAGCTTTGGAGGTACTTCACTCACTCTTGTGGAAAGTTTGCTCAGATGAAATGTTGCCAGATGTAGTTTTGCCTGTTTTCCAGCCTCACATATTCCTCTGCTATTTTTTAAAAAGTATGAAGTCAGGAGGACATCATTCATCCTGAACTTTCTCTCCCCTTCTCTATAATTCCGCATAAGTGGAACAGAAAGCTGGGAGACAGGCATGGGAGCTGTTTCTAGACAAGAAGATAGAACAGCCCCCATGAATTACAGAAATTATTGCCAATTTTAAATTCCTCAAGGGACACCTTGTCTTGTGTGTGGCAAGGCTGGCTGTTCTCTAAGACCATCCATGGAGGTATTAGAGGTATTAGATATCTTCCACAGGGTGGCCAAAGACTTGCTGGTTCCCATGCAAATTTTCAGCTTTATTTCTACTAAAGCCAAACAAGATAGGAGTAGGTACCTGTGGTTTTGGAATGAAAATTCTTGGGTTCTTCCTACAAAGCCACATCTACGGCATGTGGTTTGGCTGGCAACCATGGATTCTGATTTGTATGCAACCCTGTGGACACCTCTAATTTCATGTTTGTTATGGCTAACTCTGTGGCCACTTTTAATTAGAGGAGATTTCCGGTAAAGTTAGTCAACGGGTTTTGTTACTGGAGGGAGAGTACAGAACAACTATTGTGAAAATAAATGGTATAAAGTTTTGAGTTTTATTGCAAAAACTAAACTCAAAATTTTTCAATTCAGATGAATTCTCAAACTTTCTTTTTCTATTTTATCATTTTTCTCCTTTCTTTTTGGGTTAGATCTGCTCAAAGGGAGAGGAAGGGGGCTGGAGACATTGGAGATCCAAGTTTACAAGGCAGAACTGTCATTCACAGGTCTCCTCTTGAATCCAGGTAAAATTTTGGTCCCGTAGTATCCATAGTGAGGAGATCCAAATTCATTACCTGCTTGTTTTGAACACACATCCTACAAGGTTCCATCAGGGATGTTGTACTTTGGTACTGGTGCATTTTCCTGTCTGAAATCCTGAACACTTCTTTAGATGAGGGCTGGTCAACAGACAAACAAACCTAATTCTTCACCAATTATGACATTCATATCTCGAAAATGGAGCCTGCTACTCTTTATCATGGTATAGCAGATCTTCATCCCTTCTGTAGAAAGGTAAATGGTCTCAAATCAGAAGGATAAATAGAAGATAAAGTCAGTCTTTAAGTTCACAATCATATAAAAGTTTTTACGGTCTAAACAAAAAAAAAGTCTCACTTCAGTCAGCTGTGAGAAAGAGCAGAAGTAAAAAGGATTATTTTATCTGGAGTGGCACCAGGTTTTCTAGATTACAAGTATTGAAATTTTGAATAATACCTGTGAATAATGTCTAGTGAATCAGGAAGAATGGTGAAAAATCTTGGATATTCACATGGCTAGAAATATATAAAATATTAAATTTCAATAAATAAAACCATTTCTCTTTTGATAATTTCAAGTGCTTTGTTATGGCTCTAATAACTTCTCTTTTTTTTTTTTTTTTTTTTTTTTTTTTTTTTTTTTTTTTTCTCCCTACTGCAATTAGTTGATCTGAAAGACATGCAAACAAGCTGCCACAAGTGTTTGGCTACTTAGCAATAACTGTGCACCTTCTCTACCCATCAGTAAATGTAAGATCATTTACTTCCAAGAGGGGGAATTCAGAAGAGGGATAGGCAACCTCAAATTACCACACAAATATAACCATGTACAAGTCTCCCCACAGGCAGTTACCACAGATGAGTTAAATTACTGCAAATTCAAGCTCCAGCTTACATAATTTTAACCGTATTATGTGCCTATCTTTACATTTTTAAAACATAATTTCTACCCAGAAGACATCCAATTCTTATATAGTGGTGTTAAACTAAATTTTTAAACAGCTGGAAACAAAGCATCAGTTTCTGGGAAAGCAAGAAATTTATGGATTCCACTCCTTTTATCAAGGAAGTTTTAGCTTCAATCACTCTCTAATATCCTACTGGCATTTTTTTCCCCGAAACCAATTCTTTACTATCTCAGGGTGAAATATCTTTTTCCTGTTGAAGTCACTGGAAGAATACAGTTTGAATTTCATTCAGGAATTCCTACCAGTTCCTGAAAATTTAGAATATTTTCTCATTCTTCTCCATGTAAAACTCATTCTACAATTCAAGGTATCCATTTTCTAGTGCTCACCTGGAGACCAAACCTCACAGCTAAGGAGTGTGAGTTCAGTTAAGCCTGCACATTGTCAGTTTTGTTATGTAAGCCATGTCATCTACATCTAATGTTTTTTTTTTTATTTCTTCCCAGCTATGTTATAGCATTTGACTGCAAATCCATCCCTCTGTTGAGGAATTCCTGCAGGACACTCTCTGCTGGGAGAAAATTGCTCCACCAGGACAATTAGTTGTCCTAACAGTTCAAAGTGTGGCAGTTCACACTTTGAACTGTTAGGAAATGAACAATGGGTTTTCACAGTCCATCTCTAAAAAGGGGTTTACACTGCTCACCTGGCACAGTTTTCAGCAGCAGGTAACTTCTCATGCCTATGCAAAACACTGGACAGCAGATGGGCAGGCTCTGCTTGGTTGTTATTGTTGCCCCCATGTTGTCTTGATGAAAACTAGACCTGAACATCATTTTTCACCAAGTTACTTCCCCAGAAGACAGTGAATTCCTCTTAACACCTCAATTAAATGCACTCTTGATCAGTACATTCAAGATTCTGATCTATCTGGGAACTCTTCAGTTCTAGTGTCCACATCCAGGGTTTATGGTGGGGAAGCATCTCCAAAGTTCTTTTCTACTGCATGTTTTTTTCATTCCCAAGGGAGACAAAGCATATTTTTAAAACAGGAGACACTAATCCCAGAGTCACTCAGGCTGGGCAGGAGCTCAAGAGGGCTCTGTCCCAGCCCCTGCTCAGAGGAGAGTGGGTGCAGCATTTAGACCTCCAGAAAGCTGTGTGAATTCAGGGACTTAGAGTGACAGTTATGAAATTGAGGAAACTTTGGGCATTTACTATCATCTCCATATAGTCATCACTTGGTTAATGGCATTTTAAAAATTATACAGGCTCATGAATCATAGATAATGTACCTATGTACTTGCCCAGCCAGTTGTTACTTTGATTCACTTTAATAACCCATTTTTGCTCCAGTTTTTGTATTTTATTCTTCACCTGCTGTCTTCCTCACATACATGGAAAGAAAGAAATGAATTAAGTAGAATCAGTCTGTGCAATCACAGCTGAAGCCTCCTGAGCTGAAAAATTACTCACATTTATCTGCTGGCATCTCTCCTCACAAATCTCCTGCAGCAACATCTCTCAAATTCTATACTAATTGAGCCATTTTCTGAATTCTAACAGTGAATGGGACATAGTGAGACAGAGACCAGCTAGCATATGAAATTTGTCATTAGCAGAAATGGCAGTTTTCCTGGAAGATTTTTGATAAAGTTATATTGAAAGTGCAGTTGGAGAAGTGCAATTTACTGCAAGCCTGCATTAAGCACTGACCTTCATGCTACTCAGTGCTAAGCCAAGAAGCAAAGATGTTAAAATACAATGGAGGGCTTAAATAGAAGTGACTGTAATTAAAATATATATACTGGATTTGGGAAATGCCTGAGTATGGTTTTAATAAAAACTGTGTTTTACTGTGTTGCTGATATTAAGACTTAAATCCCTCAGAAAATCACAGACATATACACATGGTCTAGTTCTCTAGACAGCTAAAATGACACATTCTTCTTTTCCTGCATTATGTTTCCAGCTGCATTGTGTTTTCCATTTTGTTTTTGTAAATAGCTTGATTCCACAACCCCATTTTTTATGATCTGTTAGTATGGAGCTGCAGGTGCTCATCAAAAACTCTCAGTGTCACTAAGAGCACTCATGACCTACTAAAAACACATGAAGGATAAATTCAGGTATGGCAAGGCTGTTTTACACATTTGTGGGCTGAGAATCCCTTCCTGACAGCTAAAAGACTCCAGTAATGCCAAATGACAGCCTGTATCCTTTCTGCTAGAAGAAAAATTGCAGTACAGTAAAAAGTGTTAAAATCAAACTGAAGAAGAACATAAGAATCATTCTGCTGGGTTAAAGAAAATGTTTGTTGTGCCCAGCCCTGTGCTGGTATCATTAGTTGGTTGTAGCTGCCAGCAGAAAGCAAATGAGAACAGTTCCTACTCCTGAGCTCTGCACTCCTGGCTCTGTCTATCTGCAAGTTAGAGGATTCCTGGGACAGAGGATTCAGCTGTTTCTCAGTGTTTGATGAACTTGGTTTACAGCTTTTGTTTCATCTGCTTTATACATTTTGCATCCAGAAAATCCCAGAACAGCAAATTCTATAGTGTAATCTGGTAAGTGAAAAAAACCTTCATTTTATTTGTTTTGAATGTTCTCTGTGTCCATCAAGTCCTGTTTTATCAGTAAAGACAAATAATAATTCTTATTTACTTTTCCCATGCAAAATTTAAGAATTGTATGGATTTCATTATTAGGTTTGAGGTTTTTAAAGGTCTTATCCTATCTAAATGATCCTATGAAACTTCTTTTTTTTCTTCTTAGTGTAGGCAAAAAAGCTCCTACTCAAGCTTACTGCTATGAGTTTTCTGGACAAATGTGTTTATACACTTCCTGACAAGACAAATTTTTTTTTTTACCTTTGATTACAGCATAATGATTTAGAAGAAGGAACAAACCAATGGAGGTGAAGTCAGAGGAAAAGGTGGACCAAGTTTATTTAAACGCTCATCAGCTTTCTCTGTTTATCTGATCCATATCTGAGATCATGCTGCAATTTATCCCACAGTAGCTGCAAGGGATATTTTCCACATCATTTGTAATACTGAAGGAAAAAGTCCTGACTCGCTTTTAAACATACTCCACCTTTCTTTTTATGGCTCTGTACGAATATTCACACAGGTACACACACCCCTAAACTGAAAAATAGATTTTTTTCCTCTTTCATCACAGCTTTGACACTGATGCGTCAGTTTTATATCCTTGGGTCTCTACTTTTGCAGTTGAATCTTATGGTGGAGATGGTCTTGGATTCTGCAGGTGGATGGGTTTTGAATTGACTGGATCCATGCTTTTATTCTTGCACAATGACACAATCACCTGTGGTGGCATCTGTTGGATGTTCAGCCAAAAGTTTCCCTGGTCTGTGAAGCCTCCTCAGGTGCTGCCTTTTACTGCTTCCTCATGTCTGGAGCCATCCTTTTCTCCACACAAACTCCTGGTGGGCATTTTTTCTTCCACGCAAACAAGGTGGAAGCTTGCCACATGGGAATGCCATGTCATGGTGCCATAGAGGATTAGGGACACTCATGTGCAGGGAGGATAAACTTATAGGTCTGAAAAATCTGTGGCCTTTTTCCAGATAAGCAGCACTGAGGTTTGCAAGTTTAATGCTTTTCTTTTGCTCCTGGTGGAAATTATGGCATTTCTTTCAGAATATTACATATCTAAGCTATTTCTTCATGTAGCAAGAAATATTTTAATATTTGGTGGTAAAAGAAAACCCCTGTGATTACATGAGATGTTTGGAGAAGATCTCCAGTTACATTTGAGGATTTGGTTTGCACTTGATTGCATCTGTCACTGATGCATACAGATAATTAAGAGTGGGGCTAGAGCCCCCTTGGTCCTCTAAACCCACAGCCCTCAGAAAACTGTTCAAGCTGTCCCTTGTGAACTACACACAGAATATCTAGATCAAATAGAGGTGTTAATCTCAGCAGCTCAGTGGTGTCCACACATCTTCCCAAGAGCCAGACACTTTGGACTTTTTCCTCAGGATATTCCCCTCTGGAGGATCATAAAAATGGGCCCCACTCACCTCCCAAAAGCACCAGGTGCTGTGCTGGTGCCTCCAGACCCTGGGACCTGGGTAGGATCCTGGCTGCAGTTTTGTGACAGGCTTCCCTTTGTATGATGATGGCAAATATCTGCATCTCTGGGGCTATTCTGAGGAACATCTCAGCACAAATAGGGAGATTTGCAGCTTGGAAATGTGTTTTGCAACAGGAGGCTTCTACTGTTAGTACACAGCAGAGGCAGGGCTTTCTGCTACCCCACGTGCTCTGCAGAAAGTTTGGTATTGCAGATTGAATTTTTGCTGGTGAGAGCAACATTCTCTGCTAATACATTATTTAACAGCCCTCATTTCACTTAGGCAAAAACATTATCAGCTGCACTGATGGTTGGATATTTTCTCAAAACATCAAAACCAAAACCAACATGAGTTTTGTTATTCAGATGATGTATATAACATGATTTTAAAGGCCTCAGAGTATTTAACATAGGATAAATTAATTAAGGACTGCATTATTAGCCCATGGTGGACTGTACTTGTCAAAATTGGTTGAATATCCAAGTTAAGTTGAAGCTAATCCCTGCACAAACCCATAAAAAACTGTTCCCAACAAGCCTTCATAATAAATTCTTTGCATTAGGAAATATGATTTAAATTGTTTTAAAGCAATAATGTTTAGGTAAGTAAAAAAAAAAAGTTTCCTACTGCGAGCTATTTTATGAACAAAATTAAATATAAAACCATATTATTAAATTCTGTCAGAAAGGTATTAATCTTGTTACTCTGGCATTGGTACTTCAGTTTTCCATAATTATGGATTAAGTCTTTAAGACAAAAATAAAGTGTGGTTTTCACAGTTCCTGAAAAAGAAAATAAAACTTGAAAGTATAAACCTTTAGACTTGCAATATGTCATTCTATTATTATTATTAACCTATTATGTGCTGCCTTTATGATCAGCATTGTGTAAAGCTCACTGGGAACAAATGCTGTGCACAAATGAATTCATGAACTGTGGAATCAATCCCACACTATTTGGTAGTATGAGATGGTCCAATTCAGAGATATCTGTGTGTGCTGAAGATAAAGAAAACTCCCCCATTTATTTCACATTACAGGAAAAAAAAATATCTCCTGCTTTAGAAAGAGAGGATGTGGAATGGGAAAGTCTATTTATCCCAGAAAAACGTGCAAGGAAAAGATACAGTTTTTGAACACCACAACACTGGTCTAGAATATGCTCCAGTGCATATAAGAGCTACTATAATACGATGGAGAATAAACTCCATCATTTCCACAAACTCCAATTATATGGGAGGGAAGGAGAGTTAAAAAATTATAAGAGATGCCCTAGATAGAACCAAAGGTTTTAAGACCTCTGCAGATTTTTTTTCTTGCCATTGTTAATTGTCCCTCATGATCCTTTTTAATTTCCCCACAACAACTAGTAAAAGCATTCTGAAGGTTTAGTACTTTTCCTAATTGGATTATCACTGAATGAATGCCATAGGTAAACGTGCCTATTCTACTACATGGACATCATAAGTTTTTCACTCTTCCCTTTGATTGTCACTGCATCAAACCCCTAGAAATCATTCAAAATTTTTTGCTATAATCCAATCACTTATTCAGATTAATTGCTGGTAGCATGACATGCTTGGGTTTTATTACAGTTTTCTTGTATTTTGAAGCACATGCAGGCAACCATTCTGCATGGGACAATGCCCAACCACCTTTTTTATGTCTGAGATCTACTTTACGTTGGTGATTCACTAAGACACAAGCAAAATAAACTCAGCAAATAAACTGGACTTTTCAGTTCTTTTCCTTCCAGCATTGTAGAAGACTAAATTAGTTTTAGAGTCTGTCACTTTCAAGTCATAGCTCTGTAATTAATTCAAAATGGCAGCTTTCTAGTGGTGGTTAATTAGTCTAGGTAGAATGATTTTGTTTAATCATTTTCATAGAGAGTATATGACCACAATGCACTGTTTTAGACACAGGATTGACAAGGATACATCATTTTAAGGTCTGTATAGAGGACAATAATTACCTTTTCAACCCACCTGGTCCCTCTTGATCACTCCTCATCCTATATGGGAAGACATATAGCTGCACTTAATATTAAATGCACTGTTTGTACAGCCAGAAGAATACAGAAAATTGTACTCGATGAGATGGGAACACCAGAATTAATATAAATTCTGCAGGGATTCACAAGGTTTTAAATATATCTTGACATTACATCACTAATACCTGATGGTTTGAAGCCTTTGGAAACTTCTGCTTGATAACACAGAGATACAGAAATCTGTATAAATATGTAAACGTCTGAATTTCGATTAGTTTTTTTTCCCAAAACCAAGCTTCAGTTACTATTCCTTTCCAAAACTGTTCCACATGAGCACACAAATGTTCAGAGATTGCATACTGCAATTTGACTAAAAGAAATTATTTTCATTAAGAACTTTTTTGTACCTCGTATGAGAGCAGTCTGGAACAGTGAAGATTCTTCAGAGACCATAAAATCTGGGGACATAAATTCTCAACACCTCAACACAAAAATTCAGGAACCTACTCCATTCTCACAGGGATCTTGGACAACTTTAGGGTGTGGTCTTCACCATGATAAAAAGAGTTGCCAGCTTAAGGCCCTGGGTCAACTGCAGCCTTTCCATTCAAGGGTGACTTGTTTTAATGTACAATTTCTTACTTCTTCCTGTTGTTTACTTCAAATCTGAGGCACCACTCTGTCATTCTCACCATTTAGATTAAAAAAAATAAACCGTTTGTACTCGATAGGGTGGATTTCAGAGGGGACAAGCAAAAAGGAATGATTTGAGTATTGAAGAATCTATGAAACTCTTTGACCTTTGATGTCTCCAAAGGAGAAGCATGAGCTCTTTCATGAAAGAGTATGTCTCTGAATGTCGTATACAGAGAGAAGACTGGACGGGTAATGATTCCAAATTTATCTACTTTGCCTTAGCTTAGAGACACAACTTCATATTATTCAGATCAAGACACTTAAGTTCAGCACTTATTTTTTTTATTTCTTGAAAGTGCAGCCAAAGGTTCTTTGGGTTTATTTACATTTGTTTAAGTTTTCTTCCTTGGGAAAAAAAAATGTATTTAAAAAATTGAAAGAAATGTTTTTTTTCTTGTGATCTTTACATCATCTCACATTTTGGTAGTTATTCAGAGTGTTTAAAGATCTGTCAGTGACTCAATAGGGAAAAGGGAGGTGATCACCCATTTTTTAAGAAATATCTTTTATTGAAATTATTTCAGTGGAAACAGCTGAATGTGACAGCATCTTAAAAAAATAAATTAAATGGCTCCAAAAGTCAGCAGGTACTGAGAGCCAACCAGATTCCTGAAGAAAAGGACACTGAAGTGTCATGTACAATTCATTCATGTCTTGAAGACCAAAGAGAAGAACATAGCTGGGATGTGTTTAAACCATTCATGTGGCTACAATTTCACCAGCTTTGGGCCTCCTAAAATAACTCTGAGTACCAAATACCTGACAGTGGGGAAGATAGAAGAGAGAAAAAATAACTTAAAATATTCAAATCTTTCTGTTAGAACATTTTGTTGAAATTTCACTCTTGAGCCATTGGGAATCAATTCAGTATAAAGCATGTTTGCTTCACTGCTGCCTTCTTTAAAAATGCTCCAGTATTTATACTGATGGAAACTGAGTGGCTGTGGCAACTTGCAATTACCTCCCTGCTCCATTAATGCATTGGCTTACACAGAGAGAAGAGGGTGGTATGGAGCAGGCTGTAGACATTTATGTTTTTAAAAGTCCAAACTCTCAAAAATAGTTGTATGACGTGAAGAATATATATTACTTTTGTCTAGAATTTAAGAAAATAAGTATTGTCTAAATGTTCAGTTATTGTGCATATTTATTTTTGCATGAGTTCCTTTTTAATTTTGTATTGAAATTTGAGAAAAGTTAATCTTCTGTAGTGGAAAACAATTCAAAAATTGTTTAGGGGAAAGTTATTTTCTGAATTCCCAAGGAGCATGAGAAGTGCTTGGATTTGTATTTGCAACCAGTGCTCACCACTTTACATTTACAGTGTCAAAAGACCTTAATTGAATTTTCCTTCTCCACACCTCATCCTTGCCTTCATCATGATAACCTGAACTCCCCATCTTTGTCTCTAAATTTCCACAGGTACATCTTCCTGGTTTTGCTGTTTCAGTCACCCCACTTCATTTTGTGTTTTCTCGTTCTTGGATTTTGCATTGTTAGGAGTTCTCCCACCTTACTGGGCTTTCATTTTCCAGACCACTGAGACAGAAAATAACAAGAGTCACTGGCTGTGCTCTCCTGCATGGTCTGTGACTCCAGCCTGGGGTATCTGGGTGCTCACCAGGGCAGTCACAGTCTCTGTCTGTCCCCAAGAAGGACTATATGGGCACAAGCACATGGCTGAACCCAGGAACACTTCAAGCACTGAAACTTGCTGATCCATACTCACAATAGCCATTAAATCACAAAAAAACTTAATGTTAGGAGGAACCCCTCTAGTCACCTTGCCCAGCCTCTGCTCAGCTTGCAGGTGTGGCTTTGTCTTAAGTTAATGCACAATTTCCAGTTTCTGGGTGTGACTTATGGACCAGAAACTGGTTCCAATAAGGGGTTTGCATGTGGTCACCCTGCTCTGCAGGTTAAGGGAAATTAACTGTGAATATGGGCTCCTTCATGCCAGAGAAACTCCAAGTTAAGGGTTTATGTCAGGCCCACTTAACTGATTATTAGTATGAAAGCAACCTCTGTTAACTCTGTTGATATCCTGTATTTGCTGTCTATGAAAATAAGTTGCTTAATATCAGTGCTGGCTCTGCAGTACTACATCACTAGGAACCTGACATCTTCCATGCTGCATAAAGGAAGAATCTCTGTGAGACATTGGGATGATCCCTGAGTTAAAAATAAAACTTCCTCATATGAGTTTATACTATCCAATACATTGCCTTCCTTACAGGAGAACAGAAAGCAGACTGATTTCTCCTCAGGACCACATCAGTCCTCCCTGTGCCTGCGCTCCTGTTAAACCAGATTTGGGGTGGGGAGGGGATTTCTCCGCTTCCTAGGCAGAGCTGGCAAGGACTGTTAGGGGTTTGGATAATGTCCTCCCCAGTGCAGGCTGTGGTCATCCAAATCACCAGGCTGATTTAAGCCCTGAGCCTCGTTTTCTCTGATCCATCTTAACAGCATCAAGCTTTGTGGGATGGCTAATCTTTTAACTGGCTTTAGGTGGTTAACAAATGATTGTATCTGTGCATGCAAAGCCAACAGGCAAACCACATTGTGGCCTGGATTCAGCACACAGGTTGGTCTGTGTATTCCTCTTTTTCTGTTCCCAATGCACCCTAACTCTCTGTTGTTACTAGCAGACATTAAATTATAAACTCTTAAGGGCAGCTGCTACATCTTTCCTTATTCTTAGAAATTCTGTGCTTATATTTAACCCTCCATATGATATTTTTAATAGCAAAGAGCCTAACTTTGCCTATTGAAAATGTCTTGTGATTTTTCTTCTGTTTTTTTTCCAGAGAAATATCTTTCCTTTTCAGTAGCAGCAATGCTTCTGTTACTACATTTTTCCTTGAGAATGCTTCTTGTGGAGGAAGTGGAGTTTCTCATGAGGAATATTTTCAACTGGAAAAGCCTGAATAGCTGTAATTGATAAAAAATTTAGACACAAGCGAGAACAGGAATGAAGAGTGACATTTCAGTAGGAACCTGCAACTCCTTGATCTTCTGTGTCAAAATCCAAAATCTGAACAATTTTGAACTTTGGGAAAAGAAATTCAGCAATTCATTTCACGCAGCAAACTGATACATTTCTTCCAGCAGTGATGCTATTAGCAATTGCCACTATGAGAACCAAGTGTATTGGCATCTTTTTCTGTAGTGTTTATCATGATAATTTCTAGAAAACAGTCTAGGTAGCAAAACATGCCTGGATAATGCCAGGTTAATTACAGTATTGCTCAGTGTTGTACCATGTAGGAATGCCCCAGCTGGCTTTCAATAAGCCTGTAAAAGATTAAAAACACATAAGGCAGCACGATGCACTGGCACAGCTTGACTGCTTTGAATAGAGAGAATCATTTAGGTTAGATTTGGGTGTCACTGCATGAAATTGCATAATACGGTGCACAAACAAACCCTGGGAGTTTTAGTGGCCTAGTTAGGGTGGCACAGTGATACCAGCAGAGTTATGCAACCAAACCAGGAATGCAGAGAGCTCCCGCAGTGCCACTTCTCCCAGAACAGGCAGATGCTCCTCCTCAGGTATAACCTGTCCTCCCAAAAGCACATTAAGCAAAAGATGCTGTCAGTGTATCCTTGTTCAGGATGGGAGCTGAAGTGGTGCTGCCTGGTTTTAGGAGCTTTCCAGCTTAAGCATGAATGGTGAGGCAGATCTGAACCTGCTGGCTTCAACCTGAATATCCTTCTGATTCATGTCCTTTCCATCAGCACGAGCACCTGTACCCATCTGCTAGGCAATTTCCTTTTCTGAAAACGTTTTCTGGTAAAGCTCTTTTCCATTTGCACCTTTTGCCCTTACAATATTCACAGTATTCCTTTCCACAAAGCATTCAACACATTGGGCAAAATGAATTAATCCCATCTACTCTAAATAAAATTGGCTGCATTGTCAACGTATTTTTAATTTTTTCCTGGAGTCAAGCAATTATTATAAGATTGAGAATGGTTATTTATTTCTAAAAGGACTGTCCTTGAAATTGCTTCAAGAATTCATTTCTATGATTTGAATTTATCTTAAACATCCTAGGAACTGTCAACCAAAGGGATCAGATCTGTCACTTACAGTGTTTTTTCCATTTTGTTAAAAAATAATAAATTACTGTTTGTCTTTGATAGTCCTGGCTATTTTAAGATTGTCATTTGCTGATGACTGTTTTATTTATTTAAAATCTATCAATTCTTTCCCCTGTCTGCATTAGTTCTCTTATTTTTGACATTTTAGACATCTGGTTATATGTGTGGTAACATTTGTAGTTGAGATTTTATAACATAATTTTGTTCCACAGGCTTTACTGAGCTTTGAAATCAGCTGCAGTGAAACAGGAATGCAGTGGGCACTGAGTGGTATTTTCCACAGTGGGTGACTCCAGGTCCAATATGTTCTTTGGGTCATGAATGCGGCCCAATCCTACAAATGTTTATAAACATTTGTTTATAAAGTATAAACACAACTGGGACTGGGAGAAATCCTTATCCCCTGAAGTGAATGAGAATTCAGAGAGAAATGTTTATTAATCCTTTGGGGGACTTTAAAACACCCAAGGCTAATCTGTATGTGTATCTGTATTTGGTAGATTAGCTTTGCTTTTTCAGAAGTCTCTACCTTGACAGTGTTTTCATAAATTTGTTTCATTGTACTAAATCACAGCACAGAATTTATAGCATATATAGAATGCAAAAAGTATTTTTACAGAAAATGCGCAGCTGTGGAGAATGCCTTAAATTTTATAAACTATTTATTCTCTGCTAAACAAACTACACAAGGCTTTGGAGTTGGGCTACCCCACAGTGAACAATGGAAGTCAATACTGAATGCTCTGATTATATTAAAAATACCTATAATAAATAAAATATTAAAAACAAACAAAAGAAAAACCTCATACTGTGAGACAGCACTGGGATTAAAATCTCTTCCAGATAAAAAACTCAGAATCATACTAGCTTGGTTATAAAATTTCCTGAGTTTTAGCTACTTACTGGTACACTTGTGCTTGGACTTTCCCTTATAACCAGTATCCTGGACTTCAATCTGCCAGCTGGAGGAAAATGCCAATCCAGACATTGCTAGGAAGAGAAGGCCATAGAAGATCTTTGGGATCTGGTCCAAATCTCACATACATCTCCAGTGTAGTCCAAAAGAGAGGTAATTCAAAGTTGACTTAAACAGCCTTTTCTTACTCTTGGTCTAAGAGCATCATAGTCATCTTGCTCTAATTACAAGGCATTTAATTGCTTCCTTAGATTCTGCCTCAGGTATTTAACATGTTACATATCTACAAGGGACCATCTCATAAAGTGCCACACAGTGACAGGATTTCAGTTATTTCTTTTGTCCTTTTTCTGCTGATATTTTCCATCTATCAAATTGAAGACTTTTGTTTACTTTGACTTGCCTCAGAGCCCAAGTGAGTCCAACAGAACATAATATTGAAAGATTGTTTTATGCCCAAATGAAGGTCTCCTATCCCTAAAACTGACACAGGAAAATTAATTGATGCTTGGGTAGTTGAAATGATACACAAGTTGCTCTGCTGCAGTTCACATGGACACAGCTGGGCTTAGGCAGTCTGACATGTACCTCAACACTCCATTTCCCAAACAAAAGCCTGGCCACACCACACTACTGATCCTTTTGGTCCACAGGCTTGTTTCCTATGGAAAAGAGACATAGAGGATGCAGGGGGATGTGCTAGGGCAACAGGCACCTAGAACATGCATCCAGTATAAAAGCCAGGAGGGACAGTTCTGGAAATTCAAAGCTAATGCTCACCTTTTCTACCAGGACTCTTGCACCCCTCTTGGCACAATTACTTGGTAAGATTCTGTTCTGTTGCATGATTCATTTTCTAGATCTTTAGGATAATGGATTAACAGCTGACAGACTGCTGCAGCAGTAGCTCTGTCCTTCTAAGAGATTTATGTAAATTCCTCCAAATCTGATATGAGCAGCTGAAAAACAAACCTTCTGCTTATGTGCTATGAAACAGAAGTTGTAAGTTTAAGCTTTCAAGACACTCAAGTGACTGGATTTAGAAAACCTTAATGAAAAATCTTATAGACTATGGATTTTTATCCCTACATAGGCATTAACGTGTATGCCCAACTCCACAGCTTTATTCTTAATGGAGCCTCTGCTCACCTGGGATATGCTGCTGGCTGCACTTATTTTGTAAGTTATACTTAAAACTAAGCATAAGAGACAAACCATGAGAGATAGGAAAAAGCAAGGGTGGATTTCTATGTTCATTCAGCCAATCAGCTTTTTAAGAAAATATCTTTAATACATGACAAACATACAGTTTGTTAGTTTTCCCCACAGATTACTCAGAGCACATGGGCTTTAATCTGATTTGACAGCCTTGTGATATTTTCTGCCATTCTTGTTCTTAGCAAAGTGCTCTAAAAATGCATCCATAATTTATTTATGGGACCTTCTTTAACCCTTGAGTAACAAGAATGTACACCATACCTTTCATCCTTGAACTGTCAGTGCTGATTGTGGAAAGTGCCATCAGACACCTCTGAAGGTGAAGCAGCTGAGCAACACTCTTTCTTTCTAAAACAATAAATAGTGAAGAAGGCATTGTTTTCTTGTCAGAATGCTGAAGAAGAAATATCAGGACCTTCTACCACATTAACTCTCCACAGAAAAATTCACTAGCATCATGAAGACACACAGCTATTAATAATTTTGTGAGATACTTTAATTTCTAACAAAGGAAAATCCCAGGACAATCTATTTTTATCTGTACCAAGAGCTATTTTTTCCCACTAAAAACATACTGAACTCCTTTTAACATGAATATACCATTACAAATTCAATTCAGAAAGCTCTTCATAATGGGCACACTTCATATCTCTCGCAGAGCTCTTAACTTCTCTAGTACTTTATTTGCCTCCCACTATATTTAGATTTGTTGTAATTATTTAATACCAAGTCTTCCATTTCTGTGATGCTAGAAGTGACTGTCTGTTGTAAGTAGTTTTATTACTGAACCAGATGAACTGGTAATATAAGAAGTAGACCCAACTTTGATGCATTTATTCTGGATTTGGCCTCTCCATTTTTTATATAATGATAGGGTTTTTTTCCCTCCCCTTCAGGATGAGAAACATCAACAGATGAGCACTGTGTCCTACATTCCTGTTTGTGCTACATTCCTACCCCAGTGCTGGGTGGAGTTTCAATGCAAACTTAGTTTTTGTAGGCTCACAGAACTGTTGAGGTTTGTAAAGATCTTTATAAATTATCTAACCCAACCTCCTAGTTTAAGTTCAGTTGGATCAGGTTGCTCAGGGCTATCTCCAGTCAAGATGTGAATATATCTAAAGGTGCAGACTCCAGCCCTCTTCCAGAGTTTGAATTGAATACACTGCCTTTGCTCTGGGTATTTTTTACCAACTATCTAGTCAGAATTTCTTCTATTGCAGTCTGTGTTCATTGCCTTCTGCCCCCTTGCTGTGCACCCCCAAGAGGAACCTCACTCTATCCTTTTCTGGATTTGGGAAATGTGTCCTTCTGGCCACATGGAAGTGTCTGGAGTTATTCATATCTCTGGATGTTCTCATGCGTGGTTGATAATCACTGATCAACCCTGCAAGTGAGGAGATGGTTGTGTCACCTTGGCTCTGGTCTAGTTTTGCAGTGTCTTTCACAAAAGTGATGTTAGCCTGCAGGCATTTCCATCCTGTGCCAAGTGATGATGGCTCCCATGAGGAAACAAAGGTTTAAGACACAGCCTGCTGGAAGCTTCCTGTATGCTGTGCAAGCACAGGTGCTTGGGACACTGACTCTGCATGTTTTGGGAAATCTCTCCCCACCCTCCTCCATGGGAGAATTTCTCAGAGGTCAGCTCAAGCTATTGACCAAGGGTTGTGCAGACTATACAGTTTTAAATTTAAATAAGGTAGCAAAGAGTTTGGTCCCAAGCAATACATCCGCTGACTTTTATTTAAGCAACACACTTGCCTTCTTTTTTCCACAGCTGGCACATTTTAAACTCATGGCAGGAAGGCAATAGAACATCCAAGTCAATAGAAGAGATGCTTCTGGAAACCCTAATCCTAGAAACCAATTAAGTGGGGAGTAGAGCTCATGAATGTGTAAAGGGGAAAGCACTGAAACAACCTGATATCCCTCCACGCTGAAAAGACTTGTGCGAGTGTGTTGAAAATGGACTGACTGACCCGCTGGACTCCAAGGAGTGCATCAGTGGCATGAAGTTCATCTGGAAACCAGCTGCTAAATATGCACCCCAGGAGATGGTTCTGGGGCCAACAGGGTTTCTCATCTCTATTAATGACCTGGACAAATGGCCAGAGTACACACTCAGCAAATCTGCAGGTGGTGCTAAACTGGAAGCAGTGGCCGATGCACCAGGCAGTTGTGCCACCTTTCAGAGGGACTGGGATGGGCTGGAGAAATGGACCAACAGAAACCTCATGGAGACCAACAAAGGCAAATGCCAAGTGCAGCCCCGGGGGAGGCACAGCCCCAGCACAGGCTGGAGGTGATCAGCTGAAAAACAGCATTGCAGAAAAGAACCTGATATTTCTGGTGAACAAGTTGAAGATGAGCCAGGAATGGTCTCTGGCTGTGAGGACCAGCAGCATTCTGGGCTGCTCTAGGAAGAGCATTACCAGCCTGTCAAGGGAGGTCATCCTTTCCCAATTGCCCAAATTTCTCACAATCATGAAGAAGTGAAAGATTATTCTAATTATTTTTTTTCACCTTATTTCATTCTACAGGGTATATTTTTGCCACTGTGTGATGGAAACCAGTGCTGTTGCAAAATGTGCACTGCAAAGTACAGTATAATTTTTAAACCACAGTTACTTTTCCTAGGCTTAATTGACTAATGCATTACTGTTATCTAGTAGTATTGACTAGTTTTCTAGATTACCTGGAGCCAAAATAAGATGATGGTTCCTTTGATATTAAGTAATTGTCCTGATTTTGCAATAGATCTTAAGTAATCCTATCCTTAAGCAGTAAAAGAAATTATTATCTTGGTACTCTATCAGATACAGAAATACCTCAGTAAGTAAAACTTAAGAGCTTTCATTATTTCCTTTTGCACACTGTCCACATCCATGAACCTCTCAGTTCATTCCTTATATGGGGACTCTGCAAAATAAAAATTTAAAGTCATATTTTTGGGTGTCCTCATCTCTGTCTTCATCTCAGACAGACTTCTGTCTTCTGACTATGAAGCAGCCTTAGAATTTCCGTATCTATCCCTACTGGAGGCAGTATCTTTGGGAGTCCCCTGTATGAGGGGTGTCTATGGATATTTGCACAGACAGATATATTCTCAGGGCCAGGCTGGCCAGACATGAGTCAGCTCCTTCCCAGAAGCTCTGTAGACAGGGGAGCACAATAAATTATTCACAAATCCCGACTGGCATCACAGTGCAAGTCTGAAGGTGGCACTTGGATCTGTCCATGTCTGGTGGACACCTCAGAATTTGTGCTCCTGCCAAGCTGCTCGCTCCAGCCTCTGTAGTTAAGCCAGTCCCAGGTCTGTAACAGCAGCCACAGCTGTTTTGGAAATTTGAAAGGAGGAGCCAGGAATTCCCCATCACAGCCTGGATGCCAACTTCTACATAGCCCTGGGCAAGTCATTTAACTCCTCTGACTCAATTTCCCCATCTGCTAAATGGGGATAATAGCAGAGGAGTATTGTAAAGATTAATTAATTAGCTAATGTTTGTAAAGTGCTTTGAAGATCAAAAGCACAAAGTACTATTGTTGTTATCAAGGGTGTTGAATTAACTTTCCTCATTTTGGCACACAAACCCCAGCACTTGGTCTGTAGCCTCAGGGCATGTGCTGGCATTATGAACATGATGATGATGATGATCTATCTAGTCATGAGCAGAGCTATCAGAGCACTCTTGGATGTGCTGGTAGTCACCAAAGCCCAGGCTCCCCAGACAGATGTGCCATGCCACCATGCAGCAGTGGGACAGTGATCTCTCCAGGTCTTCAGTGGCTCAGGATAAGCATTTGCAAGGGCTTCTCACTCCTCCTTCTGGGCAAAGAAACATGTCCATGAGGAGTAAGGACTTTTCTCACAGCCCATAAGGTTTTCTGGGCTCTCCAGTCTTTCTACACCTCTTTGGTCATTCTTTGAGCATATTCCTAAATGTCAGATTTGTGGGTCAAACTCTCTTGTTCAGCTCCACGTCCTTTGGTCATTCACAGAAGTGGAGCACATTCTACTTTCCTGCACTGAGGCTGAGATATCTGTGATTAACGTGATACAATTGGTGTCACACATGCACACGCACATTCACCACCTCTCAAAATAGCAGGTTTATCATGGACCATCGTGGCTAACAGGCTGCACAAGGCTCAGACTGAGGTTCATGCAGCCTCTTCCATTGCCAGACCTCTGAACCTGCTGGCACAGGATATGTCCCCTGGTGCTGGGGATAAGGCACCTGAGATGTATGTGTTAAACCATTCTGATGTCTTAGAATTTAGCTTTTATATTTTTCAGATCCTGCACTGCTTTAGTGTATAACTCTAAAACTCCATAACCTGTCAGATACTGTTTTCCTATTTTATTCAGACAAAACAATTTGTCTCCAGGCCTGGAACTCAGGGACCCCTTACTGTCTCAGGCCTTGAGAGGTGTAAACAACAGTGAATTGGGAGTGGGGGGAAACTTGGAGTAAATTATTTCATTACCTGAAACTGTAATTGGAGGATTAACTCCTGATATATAAATGGACCAAACTTATGACAGTATGAAAAACTTGTGACCATTGTCCATCCTGGGTATAGCCCCCAGAGGCATTTGGCTGCCCAAGGTGAAGGCCTTTAATAAATACTCACTTTTATTCTCTTTATTTTGTTTAGCCTCTGTTTCAGGTAGCCACTCCAAGACATTGATTCCCAAGGAAAGTGCACTGCCAGAGCTACTTAACTGTGAGAGCCGTTCCGCCAGAAGAGGAAAAGAAACTATTTCCCAGTCTTTGAGGAGCTTGGTCCTCTGCTGCAATGTTTGCAGAGCCCCCAGACTAGACTGAGAGATCGTGATAATTACACAGAGTGAACAGAAGGCAAATGTCGGTTGATAATGGAGAATTATTGTCAAAATGCCATTTTAACTTGATCATCAACAGAACGAGCTAAGTGATTATTAACAGCTAAGGACTGTGAAATCCACAAATCATCCATTTACTAGAAAACAACCATTGAAATGACTACAGTGACATTTTAATACCCCCTTTTATTGCTGCAGAAGAAATCATCCACAGCAAAACCTAATGGCCTCCCCCAGTCAATATAAAGATAGCAATTATAAAGTAGAACAAATAAATTTTTTCTTACATCCTGCTAGACAAAAAAGTGCACTGTTACTGGTAACTCCTGTGAAAGTAGAAGTGAAAAACCTCTACATGTGACCTTGCCTGCATTTGCTCTCTAATGGACTGTTTTGATCCTTTTCCATAAGCTTTACTGAGAAGTTATTTTAAAAATGAGGTCGTTGAAACAAACTGTTATGCTGGTTCTCAGTATGGATGAAAAACAAGGGAGTTCAGGATGAGATAAAAGTGCTGAGTTCATCAAAGCTTTAATTCAGTTCATGAAGTTCTTTGTATAACTAGGCCCACTCAGTCTGGCACAAAATTACATGGGTTTAAAGTTTCCTAAACACACTTGGATTGCTGAGTTCAGTCCTAAAATACTGTAAAACACCTGAATTGATATCTTTGCACCTTTTAACGTTTATAAAGAATGTATTATAAAAATAAAAGATTGGAGGATTGTTATTAGATTGAATAACAACCTGATTATATGCTGATAGAGAACTGCAATAAATGTCTTACCTTTAATTTTGGTGGGTTTTAACTCATGAAAAAGGATAAAATACTTATATTGAATAAATGCAATAATTCATTACCACAGAAACATGTGAGCCACAACATCACAGAATCATTGGAAGGTTTGTGTTGGAAGAGACCTTGAAGACAGGTATAAAGCCACACTTAAATTGTACAACTGTGATTTCAGATTGTGCAGGGGTTTATGAACCATCTGCAGAAGGGTAACATTCATCCCATAGCAAATAATAAAAAAGACACTTAGGCAGGCAGCAAGATTTGAGGGTTTTGCCCTTCCTCTTGTAGAAGAGTTAACATAATTCATTTTCTCTTGTAGTTTCCTAAGTAAGCCCAAAGCAGGCTGTGTGTAAAGACACCTGTCAAAACATCCATACGTGGCTCAGAGAAAGGTACAGTCTGTGGCCCCAGGGAGTTCAGGGAGACACAGAGGCATTAAAAAAAAAAAAAGCCGAGGTAAAATCTTCTGTCAAAATAGAACTGAACTGTGGGAGGATGTACTTCTGTCTAAATGTGGAATATGGGTGAGGATTATGGACATGTAGCTGATGTGCACCTAGAGGAGGGATGGTGTGTTGTATTGATATTAATTATTTGTTGGCACTGTCCTAGGACCAGAAAGTTGTTTCTGCTGAGCAGCCCGTGGTGATGAGTTCTGTCTAAGCACAGGAGTAGATAGTCCCTGTCCCAGAGATTATACTATCTAATTATAGTCAATATTTCTGCTGTCCCTGAGGGTTCACAATTTCAAAATTAAGACCCCTAAAACCTTGAGGTTGGCACAAAAATAATGAAACTGGTAAAAAATCGTAATAACTGAGTTTATTTTTATTTGCCTTCTGGTATCTAAGCCTTTGCAATTCACTTGAGTCATGTTTTCTCAACAGCCCTGGCAAACGAAAATGTAGGTCTTGCCTACATGGGATTATTTTCTTTGTCATAATCTAACATGTAAATTTAAAAAGATATTGTTAGATCAACGTAAATCTTTCCTCCAGCTGGTCACTCACACTGCGAGCTAGCTTAGACAAAGTTATAATTTAGCTCACCTCCAAAAAGTAGCCCAAACACCATATTGTAATGCAGTCACTGTCCCAGGACAGTTGTACCAGTACAGTTCTATATATTCCTACTGGCATGAAATACTGCTGGGAGCATCTTTTGGCAAAACAAGGTGTTACTTTAAACACCTCCAAAACCTCACATGTCATGAAACACACATGACTCCCAGAGCTAATGCTAAATATTGAAGCAAAAAGTTTGATGCAAGCCTCAGGAGAGCAAGAAATCTCAGATGTTGGCAGTGGCTGTGCTGAAGGCAGAAAATGAGTAGGAAGGAGGACAAAGTGAGCTGCGATTAAATCCAGCTAGGACAGAAGCCAAACTGTTCTGGGTCACTCACACTTAGCCTATTTATAATTTGAGTACAATACAGATCATGGATGATATTAAAATAAATAGCACGTGCCTTAATGACCTCCTCTTCTTGTCTCTGTCATGTGAAGAATTCTCTAATTCTCTGCCTACTGACAACCTGGTGTTTAATTGCTTTTACACACTTCTATGCACCCTGACCCTAATGGAAACTCTGTCAAACATAGTGATATACAAACTTAAAGTTTTACACTTTCTGCCCAACTCTGTGTCAATATATTTAATTCTGGTAATGGATAGAAATTAAATTATCCTCAGTTGGCCAAACTAAATATTGATATGAGGTGATATAGATTTCATAGCCACGCATTTCTTGTTGAGCTCTAAATCAAAAGAATTTTTAATTCATCAGGTTTACATTTTATATTTGGCTTTAAGAATATGAATTGCATTCAGACATGAGTCTTATAGTAGCAGAATATCAGAAGATAAAGTGAAGGCTAAAATCCTGAGGTGTCCTCACCTTGTAATCAAAGTCTGTTCTACATGTTGCTCCATATGAGAATCTCTCCCTTCACTCACTTGCCTGTGCTATTTTGTCTTCCTGCTTTTATGTGGATTTTTTGTTGGTTTCTTTTATTTATTCATTCATTCATTCATTCATTTAGACTTGTTTATCTGATGGATAAATTAGCTTCTTACAAATATTGCAAAATAAAGCAAGTTTTGCCTGAGAAGAATATTTGGAATAATGTGTGAAGAATTGATGCTCATGTTAAGAAGAATGCTAAAAATGTAAGTTTGGTACCTATTCTTAGCTTTCACCCAGAGATGACAGGTGAGCTCATGGATCCCAGCCAGCCCTTGTGTGTGACCCAACACTCTCTGTCAATGCCTTCCCTGCAATACTACTCCCACACAGTGAGGATTTATTAATACTTTATAAACACTTGTACCAATATGCCTTTAGCATACTTTGCTGCTGGGAATGAACCAGGGCTGCACTTGGAAGCACTGTCAGTCTTTAATACAAATATGATAAGAAAGGTAAAAAGCTAGAGCTTACTACTTGTATTCTGAAGCTTTTTTACTTTTTTTTTCTGCAAGTCAAGTTGCAGGCTGGCTTAACTTTGCTTATAATTTGCATATGAAGAAGTAAAAAACAGCAACATTCATTGTTTAATCACAAAAATTTTGTTTTAATTTAGCGTTCTGGTTTCACAAGACCTCAACTCCTATGACAGAATTTCACTACAATGGAAGTTGTCAACATTGCAAACTCTGGGAAAAAAAAAGTGACAAAACATAGTTAAACTAATAGAAATATTCAGTGAGTTTTGAATTTGTCCATGTTTTAGTAGGAAATTAAATGGTTTGAAAAGAATAAAAGAAAATTGAAAATGGACCCTGTCAACAACCTGCAATGCATGAGAGGGGATACCTGGTGTTCCTAGTGTGCTCCCCACATAAGAACTCAAAGGAACTAATAATTTGATATCTACAGCATGGAATTTTCAATGACATTACCTAGAACTCAAAGTCTTATAGTGATTCCACTGGCAGCCTTGAGCCAAGACTAAAGCTGTGTTTACAAAAAAACACCAAACAATTCTATGCTGCTTGGTTATGAACCTCAAAATTAGGAACCAATATTCCATGTTGCCCCAAGTTTTTAACTTGCTGAGCTTTGAAGTGCTTTGTCTCCCTCCCAGAAGTCACACAGAGGATGTGTCTATTCTTGAAGGAGCACTGAGTTGGCCTTTAAATGTTTTAGTGTAGCTGTGCAGATTTTTTTTTCCTATGCTCTCCATACACACACAGAAGGGAATTTCAGTTCATTTGCTTAAGACTAGGCAACCCTTCTGCCTAACAGCATTAAATCCACAAGCCAGAGAGTGTGACACAGCAGGGATGTGAATAACCACCTGTGGATCTCAGGTGAGTTGTAGGAGGAACAGCTGCCCCCCCAAGGCACAGCAGAGCTGGAGTGGCACCACTCTCAGGCTCTGTGCTGGACCCTGCATTCAAGGCTTGTAAATCCTCTCCACTGTTTTACTAAGGGTCTCTCTTGTTTAGTACTGCAGAGATAAAGGGAATTAAATCAGTGCATGTGTTACTATCAAACAAATAAACAAAAAGGCCAGATTATGCCTCCTCATGTATCAGAATATGATTTCAGAACCTCTTATCTTTTATCTGAATTATTCTTTCAGGAAGACAGAGAGGTCCTTAACTCAAACAGTCATTATTACATGCTTCAAATATTCTCATGCCTGCCTGCTTTGTGTACCTGAAGAGAACACTCTAATGCTAGATTGGTATCGAGATTTCCCATAAGATCTGCAAACTTCTGTGAAAAAACAGGGCAGCGGCTAAGGGACTTAATGAGAGACTCTAAACTCATTCTGTGCTCGGAGAAGGGGAGTCTGAGAGGATGTGCACATTACCAAATAATTCCACTTGCTATTCAAACACATGGAGAAAAAATGAGCTTAGCATTTGGAGAAAGGGGCTGAAAAAATATGAAAGCAAAACTGAGTACTGAAAGAGCAAAACAGAGGCTAATTTACTACTGAAAAAATATTTTAGTCAGCTTTTAAAATAATGCTGGGGGGGAAAAAAATCATGGGAAAAAACTGGTGCAAAAAGACCTGTGCTGTAGAACAGAAAGAAGCAGTTGGACGCTACACGCAGCTCTTATTATCTGTGGGGGCTTTCACAGAGATTTATATAATTTATTGTGCTGTACGTGACCAGGCACAAGTGAAAAGAAAGATCCAACAAAGGACACTGCACAGTGGTTGATGGGCAGGAAGAAAGTCCATCAGGACTGCACAGTGGCTCAGCATCAGCTCTGCCTGTGCACTGAAATGCAAATGTGCGTCGTTGTTGTTGGCTACGGTGGCAGGGCTGAAATTGGAGGAAGCAGATGCTGTAATCTGATGATGATGTTGTTCTTGCTGAGTCTGAAGAATCACTTCAAGAGCTAGTAATGAGAGTCGCTGAAGCTAGTGTTGATTACAGACTACATCAGAATGTAAAAAGATAAAGGTGATGACACTTCTGAAATGGCGTATTGCAGCCACAATATAAAGAAAGAGGTTGAGCAGTGACGGAAATTCAGTTTCTTACAGATAGTGGGTCAAAATGGAAAGTCCCTGCTCTTGGGGACATCTCGTTCTATATTCATGCATATGAACACTGGACTATTAAGAATCTCTAAAGGGGGGTGGTGAACACAAGACCAGGTGAATCTCTGCACCTATTTGCTCTGCTCTAGGAAGAGAGAATATGAATTCTCTCTTGAATACAACAGAACAAAGCCAGTGGATTAGGAAATGTGTGAGGACGTTTAACCTCAGGCTCCCTCCAAAAGCCATCAAAATGGACTTTGGGTTAGGAATACTATTAAATAC
This sequence comes from Zosterops lateralis, assembly GCF_965231275.1. Lineage (NCBI taxonomy): Eukaryota > Metazoa > Chordata > Aves > Passeriformes > Zosteropidae > Zosterops > Zosterops lateralis. The sequence goes on from NC_139762.1 coordinate 9,493,059, forward strand.
TTTTCAAATATTTAATACTTTAAAATACTACAAAATGCTTTTAAAAGAATGTCTTCAACAAGGGAGATAAAAGAAGCAACACAAGAAGGAAGCAAAGGGAAGGTCAGCTGGTGGTTTGAAAAGGCTGCACATTAGCTGATGGGACTGAGATGGAGTCTCAGAAAGAAGCTGTCTACAAAAATGTTATTGAGCAGGTTTTACAACCAGAAAAGTTCTCATCTCAGAAACACACAAATTTGTCAAACAGATCCAGCTATAACAAAATATACTCCCAAGGATATCCATAACTCCCCTGGGCAACCTGTTTCAGTGTTTCACCATGATCACAGTAAAGAATATCTTCCTAGTATCTTAATCTAACTCCACTCTCAGTTTGAAACCATTCCCTCTTGTCCTGTCACTTCTGGCCCTTGTAAGGAATCTCTCTCCATCTTTCTTGCTGAACTCACTTTTCAGGTACTGGAAGGCCACAACTGGGTCACCCTGAAGCCTTCTTTTTTCCAGGCTGAACAATCCCAGTGCTTTTAACTTTTCCTTGTGGAAGTGCTCCATCTCTCTGATTGTCTTGGTGGCCATACTTTGGGTTCTCTCCAGCAGGTCCATGCCTTTGCTGTGCTGGGGGGCCCAGAGCTGGATGCAGCAGTGCAAGTGGGGTCTCACCAGAGAGGAGCAGACGGACAGAACCCCTCCCTTGCCCTGCTGCCCACACTGCTGCTGATGCAGCCCAGGATATGGTTATTATCAGTCCTGCAGTCCAATCTAATGGTGCTCCAGCCCCTGACCTTTACTATTTTGTCACTTGGATTAGCATTCCCAGCTAGGGCTGGACGTGGGTGCTGTTTCAACAAGAGTCAGTTCTCAGCTTCCTTAGCTGTGAAATATTAAGTCTCTGCACTGTAGTATTTTATCATATTGCATATTGGCCAATAGCCACATAATTTCCAGTTCATAAATGCACCATCATCCATCAGACATGAGTGCTGAGGGTGTGAAACAGCTTTTGCAAAATTAAAGGCATTTCTAAATCCTTGCACTACAAGTAACTCTTGTTTTTATGTGACCACTCATGAAACAAAGGCTTGTCCATGGTTATCTACCCCAAGACAATTGAAAATGGTCACAATTGGTCTAATTCGTATTTTTCAGCCAACTGAAACAGTGAAAGCTCTAGAGCATTCATTTTAGAAGAGCTGATGTCCTGGTTTGTGTCCCTTTAAATGTCACTGCTGTGTCACACTACTTCTGACACATTATGTCATGTGTGGTGTGATTTCAGAAAGCAGGGAGCCTCTGAGCCAAGAATGCAGCAGATGTTGAAGAGACCAGGTGGCCATAAGAAATGGGTAATTTTAGATCTCTCCAAATAGTTCAGCAGCCAGGCTTCTTCACTGTTTGTGCATCTCCAGCCCAAATCTATGACAGGAAAGACAGCAACTTTGATTTCCCAAAGAGCATCATCAAACACGTTTGATTGTCTCTTGATCCTCAGGGTTTATCCTCTTGGGCTTATGGCAGAAGGAGGGGTGAGGGACTGGCAGGGAGGGTAATAAGAGCACAAGTACCTCTTTGCTATTTGTCAGGCAAATGCAGTCACAATTGCCAACCTGCTTCTGCTGTTCCAGGGAAGCTGATTTAGTTAACTCTGCCAACTTCCCACTCCCCATCCTCTCCAATACAAGTAATTTTGATATTGCTTTTACTCACACCTTGCTGTAGCTCAGTCATTTCTTATTCTCACTTCTGATAGAGCTTAGAGCAAGAAACTGCTGTTAAAGCTGAAAATCTGACCACTTCACTCCCACCACCTTGTTTTAACAGCAATGGTTATCCACGGTGATTCGCTGCTTAATGGAGTTCAGCTCATGTAAGAACAGCCATCTAAAATTCAGGTGTTTGCTGTAATCAAGCTGTCCATGCTCCCTCTGTAGTCCACAGAAAGACAGAAATGCTCTTCTAAATTTTTGCCCAACCTATCCTGTTTTAGGAGAGGAAAAAATATATGTCTGCCCTCCATGTGCCCTCCCTCCATTGAGGGAGCCTAGGTGATAAGCATAGATTTAAACCCTAATTTTCAGAAAGACAATAGGATAAATCCCACAGCATACTGCCTTTGATATTAGTTTCCACGTCACAGTCCCCTGTCAGTTGTGAAAGTAGAGGATATGCAGAAAGTGATCTCGTCTGTAGCTCCCACTAATGAGGGGCTATTGAGGGTCACAGCCAAATAAGAGGGAACAATTTTGTATTTTAGGTAAAAGTCTTTGGATGTCTGCACCAATTCCCTCACCAAATTTTCAGTGAGCAGGGAAGCAACGGCTCCTAGAGAATGTTGCCCTTCTTTCCTACTCAGTAACTACACTGGTGGCAGTAGCAAAGACTTCAGGAAGCTGATCAAGTTCTTGGTTCTGCAATGGTTAATAAATCTGAGCTGCACATTATGTTGATTTAAGTATCTTCCAGCCATCAAAGCTCCCTAGATTTTCCAGAAATGGATTGTGCTGCACGAAGGTTTAGCTACATGTGTGCTACCAAGAGCAGAACACCTTTTCACCCATAAATTTCAGCAGATATAAGTTGTTCATATCCCCGCCTAACTCTATAGTTACAGAAATATCACTTTACTTTTTCTTGTATCCTGGAGTCAAAGAGTTCACTTTAGGTAATAAATCCTGCATAACAGTAGCATAATCCAAGGAAGCAGTAACTGCAGTGATATAGAAAAGGTACTATTTTTCTCAGTCATGATTTAGGTCACAGCTTCATCAGATTGGTTATTGCTATAGCAACCACAGCTTTTGCTTTTGTACAGAGACTTCTAACAGTATTCCACAAGGTAAAAGAAACATTCGGGAACACAGGAGATAAACCAAAGACATAGAGGCATAGAGCCCATCAAGGGAAAAAAAAAACAAAAGCAATCTACACTTCCTTAAAGTCTGAACTAACCCTCATTGTGAGAGGAAAAATGAAAGTAATGAAAATAAATATAAGTGTTTCATGGACCCTGGTAGAAATGAAACCATGGTAAGGCTATTAGAGCTCAGAACACAAAGGACTCTTTCCTCTGGTACAGAAGGTCACAGAATTAGCTCCTGCGAAGGGAAAATCCAAGCATACTTCATTTACTGAGCTACTACACTAGAATAAGCACCTTTAATTATTTTAGTCTCTCTCTCTCCACTTTCCAGACAATGACAAAGCCTTGTAAAGGCAGGGGTTTTATTTATTACCTAGTCCTGTAGGATGCTTTATTTAACCAGCCTTGCCAACACAATGATTTCCTTAGGAAACTTTGTCCCTCACTACAAATTACATCCTATTAATTTAAAGAAGAAGTGACAGAAATTAACTTTCTGCCCCTTTTGCCACAAACCTGCTATGGGCCATTAAAAATATACCAATCTGACTTGTTAAATGTACTTTAAATCTGCTGGTTTAAATTGCCCTGCACGTAATGAAAAAGTTTTTTGAGTTGCCTTTTAGTTGGGCTAATGTATGAAAAACAAGAGAGGATCTAATAATGGCTAATGGTCAGCACTTACAAAGCAGAGCACTTTTCATCTCCAGAGTGCTTTTCAATATTAACTAATTAAATTTAACCCATTCCTGCAAGGGGGACCTTATGAAAGCTTTATTGAATAGGTAAATGAGGGTAAAGGTTTGAATGGTTTCACCCCCAACACCAGGTAAAATCAGTGACAGCCAAAGCTCTGCACTGCCTTACAAAGTGTTCTCAGTATCTCAGATTCATCTCTGACTGAGGTGACAACTAGTGACAGACCCCAATATTTTCCACTGGGCACTTACAGAACAGGACCATGCAAGTTTGTTAAAAATTTCTACTGAGAGGTTTTGGTTTTTAGACAATGAGGCCCCAGTCCAGCAAAGAAATCTGAGTAATGTCTTTGGTTAATATTTATCCTGAAAATTCTGTGCTGAAGACTTTGTACTTGGCACACTGCTGTCTGTGGCATACAGCCCCAACAAAGGACAGAGGGCACATTGCCTCACAGTCAATATCAATGGATGAGTCCCACTCTAGAACTTTTTACACAAAAATTAATTTCTGCAAACACTGACTGAGGTTTGGGCTGAAATCATTGTTCCTCGGTGTTCTATCTCTTACAGCCACACTTTCATCCTTTCGGCCAGCTGACATTTGTTCAGTCTTCATAATATTTACTTACCCATGTTTCCTTTTTTTACTGTATTTGCTGAACTATATAGCTTTCTTTTTCCCTGTAGATACAACCATAAGCATTAGATATTATAAATGTACCCACAGCTCTAAAATCTTCCAGCTGTTCCTTCAACAAGATAAAAAAGAAAATAATTATATTAAAAGGTTTAAGTACTTTTCTAGTATAATAATTCTTAAAAATCCCCTCAGAATTGTCCTAATTTTTTTCTAAAACTGTTGGAAACCAGTCTCTGACTCCAGTGGTCAGATATCACGCTGATCCCACAGATTTAGATTGTTCTGAGAATTGCCATGAAATACAAGTTCCATTTAAATAAAGGTAGTACAACCAAGTCAGTCTCTGTGACTACATCCATGCTAGTACATAAAATGAGCCAGGGCCCATTCTTTGCCAAGGTGGGTAGTGGCAAAGCATGGCTTGTAGCTGTATGCATACATTTTTCTTTTCCATCCTGCCCCCAGGGAATGGTTCCTGGCCAGTGCTGTTGCCTGAACTGTGTCTGGGCATCATGCTGGTGATGGCATGGGGCAAAAATGTGCCAGGGCAGTTGCTGGTAATTAAACAGCATGGACAACAGCAGGAAAGTGCCTGAATGCCTGCCCTGCTCCTCTAGTGTGTGACTGTAGACATGGGCTATGGCTACACCTCAGTGAATAAAGCAAACTGGAGAGTGACTCTCATCACCACAGAAACTCCTCCAGAGCCACCAGTGAGGGCTCCTGATCCCCAGCTGTGCCCAGACATCAAACAACAGGGTGGATGGTCAGTACCTGGCCTTCATTGCCCATCTTCAGTTTATTCCCAAAGATACAGCCTGTGTGGCTCTTCAGCCCATGAGACAACGTGGTTGATTTCAAAGTAATGGAAAATTTAACACGTGTTTAAGCCAGGTTGAATGCATTTCAAGCAATAAGCACCCGTGTGTTGCCAAAATTGTTTTCAGGCTTCTTGGACGAGTGTCTATGAGAGACAACACACAGGACACCACGTTTTGAGGAGTCTTTGTGGTTCTCTATGAGACAACTGGCTTTTTAAATTCAATAGCACCTGGGACAGGATGCTAGAATAGCTTGGCTCACCAAAACAAAATTGTATGGAAAGTTTGTAGCACTGCATTGGAGTTCCCATCAGGGTGGAAGGAAGCCTCAGCTGTTGGGGTAGTCTCATAAATGCTTCTGAAATCACGCTGGCCCTGGTAACCTCTTATCCTCTCTTCCCAGGCAGAAATCTATGACAGTAAAGACATCCCTTATGAAGCCTTCATTGTCAGGTGGTGCAGCTCTTTTACCCCTTTCACTTACCTTAGAGGTGTTGGCATCAACCTGGGATTTACCCCTGATTTGAGATGAGGTGGGTAGGAGGATTCAGGATAAGATCCCCCATTTCAGCTGAAATGGTTTGCCAGTGCTCTGTATTTGTCTTACAGCTGTCAACAGTTTTTGGTGCAAGTATTGGATTTTTGGTGGCACCTGTGGGTTGCCAGGTAGGATAGGGCTGTGTGAATGCTGGACAATTCAAGGAGGCAAGGGAAATTGTGAAATTACAGGCAGAGTAGTAGAGGCTTTTCCCTCTGTTCCTTGAGAAAGGTCTGCAAAACTGACTTTAACAACTGAAATCTGAGGCGGCGGATATGATTCAAATCTATTCTGGGCTTGTTAAACTATTTTTAAAAATGCAAAAGCTTTTATTAGCTTAACATACTATTCCAATCCACAGAAGTAAAATGAAGTGTGTCTCCGTAATTCTGTCAAGATTATGCACATTTCCCTCCTGACTCACGACCACACTGATCATAATGGCGTTAATTGATATTCATGTGCATGCCATATTTACTTCTGGAGAGTTCCCGTGTAATTGAGCAATAGTTAATGGGCACTTAGGACTCTATTCACAAGAGATTACAAATGTGTGTGTATTGGGAAGCTTTTCCCTGTGGAGTTTCCATGTGTCTGGATAGGTGCATAATCAGTGCTCCAGTCATCAGACAGAGCAGCTGACACTCGTGGCCCTGGTGAGGGTTGGAGCGAGACAAATTCTCAGCCCTTCCCAATTTGGACTGGGGGGAGGGATGGGGACTGCAGCAGGGGGAGATGGTTGTGAATCAGAGCTGCTCAGCAGAGCCAGAGATGGTATCCATGAAGATTCAGAATGAATCATGGCTCTCCTTCAATAACCCAGAGCTATCTCCTTTCTCCCCTTATGCAAACAAATCTCTGCTTATTTTATTCATAGGCAACCCTACAGCCTGTGTGAATCTTTCCCACCCTCACACCCGTGGGACAAGTGGAATACCTCACATCAGCCAAATCACCTGTTTCCCCCCAGTTTCAGTCCTTAGACAAAGCCAGGCATCCACAGACATCTTTCCCAAAAAACATCAGAAACACCAGAAGCATTGGGACCCTGCAGTGCTCTGCTGTGTAACCTTTCAGATGTGTCAATAACACCTTGAGAGAGCAGAGGCTGCATGGAGTGGACCCCAAAGCACTCTACAAATTACAGAGAGAGGAATGGTGTTAACTCCCTCCTGGTAAGCTGTCATTCCTGGTCTGCAATACAGCAGCTGGTCCACGGCCCACAGCAGCATCTTCAGCAGTTCTGGATGGGCAGCAGGACTGGGGACAATATCCAGAGGCACAGCAGGAGAAAATAAACCAGGCATGGTGTGACTCCTTGGATTGTGCAGTGGGTTTGATGTGTGGTTTTGGGGAAGGTTTCAAAGGAGGATGGCTGTGACTGGGTGGTGACTTCCCTGGGATTTCTGACTAAATGGAATAGGGGAGAAAAATTGATAAAGATGAGTTTTCTAACAGCACTTCCACATCAGTGTGTTTAGTGGAAAATAAAATAGTTTTTCCTTTTCATTCTTTTTTATCCTCTTTCCTCTGTTAATAAATTGAGTGCAAGGATCATTCTGCTCTGGTTGCTGGAATTAATAATATAAAACCCTTGAGCTGGTAAAAGGGGAATTTTTATTTCATTTTTTTAAATTTCACTTACAGTTTTGGTCACCAATTTTGCCGATTTTACTGAGTATTTCTGAACTTTTTCTCTCTTGCAGTGCTGCTCCTTGAACTTAACACCATCCCTCTGATCATGAGACTTACTCTTTCCTTATGAAAGCTGAAAAATTAAAAACAAAAAGACAGAGAAAAGAAAAGTATAAAAAACAAAAGCAACTCTGCAAAGTGAAGAAAGACAAGCTGGAAGTTCCACATCACTGGCTTGTGAAATGCATCTCAACCAAAGCCATATGAAATCCCATCAATGGCAGCTCTGGAAAAAACAGAGGATAGTCTCTCAGGTCATAGTCCCTGTCATAATTTCATGAAGTTGGAAACGTGCCATGCTCTTGTGTTTTCATTCTCTTACAAAACACACCTGGGTAACTTCTAGTCAAACATAGAAGCAGCACAATATCACCCAACAGTAGGAGTTGGGCTTTTCTGAAAAAGTGCTTATGCCTTGCCCCATAAACATGGTTTTACTCCACAGCCTGGAGTCTAAAGGCTGTGTCTGGAGAGTGCAGAGTGCAGAGCCCTGTCAGAGTGCAGCTGGGCTGCCCATGCTGGAACTGTCCTCAGCAAAGGTCTCCCACCTGGGCACAGAGCTCAGAGGTTCTGCAGATGGAACAAATTTCTGCATGTTTCAACAAAATCATCTTTCCCCTTGGTCTGGTAAGAGTAAAATTGCTTTCCACCCTAGAAAATGATAGAAAAAACATTATCCTTAGGTTTCAGAATTGCGTGAAATGGGTATGAAAGAAAGACCTGCTGTGATGGGTGGGAAGGAGTGAAGGAATATTTGCTCTCAGGGTTAAAATACAAGGGAGCTTACACTATGAACTTCTCTTACACATGGATTTCACTGACATGGGTATGCAGTTACCACATTGCATTCACATATGATCATCTTCAGGTGGAACAGCAAACAAGAATGAATATGGAAACCTTTCTTTGTATTTGTCATGTTAGAAATAAGTCCCTCTTGTTGAACAGTAGCAGCATTTTTTTCTAGTGCAGGTAGTGTTTCCTTTATCACATCCATCATGATTTTAAGTGCAAGACTAATGGTTCACAGAACTTTTCCAGTCCAAGATTTGATTAAAAACAAAACCACTGACTTTGCCTATCAAAATCTTGACTGGATGAGATATTGTTATGACACAAAAGTGTTAAGGATTCACCCAACAAAGCCTGACAATGTTGTTTGCTTCACACTGAGACAATCTTGGTTTCAGTGTAGGCTGTGGTCCAACACCTTTCTCTGCTTTCAGTTATTTCTACCTTCACTTCCATTTGAATGCTCCACTTCCATTTATCCTCTGAGGCAGAAAGCATTCTAGGGCAGGATTTTCTTTATCCACCCTTTTGGAACGCTCCTTGTGGAAGACTGAAATATTCACTGGGTATTACGGATTCAATGGGATTTACCGCCATTCATTTATGAATTAGATTAAATCCCTCATCAAAATATAAAATTTTCTCTGAAGGAATTACATTTCTCCTGGGATAGACAAATGGTGTGGGCAATAACTCTAAAATGATAAGTTTCACAATGACTAATCTGACTTTTGGTCTTGATGAGAGGATAATTATTTTAATTCTTATCTTGGTTTGGCATTATATTGAAATATCATTCAATGCAATGTATATACAGTTACCAGATTTTAAATGTGTTAATCTCTTCTACATGGTCAAAAATAATTTCATTCTTCCAACTAAAGCAAGTTTACAGAATTATTTTCCATTAAATATTTCAAATATGTATATGGGGCCCCACAACAAAAACAAATTTTAAAATCTTTTAACAAAGCAAAATTGAAAGTGCTGAAATTGCCCAGGAACATAGAATTCTTCTTGTTGGGAAATTTTAAATATATTTTCTAAAAGTTTTCCATGCTTCTGTACAGAACCCAAACTCAGTCTCTCACTACAGTGAGAGATTTGAAAAGGTTTTCCACATCAAAAGCCTGACTCAGATTGAAATCAGTCTGAACAGCAACAACAAAAATGTCATTGCTTTTTAAGACTGAGAGAAGAAAAGTGCATAAATTATATTTTTCCTTTGAAAAGAAAATATCTGTGGATATTTTTCTGAGAAGATTTCACATTTCCGTGCTTCTATGGAGGCTTTTAAAATTTTTAAAAAAGACTGATTTATTGGAAAGTCTTGTACATTTGTGAAAATGTTCCAATCAATGACTGTAAAAGACTCTGGACAAGGAAAAATTAAAGACTGAATATGTTCAATGGACACTCATTAAACTTTGGCAGCTGAATTTGCCAGAGCTCCTGCCTGTCTTGTTGAGCAATGAGCAGATGCCAACCCAAACCAAATCCCCCTCTCACAAACCAGCAACAAGGTTTTGGATGCAAATCTGGATATGGCCAATGTTTTCTATTCTCAGTGGAAATGCTAAAAGGTCATCCCAGCTTATTTTGGTCACCACATGATCACAGTACCTCTCCATGCTGGATCATATCCCTGCCATCCCTCTGCATCCAAGAATAGCAATGCCATGACAAACGTGGATCTCACTAGACCTATCCTATAGTGGCGCTGAATGTGTGGGAAATAGAAACAAATTCAGCCTCTGTTCCCTCTCTCCCTTACACTTGTACAACCTTCAAAAAAGATTAGACATTAGATGGTGCCATTAACTCTTTTTTTCCCCTGTACTGCCACTCACTAAACCAGAATTCTTGTATTTAATTCAGTACACTTCTGCAGAAGTTCCTTAGAGAGTGTCATGCTCATAACCTTAGTGAATAATGACAAAAATTGTGATTCAACTGCATCCTAAAGCTTTTGTGTAACTGTGTGCAGTGTTTAATGGAACTGTTCCACAGAAGCCAACTCAGCTGCAGGGAACTTCCACAATACAGAGGCACTATTCAAAAAAAAAAAAACCAAGGAAAAGGGCACATGACCCATTGACTGTATAGCCAGCAAGGTGTGTTTGCCTACCTGCCCCACAGAAAGAGTGTTAATATCAATTTGTTGCATCCTTAGAAGACACAGAAGGGAGACACTCTGGTTTGAGAGTATAAGCATGCCTTGGACATTGACTACACCATGTAAATTTGCTAAATTATCCTTCCTCAAGGGGAAGTTGTAAACTGGAAGCTTATGACTTGTGCGACTGCAGGGTGTTGCAACTTAGCAACCATATAAAGTCACGTAGGGTTGAATGGTGTGCGTGAGTAACCCCATCCTGGTCCAAACATAATTACAAAGCTGAAGGACTTGAATGGGTTGTGTAAGTTACCATGAAGATGGCATCTAAAGCACTTTTTTCTATAGTGCCACCTACCCATCCATAAATATTTATAGATATATATAATGCAATCAACAATAAAAAATGCATCTAATGTCTTTTGTTTTGTGTCTATAAACATGTCCCCCCAAAAGAGGGAATATATGTGTATATATGTGGTATTTTTTCATTTTGTCTTAAAACTTTTTGATAATGCATTTGAACAGTCCCTGGGAGTCTTTAGATTTCAGACAAGTGGACTGTGTGACAATAACAAACATCAAACTACTGTTATTTAACAAAGTTGGCTAAAAGTAATTCCAAAGCCATCATATTTCTAATTAAGTTTGAAAGTGATGCATAACAAAAGGACTCAGAGAAACTTTAATTTCATATTCCAAACTAGTTAGTCCTATTTGTTTGCTTTGAATCACTCATTTCAATAAGGTGAAAACTTGTGCTAATCCTCCATTCATCAGTTGCCTGGGTGCGTGTGAAATGAGTCATGTGGACAAAATAAACCACTGCTAGCCGCAATATTCTATTGTCCTTTAAGCTTCTTCAAGGGGCCTCTTCACAGGTACCAAAAAGCCACTCTAGACACTTCACATATTTTTGAAGATCCTCCCTTTTTTCACATTACTCACTCATTGAAGAATAGCCGAAAACAGGCATAAAATGAAGGGAGCTGAAGTAGGCCAACCTCATTTTCTACACAGAGAGAGATAATTGGCACTGCAGTAATTTTGAGGAACTGAATTAAATGAATAAATTGTGACATGGGAAAAACTGAAAAGGACAACAGTTTCCTGGCTTGCACATAATAGTTACTTTGGACAGCATTTTTCTTGGAGACCAATTGATAAAACAGGACAAAAATGTTTTTCCCATTAATTGCTTTCAAACATTGTCCTGCTAAATGCCCAATTAAAAAGTAGAAGTGTGAGCTCCTTTTTTGCTTATAATGACCACATATTGGGGGGAAAAAATCAGTAGCAACGTCTTAGCATTTTCTTTTGTGGATGTGAAATAAAAAGATCAATGGAAAAAGGTTCTTAGCTTACCTTAAACTAAAACAGCCTCAAAATCTGGAGACCAGCATGGGAGTGAGGATGGGGTGGTGGGTGCTGGGACACATACAGTATCACTGCACTGGTCCAAAACTATCATTTACACCAAAAAAACTTAATTTCATAAGTTAATAAAGTACAAAAACATAAATTTGCATATTTCCAACTGTTACTTTGAATAGTTTATAAAAGAAGTTTTTTTCAGAAAACAAAGAACTATTTCTAAAGCAATAGTTATGTATAAAACAGTATCCCAAGGTTTTCCCTCATTTTATTTTCAGAATGATGTAAAGACATGGTTCTCTGACAACGAAAGAAAATTCTGATAGGTCAAATGGATAGAAGGGACAAATGGATAGAAGGGAATGGAGTCAAAGTTATCTTTGAGATAACACCACTGAATTAAAATGAGTTCATTCACCACCTTCTTATTAACTACATTTGAGCTCTAAGAGAGTTGTCACTGCAAGTCAATACTATAAACATTCATTAATTTTTGCAATGTTATTTTAACAGCAGATTTTTAGATGGAGTTAGCTTAAATCTAACAAAAACATTTTAAAAGGGACATCTTGATAACAAAGTAGCTTTTATCTGTCCATACATCTTACCTGTGCATCAGTAATGCCTATATATTTCACAGAGCTTTATAAGTTTCCAGACCATCATGCACACTCATCACTATCCTTACATGGAAAACATGATGGAATGGTTCTACCGATTAGTTACAGAACACCTAACATGGCTTTGCCCTGGCTAGTAATACACAGGGAATTTGTGATGTGTGAGGTTCTCTTGGGCTGAATTTAGTGATAAATCCTGCTTCAGATGAAAAAAAAAAATGCTGGAAACATTCTAGAACAGAAGATATGGGTGGTGTTGTGAAGGAAAGCATCAGTGCTGGGCAGGGACCTCATCTGGACCCTGCTGTGTACAGACTCTTCCTAAAGCTGTCTCTGGACCACACCTCAGATAAGCCATTGATAGTGTGCATCCAAATCCACTTATGCTCTTGCAGGGTAGCTTCAAAGAGAGATAAAGTCAAAGGCCAGTCCCCTCCTGACAAAGGGAAATGAGGGCTGAGAAGTCAAATTATAAGAGCTCCACATTTTATAAACTGATTAATAGTTTAAAGTCTCAAAGTCCAGCTGAATGGAAGGAGGGCAGGAGACACAGGTTCTCCTGGACACTGCATGAGGCTGCTCTACTCCCATCAGAGATGTCCTGTGCAAGTGCTGCACCTGGACAGACATCCCATGTAGTCCAACCCCAGTGCCACTATGTGAAAGATCCTTCCATGGCCCTTTTATAGCCATTTCAAGGCCAAAAGATGGAAAGTTTCTGAAGATACCCTGATTATAGCGATCCCTACATGTCGGGATTTATGTTGTTGCAGGTTTGGGTTTTTTTCCTTCATCAGTCTAAGTGAAATTTTCTGCCTTTGTCATAGAAAACAGAGTGGTCCCTCTAGGGCAGTTGATTTCTCTTCATCCTCATTGCCCGAGGCACTGATTAAGTGAAGTGCTTAAACACCTGTCTGACTGTAAGCACATGAACCATTGCACTGAGTCAGTGAAAGATAGCCAAGAACAGAAAAAGACTTTGCTTCTGGAAGGTTGCTGTGCAGAGCTATCTATTAACAGGAACACAAGCCAGAAGTTACAGTAGAGCACTTCTAGACATTTTTTCACTATTTATGGGTATTTAAAAAGCTCTGTGAAACAGACCCTGATCACAAATTTTAAACTATTAGGTGAGTTTTACAGAATCATTCTCTTTTAAGACATCATGATTCAACCCCTGCCTCATAAAGTTCCATCTTTTAATTTGAAAAGTGAGACATCATTCTTATGCTCAAGGAGGAACACAAAAATCATTGCTAAATATTGTAAAATGTCAGCTGAAAGAAAACTGGGTGAAGAGTTTTAAAAATTTGCATACAATTCAATGCCTCACTGTACCAAATATCTTATTTGGAAGAGTGAGGAAAGTATCACCAAATGTCAAAGTTCCATTCTGCAGCAGCCATCCTCACCAGCAAATGAAATGGCTATTTCATTAAAAAAACCTTCACAATTTCTTTAAAAATATCTCATTAGGCCATTATATTACCTGAATCTTCAGAAGTTACTTAGGGGGCTGCCTGTGCTGGAGGGAAAACTCTGTTTTTCCTCCCCCTGCCCCGCTTAAGCCTGTGAATGAATGGCAAAAGCCTCTTTTGTTGCTGCGAGAGGATTTGGCACTGAAGTTGTTATCCTAAATGATCTGTGCAGGGACAGACTGGGCCTCCAGTGCTGTGTCAGTGTTGTGCCTCTACTGTGTAGAATCCTGTCCCACACACCTCTGCCTGCAGTGCAGACTTGAGCAGTGTTGAGAACTGCGACCACATCACGGCAAAGAACATATTTTTCTAGGATTTTGGAAAGTGTTTGTCAATTCAGAAGGATTGGTCTAGGCCAAATCTGTGTTTACAATGAAAGAAATGGAAGAAGGTGAGTGGTTTCCACTGGAGTCCCACCTCTTTGCCACCATCTGCAAACCTCTGCTCCTCCACACCCTGCTCATCACATCTGCTACACCTCTGGGTCCTGCAAGGCTCTGCAGTTGCATTTAGTCCAGTGGGACTCTACTGCTTCAGGAGGGGTTTGCAATAGAAACTCTGAGATTACCCACTTTCCTAAGGTGTCCTGATCTGAGGGAAGCAGGTCTGCACCAGCTTGACTGAACTGGATGACAGGCAGCTTTGTGGTATATGACATCAAGGAATTCACTCAAGAACCCATTAAATAAAGGTATAAGTTTTATGAAAGCATTTACATCCCCTGTGTTGCATGTACTAGTTCACCTTCCTTTTGCCTCCTATCCCACACTGAACTGACAATTCAGAATGTCTTTGGGTGGTTTCTGGAATAGAAAAGGCAAATCCAAAATCCAACAGCTGTCTGCTAGAGCTGCTGAAAGAGTGACCTGAGGGACACTCAAATCATGCATCCCTCTGAGGGCACACCAAAACAGGACAAGGAAAGCCCTTCAAGCAACTAGTCCCTGAGAGTAGTGGCTGGAATGAATTTTAAGAAAAGTGTTAGGGAAAGGAGACCTTCCCCTGCCACCTTTTCACAGCAGCTCTAACTCCTTTTCCCAAAGGTCTTTCTTTTCCCCACTATAGTTTGAGGTCACTGCTTGAGTCAGGTTTCCTGTTTATCACTTCTTTTAAGAATTGGCTGGTGTGTCACCTTTGGATCAATAGGTAAGATCTCATATATTTTGTTAGCCACTATAGATTCATCCAAATATTACAAGACTTAAGCACAAGATTGTGCATTATTTTTCACCATGCAGAGGGCTAAAAGTTCAGCTGTACTCTAACTTGATCTTCCTCTGCTTCTGTGGACTCCTAGAATTGCACCCATGTTTTTCTTCCAGCATCTGCATGTCCATAATTTTCTGTTGACTGCTTGGTGCTATTCATACTCTTCTATGATCTTGAAAATGAGACTTTTTCCACTAGTTTCACTCTTCCAAGAAAGGTCCTAAAACCTTTCTTGGAATATATAATATTCCTTGACTATATATAAATATATAGCCAAGACATCATTTCCTTCATGTCAGTCCTTCAACGGGTGACCCAGAAAAGTTGTGGATGCCCCATCCCTGGAAGTGTTCAAGGCCAGGCTGGGTGGGGCCCTGAGAAATCTGGTCTAGGGGGTGGCAGAGGGATTGGAACCAGGTGATGTTTAAGGGCCCTTCCAACTCAAACCATTCCATGTTTTTATAATTCAAGCCTATATAAAATTACATAGTTCTGTAGACATCAGTGGAGCTACTCCGAGGGATATCTGCTAGAGATTTGGTTTTAATATCCTTATAGGGAATGTTGACACATCTGCCAAAATTCCAGGTCATTTTTACTTTTGTGTCTTCCTTGGGGTGATCTGCATTAAAAGTAATGTGCATTTTCTGTTTTTCAAATAGTGTAATGATAATAATTTTAAATTTTTAAATATTGAATCTCCAACAACTGCACTTTCATGCTTTGCCCTCAACCACATGTGCCCTTTTGAAAGCTGCAGATGAGCAGATATCTCTTTTAAGTAAATATCTATTTAGGATTAAATGAGTAAAACTGCAGTTACAAGTTGTCATTAAGGCTTATTGTATCATCAGATCCATTTCACGCTAATGATTCCCCCAAAGAGAACTGAAAGAGGATGAATTTACATGTACATTGTATATCAATAATACTCATAGTAGATACTAAAATGATTGCATGTCCTTCATAGTATCCTGTCGAATATTATAGCTTCTATGGGAATATAAAACAGATAATTTGTGTTCCCCAAGCAATTTAAACAATATAGGTTTTTTATGTCCCTGCTACTTTAAATGGAATTAGTGAAGGCAGTATGTTATCCTCAGTCACTATCCATCAGAAGTTATGTTAAAATTGATTAAAGTACTACTTATCCTAAGTACTGTTGACCTATTTTCTTTCAAACCTGTCACATATACATATAAGATTAAATGTACAGTAGGAATGCAAGGATGCAGGATGAAAAGCTTGGAAATCAGAACAAAAGATAGCAGCTGGTTGTTTCCAGAAGAGCAACTTTCTGAATGTTCAGGAGCTATTAATAGGATGCAATTTTAACATGAGCCTGGACAGTGAAGGTTTTCTCAGAGATTCGTATATCTAAGTCCATCTTCCTTTTTTTCCCCCTTATTCTTCTGTTTTCTATGATTTTCTGTTTTCTGTCATCTTTCTTCATAGCTACAAACCATACCTCTCCCTTCACTTTTTCCATGGCTGCATGAAGAAACTGTGATTCTCACACCCCTTTCACCAAGAGCTATGCTTTGGAGCAGGGTTCACAACCACAGTGGGCTGCCAAAATGAAGGAACAGCACAACCAGACTTGACCACAAATATTTTTTCATTAGTCCATTGATCCACCCATTGACCATTCACAGCCACTATCAGACACCAGGTAATTCCTGAATGGGGAGACAGCATAAGCTGCCATTCTCTTTTTTCAGAATAGGGTTCTGAAACTGATCCAGAAGCACATTTACAGTAATCTTGCTGTGGACAGTTGGCATTTTGGAAGGGAACACTCACAAAATCTAAAAAAAAAAAAAAAAAAAAAAAAAGATTTTAAACAAAAAGAAAGCACCACCTAAGGCGAGTAGTCTGGCTGTTCTTACACATTTTGGGTGAAACACCTTGAAAAGATATATTGATCTATATCTAGGAAGTTCATGTTTATGTAACAGACATTTTTGTGAAACGTGGTGTGCTGTTGTCTCAATATCTCAACTGCAAAAAACAATCCTACAAATGTGGGTGTACATATCAACAGTGTTGTCTAAATTGGGCTGAAAATTTTTAGTATTGCCTATAAAATTCTTCCATATACATGTACTTTGATGTCTATATTTTCTTGCCACGGCCCAGTTTTGCCTGCAGTTTGGCCTGTGTTGGTTATGTTATGTTATGTTATGTTATGTTATGTTATGTTAACCCACAATGTCTGTTTTACCTAGAGAGTCCATTAAAAAGAATCCAAATTACTAGAATTAAATATTTCCTAGTGAGATAGTAATGTAAAATCAAATACAATTTATCTTTTAGTGTAAAGATATATACATATATAGATAGATATACAGATATCTAAAAATTTCTTTTCCATACTGTCTTCAACTGTCAATTCATGAGACTTTGTTGGTTTGACAGACTACCCAAGCATTGCCAAACATGCAAGAAGGTCTGCCTGGGTACCTGGCAGACATGACCATGTGCAGGTTTTTTAGAGAGGTTGGACAAACATCTGTCAGGAATGACGCAGGTAGACATGATCCTGCCTTAGGGCAGGGAGCTGGACTAAATTACCTCTTGTGGTCCTTCTCAGCCTTTTATTTAATGATTTTACTGCCTTGGGCCAAGGTGACACATTGGGTCTGATCTTGAGCCTGGAATGTCCAAAAATTTTACATTGGTTACGTGTTGGGTACATAACATCATTTTTTTTTTTTTTGTCCATTATTGCTTTATTCCTCTCTCTTTCTTTAATCTAAGCACTATACACAAGCTCACACACTTCCTCAGAGTTCTTATTAAAGTCTTTTTAAACTGCTCAAACTGAAAACATAGTGAAAAAGTATTAACATTATGGGCTGGAAATCACCTTTGTCATGCCACCCATTTTGCAGTCTGTACTTTCCCTACTGGGGTTTATTGTCAGGGAAAGAGCATTTAGGATTTTGATATATTCTAAAATCTGCAGTTCTTTGTAGGTGTTGCAATGTTTGTGAGGATTCCTGGCTGGTTCTTACTGTTTGTTTTGCAGAGCCAGAGGTTTATATTCTGAGACACTGGGAGACAGAGGACTGCAGTTGGGTGAAAGGAGCAGATTTGTCAAGGGGACTCAGTAAATGCTGCTTCTGCCCTCTTTTGGAAGAATTCATGCATCTCTAATATCTGAGTTTTTTAGGTGCTCAGCGTGGGAGTAGAACCCCAGGTCTGATGCTGTGGGAGCACCACTCCTGTCCCCTTATGCTCCCCAGGGCTGTTATCACTGACTTCAGGGACTGCACCAGGTTTCACTTAACTGGTTTGTTAGAGACTTCAGCTACTGCTAACACAGAGTTTTCATGAAATATCACAACTTCACACAGGACCACACTGCAAGCAGATAAAAGAAAAAGATAAAATAAAATAAAATAAAATAAAATAAAATAAAGTATTTTTTACATAAGCCAAAATATATTCCATTTATATAAGTCTGTGAATTACCTGTTCATAAGCCTATCAGCAGGAAAGAAGCTGCATCACAAATGTTTCTGATCAGTGCTTTCTCTACCTGGTCTGCAGTCTGTTCACCTTCAAACACATGACTATGAATATTCAGGTCTCAAATATATGGGCTCTCCTTCTGGGATTGAATTACTCTGTTATCTCCCTTTTTCTAACATTACTGTTAAAGGAGACAACAGAAATGTACCATTCAAACTCAAAGACATTGTTCTACAATCAACTGCTTCAGATCAAAGTCGTAAAAAGCCACCTTTACATCCCATCCTGAAAGGAAATAAAGATTTCTTTCTTGAGGAACAAATAAATAGATTCATTTGTACAAGAAAATGTTCCTTTAAGTTTTGATCTAGAAGTATGTAATTGTCATAGAGTTCAGCTATCTCCTTTAATTCAGTATAGACTTTTTTTTTTATGTGTGTATCTAATTCTGTTCTTGAATCTTTAAATATGCCCAGCTCATATTTGGTAAGTGCTAAAACAGAAATATGGCAGGACAAGAGGTCTTTAAATGTAACATTGCCAAAGCAATAGTTTGATTCCTGTCTGTGTGGAACAATTACTGTATGTTATCCCTCTCCATTTTCCCTTTAGTTTGTTTTCTGATCACTAGAGAACTCACTTCTATTTTCTGGAATGATACGTGTAAGTGTTTGCAAAGTACTTTTTAAGAATAAACTAAAGGCTACAAGTTCTCCCTTACTTGCTCCCTGTAAGTATTCACCAGACATTCTCCAGGCTGAATTGGATAGGTAATCTAAAACATACGGAGTCATTTCTGCTCCCCAGAAAGACAATTTCCACTCTTTAAGAAGAGGTAATTAAAAATTATTATCAAGTGACATGCTTTGCCATCACCTGTAAATATTCATTCCTGGCTCATATCCATGAATTCTACAGAATACACAGTGATTTCATGATCATGTGAGCAACCATCTGAAGATTCTCTACAACCCTGTATTGCAAGGAGCAGAGGACTGAAGTGATTACATTTATGTGCTTTTTTTCCCCCCCATTTGTCAAAAAGCTCTGCTTTTTAAAGTGTGATAAAAAGATACACAGATGCTTACTTTTTGTATTCCCTCACATTCTAAAGAGCACACTGGAAAGGCACCTGCATAAAACAGTATCACAAAGAATGGTCAATAACGACTGAATATAGTGTTAGTACAGGTGTTGTATTAACATCTTTGATCTTGAAAGCTCTGCTTCTTTTAAAAGCTTTAGGAAGAATGAATGTGTTTAAGTCAAAGAAAGAGCCTACGAATATTGTTTTCTAAAGTAGACAGGAAGAAAAATCACTGACTTTACTCAAATACCTGCTACACTGCAGCAAGAATAAAGGCTGAAAAGAAGCTAAGGCTTTTTATGTATATATAGAAATATGAGTGGATTAATTCAGCTATCACTGGCTCTCCAACAGTAAAAAGTGTCATACATTATTCATAAGCCTCTGATGAGCTACTTCTAGGCAGTCTCAGATATTTCTAATATAGGCAGTCTCAGTAATTTCTAATATAAACCTGATCTAGATACCCTTCTCTAAGTTCATATCTGTTAATTTTCTATTAGTTTGAATAGTAGGATAGCAAATATGCTTGAAATGCTGACTGTGTTCCTGAGGTTGTAGGGAGATTTGCAGAGGATCTGTACATTTGAGTTTGAGTTCACTTGGAGCGCTCATGGAGGCTGCGCCATAGCCAGGAACTACAAGTCTCCATTTCCTGGAAGCAGCAAGACAATACAGGCATGAAAATACCTGCCTGAGTTGTACCAAAAGTCATATGGTGATTTAAGAGTGCAAAGGTTAGAAGGCTACTGAATGATCCAGCCTGTGGATGTCCATGCAGGAGGAGTCTTATTTTCTATGACCTGAGCCCGTGGTAAGTGCTTAAGTCAGGCAGCCAAACACTCAGGGAAATCCAGCTGCCTTTCCTCCCATTTTGAGGTAATAAACTGCTGTTTACTGCATTATTTTTGCTGGTAACTCACCCATAGGATCACTCAGGGCACACATAGAGCACAGCACAGTACAGTGGGTTTATTCACTTGTACCCCACTCCTTTCCAAACTCATACTATTGCCTTATTTAAGACAATTCACCCTTATGAGTAGAATAAAATATCAGGAGTTAAAAGAGAGCAATAGTGCAGCCAGTTCAGGGTTAGACCTGAGTGGCCCAGCAGTAACCTGTAGCTCATTGTATCTGAAGGCTCTTTTGCAGACAGAAGTTACTGTCTCCCTTGAAGAAAGAACCTGGTGTAATTCTTACATTTCTTGACAGCAGCCTTGGCCAGAGAATAAAGGCAGAGACCTTCTCCTGAGATATTTGATCCTTGATTTCCATAGCTGAGATCAGGACCGAACCTAAACCTCAGACCAGGGAGCTGAGAATGTTTTATATTCTCTTCCACAATCTAACTCCCAAAATGCAGAGAAGTTGAAAATTAAGGACAGAAATAATGGCCAGATTTCCTGAGACTTTCCTGTAGTCCAGCACTAGATAAGGACCTAATACATTAAGTTGCTGCTAAAAATGTGGGTATTTGTGTTTCCTTCAGAGAGCAAGAAATAAACAACTTAATTACAACTGTTAAAGTCTAGCCGAAGTCAAGAATAATGGTCAGAGTTTCAGAAGAGAGATGATGTTATCAATCAGGAATAAAGTTTACTAGAAAAAAAAAAGTTTGATTCAATACTGTAATGGAGTAATGGATGTGCAGAATGCTCTGTGCTGAGATCTGCAGCAAAATACTGACTGATTAAATGGAAAATGTAACCAAGCTGGTAACCAGCTTTTCAGCTGAATTCAGCCACTACTGAAGAAATTTAGATCCACAAAGAGAGGGAGGACATAAGTGTTGGGGTGGCTACTGAAGACCCACTTTCAACAAGACAATTGCATTTAAATGAATGTATTGTTATGATTTTGCCAGTATTTCTTCTAAAGGGTGAAGGTCCCGTTTCAGTAAAGCTTAGAACAAAGTTCCACATTTCTAACAGAGACTGTAGCCCAATAGAAAAGAAGGAAGGACTCTATTGCTGGCATTTGTTTCCGAAAGAAAGGTAGGTTGGAAAACAAGAAACCAATTAGTTAAAATTTAACATTAACTACAACTTTCATCTAATTGTTTTTGTTGCTTTCAGAGACAATATTTCAAAGCTGCATTCCTCTCTGTAGTTCAAGGAACTCCGCTGTGAGTTTCCCTTAGAACAGATACTGCTTTTTAGGATCCCGAGTAACTCTACTCTATTGTCACACTAATTCCCAACGAGTTCCTCAGCCTCAGTTGCAGGAGAAGGGCTTTACAACACCAAGTTTTCACAAAACTAAGTGGCTAAAAGCTACTGTAACTCCACATTCCCTGAGGTGCCTTGTGAAAACATTCAGAAGCTTAGCACCGTGCTTAGCTGGGGGTTTTATAAGTTTTGTCTACTCAGCCCATGTCTGCATTAGAAAAAACATTCAGCATCTCGGGATTACAAGAGCAACAATTAAAGTAAAGCCTAAAAGCTGACCTCTCTTCAAAACCTTGAGCTATTGCTGTGCAGAAAACTATTTTATACTTAGGTGCCAATCTTTGCATAAGCCTTAAGCTTCCCATAAGCAAACAAAGACTAAAGAAACATTCGTCTCCACCAAACAGCAGTGGCAAACATAAACATAGGGGGGTTTTGTGTATCTGGTGAAAAGACGGTTTGGGAACGGAACCATAACTCACTCTAATTGCCAGATCTGACTTCTGCTCTTTCAGAACAAAAAGATAAATTTGAAGCCTCACAATCTCTTTGGTCAACTCACCTACAACAGACATCAGACATTCTCATTTTCACATAGTCCCGTGATGAGTTTAACTTGAAAGTGCCCTTTAATGTCCTGGAAGAGAAAAAGCAAAGTGAAGAAATATCTCTGACACCTCAATGTTAGGCCTCTTAAAGCAGATGGTATAACAACTAAAGTTGAAAATAAAACCTGGGCATCAATATTTCAAATCACATTTTCATTCATAAGATATTGACCAATTTCTATTTGAAACTCCACTATAAAGCAATCTCCAAATGATGTAATGCAATCACCTTCTACTTACAAGATGGAAAGCTCACAAAAAAATATTTTTACTGAAATATAATGATTGGGGATAGAGTCTGCTGAGTAGCATGTCAGAGTGGAGAGTTATCAAACTGGTCTGGGGTACCTCTGTCCTCACTGTGGAAAGATATTGGGAAGGGAGAGGTAAACTAGAACGTGTTATTAAGGTTAATACAATTGTGGTCATCCACACAATTTAGAGACAACTGCAAGCAATAGTAAAGTTGGGTTGAATTTGACAAGAAGAATGTAAGATGAGAGTTTTTCAACATCTTTAAATAAGCCATTTTCCTTATTCATTTTGCAACACATTCTGGTTTTGATAACTGAAGAGTTAGGCATTCACAGAGGTTGCATTGGACAGTGTTAACTCAGAGAAGGAAGATCCCTTCATGGGATACACGGATTGCTGCATGTTGAGAGGCTGTATAATGCTATACTGCAAAACAAAGGAGTAATGGAAATCACGGATAAAAAATCTAAGTAAAATTCACTGCATGCCAGCATAGTTCTAACTTAACCTGACTAGAGGAGGAAGAGGCATAGATCAGATAACACAGGTGCCCAGCTATGATATTTATCCTCCATCTACTTTACAGAGCAAAAAAAAGAAATTGAGAAGAATGAATTGGACTTAGACTTGATTTCATTTTTCTACTGTGAGTGGTCCAGGATTATAAGGCACATTCAAAGACAATAAACTCTCCCTGATGAACTGTTTGAGGAAAGTCTGCTTTCCAAAGTCAGGGAACAAGAGTAGTTAACATTTAGATAGCACTTTCAGTTAGAAAAGCCTTTGTGGGAGCAGAACATCAATATTAAGTGAAAGAGGCAAAATGTTTTGAAGAATCACTTAAAAAGTGTAGTGGTATCGTATAATATTCCCATTCTTGTGACCCAGGTCCTGATTCGTTGGGAATTGTTCCTGCCATGGGCAGGAGGATTGAAAGTAGATGATTTTTAAGGTCCTTCCCACCCCAAGTCATTCTATAAATCTTTGGTCACTTCAGTCTAGGCAGTACTATACAAGAAGACTGTCAAAAAGATGTTTATACAGCAAAATTAAGATATAAGATATCTGGCAAAATGTCTTATCTTGTTTCAGTTTTCTAACACTTGCCCCCTGAATTTTTATTGCAGGTGGTTTCCAGTCATATCAATAAAACTGTGAACAAAGGAAGAAAATATATTTTAAGTAACAACTTTCAGGTATGAAATCACAGTGGCCAATAAAATAACAGCGCTCTGACATGCAGTTTATGTCACATGTACTTAGTACATTTAGTCTGGACACATCATAGGGATTCTTCTGTGTATCACCTGTGTCAAATACCTGAGCTGGGACATAAAGTGGACAAAGTCCACCTGCAGGAATTTCCCTCAAGGCCGCAAGTTATTGTATAAAACAACCCTTTAGCTCTTTTATAGCCAAGGAAAAATCCCTGAAGGGCAATTAGTCCCTTGCTTGAAGTAGCCAAGGATCCTGAAAGTGAATGTCACCTGTCCTTCCCCTTTAGCCAAGGAGGGAGTCAAATAATCCAGCTCACATAGCTAATTTGTGGGCAGATAAAGTAATACTATTAAAATCTAGGGGTTTTTTTTTCTGGGCAATGCTCATATGCTGTCTCCAGACTGCAAAGAAGTGCTTGAAAAAGCATGACTTTTTTTTCCTTCTTTGTTTTAAGTCTTATGCCCAGTTAGGGAAAACAGACTTTTTTTTATGATGACAAGCTCTCACAGTTCTCATGGAAAAAAAAATTAAAAGTTTGGGTCTATCTTCTTTTCCATAATGTGTTCTTTCCATCTCATTCATGTAAATACTTGTCTATCAGACCACCTTTGACACTAAATAAGTGAATTCATAGCTTTATTGATACTTCTAGTTTAAACTACCTCATACTGCTGTTCCAGCACGGCTTGATGTGACCATCTGCTGCATTCAAACTGATGGAGAATGAGGGAAGAGGCAAGGATGCTCCTAGTGCCTATGCTCCCTCCAGAAAAATCATCAGTAAAAGATGTCTTCTTTCTCCCCAAGGATTTTGCCCTGCTCCCTCTGTTCTTCCTCTATAAATAAAAGAAGATAGAGCAGAAAGTAAAGCAGAAATGTTCATCATCTTCCCAGAGTTTAGGAGCAAAGGGAAAATTTGCTATTTATGAATTGAATTTCTTGCAGCATTTCTGCTGTAAAAGCTTCAGTATGAAAAACATACTGAAAATATTAAAAAAAAAAAAGGCAGTCTTTCCCAATCGTGCTAAAACATATTGAAGTAGTCTGGCAAATCAAGCAAAAAGATAGCTAATGGGCCAACAGGATATCAACATCTTTCTCTGACAAGTGAACAAGTGTAAAGGTAGGCAGTAAATGTGAGAAAAGCTAGAGGAAGGAGCAGAAAACACTCAAATGAAAGAAACAACAAAAGATGCAAATAAGGACATTACCTCCCACTCTCCCTTTCAGCAAAGCA
The DNA here is from genome assembly GCF_965231275.1 of Zosterops lateralis. Lineage (NCBI taxonomy): Eukaryota > Metazoa > Chordata > Aves > Passeriformes > Zosteropidae > Zosterops > Zosterops lateralis. Next base: position 9,517,956 of record NC_139762.1, read on the forward strand.
GCTTCTCATTTTCAGTAGGAAATTACAAGAACTAAATGCAATCCTTTGAAAACAAAACAGGATGTTCTTCTGCTGGTCTACTGCCCTCCAAAACTGAGAAAGGTTGTAGTACCAAAAAATGTGGATATTGATATTTTATAGACAGTTGGCTGCAGCATTCTAGTGAACACATATGAAGGAGACTGCAGTTCCAGACACACTAAATTTAATCCTGGGGGTGGCATCCCCAGGCAATTTTTAAGTCCATTTGAAATTGGCTAATGACAAACAATGCATTTGATACCTTCACAAAATCTGCAAACCAAAATGAAATATCCAGACAAGGTGGGATCCATTCACACATTAACTCTATGAGTTACCAACTAAGCACATTCCCATGCTGCTGATAATGATGGAGTGTCCCAAGGGGGCAAAGCAGTTGTTTTGAGGTTGCACAACACCACAACTCCAAAGCTCTGCTCTGAGTTGTGGTCTGTGAGCCTGAGCAGGAGAATGAGCTCATACAGCTTTGCTACACCTGGATACCACTCCTCAGCTCCCTACCATGACCCAAATATGCTTGTTGTCACACTTGCTCACATGTACAGAACCAGGCGCCACATGCTCTGAGATCTGAAAATGCATCCTCCCATAACAAAGCAGAAAGGCAAGGTCTCCCACCCCACCTCACCAGCTGAAGCCACCAGACCTGAAGTTGTGAAAACACCACTGTGACGCTCAAGTCAAAGAGCAACAAACTCAGAAGAGATGCTCAGCTATATAACAGTACAAGCTCTGGGCCTTTGACCTCATCTGACCAAAGGACACGTCAGCAGAACATCCACAGGTGAACATGTCAGGATATTAGAGGAACTAAGGTGTTTCTGAAACTGCCAGACTTCAGCCCTTAAGGATTCTCTCCAATGCTTTTGAAGTACCCAGAAATCCAACAGTGAGTATACTCCTATAGAAAGGCACATTTAGCAGATCACCTGTAACACTTTTGTCTCAAATCCTTACATCTACTTCATTTGCACACAAGTTTTAGAAGTGAAATGATGCAATCAATCACCTTTAATTGTTTCGCTACTGTTGTACTCACGACACATTCTGAAATATGAAACAATAGGATGTAATTTGGAAAACAAATGCCTATATGTATATTTATCTATATAAGCCTGTTTAAAAACATCCCTTCTTTTAGGACAGCCACAGTTTCTGGCTGTCTGACATTTGCATCTTCATGAAAAACATCAGAAACCTTCCTATTCTCTGCTTCATCCTTCTGTCACTAAACTGCAAAATATATTGACTCCAAATGTGCCCCTATATTGTACAGACTGCAGAGCTGCTTCAATACTTGTCATAAAAACTGGTAGCTGTCTACAACCATCTTTGCCATTATATCCTTGGAACGACATTCATGCCACAGAATTTGAGGTATCCAAAAATTAAGCATCTGGTTCAAGCCAAGCTGCTTCTGTAGCAGAGAATTAACTTCTTGAGGTGTGAAGCTCCAACTGTGACTCATTCACTGACCACCAACTTGAAATGAAGGAATCTTTTCATCCTGATACAGTTTTTTTGGATGCCATTGCTAAGGCAACCCATCAACACAACTTACTGTCAGCTCTTAACTCAAATTTTGATGAGTTTGTTCAATTCTCTTCAATATTTATTTTACCAAATGGGTCTAGAAGTTGGAAACAAAACAAACAAACAAAACCAGGACCATCAGCTCCAGTCGTGTTTCCCTAACAGTAAGATGGATAGTGCTTGTGCCATTCATTTGGGTGTGCAGATGGGGGAATCTGAGACATCTCTGTAAATTCAACAGCAAAGACATTCAAAGGAAATGGCTTAGTTACATGAGCATCACAGGTCTGTGAGAATTCCAGAGACTGAATATTGGGAGTAGGAGACAAGGGGAATGTGGGGGTACATTCAGAAAACAGGGTCTTACTCCTGACAATAGTGCAGCTGTACAGTGTGTGGAAGATTTCTTGCACAATGGTTCAGTTTTATTTTTTAATAAACAGTTAAAAGAGAATGAGTGTCTGTATGGAACAGGTAAGTAATTAAAATTCTTAACTGTGCAGTTAAACACATACAGCAGCACATTGCCAACTACAGACAAAAGTAGGGCTGTACAAGTCTGAACATGCACCTATTTATTAAATCTTATTTAAAACACTGAACTAAGTGCAGAGTCTGATGAAATATTTAGGGTGTTTAAACGTGCCACAGCTGACAGAAAGCTTTTTTTTTTTTTTCTTACTGGCACAGGATTATTTTGTTTTGCCTTTTCTCTCTTTTCTTTCAAAAAAAAAGACAAGGTAAAAGATTTCAACAGCATCTGAGTACAAGGTAGGCTTTACATGCCTTTTGTTTCAGCAGGGGACTTTCTATAACAAGTGCTGCTGATTAATTGAATAACTTTTTAGTTTGCTGGATTTCAATCCATAGAATTTCCTTTATATTTCTAAAGACACAAGGATTTGCATGTAATATGGCATTGTGCTACTTAACATCACTGCATAGCTGTGCAAGTGGCCCCATGTATAATTTAAACCCAGACAAAATACTCTTTTGAAGTGGGTGTCCTGATAGTGATTCTGGCATAGCACAAAAAAAGGACATTGTATTACAAATTCTTTGAAATATAGAGATCTTACCATTCCCCCATTCCTCCTTCAAGCAATAGTAATTGTTAGTACTACTGCTAGCAGTCCTGAGCCTGCACTTGGCCTGGCCCTGGCATAATAGCCTCACCAATTCTATTTTGGTAAGTTTTCCACAACCTCCTTTGCAAAGCACATTATTTTCTTTGCGTGGCACAAACTCCCAGCAGAGGTACACAGCTCTACATATCCATTCATTCATTACTGACTTATTTTACACACCAAGAAGTGAACAGGCCACCACAGAAATTGCTTTTTATTACCTTCACCTCTCAACAGCCTCTTGCCCATTGGCCAGCCTGGACTTTGTGAGCTTCAGCAGAATGTCACTCCCTTTTTGACTTTGTGTGAAGCTCCAAGAACCCAAAAGTCATTATCATACAACAGACAACAGTCTTTTTTCTGCTTTGGTAGGTGCTGTTTCTTTTACCTTGATCACCAACTATTTCACACCAGGGCTTCCTGTCAATGGTAACGGTTGTCTTGGTGCTTATTGGTGCAAAATAAATAATCCTGAGAGCAATGAGAACTATTTGCATTCATGCACACAACCTTATATCTGCTCTTCCTTGCTGGCTTACAAATCTACTACAAATTCTTTTTGGTAAGGCTCTTAACACGTTGCATTTGAATTTAATAATCCCAGTGACTCCATAACAATCACTCAAGTTCCCTCTTCAGTAGGTAAGACCTACTCTGCCTATTTTGCAGGCAATTAAGCACGTGTGTAGTGCAAATTATCCAAGAAAGCACAGAGCATTTCTAGGTCACTTTGAGTCCCTTTCCCTTTACTGAAACATAAGTGGTCAGCTTTCTCACCCAAGCACGTCTGAGCAGCACCTCCTAGCAACAGGAAAGAGTAGGGAGGGGGAAAAAACCTCATGACCCTTAGGTCATGCCACAGCCACTGGTGTTGGGAGGTGGTCTTGTTTTGAGGACACAAAAACAGAGATGAGGAGAGGGCAAGTCAAGGAGGAGCAGTAGGATGGGGGTCAGGAAGAAACAGAAATTTAAGGAATGGTGGAAAGCAAGCCAAGGTAGAGAAAACTGGAAAAAAATAAAAATGGGAAAAGTGGTGATGCCCATTCAAACAGCACTGCCAAGCACTAATCCATAGCTTCTGACCCGTGACTGTTTTGGCTGGATGCAGAGGCAGGCATCCACAGGGAACACACAAGAAAACTGTTAGAAGATAAGGCTGAGCTGAAGGCTTCATTTCTAATTTGAGCGCCATCCATAGAAGCTGCAGACTCCAACACAAACCACTTGAAAGACACTGTGCTGAGGACCCTCGCAGGCATCTTGGCACATCAGCCACTGAACTGACATCCCAAGAAGGTGATCCCATTTCACTCCTGGCACACAGAACCACCAGCAGACATTGCTGGTCTGGGAAGTCCTATCCATTGAATTTGCCTCCATCTTCCTTGTTGAATCCATGTTTTTAAAGTCTCAGTAAATTTCTTAACAGCTTTGCTCCTGTGCCTTCTGGATTAAATGGGAGGACCTACTTTGACTGCAGCATGTGTTGGGGCAGATCTTAACAGAGCACTCCAAAGGCTTTCTCAATTACTTAGGAATAACCGAAAAGACTGTGAAGAGTGAGCTTTTCTTTTTCTCTTTGGACACTTTGTAAATGTATCATCAATCTTATAGATGTCATCCTATGATGAGTAAGTGATTTATAAGTTACCCAGTTAATGTTTTCAGCCTCCAGTTGCAGTTTTCTCATTACTGTTCATCCTTCAGATTAAAAATATATATATTTATTCTTGGATTGTTCAAATGGCTTTGTTGGGTTATTTTGTTCCTTTGTGGCTAGTCATAAAAGTCACACGATCTGTGCAGTTTCAAATTCCAGATTGGATAAATGCAAAGGCACCCACATCTTCAATTTTAAAACATTTTATAGTTGGCTCTCCACAAAAATTTCTACAAGATAATGATCCACGTTAGACAGCAAATGAACTTACTTTCAAATTGCTTAATTATAACTAGTTGCTGCAACAGCTGTTACCCAAAAAGTGCTAGATATATACCATGTTTTTTTCTTCAGTAACCTAATTAAAATTTCATATTTTACAAATAAATTGTAGAAATGAGAAAGTAAAAATGATAGATCACTCTTCTGGGTTTTTCAAGCACAAGAGTACATTTAGATTGTCATATGAAATATGAAATAGGCCAAAGATAACTCAATTTTAACAAATATAATAATAGCAGACTGTTTCTTGTATATGCTGTCTTCTCTCAGGAGTGGAAACTTCAAACTCTCCTCTGCAAAGAGGTAGACTAGGAAGTGCTTTGTTGAACAACTGAGTGCTGAGAGCCTCACACTACATTATAACACCATTACGTAGAAATTTCAAATACAAGTCAACATTGAAATGGTCCCTAAAATAAATATCCACTCTGCAGGAGGGTAGAAATTATTATCTAATAGGGGTTGACAAGACTTGAAGAGGAATCAGGTCTGCGTGCAGGTTGGACCTTGGCAGCAGAGGGACTACCCAGCCATGTCTCCTCCAGGCCATGAGGTGCCAAGCAAAAATAAAACATTGCACACAACATGTGCCTTGATGCTGCTTCAAACTGAATTTGCCGTGGGCCTTTTGGCAAAGACACCAGGCTTTGTGTTGGAGGAGCTGCTTCTGTGCCACTCATCTGAGTGCTGGGGAAGGGAGAGGCTTTGCCTTGGAGGGCACTTGCAGCTCCTGCCTTGCATCCAGGGAGGAAATGCTTGGAGAGATGGTGCAGAGGCAGGGAGTGAGGCTGGACCTGAGGGAAAGAGGAATTGTGAAGGAGCCACTGATCCCAAATTTACAGCAATTGTTGCTGTAGATCACCATGGACAAAGACAATATCCTGCTTTCCTTCCAAAGACTCATATTTTCTGCCTTCTTGGCTGTTCTGCAATGATGCAAATGTAGCAGGAAGGAAAATGTATTACAAACTTCTTTGGAAGGAATAAGGGATGTCTTATTCATGAAACAGTATAAAATTGTTAGACAATGTGTCTGTAATTATTCATATTGTGGTACAGAGGAGAGACGCTACTCTGAGAACCCTGCCATGGTAGGTGACACGTGTGTATTTATTAAAAATCCTAACAGTCTTTCCCCTAAAAACCACTCCATTTTAGCATGGGATGAAAACAACAGGTGGATATAGCGAGGAGGGAAATAAAGCAGTCGGGATAACAGCGTATTTATCTTCTTCAGTAGAATAAGTAGCAGCACACCAGCTGCTGGGCTATTGTCAGATATTTTCCAGCCACCACAGAAAAAGTGAGTTTTGAGGAGGGGTTTGAAGGAGAATAGATTAGCAGCCTTATGGCATTATTATGAGGAGTTATGCATATGCATAAGGAGTAGCTCTGAGAAAGTAAGGAGGCTCTTGGACTAACAAGCGACGAAGAGAGGCATCATGGGGCTGCCACAATGTGGTACATATTGAACCTGCTTTCATATGTAAACAGACAGCATGCTGCAGTCTCACAGGATCACTGCTGCCTTTTATTCAGCATCCCAGTGCTGTACAGAGCGGTGGCTGCTCTGCCAGTGATACATTAAATACAATCAGTTAGAAAAATAAATATAATTTAAAAGGTCTCAGCATTTAAATACTGAACACAGCTATAGTGTGATGAAGAAAAAGGTAGGAAAGGGTAATTATTGCATTCTAGGAGTACTGGAAATAATGACCAATTTGCCACTAACGTTGCTGAAGATAGATTTCACTTTAAGCATTTTAGAAGGGATAGAACCTTTAAGCTTCAGGGCTTTAAGCAAGCCTGCAGTGTAACTTAGGAATGGGTTTCTTTTTTGATAGGTTATCTTACAGATAAATTTTGCAGCATTTCCACTTTTCTCTTGCACAGGAACATTCAAACCACAATGTTGACTCCTTGCAGGGAGGCTCATGCTTCTAATTTATTGACATAGCTGCCTCTTAGCATAGAAATGTTTTGGAAAACATTTCGGAATAACCTCCACAAGAATTAGGTGAAACTTTTTTCATTTTCCAGAAAAGTCTCTTTTTTTTTTTTCTGTCAGTCCTTCCCATTAATAATATTAGGAAAATGAGGTCGTTTTTTGATGACAACATTTACTTTAGGACAGTGAATGTGCTTCCACATGAAACACATGGGCCATGTCAGTACACGTCCATGTACTGCACATAACCTTTCCATTTGAATTGTACATGTGTTAGGAACATATTCACCGGGCTACACTAGATGCTGAACACCAATATTTGCACAGGAGGTTCTGTTCCTGCATTTATTCCTCAGTGGGCAGGCTCCTGCCCTCCTTTGAAGGCATTTATAGGCATGTGGTTCAAACAGAATGTGCTGCAAACCGAGATCACCCAGTGCAAAGTAATACATGGGGGTTATTTGCTCGGCTGCACGAGCCCTGGACTGGAGCGTATCGCTGCAGGACGCCACAGGGACTACAGTGTATTTTCATTAGGTACTTAGGATTTAAATGATTCCAAAACTGCATTTCAAGTAGAGGGAAAATTTGCTGAATGGCCTCTTCACCTACCTTGGGAAATCTGTGAGCTTTCCAGTATTTCAGATATTTCCACAAGCAAATAGGCACTTCTGAAATATCTCTTATGATTTATCATCAGCAGGGCTCTGTATGGAAGGCCACTGGAGTGCCTTGGCATTCTGCAAACACCCTGAACAATTTAGAAATGTTATTTTGCCTCCTTATCAATAGATGGAATACATTACAAAGCCCAGCCCTGATAGAGAGCTCCTGCTCACACAAATAGTGGACCTAGCATTAAAATGAGAAAGATTTTTAACTCTTTCCACTCCCCTGTCATGCACCACACCAAGTTACCTCAGGACTGCTATAGGCAGGAAAAAAAACACCATATAAAGAGACATCCAACATGGTGCAGGCATCCACTGACCCCATGAAAGATGTGGTGCTGAGCAGCCCACTCAAGGGCTGTAGTTGCACACCAGAGGGGGCTGCACAGAAGGGAGGGTGGCCCTGGCACCACCAGCACATGGATGTGAAACCAGAGCTGCAAACCCATCAAGGATGAACCTGCATCATTTTCTGACAATATTCTATGGGCTTCTGTATTGCTGCAGCTGATTTGAGCCTTGCTGTGTTTCCTAGCAGTTAAAACACTTTTTTTAAGCAGTTTGATTTAGTTTTGTGGGCATCTTTATTTTTACATCCAAAACAGCATAGGCTGAATTTATGTCTCTGACACAACTTCCAGAGTGACTGATGTATTGAACAACAGGATAAGCTATGAAAGGCCAGGGGATTAGGCATTTTGCTTTATGTTTAGGAATGCTATTTAATTTCCCTTCATCACACTTAGAGGCAAAGTCCTATAGAAGGCTTGAGAAGGAAAACCGAATTTCAGTGTGCAGAAAACCAGCTCATTTTAATGTCTTGCACTGCTTTGTGGTTTGGTTTTTTTTTCTTTTTAAACACTGATCATGCCATGGTCAGTGTCATTGGTTTGGCCTTATCAGTTTCTGCATGTTAAAATAGAGGGTGCATTTCCAAAGGACAGGTAGGAATCCAGAGAGTGTTGGCTTTCTGTGGGCATCTTACCTCTCCAAATAGCCTTCTAAAATACCCCCCTACAGGTGGAAAACTTGTTGGACAGGCATGCACATTTTGCAGTCTCCCACACTCAGTTTTGTGCCCCTGTTATGAACAGTTCTAGTCTGGCTGGGGACAGAGGCAGCCCAGTGTGAATGCTGCAGAGCTGTGTGTCTGTGGTTGCAGGCATGGGCACCACTTCCAGGCAATTGAAGGGCAAAGTGGGATAAGGAAAAACAATCTCCTTGAACCCCCTTTATTAAATCCATACCAGCTACAGCAGGTCTCAGTTTGCACAGAGAAGTCCTTTTGTTGCTCCTCTGCCATGACCTCTGTCTGTCTGTCTGCCTGTCCATCCAGAGGCTGAAGGCATCAGCTCTTCCTGAAAGTCTAGAAAGTGCCTGTAACATTGTGGGCACTGCCACAAACAAACATGAGAAAAGACAATGTCCTATAAAATGTTAATAGGAATGCAGAGTCAAATAGTCTTGCAAAAAGCAGGAGATCAGACTCAATTATTCAAAGAGTCTTTCCTGGACCTCGTTGTTTATCATTCCATGATAAGGGATATATTTACCTTTAAATTCTTTCCAGTCAAACAGAAGAGCTTTGCTTTCCCAGAGGAATGATTTCCCTCCATCCCACATGGAACACCTCTCTCCTGCCCTCCCCTCTTCCCGATACACACAGCTCCTGGTGCGTGGAAAGAGCAGTGGGACATGTCAAGTACATTTTTTCTCCTTAAAGCACGTGTACCTGGGAGGTCACAATCTTTACAAAGTCAAAGTTTTGTGTGTTTGAGAGCTTTGCCCTACTACCATGTAATTGAAATCAAGCTTTTAAAAGCTCACGACAATGTGTTTGTTCTTTAACCTCACCCAGCAAAAAGAGAGGGCTTTGCTGAGAGAACCCATTGTTAAGCTCCTGCACTTAACTGATAAGGCACTGATACAACCAGTAGCAAAGAAAGAAACTAATAATAATAATAATAATAAAAAAAAGGTTCACATGCCTTCCTTCCCCACTACATTAATGCCCTGCCCAGATTAATTTCCCGAGTTCTTAAGAAATGAGACGGAGCATCTTTAATCATATTAAAATATTGTTATGGAACTTATTTAATAACAGGGAGATATAATGAAGTCCCTCATCAAAAAATTGGAAGGTTTCATGCATTTAAAGGTCTTCTCATTATCCATTCTTGCATTTTAATGATAGATGTGTCTATTATGCAAAAAAGTAGAGGATCTATTTGGAAATGTTTGAGACTAAATGACTGGAACAATTCTTAAACCATCTTACGTCATCTACCACGCATATGGACACTAATGTGAAAACCTCTGAGCACAAGGGAATGTAACACAAAGATTGAAATGGGACAGAGTTGAGGTGTTGTTTCTCTAAGCCCAAGGAGGTAAATGCAGGTTGTGTGAGTCTATACAGCAATCAAAGCAATCACATCCTTTCCCGTCCAGGAACTAGGAGCTCGTGAGTGAACTTTGCAAGTGTTTGGATTCCGATTTTTTTTTTATTCATGCCAAACACTATTCACAAAAGCATTTGTTTCCTCAGTAGGAGGTTTGCAGAAGCATAATCCAGCTTTACCAAGTCACACCTCTGTCGTGCCTTGCAGTTTTACAAATCCAGAGCTTTCCTTTGGCATGAAAATACCTTTCAAGGATTCAGTCATTTCCACACTGACTGGCTTGTTGATGTGGAAGTTTTTTCTTTCCTTACACCACAGTGCCTCTGTAAAAAAGGAACAGGATTTCATTAAGAGGTTTCTATTGGCCTCAACCTTTGATAACACAGAAAGATGCCTGAGATCCAGGAGTGAAAACCCTGGAATGATGGTATCTTTAAAGACAAGAAGTTTCCAAGGACACTAATTGAATTCAACCGGCAAACATTTCTAAATGGAAGATTGCTAGTAGCCAAAAGGTTTTTCCTGGGAAACCACCCAGAGATAGAACTTTGAGCTGATTTCATCAAAGGAGATTCTCAACTGTGAAAAATGATAACACCCCCATGGCAAGTAGTGCATCAAAATCAAATAAGGCTTGGAACACTAGTAACTAAAAGGGGAGTTTGTTGTGATATAGCAAATATCCATGCGCTGCATCTGAAAAGAAACACTGTGAGATAGTCGTTAATGGGGCAAATTTCCACCACAGAGTCGTTCTGAAGTAGAGAGCAGTACCAACCAGTAGGTTTTTACTGAATGGTAAGCCAAGCCACTTAGAATATGACAAAAATCTATTAAAATATACATTCCTCTTAGCAGAGAAAATAAATAAAAAGGAAAGGGAGAAGAAAAAAAAAAAAAAACCACACACATTCCCAGCAGCTTTTTTTACAACTGAAAGTTGCCCATGTCCCTGTGTAATGGCTCATTAAGTTTTTGCAGTGTTATGTTTTTACCTTCTCAGGCAGTGAGGAAACATCCTCAGAGCTAGATCACTTGCTCTAAGGAATCCAGGACAGAGTTTATGGTTTATATAGGCAAAGAAGGATGCAAGGAGGCCTTTTTAATTCACTGCTTTTTCTGCTGCTTTATCACAGTGGCTTTATAATGGCAGCACAAAATTATCTGGTTCCCACGAGGCTGCCATCAAACTCCCCAGCACAGAAAACAGGTGGGCACAGGGAGCATTGATGCAGTTTTGAGCTGCAATCTCTTTTAGGCAGCAATCACTTCACACCACCTGTCTCAGTGTTGTCAGGGAATTTTAGTTCCATCATAACCTAATGGTAAATAATTCAGCAGAATCTGAGAATCACATACAAACACAGACAAAGCCAGAAAAATAAAATAAAAAAAGATCAGAGGGAAGATCCACCACTAGATTTAAAAGGTCATTAGTAAAACCCTATTTATAGGCTTTTCTGACCAGCTGAAGCTCTGTCCCTGGAGGTAAAAGCTGTCTGAAATGTCCCAGTGTGGGCAGAGCAAACAGAGCCATTCTAACAAACGAGGAAAGGTTAGGCTCAGGGATGAGTATGAGTGAAAAATATTTGGCTAGACTCCTGGTACAAACTCCCACGCAACGCTTTGAAAATCTACCCCTCTGTGTCCTCAGCATTGGTTTTCAAAGTACAGCAGCCTAGAGACAGATGTGCCATTATTGTTTATGGTTCAAAGGCAGAGAACTCGTTTGGTGGGGAAATAAAATCCATACTAATAGAGCAAGTACCAAAAAATGTTCTAAGAGGGAATAAGCATGTTCTAAGGTGTTTTAACAAACTTCTGGCTCCTAGCCCAGAACTCAGTTGGAACAGTTGTATTCATCTCCAGGCCACCACTCTTTGAACTTATGGAAACCTATGGTTATATTTAGCTAGTTAAAAGATATATGGCCAGGGCATTGTAACCCTTTTGTCAATGTCTCCCCATTACAACTTTTAATTTTATTGCTTTTTAACCACAGTTGCTTAATTCATGGGTTCAGCTAAGAGGGACGGAAGGCAGTTGATGGATGGTGTGACAATGGCACTCCTGGCTGCTGTTAAGGAAATCATCATCTTAGGAGGAAAAGCCAGTTTGCACCACTCAATGGCTGATCCCAAAGTGACATGTGCTCTGAACCAGCCCTCTCTGTGCTTATTAGATCTGCTATTAATAGATGTTAACAAGACAGTTTGCAGACAGAACATCCCCTTAGATAGGCAGTGTACACTAAAGAAAAAACAACAACAAAAAAGGAACTTTTCCAGCAGTCCACACCTAAAACTTTTCAGTTATAATGAGTTTCATATTCTTTTGGTTATATAGGGATCAATCAATCAGGAGTAAGTAAAATCTTAATGAAGAGAGAATAAAGCAGAGTATTCAGAATATTCATAGAGCTGAAATTGCCTTCCTGTGTGATTGTAAAGATCACATCTACAGATAATGTGCCAAAAGGTCAAGCAATTAAAACCACTGAAGCTCCAGCCTACTAATAGGTCTGGTAAAAGGAAAAGTTTCAGTAAGTGAGAAGCTGTAAAAGTACCATAGCTGTTCTGTGGGGTAGCCCAGGTTTCCAGCAACCCCAAAATAGCACTACAGATAATGGGTAAATGTGGGGGCTTAGAGGGTAAGTGGCAACTTCTCTCAGTTTATCCTCCAGTTTCTAAGGCCAGTCTTGAAAAGGTGATTCCAACCAGACCATTTGCATTCTGTAGCCACCAACAGGGACTGGAATGGCATCAGGAAGGATGAAATGAAGATACGAGGTTGAACACACCACAGAATTAAGTGGCCTGATTATTTCTACCCTACCTATTTTGAGTGCAAAAAATGCTGGCAGTGCTGTACCAGACACAGGGTCAGCAAGTGCATGTCCCTCCTTCCTTCCCCTCTCATCTCCCTCCTGCTGACTGCTGCCATAGAGCCAGGACCATCATCCGTGTATGCAAGTGATGAGATAGATGAATTCCCTAAAACTGGGGAAGCAGGGCAATTTTCAACCCTCACTGCAGTTTGCATGAGTATGGGCACAAAGGAGGGAGCAGGAATTCATATTTGAAGAAAGGAAAAGATAAAACTGCACCTTTCATCAGCTGCCTGCACAGAGTTTTACTTCAAGGAGTGATGAAACTGCAGCTTGTCTTCATTAGACCTACAGAGCCCAGAGGTAGGAGCTTGGTCTAGAGGGAACTTGTGCTGAAATTCTCTCTGTAATACTGCTCAGTGAGGACAAGCAACCACACATTGCCTGTCTTGAGAGCTGGCCCCTCAAAGCACTCAGAGAAATGGTTATAAATAGGAGTTGGAAGCAGTCCTTCAGTTCAGTGCCTTAGTAGCAAAGCAGTTGGGTGTGTGAGGCTGTGTCTGAGTGCCAGCTTCATGTTAAACTTCACATTCCCAGTTTCACTCAAAACCAAGGGGGTCATCAGCTGTGAGTTCAGCAGCTGCAACTGCAGCTGAATACAAGGGCTCCTGAACCATGACTTCCTTGAGGAAGCTTGGAGCATCTAGATTTTGTTCATCTTAGGCTCTAGAGAAAGCTAGTGAGATGTGTGAACAACCTCAACTCAGATGGGAATATATACTAAAGGATACAGCAACATAAAATAATTTTGAAAGTATGTCAATACATTTACTGCTTTTTATTATCAAATGTTCATTAAGTTAACAAAAAAACTTTTCAATAACTGCTTGGAAATACTTTTGAGAATATATTAAATGCTTGCTCACTATCAGTTGTCTGCTGCTCTCTCTAAAGCTTCTCAGCAGCAGGTATTAGCAGCTATAACAGGGATTTCACATGCAACAACCTTGAGATTTAATCCTATGCATGACCCTGTGCTTATCAAATAGACAATGCAGGGGAAAGTGTACAGTGAGTAAAAGTAAATATTTTCTGTCTCTTATACCCTCTGTTGTTCACCCTTACTAAAAATTAGATGCCAAAATCATGACTGTTAATTAGTCTTTTCCTGCAATGTATCCATCTCTCCACATCTGTGATAGGCAGGCAGCTGATACCTGTCCTTTGAACCTCAAATGTTTTTCTCAAATTCTTCTCCCATCCCTCTTCCTTCTTCCTTCTTCAGACCCAGGCTCATCTTCCTGACCTACCCTCTAAATGCTGAGACAAGGACAAAGCCTGGTATAGCACACATGGTGTTCCATGTTGCATGTTATTCCCATTCAGATTTTCTTTAGGTTATCATTAAAGAAAGTGACCAGCTAGAGTTAAAAAAAAAATTAATAGTATAACTTCCTAACTGTCTACTTATATGTTAATGTATCAGCCTAGGAAACACATAAATATTTTAGTTCCTGTCTCACCCCAAAAACCTGTATTATTTTCAGGAGCTGTCGGCACTGTGCAATCACATTGGAAGACAGCCAGAACTTCCACATTCAGAGGTATGCAGTGAAAATATGCCCTTCCTGCAAAACTTCCCTTTTCTGGTGTGTTCTTTAAAATATTCCCATAAAAGGTACCACGAAATCTGATGGGAGCAATGTTTCCCTCCTCACACATTCAGGCTGACACATACAAATAGTTCAGTTCCTCCTCTTTACACTCAACATGATGCAAGCAGTTGCCAAATCTCTTCCTCACCAAATATCCTGGAAAAATGCAAAGAGATATTAAGACATGTGCAGTTCAGTTTAAAACTAGAATATTCCTACAAGCTCTAACCTTCCTTTTAACTATCTGAGACAACAACTGCAGCAGGGTTATCTTCTCCACTGTCATTCAGGATAAATCTGGATATTTGACAACTGGCCCTTAATGGGGAGCTGTGATAGAATAGGTATTCAAAGGAGATGGGATTTAGAGTAATCACATCAACATCTTGTGGTGAGGAAAACCTTTGGTCTCACCTGAATTATGCGCAGAGCCTATGAAAGCAGAAACCGCTCCATGATTTTATAGCCTAAAAGCAATTTTAAAAATACATAACAAAGGGCTGTAACAACTCTATCCAAGTTAAACCAATGAAATTTGCTGCTACCACACACTGCTGAGCCCTGGGGAAAGCACCTCAAGAACCTGGGATTTGAGTCTGAGACAATGAAAAAGAGGTTTATTCATCAGAAGTCTGGAAGCACAGGGTGGGATTCAGCTGCCTAAACATATGTGTCTAGTGCCATGTTTGATGCCTTAGGGTGTCGCATCTGGCCCCCAGCTGCTGCTCCAGAAGGGAGCAGGTCTTTCATAGATCGAGTGTCAGATCTGCCATTCCTGTGTGGATGTCTCAGGTGGCCTCAGGCACTGAAAATGATGCTCTGTGCTTATATTTTGGCTCCTGAATTGCTCCCATGCTGCCTATAAACAATTTCCGGTTCTCTGTTTTAAGTGTTTTCCTTTTCTTGTTGTTTTCCCCAGCCTGCATTAAATCATGGAGATTAATTGTCTCACTCTGAACACCCTTTCTTCCATGTGGGCCTGCACAGTCTATCTCTGTGCACAGGGCTGGCAGGAGAGATGCTTTGCCCCTTTCTGAGCCTGGGAGGAGCTGAGCTCAGCCACAGCTCTCATGGGCTTTGTGGGAGCTGAGGCAGTTCAAGTGCATCCCTGTAGCCCTCTGCCTGCTCTGGACAGATGCAGAGGAATAATTCCCACATGAATCACACACAGGCACAACTCAGCACTCAATGCCATGGGGCTTTAGCAAGGGACAAAATTTTCTTTCTGTCTGTGCCAGCTGCAGTTTGGGGACCTGCTGATGACAGAATTGGCTTTCCATTTGTAAAAGATGTTCCTTTCTCACCTTTGTCATCAGACTCTCAGGTTTTTGGAAGTGGAGTGATGATGACTAACCCTCTGAAGGCATTCCAACCATCATCTCCATCTCCTGAAAATCTTACTTTTAGCTACAGACACACACTGCGGTGACATGGCCACTATGGCAACATGGGCACGTGGATGTGCCACACCTTTTGCAATGGAGAATTGGGTAGGCTGGGAACACACAGGACAGTAAAAGGTATGGTGAAGATCTTCACTACTTCATTCAGCCTACTTATGTAGCAGGATTTTTTCTTCAACAAGGACTTTATTGCATTAGAATACAATAAGTTATCGTGTCTGTGAAGCAGATATAAGAATGGTGAAGGTGTTTGTTGTTATGTAACAAGTCTTATAAGGAGCAGCTGAGGGAGCTGGGAATGTGTTTAACCTGGAGAAGAGGAGGCTTGGGGGGACCTTGTCACTCTCTACAACCACCTGAAAAGAGGCTGTAGCAAGATGGGGATTGGTTTCTTCTTCAAAGTAACAAGGACATGACAAAGTAACAAGGACATGAGGAAATTACAGGGGAGGTTTAGATTGGATATTAGGAAATATTTCTCTACTGAAAGGGTGTCAGGCATTGGAACAAGTTGTCCAGGGCAATGGTGGAGTCACCACCCCTGGAGGTATTTAAAAGATGTTTAGATGTGGCACCTAGGGACATGGTTTAGAGGTGGAGTTGGCAGTGCTGGGTAACTGGTTGGACTCAATGATCTCAGAGGACATTTCCATCCTAAACAATTCTACTATTCTATGATTCTATGACCCCGAGTAGCTTTTCATAGACTATTGTCACTACAAATAGCTACAGGATAGTGAGTGCCTACTGTGATCTGTTAATCACAGAAACACATCAGTTTCTGCTGCAAATAGCACATCTTCAAAAGCCAACCCTAACACATCAGTGAGTAAATCTTCATAAGCTGTTTCAGTACAATGGCATGAGAACAGCTTTGTAACACCACCTACAAGTGCCACTGAAAGATCCTGACGCATTAATTTGCCAAGACTGAAACAGAGAACTGTCCACAGGTGCTTATTTTGCCTTTTTGTACTTCATCAGTGTCGCGCAACTGTTGGCTCAGTCAGCAAATGTGTCAGGTCTTGGAATAACATCTACTTGTGTAGCTTAGGTACCCTGCCAAAAGGTAAGTGTTTTAAAGAGTAAAATCATAAAGTATTATGAACATAAAGCGTGTGATAGCAAAGGTGACTCCTCAGCATTATGCATTATGCACCACAGCAACATATTTTACCAAGGGCAGGAAAAGTCAGCTTTATCATCACTAGCGTCATCACTCTTAAATATTGCATCCTAGGCAGTTTCATTTTGGGTTTAGACAGATGCTTTCCCAGGCCCTAATTTTTGCTATTTCAATCTCTGGTAAAAACAAGGTTCTCACTTAACATTTATGAGTTGCACTCACATGTCACACACCTGTGCAAAAAGCACACAATACTCCCCAACCATGCCCTGGGCAGCATGGTGTGCACTCTGCTGTGCAAGCATGAGCACAGAGACAGCTCACAAGAAAGGTGGAAAATCTGGAGAAAGCCAAGCAGAGGGCTGACAACATGGTCAAGGGCCAAGAGAACATGACTCAGAGGGAGAGGCTAAAGGAGTTTGGTTTATTTAGTCTGGCAGATAAGGGCAGTATAATAGAAGTTGACATCTACTTGACAAGGAGTTACAAAAATGATAGAGCCAAACTCCTCTCAGTGGTGCTAGACAACATGACAAGGAACAATGGACACAGGCTAGACCTTGGCATGTTCAAGTCAGACATTATGGAAATTGTGCACTTGAAGGGAGGTGCAGCACAGGAACAGGTGCTTGGAGAGGTTATGAAAACTCTGCCCTTGGCAGCTTTGAGACTCTGTTAAAGCCATGGTTAAACTCATTCCCAGCTGGCAACAGTCCCACTTCTCATGAGAGGGTGGATGAGAGACCCCCAGAGTCTCCTCCCTACCACCATTTCTGTTTCCTATTTCAACTCATCACCTTTGGACTCTGCAGGGAGTCATGCCTTAAAAGTGCAATTTGCACTTCATATTTTCTCACACTCTGAGTGAGCCTCTGAGCCCCTGAGGCTTAGAATAAGGTCAGTGCAACTCTTTCCTTTAGGTGGGCTGTGCCCTGCATGACTCTCCATGAACTGGGCACGTCCAGAGCATGTCTTCCAGAGGCGAGCTTTGCTGTGAGGTTGGGCTTGTGACCACATATAAATAAGATGTCTTGCTGGATGTCATTATAAACTCCAGAGTGCTTCTGATATTCCCAGGTGTGGAACATAAGGTGGCGGTTGCTTTCAATCAGGTGCATCTTAGGCAGTAGCAGTGCAATGTTCTTGGGCTTTGGCTTTTGGATTTAGGCAACTGATTGAACAAGAACAGAGTGCACCTAAATTATTTAATACTTAGTGTTACGTAACATACAAAGCATTTTAGGGTGATGTGGTATTTTTTAATAACGGTAGCACAGAAAGACACACTTCATTATTCATAATAACAAATCTTTACAAGTTTTTTTCAGATCACATGGGACATAAGAATATGCAATATTAAATCAGTCTAGCCCAGTATCCTGTCTCTGATGGTGGTCAGTTGGTAAATATTGTATGGATAGATCAAATACAGAGTTCTTCCTGGGCATAATTCATCCTCCTAGTCATTCTGAGTTATGGGCTCCTTGAAATGGCTTAATAGTCACCAGAGCAACTACTCCTCACAAATGTATTAAACTCCCTTATAATTTATACTTTTGGCTTCCAAAAATTTCACTGTCAGGGTGGACCAAAATATAATCATGCTTCCTGAAAAAAAAACCTTTACATTTTTATATCTTAAGCTTGCTTCTTATACTTTCACTGCATTCCCCCTAATTCTTGCATTATGAGAAATTGTGAAGTAGTCACAGAGGAGTGCTGTGATGACTACACTGAAGCACTCAAGATGAGTAGTTTTGAGTAATCTGTCCTTTGATTATATGATATTAAAGCAGAAGGAAAACCAGACCCTGAAAATAATTTATATCATCTTGCTGGTAGCTTTGATTTTCTGAAGAAGATATTCTACGACTAGATACAGGCTAACAATGAAATTTCTCTCTGTGTGAAGTAGCACGAGCTAAAAAAGCATGTCTATGTAACATATACACAAAAATTTCTTAATCATTTCAGAGAGTTACCTTGGCACTGTGAGATAAAAGAGAGCAGAGTGAAGAGGAATGATGAGGAGGTTGGTGCATTACAAACACATCTCCAGAATGCTTCATTTCATTTTACAGAGCTGACACTTAAATCATGCTGTAAAATCTTCCGGTGTCCTTTATTGTAAGTAACACAAATCTTGCTGACTCTTATCCTGTACTTGTAACATGTGGGGGTGTATATATATATATATTAAAAATATATATATATATGAGCTCAAGTTTTTTCAAGCATCCCTTTCAACTCCGCATCAGAATCTGACCCAAGAGAAGACATGGCACTCTTGGGGAAATATTAATAAGTACCAAGTGTCCTGGTGAAACCTCTCTTTTGAGGTATCACTCTATTTTCACAATTTGTTTCCTGCACCAGCTGAAAGCAAAGTGCATCCACATGACAATTAAAGGCTAGAATGATTCATGACTGCTCTTTAACAATAAATTACTGATGGATTTCTGAAGACCTCAATTCAATTCTCATTATAATCTCACAATATGCATTGCTATCTATGCCCTTCAACGTTTGACATAAATTATTTGAGGCAGTATGTATTTCATCTTCGTTGATACAAGAAATTGCAAGTGGCCTAATGGTTAGTGACAGAAGTTGACATATCAAAGGATTCAGAGAAACATAAACAAAAAATAAATCACCATCCCACTGCCCCTCCCCAATACTAAATTCCTCATTTTACAAAGACCATATAATCCTTTCTTTTTCAAACAAATACCACCGTATCACTGTTATTCTAGCATAAGCTAGCATAAAGCTTACAATAAGGACCTGTTTAATGTGCTTTTTAATAGCCCTGTTTGAAGGACTTCTTGCTGACATCATATCGCTGGGTGATCCAGAAGGGATTACACGTGTCAGCCCAATCAATTGCTGGTAATTGTATCACAAAAGACCTATCTGAGAGCTCACACAGGCACAGCAAACCATGCTTCCATATTCTCCTACCTTGTTAAAAAAAAAAAAAAAAAAAAAAAAAGTCCAGCTATTAAATTAATTGGCACTAAAAGCATGTAATAGTTATCTAATCTATTAATTTTTAGTTTAATATTAACTAGGGTGTCTCCTATGACAAGTATTTGACCTGTAGAGAAAGAATGGAGTAAGATCGCCCGTGCAGTCTTTCAAGTTAACAAAATAGTCGCTTGAAGGAAAGAGGTGAAGGCATTCTTTAGCCTCTGCCTTGTACTCTAAGATTTTATTTGTTTTCATCCAAGTATTGACTTTATGTGGGGCCAGCCCGATTGTGCCTGACGCAGCATGTTCCTCTGCAAACTTCAGACCTTTCAGCCCAGCCTGGGGGACAGCAGAGGCCACGCTGCCACTCTGCAGAGCACAGAGGGAGCATTCAGAGCTCACATCTGCTGCTGTTCAGTCAAAGAGAGGCACAAAGAGGTGACCATCCTGCTGGTCAAAATGTGTTGGATACTGTTGGCTCTAGGAGTGGACTCAGGAGCCCTTGTCCCCTCCAGTCCATACACAGGGGCCAAGAGAACAGCCTGGGTGTCAGCACCCTCTTCCTGTCTCTGTCACTTGGTTTTGCTTGTCTAACCCAGGGCTCAGGATAGAAAATCATGATCCTATCACAGGGTCTGGTGCTCCAAGGTGCTGAGAGCTCACACTCTGCTGAAGTCATGAGCTGCATTTAGCCCCCTCCAGTCTGCAGCACACCCATGCCACAGGTCAGAGGCAGCTCTCAAAACCAGCACACCTTCTCTAATTTATATTCATGTCACTGAGCTCAGGCTCAGTCTCACTAATTCTGAGTAGTGCAGGATTAAACCTGACACAAGTCCAAAACCCCTTTAGCAGTCAATTAGTTCTAATTATTGCAAAAAAGATCTTTTGTCACCTTCTACTCCCCTTCAAGGAATGGCTTTGGGAAAGCATCAGGAGGAGCTAGATAAGTATCCAGAACACAAATTGTGATTTCACCCTCTTGAAAACTGCATTTAGGAGGCTGACATGATTTATTGATCTCAGTAAAAGCCATGTTTCTGGCTGGTGCTCTGCACCTCCGGGAGAGTGGCTGCCACAAGCTGCAAGTGCACCTGAGACATTATCCAGAACAACTCCATCACCACAGTGACAACACACCCTGGGCAGTTCCTGTGGTGCCATAAAGCTGGCAGAGAGTTGCAGGTGAAATGCAGTAACACATAAGTGAAGAGTTTCAAAGAGACAAATTCATTCCCTAAGAATACTCAGTCACCAACTAATTGCTCGTACTCCACATAGTTATAAAAGACCATGTTTTATTTATGAGCAGTCTACCTGCCAAGGCTTTCTAAATACCTAATACAAAACAAATAAGAAGCATTAAAGGCAACCAAAGTGATCTCACACAGCAAAATTTTCCAAAGAGCCAACACTGCTCTAGGAGTGAAAATAACACCCATTTTTCCTCTGACATTCTAGGGCAGAGAAAATCAACAAACAGGGTTAGAAGTTATATCCTCTTTATTGGCTCTATTAAATGACCCTCCTGAAAATGATGCATTCTATATGTGCAAAAAATTGACCCTCTGCATTGGCATCCACCTGGACTGAGCAGTGACTTGTGCTGAGTGCAACAACCAAGGATCTTCCCTCAGTGATGCCCAATCACAGTTATCACAAACTTATCTGCACTGTTGAAAAATGAGAACAGAAAGGAAGTGAACACATGTCTTCTGAAAACACACCTTCCACTGCTATCCCAGCAAGGTGAGCAGTAAAAACAATACTGTAATTTTCAAAAGAGTTGGTTCATGTCTCTGAGAGTCCTCAAACTGTCCAATGGCAAGACAACTCTAGATCATTTATCTAACAACAACAAAAAAAAAAAGGGTTGGTTTTTTTTTTTTGTGACCCAATCATCTGCAAATTAGCAAAGATGCAAGATCTATATTCACACTCTTGTCTGCACAGTGTAAATGCCTTACTCCTTTTCTCCACTGACTCACAAGGAAATGGTTCCACAACCATAAAGAGTAGCTGATCTTGATCTAGCAAAAAATTGTACATTTTTTGCTTCTTCAGGTTTGGTGTGGTGTTAAGCACCAAGCCAATCTCAGCCATCACAAGAAGCAATTTAATGAAGACCATTAACTAACCATTTGTAAATTAGGTGTTCTTTTACTCACACCTTGTGCATGAGGCTTCAATTTCTCTTCCCCATGTTGTTTGTGTGTCCATGATTCAGTCATCAGCTGCAGACCAGTGTGATTTATTATGACTTATACTAGAGACAGTCAAGATACAGATTTAATAGTGCAAAATTCCCACTGTTTTCCAGCACCTGAAGGTCACAACAATGAGGTGCAAAGGCAGAGATTAGTGTTATACCTCAAAAATCGATCAGAACTGCTTTTTTGATCTAAATGATGAACAAAATATATTTTCTTTACAAGCACATGAGGACGGCTAAGCATCTCTGCTCTGCTTAGAATGGTTTCATTTTAACTTCCTATGAACAACAAGGCCAACATCTCAGCAGCAGAACTTTCTTACATTCTTCTCTGTTGATTTGTTAGTGCTCTTGAGTGATAAAAATCATGATTTTCCTAATAAGTGGAGTTAGTGAAGTATGTTTGGAATTTGAAAGAAGTGTTGAGCTAATGGTGTGCATCTCATTCCAGTTAGGCAGCCTTTTGCAAGCCAAGGAAAGGCTCAAATGCAAAGTACAAATTATTCCTTGTCCTTCACAAGTGTCTGACAGCATTGATCCCTTTGAGGCTGGGGCACATTAATTCCCTTGCAATGCCAGTCCTGGGCACTGAGGCATCTCGGTACATTGACATTAGCAGTGACATTAGCTGAGGTCTCTAGAATTGCAAAAATGCAGAAAAGAAGTTACTGTTTTAACCCTGGCAGGACAAAAGGGCATGAAGGCTTTAGTTTTGCTGTTCTTTGGATGTCTGAGCATTTCTATGTGGCAGTGTTTCCCTACAACATGACAGGTCAGTGTGCTGTGTGTTTGGGCAGCAATGGAGCATTATTATACACAGTAAATGACAGCAGGGGAGGACAGGGAACACTGTGGATGGTTCATAACAGGCTCAGGAGGTGCATGTACAATTCTTGTTCTTCTGTGGATCATCTTCTGGGATGCTGTGCAATTTCTTTATCTTTTCAAAGCCTGGCTTCACACTTGTACTAGTGCTTTCTGCTCCTCTCTCCCAGTCTTTGCATGTCTGACTGAGCCAAATTGTAGCTGAATGTGAAAATGAGCTTCAGATATATATGTTTTTTTCATACACCTCATGCAAGGCATGCCTCCCTCTAGGCACTGCTGTAGTACAAATTATCACTAATAATAATATGTTCTTTGCAAAGAGACTTAATTCCATAATTATATGGTAATTATATAAGGAAAAGTGAGTAGTCTGAATAAGTGTCATTGTGTCCTGGCTAGAAAAGAATTTCTGAGACTGCAGAGTTTTCCTTTTCTGGCACAGGAGACGCTCAGGTAGGAATGATCCAAAACCCACACCATACAAGGGCTGAAGTGAGAGAATTCATGTGGAGTTGTCTGAATTAGGGGTAATTGCATTACACCTCTCCCCCTTGGGAATAAATTGAAGGACCAGGAGCATCAAGAACCACAGAGAGATTCAGCAAACTGAGCAGGGAAGATTTTCACCCACCAGTCAAGAAGAAAAAAAAAATGCAGACCAAGAAAGATCAGCAGCATCTCTCTGGGTTTGTGTTCCCTGCAGTGAAGTTACCAGGCATCAGTAGATCATAATTCAGAAGCTGAAACAGTTTCCAGTGTGAAGAGAGGGAACCTTAACCAATGATATTGAATTGAAAGGTAATTCTGTAAACGAGTAGCCTTGTGGTAGAATAAAACACACTAAAATAGACTTTTACCAGGCTTTTTACTGTCTCAGATAAACTTTGACTATCCACTGTGATACCTATTGTCACAAAACAGATGGTGTTGACACAGTATGCAATTACTGAGACAGGTTTTCTTGGCCAAGACAAATATCTTAATTGAAGAGAAAATAAATGCAATTTTCATTTCTATTTGAAATGCAGTTGTTTGAAATCCCATGGAGAAAAATACTTATCCCATTACTGTTATTGCCTGCTTCTTTTCCAAGGTGGCAAAAAGGCATTCAAAATCTGAAAAATCCAAGCAGTGCCAATATTCCCTCATGTTTCCTGTATTCCTGGATTGCAGCAGTGATGACAGTGAGATATGACATGAGAAGGGTGTGGAAAATATCATACCCAGCCCTGCCTTCAAACACAAGGAGCTTCACCTGTGCTTGAAGGGAAGAGCCAGAAAACCTGGCAGAGGAAGTTAACACATCTGGGCTGTTTTGGTTGTCATGCAAAATTTGAAAATGCATAACCCTGTTGCAAAACTTGTGCATTGTAACAACCAACTTTCTTAAATTCTACTTTCTTAAATTTTATTATTTTCTGAAATTGTCTATAGACTTCTATTAAATATACTTCTTGATAGCTTTTTTTAATTGAATCCTCCAGGATTTTCTAGTCAAAGGAACATACACTCCTAAAAAAAAAAAAAATATGTGGACCAGCAGCTCATAATCCCCTTGGCTGCTTTGCTCTGATCCCAGAGAAAGCCTTTCAGAGTGTACTGAAAAAGAAACTCAGGGATAGTTTCCTCATACTCTAATGCAGGCTCACAGAGATGTCCTTAGTCAAGCCCCACAATCATATGCATCAATTTATAGGTTTATAGCGCTATTAAGAGGCTGTAATGCTCTTGCTGCCCTCTGAGGCTGTGCTGGGGAGAGGCACATTGAGCTGTCCCTGGTGCAGGGAGGGATTCCTGGTGCAGCAGCATCCATCCCGCCACGTCCCGCCGAGCAGCACCTGACAGGATTCCAGTCGGAGCTTGCACTTGCAGTCAAAGGCTTTCAAGTTTGATCCCTTCAAATCTCTGAAGTTCACCCGTACAATTACCTCTGCTGTTCAAAGCAACCCAGGGCTTAGATGGAAATAAAGAGCACGAAAGGATTTCCCAGGGTGCTCTTGGAAACCTGGAGGAGAAAAAAAAAAAAAAAAAAAAAAAAAATATATATATATATATAAAAAAAAAAAAAAAAAAGCAACATTAAACCTTGAAGTTCTTGCAGTGGTGGCAGTTTGTTTGACATTGAAAGGCCAAATTCTGCTCTCAGAGAGTGCAGACAGCTGGAGCTATGCAGAGCCATGAGTCCTGATTGTTCCACACGCCAGGCAAGGATTATCCTTCAGGATCCCTGGTTACCTGGAGAGTGGCTTTGCCCTAAAGAACCCCGAGGACCTTTGCTGGCCAGCAGACACCCCTCTCCCAAATTGTCTGTCACAGTTTCATCTGGAGACAGCACTCCCATGGAATGCAAGCTCTGACAGACTGAGGCTCCAAGCCAGTGTGTTATTAGAGACAGATTGGTACAAAAATAGCTATTTATAGGACAAACCATATATTGAGCAGTATACTCTATAATAAGAAGCACCTTTTCCTTTAAAATTGCTAACAGTGTACTACAGATTTTAAATATTGCCTACACCTTATGTCCTTCCTAGCTTTATCTGTCCTGTTTCCAGCTTTGACCTTACTTCCTGCATTTCTCTCTTTTTTTTTTTTTTTCCTTGCTAATTAGAGATATTTGTATTTCTTAGGAGGTCATCTGATCTTGCTACTTATTTCCCACTTGGATCAAAACTCTTATAAAAAAAGTTTAAGCTTTTAAAACACATTTTACAAGACACCTATATATATAACTAACCTCTCAGGATCAGTCTTGACCTAAATCTTTTTATTCTATCATAATAGGCTTATCTTTACCTGATGCTTAAAATATTCTTTTCACCTGAGTGATTCTGTCATTTACAATTTCTTTCTCTTTCTGCCTCTTAAAAAAACATTACAAGGAAAAGAAAAAATCCTCTATTGGATACAGCCTGTTTGCACTGGGCACACATGTTTATGAAACAGATAAGACCTTTGTGTGTCAGGTAGGTGGTGGCACTAAAAGCTTTATATATCACGACATCAAAGCAGCAAGGAGATGAAAGAGCATATTTTTGCATCATAAACAATATTTACATATTGTGATATTCCAAGAATCTTTCATTTAAACAGGTGGAAAAACAGGGAAGCAAGCACACATGTAAAGCAAATTCTTACTTGTGGTTGATGATTAAATTTTATATGGCTTTGATATAACCACTGCAATTAAGTGCAGTGATGAGCAAGGACTTGTTTTGCTCTTTATAGGGTACACATTGTTTACTAATCCCTGGTTCATACGATAAATCCATCATCATCTGGGCACAGCTGCAAGTAAAATTTTGAAATGACAATTTTTACCCTATGGAACAAATTTCAGACTTTTTAACCCTCCTGTGCACCCTCTATCTCTTCTTCCCCTCCCTCCTTTAAATGTGCTATTGTTAAAAAAAGGCAGTTTTTATATATTCAGACTTTCTGGATGGTGGTGGCTATTTTATATGACAAATACCACTGTTAGCTGAGCCCCAGAGAGCACATATGCAGCATAAACAGAGGCTGGGGGTTCATTTACCATTTCAGTCAAAGGTGGTTGTTAAAAACTGGAACATTCTCAATCACTGCAAATCAACACACTGCAATTTTCACTTTTCCTGATTTTGAGCATTCATCACCACTTGCTCTTCACCCTTGAAAAGAAGGGCAAAAAGACAAATTACTTTAATTAGGAATTAGTTATGAGAGAATGAGGTGTTCTAATTATATCTAGAACCTCTTAAATAGTTTCACTCAGGCTTATTTGATTTCTTAATTACTGAAAAAAGCTGCACACGAATTGCACCAGTTTTTGAAAACAGAAATGCTGTCTTTCATCTGATATTATGGATTAGTCTACAATGAACATTAGTAAGGCAATAACACCTCCAAGACAGCACCTGCATTAGCACAGGATAATTTTTTTTTTGTTGAAACATTCTTCCATATCTCAAAATACATAATTTTATACACTATGGTGTGAAACCATAGATGTGACAGGCTGTAATGATTTATTTATGAGACATTATTCTTTGATGCAAGAATACATTAGGTTATAGATCCTATTTCCACAAATATAACGTGTCATGCACTACATCTGAGCTCCAGTAAGATATTGTAGGCTGTGAGGTTCACTTTGTATATATAAAACTGTATATAAATATATATTTTATGACTATATCAACAGCCAAAGTTGTGCAACAGTCTCCCTTTCATCAGATCCTTCAAAACATATTTTTCTCAGATCCATGTGAAAATATATATCAAACTGGAGAGAGGATCTAGGGGAGTGTGACACGGAGAGTGTTTGATTATGAATGGTTTGAATACTGTTCTTTGTTGTGGATGTTGAATGTATCTATTTTATCTATTTCAGGACTTCTTGGATTATTCTAAAAATAACTATTGTGATTGTTAGCATCATTTCTTTCAACTATACCTCCTCTTGTCTTAATAACATTACTACATCTGGACCAGAAAGTGCAGCTGAAATTTTAAACCTCTCTGAAAGGAGCTTTCATTATTCTATGTTTTTCCTTCCTAAGTTTTCTTAATGATAGAAGAGTCCCCAAAAGTCCTGGTGTTTGTTGGACTCCTCTCCCAGCAAAAGCACTGGGCAGCTTTTACCACATCTGCTCAGGACAGATCAGGACTTGATGGCCAGTGCCTCTGAGATCAAGTGTGAGGAGGGGTCCTTGCAGCTCCTCCCTCAAGGAATATTCCTGTTTGAGAGGCGGCTGCTTCTGGCAGATGTAAAATCTCATAGCAAAATGATTTGTGTGAGGGGAAGAAAAGAGGCTGGGAAAAGGTCAGGCACATCATGCATCTTGCGGAAATCCTTTAAAATCTTTTGAAAACTTTTTTGGAAGGTGTCATTAATTCAGGGTTCAGGATCAAGCCCACATTTACTGAAAAAATCTCTTAGCAATTAATTTTCTTTTTGTGTATGCACAATGCTTCAGGGTCTTCCTGTGATAGAGCAGCAGGATTCAAGAGGTGTCAAGATCAGCTGCTTGCTTTCTTTATCACCAGTTGTGATGAGCAATTTTGTGCAAAAGGAGGCATGTTTATCATCAACCTTAACACAAAATGCTATTTATTCTTTTGACATATCTGAAGTCTAATAATTACAGCCACTGAACCCAGTGGGCTAAGTTGGTGCAGCAAATGTCTAGGCTTTAGAAAAACAGATATCCATAATAATAGAGGAGGAAGGGTTCAGGTTTCCCAGGTCTTTGGAGAAGCTCATGCAGTATAAAAAAGCTGGTGAAACTGAAGTCTACAGTTGCACAACAGAAAGCACTGCAAGGCAACACAGTGATGAGAGGCTGAGGGATTTGTAGCAACCCTGAGAGGGAGACTGTCCCATAGGTAAAAACCTGGCGCTGATTATTATAAACAAGGGCCAGAGTAGCAGAAAAAGACAGATGAGTGTCAGGTATCTGGCACATGTATGTGTGCTGGGTCTGCAGGTGGGTGTAAGAGCTGAAAATCTGTTGCTTTATTTCATTCCTTCAAAAAAGATATTCTTAAAACTGATTTTTTTCAGGAGAAATGGAATTGTTTTTCAAATTTTTGGGTTTTGTTTTGGTTTGGTTTGGTTTGGGGGTTTTTTTGTTTGTTTGTTTGTTTTTTACTTTAATGATTCATTAACATTTTTTTTTCACTTGCCTTCAAAACGGCTTGATTTTTAAACATTAGTATATGCATAGGAAAATATCAGTAATAAAAAGACCACTGAAATATGCCATAGATTTCAAATAAGATATTGCATTTATTCACTATTGACTCATAAACTTCTTGCAACTTCTGGGTTTCATGGCAGTTCAGACAGGAACATTTTCAAAATGTGAAATATTTTCCAGATGCAGGAAAATTTATTCACCTCACAGCTTTGAAAGCCAAAAAGTGAGCCAACACCAATTTGTTGTCCCTGTTAAAAACTTCCTATGACAAACATCCATTCAAATACCTCCTAGAAATGTGTACTGTCTCCAGTCCCTGTGGAGTTTATGCTATCCATTAACTTACTTTTGAGATCAGAGTCTCCCTGTTACTGTTTACCTAAAGACCTCGTGCCTAAAGCTTGTCTGCTTTCCCAATACATCAATCAGGATAGTAAAACCTATTTCTTCCTCCTATATATATGTTGCTCTGCTAATATCATTAAACTTTCATGGCTTCATTAACACCACTATATTAAAAAATATGAACCTTTGTGGAGCAGTTTAAATTTTAAAAAATTATAATAATTCATTGCAGACTTTTTCTAGTCAACATTTTGGGCTCCTGAGGGAAATTTGTTGTTCATTTGGATGTGTTCATTTTGGATATGTATTTGGATATGTTTAATTATGTTGTGTGCATATAAAGTTTTCTCTAAAAGAGGGTCATCCAAACTTTCATGCTCACGACCCCTTCTCCTCCCAATCCATGGAGGAGAGAGAAATGGGGAACAGGAAGATGTGGCTGTTGTAACTGATCCTTGTACATTTTGTGAAAAGTGATCCTTCTGTGAGCAAAGATGTTTCTTCTACCTCATGGAACAAGGATGATCCACTGCTTGCTCCGATCTACTTCTGCAGAAACTACCTACAATCAGCCATGTTCAGAGATGGGTCTGTAACAGACAGTGGGAGTCTGTTAAACAGAGGGACACAAATGTGTATATTGCATATATTGTAAATATAATGTGCATTTAAATCACCCCAGGCTGAGGGTATAGTCAGTGAGAACCTCACAGGCTGCACTTGTAGGAACCTTGGGTGTGATTCATGTCATCCCAAAGAAAATGCCTATAATGAGCTGGGCAAATTGCACCTTAAAAGCACTTATTGCTCTTCCCTGACTATAAAGGGAACCCAGAGTGATTAGCACAGCAGTAGACATCTACTTTGTAGATGTTGAAAGATAAATGACACAAATCCCACCCTCTGCTGTACAAACATCTGAAGAATTTGCTGTGATGGTGGTGGTTTAGCTGTGGCCTGCAAAGCACACGACAGCACTGTGGGAGGATGTTCCTGGCTGCTCCCTGGTTGCTGCTCAGCAGCAGCAGTTTGCAGAGGTGTCTCAGGGAACCTGCTGATGCAGGCACAAACAGCCGTCTGGTAGGAAAGGACCCGAATCTCAAATCTTTAGAGATTCATGGAAGGGATTTAATTCTTGGAACTATGCAGGACCAAGATAGGACATTTCATTTCCAGGCAGAGATCAGAAAACAAGCACTTTTCTTTTTGAAAAATCCAGGGCAATTTGTCAGGTGGAGGAACAAATTATTAATACCTTCAGGAACTCCAGAGGCTGGTGAGAACAGTCTCAATCTTATCCTAAGACATTACCTGAAGGATCTGACCAGGGATGCATCCTGTAGTTGTAGTTGAGAAGCTGGGGCCTATGTGGATATAGTGGGTCAATCTCACCAAATAAACAGCAGAAAAGAGAAACCTTCTCCCTGAGTTCCCAGCTGCTGGCTTTCAGGCATCTTTAGGTATTTTGCAATGAAATTTTCATTTTTCCTTTTAAGCCTACAGTCACAAGAGGCTCTGGGATTTACTGACTCCTATCAATTTATTTTTAATTTCTCCAAGAGTTTGTACCTTGACAATCTAGAGTCCAGCCTGTGACTCCCCATGGAGGCCTTGCAAGGATGTCTCTTCATTTAGATGGGGCACTGCACAAAGAGAGACTTAAGGCCCTCTCTCTGGGAATGGCAGGCATTGCCTCTGGAGCACATCCCAGCTCTTGCCAGCACAATAGGTGAGAGATTTCCTCATAATACTTTTAATATCTTTCAAATGGCTGCATGGATGGATAGCAGTCCTGGAAGAATATACACTAGAGGGTAGTCAGGGAGCATGATTAGTATTGGGAACAAGTATTTTTCTTGGCAGAGGAGGAGCGTGCCATTTGATAGATAGTGAAACACAGCAAGAATGCTGCTCAGTAGCAGATACCAAACATTCTCTTGTGTGTACTGAAGAAAATTTGTTTGGTTTGGTTTGGTTTTGGTTTGTTTTAAAGCAGAGGGGAGGGGAGGGAGCTTCCCACTCTCTGCAAGAGCACACACAGCAGTACCTGCCTCTGTGCTGTGACCACAGCACCTGGGACCATTTTCCATGTGATGCTGCTTCTCCCAGCCCTATTTATTAAGGTTAATAAACCATTTGAAAACAGTGACCTGGCTCTAATTTTGTTCTCTCTACATCTCCTTCAGAGGTACAAACCTCCTTCATCTTCATCTTTCACGTGTAAACATGCACTGCATCTTGTTTCCAGATTGGCATCTTTGAGATGGAAACATTTGCAAAGAAAAAGGGAGGGTATTTCTGAGCAGTTTGTGTTCTTCTTTAAATTAAAACAAACCTCTATGTTGACAAGATTTTGATTTGTGATGTTTTAATCCATCACCATATACTTTGGAATAAAATACTCAGGTATTTAAAGCAGAGGAAAAAAAAACATTAGTTATTTAATTTCAAAATAGTGTCTAGTGGGCATCCAGAGCAATAGCTTTTGATAAATATTTCATAAGGATTTTTAGTGGATGTGTATCATCCACTTTACACTACAGACCCAGACAACCTCTTGTCCAAGGTGTTGATGACTTTTAACCTAAGGCATCTCAGAGCACAGCTTGACCTGATGTTTGCAAATGCTACTTTGGAGTAATTGCAACTTATGCCAACAAGTTAATGGATTGTGTTAGTGTTATAAAATATACTAGATCTGTAATAATGTATTATTGCTATGTATTTACCAGCAGTATCCAATACACATCTATTTAACTACCCAGGCTGTGGAGGATGGCTCCTTGAAATCACTGTGGAAAAATATTAAGGAACCACCCTACTTCAAAATCATCACTGGGACTTTGCTATTGTATTAGCTTGCTGACAGTATTATATTTCTTCAAAAAGGATGAAAAAAAAAAGCAGCTCTTGGCCCAGGAGTGGGAATGCCTACGCCAGTGCGATGCAGCTGCTCTGAATCATCCAGGTGAAGCACTTCACTCCTGTCCTGAGTTGGCTTTCTCAGATGTGGCCTTCTCCTTGTGAGGGGATGGATAGCTTTCCTCTGAAACAGAGATTGGTGGACAAATCTGGAAAGCTAAACAAATCCTTCCTTTTGAACTAAGCCCAAGAGAAACATCTGTGTGAAAGAAGAGCCATCACATAGCTTTTCCCCCAATTCATACTCTTCTAAAGTTTGGAAACAACACTTAATTCTTCATTCTTTTCTTCAGGCTTATGAAAGTAGAAGTGTTTTCTCCTCCTCACGATTTTACACGTTCAATCATGCTACCTGCTACACTTGCAACACTCTTCCACATCCTTTCATGAAATCTCCTCCCTCCTCTCTGCAAAAAAGCCCTCTCAGCAGTGCTTCCCCTTCTTTTTCTCTAAGGTCGCTGTTCTCTTGAGAATTTGCATCACCTGTGACCTGCTGTGGCATTCTTCATTTTCTCCATATGAGCCTGTGTGTTCCTCAAGGATACCTCCCTCACCACACATTTCATCACTGGAGAAGGAAGCTGAAGCCCAACTGAAATTAATGGCAAAATTCCCATCAGCTTCAACAGAGCCAGGATTTTGCTCAAAGTATTCAAATGAGGCCTCAGTTGGATGTCTGTGATGCAGATATTTCTGTGTGCAAGGGCAAATCACATCTGCTGTCTGCATTTAAAGCACATCGAACAGCTAATATTTTCAGTGCCATATTTCTTTCTAAAATAACCCATTTCATCTGAGAATTATGTAGAATTTTTTATATCATGAAAAAAAAACAATTAGGAAACAAGCTAATTTATGTAAGAGGTTTGGATTTTTTCTCTTCAGCTGGCATTTATAGATATATATATATATATTTGCAGATATCTTATCTATGGGATGCTGTTTCCTTGAGTGCTTCAAACAATAAATTGAAACATGCCTCATGGTAACATGGTTGGGTATTTTTCTTTCACCCACATACATACCTACAAAGGTTTAAAATACAGCTCTTGAAAAGATTCAAGATTGAAGGGGGAAAATAATCTTATTATGCAACAATTTATTGTCCTGCCAAATGTGGGTGCCTTGGAAGCTTGAACAACCCGCCAACACACCTGTGTACATTGGCATTAAGTTAAATCAATAACAAAAAACAGGCCTGAAGCCAATTACCTGTCACATGGAGATTCATTTTAAGTGGAGGTTTTACAAGCATAACTTGAATCATATCTAACTTATAAGATAGTTCACATGAGAGATTTACAAAGATGTTTGAATTTAGAGTAACGCTTACCAAAAAGCCATGTATGAAAGCACATTTTATTAAAAAGCACTCAATATCCATAATAACAACTGATATTCCTTCACAGCAGAGCAATTTGCAGTAATACAGATATGAGGAAAAAATGCATTTTCTTTACATTACTGTTTCTTGTGATCAACTTCTTGTATCAGATGTGTCAGAAAAATGTCATTCTCTGCTTCCAATGTTTCATTCCCTTGATGCGCATCCATCATACACTAAACATTTATTGCTTTGTTATGATCTTCCAATTAGTCCTTTCAGCTCAGTTACTGTAGGTTTTCAGCTCTTTTCTGCCATCCTGTATGCTATATACTAATGGCTTAAGGTATATTCGTTTATTAGTATGAATCATGGTGGATTTAAAAAGCAGTGGTTTTCACATTAAAGATGTTACTCATAAAAGCTATTACTGATATTTCACTGTGTGCCCATTTTCCTGGAATCCTGAAGGCTGGTATTAAACATGATGAATCAACAGCTCCATTTGACAAACTGCTGTTTCTCCACAAGGTCACTGCCTGTTGTCAGAGCAGAACTGGTTTGTGAATTTCAGGACATGCTGGGACTTGAAGCTTGGAAAAGAGGACATCATATTGTCTCCCCTGAAACCTTCTCCCAGCTATCCTCCCACTCTTCCAAAGTTAGTTAATTTGATAAAACTACTATTTAAGTCTTTTGGAAATTTGTCTTATAATGAAAACACTTTTCCACTAATATTGTAGGAGTTTGAGGTTGACACAGTACCCACTAGATGTTGGTACTACTGCTTGCAAAGATGGGAAATCTTATTTTGAACCTGTTTTAGGTGCCATTTTACTTTTGTGAACTGGTAAAATTTTACTTTGTTTCACTAGGAATTTGGTCAAGTTAAATTTAGATTAGATATAAGGAAGAAGTTCTTCACTGTGTGGATGGTGAGGCACTGGAACAGGTTATTTGGGGAAATTGTGGATGCCACATCCCTGGAAGTGCTCAAGCCCATATTGGCTGAGGCTTGTAACAACCTGGTCAGGTGGGAGCTGTCCCTGACCATGGCAGGGGAGTTGGAAAAAGGTGATCTTTAAGGTCTCTTCCAATCCAAACTATTCTATGATTTTATGATTCACAAAGAAAAATAACGATAAGGCAATGTTGAAGATACATTAAACAGGATCCCACTGCAGAAGTTGCTGTTTCTACTGAACTAAAAGATTGTTTTACCTTCTTCTCTGCATCATTTATCATTTGCATAGAAGTAAGGATAAAAGCACCCAGAGAAAATGGTAATGTCAATCAGAAAGTCTCTGTACACCTGTGCTCTAACTTCCATTTTACAAGCATCACAAGCATCATGAAAAAAGAGATCCTAATACTAGAGATGCTTTTTTTTTTTTTTTTTTTTTAAGGAGGTGATAAGAATTTACTCCCAAGAATTAAAATTATCACAGGAAAATGGATCTCATTCAGAAAAGACAGGGAGTAGAAATATGCAAAAGAGAAGTTACATTGTTTAAAGCTGAGTTTAGGAAAATTTTACCACAATATTTCTGATTGATATAAAAATAAGAGTTTGCATTTGTAGATGGGGGCATGGAGAAGGAAAGAGGAAAAATAAAAAAATATGAGGAAGACATGGCCAGCCAGGACATGCGTGGTCAGGGAACATGGGACAACAAGAAATGCAGCTGAGAAAGAGAAGTCCTGGAAAGGCCTCTGGGCCATACAGGAACTGGAAAGAGCATATGAACAAATTCCATATAGCTTCACCATTTTAACACTGGAAATATTGCCCCAGAGTTAGACAAACTGGCCATGGGCAAAAGGCAGTTTATGGCTGGAGTGAACAAGAGCAGTTCCAAGACTTCATAGATGAGTGAGGAGAGTGAAGTTTTAGATGAAGATTGGGGAAAAAGAACGAGAAGAGATGGTAGAAACTGCAGGGGAATGAAAGTAGGAAAAGTGGGGAAAGACAGCAAAAGAAACCATTAAGGGCCAGAACAGTGGAGAGGAGGAAGATGAAACATGTTTTATTATAAAATTTCACTTTCATTAATTAACAATCAATAAATGTCTTAATTTTAATTAATTTTAAAATATTTTTAATTAATAAATAATTGTTAATAATTAACAATTATTTAAAGTCTTATTTTTACTTTATTATGCATTTTATCTTATTTTTTTTGTAGGTGTAGATATCCTCACGAACTGTAGATTATCATAAAAAGTGACACTCAGGAGAATATTTCTGACTGTTTGCAAACAACCCTTTTCCCTGCCAAACCTGACTTTGTACACTCTGCTTTTTTTCAGTAGAAAGGCTGTGTTTTCTAAGACTGTCTGTATCTTTGGGGATCTTCCCCTGAATATTTTGTTATACCTTAATCTTTAATCCCAATTTTGAGATAAAGGAAAACGAAAATATCTAGATCCTCCCTCTCATAGTGACTTCAATAAGCATTTAGGATAGTGTATTTTATAAATATCTATATAATTTGCTGCTTGAAGTCACTGCTAATGAATAAATACATAGTTTAATTTTCTTGTGCTAATATACCTCAACTCCAATAGAGCACTTACTTGAGTTACTTTTTCTTTTTTTAGTATTTCAGATCTTAAGAGCGCTAAGAGGTAGCTCTGCTTTGCTGCCAGCCAAAGCATAAACCTAGAACACACAATAAAACTTTTTCCAAAAGTTAAAGTTAAAGATTAAATAAAGATAAATATTTTAAAACTGATTCTTATCCAAGGGAAGGAAAAAAAATATATAAGAAAATCCTTACGGCTTCCTTTCACAGCTTTGACACTGGAAATAATTAAAGAGCCCACACCTCACTACCAGGTACATTCTTTGAAGCCTCTATTTATTGAATGCAATAAATACTTAGGAGTTATCAGTATCTGTTGTAGCCTGGCAGTATTCTCAGAGAGAGGATTACTAATTAATTAATGGAGAACTACTGAGTCAGGACTGCTTCAGAGAGTGCCCCAGTTACAGCATTAATGATGGTGCAAGCCAAGCAGAGGGCAGGAATTTATCCTTGAGATCCAGCTCAAAGATGGCACTGAAGTGCCAACGGCTCCTTCTGCCCTGCTCCTAGTTGAAAGGGCTGAGAGCTTCCGCCTTTGGAAAAAAAGCCAACAGATAAAGATGCTGTAGCTCAAATATGCCAAGTGCATATGTAATCTCCCCCAAGCTAGAAAGATTTCCTCATTGTTAAACCAGACCTTGACCTCAGATATACCATAACACACACCAGCCAGGCACAAAGTGGGGTTTTAACTCTTAACTGAGACATGGCTGCTGGGCAAATGCACCCAAAATTATGGCCATCATGGTGCTTATGGACCAGGCCACAATCCTATTAGAAATCCAAATATTCTAGTTGCTTTCTGGAAAACTTATCAAAATCATCTTCTTAGCCTTTTGTTTGTTGCTTAAAAAGCATGGAGGATTTGAAGTGTGATATCAGCTGCAATTAAAGACACTTGCAAACAGCAAATGCACTGTATCTGATTCCTTCTCTAAGAAGCAGGTGATGTGGCAAAATTTTTGAGGGCAAAAAACTGTGTGTTGACAAACACAACTCTGCACCATAAGAGAGGCTAAAAGAGACAAAATATTTACAATGTTGTGTTTAAAAACTTGGAGCTGTTTTCCAAGTTCTTCATCCCTCAAAGCCTTCTATATTTTATTAATATGTATTTATGTGTTTGTATTTATATTCATGTGTGTGTATTGCACTGCACTAGAAAAATTGCAATTTTTTTTTTAAGTGAAACTGGTAATTCATTATTCTTAGGCAGCTATACTGGGACACAGCTTCCAGTGTGAAATAGGTATCACTAAGGCATGTAACATCCAGCAGTTGATGGTGAAACAACAGATATTTTTATATAAAATGCCACGGAGCAAAGTTATTGCATGCTTCAATATTCTTGTTTGAGGCCACTTCTGACTTTTATGATCACCCTAATTCAAACTTAAGTAATAGAGAATGTGTCAATACAACTTTCCCTTTAAGGATTGCTAAGGAGCATGCAGGAGCCCACATGTTTGCTTAACTGGCCCTGCAACCAACACTGCTAACAATAAAACCAGAAGTTCAAACTCAGTTCCTTGCTTTCAAGTATGCCCTTCAAACAGCAAATACCAGTTTATCATCCCCCTAAAATAGGGTGCATGTTAACCAGGAGTAAATCCAACATATCTGCACCAAGGTGCTTAGCACACAAGATACCAATCATTTCACTGAATTTTTAACACATAATTTCTACCAACAGTAACAGCTACTCATGGCATATCTGTGTGTGCATGTGTGAATGTGTCTCAGAGACACACAACCTCCCCCACCCTGTGTTTTCAAGGACCATAATATACTGCCTGCTTCCTAGTCCTGCAAATACCCTTGAAGTGGAATAATGTTTAACAAAGGGCAATGCTGCGGGAAAACTGCCAACAAAGGGAAGGGTGGGGGAAGTCAGTCAAAGCATTCTGATGAATATTTTTGTACCTCCAAAGACACAACTATTATACCAACATTGACCTATTTGTCAAGTAATCACGGTTTACTATTGCTTAAAGGTCACAGAAGTTTCCAAGATTATTAAATAATGCATGGAGCCAAAGACCAAGGATATTATTTAAACAGTGGAGGTAACTTTTGTTGGTGAAGGACAATATGATGACTATGTCCCTTTGTTTTCCCTTGAAATTTTGTAGAGTTTGCAGTGTATTATAGTAATGGCCCATTTCAGCTGAAAGAGGGAACTCTGCTGCGGAAATGGGGCTCAACACTATAATGAAATATTACCTTGATTTTTTGTGTACTTTGCCAGTACATAATTTTTATTTTTACAGGCATTTCTGTGATGTTAGGGGATACCAGTTTGACCCATACATAAATGAATACAATGATCTGTCTTTACGTTGAGGATTGTGAGTCAGTAAGAAAAGTGCTTTCAACAATTTGGAGTATGTGTTGTGCACACACTGACAGGAATCAGTAGAAGTTTGTAAAACTCAGTATCTACTTAGGCTTCTGTTAAGACATTCTTGTTTTAATAAATACTGCACCTACTGCTTCCCAGTGACTGCAGTTCCTTTAGCTCTCAGTAGCTCTTCCAGATCACATCTTCATTGACCTCCAGAGATGTCCAGCTCTAGCTATTCCCCAGACCCAGGGATTCAAGGAGAATTACAGCTGCCCACATATGGTCCAGCATGGTTTTACTCCTCTGACTCACAGTAAGTTTCTGCTAAGTGGCATTCATTATTCTGTTATCATTATCCTGGAACAGAGCCACAACTCAGGGATGAATGTCTTCAGCAAAATCATATCCCAAATAGTTCATTATCAAATTATTAATGTTCCCAGCCCAGAAACACTTCTCAGTGTATTGCCCCTGTAGATGTGCCCTGTTGAAAGGCTGTTACACTGTGATACTACACAACAGCCTTCAAAGGAGGTAATCACCCAACCTCCACCAGTACCTCCCAGCACTGTAAAACAAAACCTAATAAGGCTCCCACATCCTCTGCTCTTCACCAGCTACAAAACAGAAATCAATGTGGTCACCAAGAGGTGGATATTTGGAGAACAATGCCTTTCCTAAATAATCCTCTGTCTTCCCTAAATAATCTTCTGCCTCTCCTCAACACAGAAAACTGATTAATCAGGGCCATCTTCAAGAATAAGACTAAGTAGCAGAGTTAGTCCCTCTCACAAGAGCTGCCCCACCTGATGCAGAGGATTGTGCCCCACAAGCATCAAGCTCCAGGCAGCCACATTTTTGACTGAGATCAAGAAGGACATGTTTCCTCACCTCACTACACAGTCACAAGGTTGTTCAGAGATCTTCAGTGGGAACTTCCCCAGATACCACAAGGAAGATAACTTAAAAGGCTTTTTTTTCCATCACTGAAATAATCAATAGTTCTCTTTACATCTAAAATACGCAGCAATGCAAAATTGGAATACTGTGGAAGTGAATAAGTACTGACAGAACTTCTGATTTAAGCTAAATACCAAGAAGAGCAGAGTCATGAATTGGAATGGATTCTAGAACCCACTGCAATATTTCTGCTTGATGTTGCTTGGCTCCTGTTAGTTCATTTAAATGAACATTTATTTTTGGAAGAATCACCACTAATGTTCTGCTCAATTACAAAAGTGTCAGGGTCTTCAGCAACAAATTCAGTGACAAGAAGGGAAAGTAAAAGAAGAAATGTCAGAGGACTAGTGATAATTAGAAAAATCCTAGTGTTATTCCTCTGCAAACCATGACTGTAAGTTTGATCTGTTATGAAAATGTCTATAGGTCACTTAAAATAAGATGAATGAAAGTATGATCTCTTTTACATGAAAGACAGCCAAGTAGTGTTTCGTCACAGGACAATTGTATTTCTCACCAAAAATCAAAAAATTATGTTACAAAAAAACATGTTACAAACCAAAAATTGTGTTATAAAAATTATGTTACAAAAAACATCAATAAGAAGGCAGTGTCTCTGGACAATAATTTCACATTACACAGGTAACTAGATCATAGGATGAGTCTTTCATTCCAAGAGACACAATTTCAGTCATTATCTCAAGTGATCTGTGGAGCATGTAGGTACCTAATGAAATTGGTGAAAGTTTAGCCAGAACTAGAACCTCATGTCTGACCTTAGGGCTGAAGCAAGAGCTTCAGGGGCTCTGACAAGAAAGAATTCATTATGAATGGGGCTGACAAATAGAGAATTGTCCCTGGTAAATCCTAAATACAGCACTGAGAGTCACTTTGCTACTGTAAACTTAGTGGCATTTGAAAGGTTGTGAGTAACTTTACTATTTCTTATCCCAGTATAACACAGGAGGCGTATTCATTTGTATACCCTGCAGACTCCTCCAATAAGCCATTGCCCAGGGCACTGTCTGCCAGACCCACCCTTGCCTTCCCTATGATCTAGGGGAGAAAAGCATGAAATGAGAGCCAGGAAGTTCATCTCTCTGCATGCACCCTGATGGCACTGCAGTGGGCATGTCTATTCTGGCAGCACCATCCCCGCACCCGTTCCCAGTGCAGGGCAATGCCAGGAGGAGATTCCATACCAGGTCATGAAGGCAGGAGATCCAAATTCACAGGCTGTAGCACCCAAATCCTCTGTCAGCATCCAGAGGCACTGGCCCCATGCAGAACTAAGTTCCGGTGGGTCCTATATCTGTGCCTGGTACCTAAACCTCACTGCCACCACCTCTCCTCACTGACTCATCTCAGCACAGACAGGAACATCTAGGAATGTAAACTGATGCAGGGGAATTTAATAAACCTTGAACCTACATGAAAATAAGACTAGGCTTCCCTCATTCTTTCTTATCCTTGGTGTTCAATAAAAATATTTTTAAAAAATTTAAAAACCCAAGCAATCTGTAGAGTATAAATCATGACTTGATAAATGTAGGTCCTTAGAAGCCAGTTGTGTAAATACAGATACACCTGCAGGCCCTGATAACCAGATTAGCAGCAACAGCTGCCAGACCACGCATCAACAACCAAGAGATATTGTTGTGTCCTGGCCAAAGAAGTTTCCAGACTGACTCTCAGGTGCTTCCCGTACATCACTGTTAGTGAGAACAATGCATCATGAAAGTAGATGATCTTCATTGATCTTGAAAACTTAACATTTTTCTCCTTGGATGTAGACAATGAGGCTTGACACTAACATTAGTTCACAGCACCTCCGCTGTACAAAGGGATTGGACTTTGTCTGCTGGCAGCTGGGAAGGATTTCTGTGAAAACAAAAGGAAAGGGTGTCTGGATTTGGTATGACATCATATTAAAAAGCACATCCTTAGTGGATAAAAACCTAGATCAATTGATTCTTAGGTGTCCTGCCACACCTGTTCTCATTGATGATTAGAAACTAAAATTAACGTTTCTTCTTGGCAAAGCTCCACTTGAATCACACAACAAAATCTGTTGAGCCTTAGAGCTCCAAGCCAGACCCAAAAGTACACAAAGAAGGCACAGACCTGGGAGGCGCTGGGGGAAAGGTAGCTGTTTCTGTTTAGGAAAGAAGCTCTGTGTCTCTAAAAAGCTTAGAAAACAAGTCTAATAGCTACACTTCAGCACTTCGGTAGAAAACACCACAAAACCTGGATGCTGTTGCACAGTTGGGGCTGTGGAAATGAGCAGGACCTAACACAGTCCCATTCCTCCTCAGTGGTGCCAGTCCCAGCAGGGTCCATTGGCAGCCCCCAACACACCCAGGCATGGAGCAGGGCCAGGGATCATCCAAGGGATCCATCCAGGAGCGGGAGGACACGGGGTCAGAGAAAGAGTGGGAGATTTCTATGGCATTTCTGGGAAAAGGTCTGACAGCCCCAGGCTGAGCAGAAGTGGAGCTGCTGGGCCATGGGCAGGGGTGGGTGGAGGCTTGGCTGGACCAGTAAGTGCTCTCAGGCTCCTGACAGCTTCCTTTATAGGAAAATACTTGAAAAACTTTATAACCTCATACAACTGATACATGAGATAATTCTCCCCCAAAAGACCCAGGCATGAACTAATCGTCTGTGAACTAATCTTCCATAATGAATGTGAGGATATAGACAAAAAAATGTGTCTCAGATTAGCTCTAGTGAGCCAGGTGACTCCTTTCTTGCCAAGAACATCTATTTCAACCTAAAACAAGGCAAAAATAATGCAAGTTGAAATGATGATGGGGTAGGGAAAACAGAGTGGACATCTGTTCAAAACAAAATAACTGAAAGAATCCAGGATTGCTGGATGCTGAACATCTGCTGTCTTTGCCTACAAGTTCTGGAATGGTGATGCAGAAATATGGGCTCTCCTCTTTGGGTGAACTTGGGTGAGGCTGATTCAGCCCTCATGTTCCCAGCCAAGTGTCACTGCATTGTAGATACAGTTGGAAAATAATAATTAATAATCACCAGAGAAATTGTTTTATTATAAGATGCATTATGACATGCTGTAAAGACACGTAAAAAATAATTTTAAAATACTTAAAAGCTGATGCTAGCTTGTTGTGGCCTGCTGTGAAGCATTTATAAATTGGAGTACTTACAATAGCTCATGCATGTTTCTGCATGTTGGAGCAGCACATCAGAGAATTTATTTATCAGGGAAAAAAAAAATAAACTCTCCTAAGTCATTTTAATGCTTATAAAGGTTATTGTCATTTACAATTTTGCCAGATTTTATAAGGCACAATACCAGGCTGTCATATGGGAAAGGCTTGCAGATTCAAGTCCTTATTCTTCCCTCTAGCGAGTGCTGGAACCAGCACATTTGGGACACAGAGGTTACGTCAAAGCCTTCCAGCTCTTTGAAAGATAATTACCATACCTGCATAATCACATGGTCTACTTTCTATGCATTCATATTAAGGAGAGGACATTAATCTAACAAACACCCAGCGGCTGACAATTTATATATATAAATATATCTCTAACAGTTCCCTATAAGGTGAAGTACTCCACCTAACAGCTGCAGAAAACTCCTTGCCACACTTCCAATCCCTCCATGGAAAGGACTCTACAATGATTTTCCAACCTGCCATACTAGGAAGGAATGTTGTGCTGCAGGATATGATGCTGTTGATTGTCACTTTCTGCTGTTTCAGTAGACAATCTAGACCATTAGTTTATTGTAGGTTATATAAGAATGACAAAAGGTAGCCAATAAACAATACCCTAATCTCATGACTTATGCTGCAGAATGTTTGAAAGTACTTGTAAATATGCCTAGAGGTCATCTAAAATAAATGTCTGGTTCAAGGGGAGGGTGTGCAAGGACATTTATGGTCCATGCAAGACTCTCCTCAGCAAACAAGCCACAAAGACAACAGTGGATGTAGAATTACCTGCAGATCTTGGTGTAGTAGACTTTGCAGAACTATCTCTCTCTGTCTAGTTCATATCCAGAGACTCTAGTGCCATACACCAGCAAGGTTCCCCTCTTTGGTATCTGTAAAAAGGCAGGGAAATGGTCCAACACAATGGCACATACCAACTGGCCTTTTCCTGATAGCTCTCCCTTCATTGTCGGTCCATGTTTTCAAAACTAGAAACATACTGAAATATCAGCAATACCAAAAAATTATGGATTTCCAACAAACACGGTGAGGCCTGTGATCTCTTTCTGTCCAGTACAGAGTGGACATGAAGACAAGACCTCTCACATGTGACCTCTGCTGTCTGTGCCCTTGGCTCCTTCCCTCTGGGTTACCAAGGTCTGCTCTGCTGCAGCCCTTAGGAGCCTGCACCGGCTTTCAGTCTCTTTCTGCATGTAATTCCAAATATAAGCTTTTATCTCTAAACTCCTCACCTGCCTTGTATATGAGATCCTTCACAGTGCTGTGCTGCCAGGCTGCTGAGCCCTGGACACTGGAAGGAGGAGTCCAAAGAAAGAGACCACTCCTGGGTACAACTTCCAAGCACATCCACATTCCCCAGAAAATGGAGGGACAAGAGAAGTGTTTTGATGGAGGAATTAGGGAAATTAAAGTGCAGTAACACATAAATGACAGACACAATTCTTGGTCTGCAGCTAAAATCAATAGACATATATCCTGGATTGAGATCAATGTGTGTTCCCATGTTTCAGAGACCTATTGACAAAGTCATTGTTATTGTAGTACTGTGTTTTCTTAACCTGTGTCCAGAAGACCTAAGACTTCATTAAAAAGCCATTGTCAAACAGACTCTATAAGTTCATAATAACCCTAATAAATTCTATTACTTACTGTAAAAACAGTAGCATAAACAAAGTACATTAAAGCAAGTCCTCTACCTACAGAAAACATATCAGAATGATTTTCCTCCAAGAGCTAATGAGATTAAGATTTCATTTTCAAAACAGAAGAAAATAAATATTTTACCTGAGGGAGATCTGACTATAAGTCAGCAGCATGTTTGTTGTGTTTTTTGTTTGCTAATTTTCTTTATTTGGTTTTTGTTCTATCAAGTGGCAAATTTGCCCCAGTAATAAATAAATGGAGCACACTAGTTTTAGTACCTACTTAAGAGTAAAGCTCAACTACACACTAACACATCAAAAGATCAATTGTTGCATTTTTAAAGCAAATAAATTATTTTCTTTAATCTTTCATACTGCACAAATATTTTTGAAAACAGTAATGTGCATATATTCATGCAAAATTTAAGGAGCCATAGATCCTACTGTCAGCCTCTTCATTTCATATACTTAAATATATAACATCTAAATAAGTTCTAAACTCAGAACCACCCTATGCAACCCTTGAAAGAGCGTTTTCATGTGGAGAAAAAGAACTTTGGACTAGTGCTGCAATGGAGATGTGAAGTTACACAAGTTCTTTGAGATTCAGTTTGATGTCTGAAAAATGGGAGATTAATCCCCTACAACTGCTGAGCATATTACTGATGTAAGAGACCCTTGAAACCAAAGAAAACTCCCACTGTGCTTGGCAGTGAGGCCCCACTGTTTAAGCAGGACAAGAAGTGGGATTTCCCTGGCAGTAATTGTGCTGCCAC
The DNA here is from genome assembly GCF_965231275.1 of Zosterops lateralis. Lineage (NCBI taxonomy): Eukaryota > Metazoa > Chordata > Aves > Passeriformes > Zosteropidae > Zosterops > Zosterops lateralis. Next base: position 9,562,437 of record NC_139762.1, read on the forward strand.
TGCAGTAACAGACTGAGGTGACGGGGTGGAGGACCTCATTATGAGTCTGATCCAAAGGGGAATCTGTGTCCACTCTCTGGGCTTCATGGTGAAAGCACACATTGACTTGGATTGTGTGGCTCCTGGGAGCCTGCCATGCCTGACCCCAAGCACTGAACTCTCAGGAGCCCATGGAGCCTGTCTCTGCATTTCACCTCTGCATTTCGCCCAACCACCCTTGCATGAGAAGACAGCAATAAGGGGCTCTGCTGGTTTTCTGGTGGGATCCATCTTTTGTGTCCACATATCCAGGCTTCAGCACACTTAGGAGCACTGTAGCTCACCACTGAGACTGCACTTACAGTACTTGTTGTGCAGCTACTCCCTGCAGCTCCAGTCCCAAGCTACCCTGAATCCCACTAACCTGAAACATGGGAAGAGTCATAGTGAAGTGGTCAGTAACATCTGTCTAAACAGGTTTATAAACCTCTTAGATGTGTCAAAATTCTATCTAGTGTGCCCAGTTTAATTTTGCTGAGGTCCTCTAAGTTGTTTCACCAGCTTCTTTTATCATTACTGAGATAAAATCTGCTTAAAAGAAAGCAGTTCTTCGGCTCTGGGACAAAAGTGTTGTCTTCCTAGCTGGGAACTGCTGTCTACCCAATCTCCTATGGAGCCAGAAGCAGAGTGCACAATTCCTCTGCAACAGCACAGGAGGGACTCATGCTTGGGACAGCAATGAAGTACAGGCTGATCTTACTCAGAGTCCAGATTTCCCCATAATTCCTGTGTTATTGCTAATATTCCAGATCTCCTCCAAATGAAAACATCAGAATGTCTTTGTTCTAGTGACAAAACCCAATATCCCAGTGACAGGAATTCACCATCTGGGGAGAAATCCATACCTGAGGTCTTTAGCAGAGAATATGCTCCCCTTTCATTTTTATTTACATGTCTTGTAATTGGAAGGAAATTACTGGTAAAGAAAAAGGGCAAAGGGCAAATTCTGTATTCTGCTGACTGAAGGAAATGATGGCATGAAGGGAGCAGAAGTTCCCTGAACTACAGCTGGTAAGGGAAAAATAAGTGTTTCTTTCTAGATAATATTTAAGAGGAAAAAATATTTTTTAACTTTCAGAAGACAATAATATTTTGAAGTTCATATAAACAAAAATATTTGATCTTTTGATCTCCATAGTTTAGACAAAGGCTGATAAGAGGAGGAAGTGATGGAGTGAGGGAAATGGGAGAAATGCATGTTAATGTTCCAGATTTCCTAAGAATAAGAGTGAGAGAAGAACCTTGTTCTTATGAAAAGCCTAATATGGGTGACAGTGGAGGATATTTCAGCAGAAAACAAATCAGCCAACTGTAAGATAATATTGTATGGGAATGAATTATCCTCTCAGGATACTACACAGCCAAGAATTTAATAATTTTTTTTATTCTTTCTGGAGATGTGTTAAAGTAGAGGTCCAAATCTTACCAAATAGAAGAATGGTTTTGGAGGAGATCTCTGCTACTTCAGTTTCTATTTATCTGACCCAATCCAGAATCCATGCTTTGCAAAATCAATGTTCAACTTTGATTTCAGAGTTCCAGACCAGCTCCTCCATCCATTCCTGCGTCCATCAGACAGGCATTTCTCTAAACATACTACAGAGCTGTGCTGCAATCTCAGCTTTTCCCCAGTACTGTACTTCAGGCTGTAAATCACATCCACTACCAAACTCTCCAAAAAAAGGGTTTTCAACCCAGAATGTGAACTGGTCTGTTGCTTTACTGAAACAAAGGGGTAAAAATAACATTTGGAAATTGTCCACAGCATGCTTGCAGTGTTGCAAGAGGTCTGCTCCTGCACTTGCCCTGTCTTTGTATGAGCCCCCTCCAGACCCACACCCTTTATGCCCCCCCTTGAAGTTCCCTCTCCAAAGGAGAGGAGCCAGCTTCACACAGTGGGGCTGGAAGGACCTCTATGACATCACCTGCCCTATCTCCCTTCCCCAAGGTATCACAAGAAGTAATTTAAGGGCACTCTGATAGATCAGAGATAGCCACCCAATTTGTTTGGAGAAAGTTATATGAAAGCTTTCCTACTTCAGAAGACCAAAGAGCCAGGCTAAACCTTTCAGGGTGATACTACTCTTACTTCCTGGCACTTCATTTTTTGATTCAAACTTGAAAATACAAGACCCCTTTTTTACTTTTTTCTTTTTTTTTTTTTTTTTTTCTTTTTTTTTTTTCTTTTTTTTTTTTTTTGTGTCATGTTTATTGGGGAATTGTGTAAGAAGAGAGAGGCATTGAAACATTTCAAACTTACAGAAACCATCTGTGCGAGACTGAACTTCAGTGAAGATGAAAAATCAAAAGCGGGCAGTTGTGTTCTTGTTTATCCCAATCTCACCCACCCACATGGTAGCAAAATAGGCACCATGCCGAAACTTTGTGGCAAGAGGCTACTGTGTGGGCTTAGAATAATTTAAGAATTTATTGTCAGCCTGTTTCTTGGCTTCCAGCTATGAAATAATGCTCTAACTAGAGTGCGGTACACTGAAGGACTCATTACAGACTTTAAAGCTGTCTCATTTTCAATTATGAATATTAAAAAGAAGTGCTTTGAGTCACTTATGTGTTATAATTAATACTCTAGGTTTGGGGTTGGTTTGTTGGTTTTTTGAGGTCTGTTTTAAAGACACTTTCATAGCTTATTCCTTAGTTAGTTCCCAAAAACCAAACACTGTTCCTGTTTATATCAGTGGGGAAATTCCCAGTGAAAAAACTAATCAGACCCAAGTTAATGAAAACAACACCCCCATGTAAAACAAAGCTCTAGCCTTAATCTTCTAGCATTGCCTACTTGTGTACATCCAAGACAAAATTTTATAGCCTGCATGTTCCAACCTTAAAAAAAAAAAATCCTGATTATTTATTTATGCCCTTTTTGTTTAAGAAGTTAAATCCCCAGAGCATCTCAATTTAGATCAAAAGCAAGCTACCAAACTTCACCTGGCACACCTGTGCTGTGTGATTTCTTAATTACCTGCCTAACATTCCCAGAGCTACGAGGCAGGGATGCAGGACTCGTTTAGCACACAGTCAGATCTCTGAAATGCACCTCGTGTAGCCGAGCCTTTCCAGAACGCCCGAGGTGGTAACCAGCACTAAATGATCCTGCATCCCCACAGACACTTGCCTTTCAGCAAATTGCTTTCTCACAGGTTTCAGAAGTCAGGGACCTACTGTGGGGTAAGAAACATGGGGGAAAATGAGGGATTTATGAGCTTCTTGGGGAAAGTTTTCCCCTGTCTAGCAAAAGACATAGAGTAGTTTCATGTCACTGGATTTGAGCTGCATTCCAGTAAGACCAGAGATCAGGACTAGGCCTGTTACAGGTTTTTATTACTGATGTTTGATATTCAGCTAGCTAGGGACCAGGGCAGAGTGTGGCCATCTATGTCAGATGCTAGGGAAGCCTCCAACTGGAAGCCCTGGGCATGGAGAGCATAAAAACTAAAGAGACAAAGCCAAAGCATGAGAATGTAGCAGGACAAAGACAAGGCTGATTTGAGGAGACACACACCAAGCTTTTGCTGAGACAGCTCTACTTGGCTACAGAATGTTTCTGCATTAAAAAATAACCCTTTCTCATGTCAGATGTGACAGTCACTTTGCTCTAATGCTGACTGCTTGTTGGCATGTCCCTTGTCTAGAGAAGGAACATGCACCCTTTGTCACAGATGGGCTCAAATCACCCATAATGTTCATTTTGCACAGGCACTGATAATTAGGTACTGCAAGAGAAGTTCAGTCATGTCTTCAACCTCTCTAACACTGAGTACTTGTAGTGGTATGTCCTCAGAGTGTATGTCCTGTGTGAATATTTTTGTACTTTAATAGGGGATTCACTATAATTTCTCATTTACAGTGGCTTGGACAGTAATTAGGTATCAAAAATTACAGTTTCTTTGGGCATTTCAATAGTGTAATTTTACTAATTAGCCAAAGCACTGACCCTGTTACCCTGAATGTAATTTAAACTGCCAAGAGCTGATGGTATTTCTGTTGGTACAGTGGAAATATACAGCCCTGGAAGGAAGTTGAAATTAAGTATTAGCATTTATAGTTTATACATCTCCATAACATACAGAAGACCCAGAACCATCAGGATTCTTTATATGTAGGAGATGAGACAGATGAACAAAACCCAAGTTAAATAGATGCAGTGAGTGTGACAGCAGCCTTTCATCTACAAGCAGGACTTACATTGTGGCTTAACATTAATGGAGACAGAAAGAAAACATTAAATTTTACTACAAAAAATGCTTGTCTTCTTATGGAAGATTTAAGGGGAAAACATTTTTAGTTATCTCATTCAAATTTAAATTTTTGGTTAAGAAGCATTTTCATTGCCAAGAAAATTGCCAAAAAACAAATACACTGAGAATATCCCACGCAGGACTTATTTCAAGCAAAAAAATCTCTAGTGGTAACACCTTCCTTATATGATGCAGGAACACATGAGCCAGTAAATTTTGTTTTGCAAAATCCTTCAGCACTAAAATTTCAAATAATTTTTTATAAAATTATAATTGATAATAAAATCAAGGAGGGGTTCAGACATATGGAGTTTTGGTTAATCAGAAAACTGCTTAATTTACTACATTTAATTTTAGAACTTCAATATATTCTTGAAGACCCAACCAACAAGACTTACCATTGTGCTTTGAAATGACAATATTTTTCAAAATTTCTGTGTGAAGTGCCAGGGGTAAGACACTTCCCATCTTCCTACATGCAATAACAAAATAACCAGAGTTATCAACAAGAAATATCTGCTGAAAGTTAATGAGGAACATTTGTTGGTCTACTGGGGAAACAGTGGAAAAATGGGTGGGAAATTCCAACTTTAAGTATGCTGCCACTCCCACAATATTCAAGTCAACAGAAAAAAATTGTCAGCAAAAGGTCAAAGTCATTAGTAGACATTTTTTCATCTAGAGAGAGAGATAAGACACCCATAATTTCTGAGAAATTATTTAGGATTTTCCAAAGGTCTCACGTTAATTTATTATATAAAGCAGCCTATCTTTTGGAGCAGTGTTTTAAAGACTCATGAGACTACCATGTACCAGGATTGTAAGTGAGCAAAGGGCTCAGATTTGCAAAATACTTTGAGCTTTCAGTTTTAAAAGCCTCTTAACATCAGCCAAGTCAAAATAATTGGCAGTGCCCCATAGGTTCATGATCCCAAGCCAGTTGCAAGGCACATTATCTCAGGTAACACTCTTTCAGAGTGGGAACAATCCTTATATTTGCCACTGGCTAAGGCCATACACATGAGCTGTTGTTGCTGCTTAACTTATACACAGAAGTTTGTAAGATTATCATAATTTGACTGTGACTACAAATCCTCAGATCATTCATGATCTAAGGCAAACAGATGAATGGTAATTCAAGATGCTCCCAGAGTACAGATAATCAAGAGGTGGGTTTATGTGAAGTTCTTCAAATAAATTCAGCATGTTTGTCCTGAAAGATACCTGAGAGTGTTTTAATGAGTGAGGATGAGAAATGCTGATCTGCTGTGCTTCATCATCTTAATCACTTTGTTCAATTGAAAAGCTTTTTTTATCCACACCTTATACAAAATTCAGCTCTTCCAACCCGTAAATGAGGTTTCCACCTCAATTTTAAGTAGTATTGACTATAGTGTGATTGAGACTAAAAATGGAGAAAAAAATCCATTCCCAGGCTTATGGCTTTCTTTCTTACCAAGCCACTTATTCAGGAAACAAATAGCATCAGCAAATACTATTTACAGGCATGACAATAGATTTTCCTAGTTCTGGGATGACTGCTGAAGTCTGCACCTGTAAAGGCTAGTCTAGGTTTAAAACCCCTCTTGAAAATGTTTATGGGATTCAAATAAATAATTTCAGGGATTTTTTAAGCAGACAAATCATTCTTAATCATGAACATTTTTTCATAAATATTTGTCATCCTTGGCTGATATCCCTACCTATCAGATATAGTGGCTATTGCACAGTTCCCATCATCCCGTTTTTCTGTGATTTAAATTATTATAAAACTGGATAAACGTGAAACTGAATTATCATGGAATCAATAGGATATGTTGAGTTGGAGGGGACCCATCAGGATCACTGAGTCCAACTCCTGACCCTGAGCAGGACACCCCAAGAATGACCAGTGTGCCTGAACTCAGACTTGTTGAGCTGAGACAGGTTTGATGCTGCAACCACTTCCCTGAGGACTACAATTAGGCCCAATGCATCAGAGTTTCACAGGTACTGCTGGAAACACCAACTATTATTGAGATTACTGAATTATTCCCATTTTAGAGTCCCAGTGCTGATGACTGGGCTGAACACTGACACGTCAGACACTTGTCTAAACTTGAAAAATCTTCTTCAGAAAACTTCAGCCAAAAGACTTCAACAACTGCCAACAACAAGACCATGTTGCTTTGTCCATGTTAAAACCATGTAGGAACACCCTTTTTTCAGGACTTTAATGCTTTGGAAAACATACTTGAATTTTGGCATTCAGGTGTGGCTTATCTCTGAAACACATCCTTTACTACCTCTGTAACATATCTACAAAATCTACACCAAGGAATTATTGGAACCTTTAGACAACCAGAGGTCATACAAGAACCACAGACTTCTGAGACCTCAGTCATTCCCTGAAGGTACATCCACAACCATCAGCTCTTTGGATTGGAGATAAAGAGATCTGACACTGCCTTGCTGCTGAGTAACTTCAAGCTATTTCCATCCATTTTGGGGTACTCTAAAGGATAGGGTTACCCCTGCTTTCAACCTCCTTGGTTCAGAATATGAAAATACATCTCTGAACTGGAAGTGAGGGAGAATAGGGAGAAGACAGAGGCAAATGAAAAAATGAATTTGAGGAACTGGCTGGAAATCTAAGGGCAGCCTGATGCTTGTTTCAGATGACAGACAAGGGGAGGCCAGAGCCCAATGCCAGTAGTGTGTGAGGAAGCAACCTGTGGGAGCCACAGAGAAAGGGAACCTTGAATTATGGCTGAGAAAGTCCATTAAAACTCGAAGATCTGAGGAACTAAAGATGACAGAGCATGAAGGCTGAGTCTCCAGCAATAGGGAGATCTGAAGGAAACTCTGTGGCTGAGCAAAATTAGGAGTAATTAAATACTTCTGTCCCAATCTCATTTGGCACAGTAAAAGTGGAAAATCTAGAAAAATAGTACATCAAACTTCTCTCCTGAACCTGAAGTAGAAAACACAGTTTAGGAGTTTTGCACATCCCCTGCTGCCCTGAAATACCTACAAAATCCACTAAAAATTGTCCAGCCTGCCCTATAGGAAAAAAACCTCCCAGTGTTTTCAGCAGGACATTGGTATCTGGTGATTATTAATGTTGCTCCTCTATTAACTGAAGTAGCAGAGCTTACAGAAGCCAACACAGACTCCAGCCCCACTGCCTCTCCTGGGACTCACTGTGACCCTGTATAATGAAATGTCTATTTTGGCAGTCTACCTTTTTTCCTCCCCGCACCACCCCCCCCCCCCCCCCAAGTATGTGAAATTACACACCTCAAACTGTGTGAAAAGGATCTTGCAGTTGCAATCAGATGTGAGGAAGTGCCTGAATCAAATTGCCTCTCCAGCCCTGATTCAATCCCTTTTTTGCATAGGCATTATCTTTAATAGCATGATCATATACTTCTCCCTCCTGCCGGGCACAAAATGGACGGCACTGATGATGGATGGGAGGATGTAACAAAGGGAGGCTGCTGCCCATGGGGTATGGATGTCTTATAATAGCACAAAAAGAAAAGAGGATTCAGGCACAGTGATAATGCACTGCAGCACGGCCAGGAATGACCTGGACTGCAGGTACCCCATCAGGGAAGGTAATAGGAGATGGTCACAGCTCACAGCTTCTCCCACTAAATCTGCTCCTAGGGCTTTACCAGAGGAGGGAGGATGGTTTCTCCCCTGTCCTTGAGAGCTGGTTGTATTTCTGCTGCTCATCTCCTATGCAAAGCAAGGCAAGCAATTTCAACCAGCTCCTTTTCTCACTGTTATAAATTGTACATCTTCACTTGCTGTGTCCCTGGCTAGATTCTGTGGGGTCTCTGAGCTGCAGAAGTGCTGAGCACTCACAGTCAACTACCACATAAAATATGGCTCCATGCTGGGCAAAGCCAGACTCTAACTAGCAGAAACTGGGCACTCAAACCCATCAAATATTTCTGGCCTGCCATGTCCCTCACCTGTGGAGTCAGGTTGAGGCTGTATGTCATCTCTTGGACTGCTGCAGAAAAATCCACTCTATTTTGTGAAACTCCCAGAGAGCAGAGAGCTGAAATGTACAGGAAAGCCTCACTATGCTAAATTCGGTGCAGGAATTGGTGGGAGGGAGCAAGAGAACACTTGAGATCACATGATGAATGCCAAAAAGAAACTTAAATACCACTTGCTTATTAACAGAACATGGCCCAGTCTGTGTACTGAGGAAGAGAAGAAGCAATGGGAGCAACATACATCTGTAATCGAGGATTTTGATTCTTTGAATCCAGCCCTCAGCTACAATTGTATCTAAAATTTTTGTTTAATTATTTGTCCTAAAAGCAGAGCTTGCATTGTCATGTGGGACATTTGAGAAACAGGATTTAAGTGAAAGAGAAATCAAGTTTTGATAAAGTAACATCATTTCTACTTAGGAAGAATGTGTAAAACTCAAAAAAAAAAGTTTTATTTGATTAAGAAAATCATTAGCTACAACAATTAGAGATAATTAGAACTTCATAGCCTAAGCTAGTTTTTAAAGTTGAGTAAATTAACAGATTTATTGCTTTTCCTGTTTTCTATTTTTACAGCAAAAATCTGTATTATTACGTTCCTTGCAGCTACTTTTGGCATCTAGCTTGTTGGTACATGACTTTAACTGTTGATCCTATTGAAAGAAGTACTTTTTCAGGATTTTTTTTGTCACATCATTAATATCTTCATTCAAAGATCATACATCTTTACTTCAAATAAACCATTCAACCATACAGTAAACATCTTGTTGACCTCACTTATAAACAGGCATTGACAGCTAGTAAAAGACTGAAGGGTTGCACAGCACCTGCCCTAACCTTCAAGAACATTTAGTCATATTTCATGACCTATCAGTTGTGGCAATCAGGAGAGGTGCTCGAGGACTGCCAGAAACCAAAAGTCACTCCAGTCTCCAAAAAGGGAAAGAAGGACTTAGGGAAGTACTGGCCAGTCAGCCTCATCTCAATCCCTGATAAGGTGGTGGAACACTCCATCTCTGTCCACATGGATGACTAGAAGGTGATCACAAGCAGTCAGCATGGATTCACTAAAGGTAAATCATGCCTGACCAACCTGATTTCTTTCTGTGATGAAATGACCACCTGGATGGACAAAGGAAGAGCTGTGGGTGTTGTGTGCCTCAGCTTTAGCAAGACATTAACACTCTCACAACATCCTCATTCAGACTCAAGAAGCATGGACATGATAAGTGGGCAGTGAGGTGGATTTAGAACTGGCTGAATGGCAGATCCCAGAGGGTTATGATCAGGGCCCAGCTGGAGACCTCTCACTGGTGGAGCCCCCAGGATTCAAAACTGGCCCCAGTGCTGTTTAACTTGTCCATCAGTAACTGGGGTGAAGGCACAGGTGCCTCCTCCGCATGTTCACTGATGCCACAAACCTGGGAGATGACACATGTGCCACAAGGTGGGAATAATCCCTGAGCCAGGCACTCTGCCACCCCTCTTCTTCTTCCTCACCAGTCCATTGTGCCAGCCTGGGGAGAGCCACCTGCTTGCTCAGGCCATGGCCTGGGGACACTGGGGACATTGGTGCTGGTTGGGAGGAGCAGGTCACCCTGGGCTGGCCATAGGCACCCTCTGCCTCTCCATCCCTGGCACAGTAGTTGGTGGTGGTGTGGCAGTTGTAGGTCAGGTAGCCTGAGGCCACTGTGCTCAGCACCTTCAGCAGGTCCAGACTGTCCTCTGGTGTCACATCTGTCCATGGGGTGGGGATGACAGAGACAAAAAAAATATTATTTTAACTCATGTCATCCTTTCCTATGCATTACAGAGTGTTAATGCCCAAGCTTAGCAGAAGTGGTTCTCTGCAGACCTGTTAGATGTCATCACCCTTCACTACTCAGATTTGTTTTGGCTTTTAAGCATTTCTCTAATTCTTTTTACAAGGAAACAAAATCTGATCCTTCATAAAACGTCAGCTGTTAGGATGAAGCTGCATCTGCACCAAGAGGAAATTAATAGCAAATGTTTATCCAGGCCACTGGTGAGTGTGTGGTGGTTTCCCTGCCTGTAGCCAGTCCAGGATTTCAGTTTTTATGGCCTGTGGCTGTTAAAACTTGGCTCTTCAGATGACATATACATAAGTATGTATATTCCTTTAGTCAACTCCAGTTACTAGGATAAAAATGTAGATTAATCCTCTTTGACAGTGGCCAGGCCTTCTCTGAAGAAATGGTGGTGACAGCTTTTGCCAGCTCTGCAGCTGCTTGTGCCTACTTTGCTCACCATTATCACCTCCTGAGCAGTTCTGCAATGCAGAATGAGGAGAGGCATCTTTCATAATTTTAGAGAGATGTAAACTGCACATCAGGACCACTTCAGGTTTCTCCAAAACTCTTCAGAACAAGAGTTAGGGTAGATGAAGTCCATTCCTGACATCTCATAACCAACTGTCACAATAAAAGCAAGTCACACAAAGCCACCCACTACCTCTTCAAACTGTAGATGTGGATTTGTCAACCTGAATTAGGGTTTTACTTTTCTTAGTGAAGGCAGCACTGGTTTGGGATTAAAATTGAAATGGTTTGCTAAAAAGGAGATACCTGTTAGAGGGAGGGATTAGATAATTCTGTATATTTTAAAAGCACAAGGATTAATGCAGGACCTTATTTTGGACACAAGTAATGACAGTGAAAGGTAGTGAACATAACAGAGAAATGAAAGTTTAATCAGTTTTGTGTATGATATAAAACACTGTTATCTGCATTGTCTTCTTCTCAACGAGCTACTTCTTTGTAAACTGAGATACTTGAATCATCAGCTAACACTCCTTCCTGCCACAATTTTTCACATCCATGAACATGTCTAGCAACAAAGTACCTTAAAAGGGTCCACAGCAGAGAGCAGACAACATCAGCAGGATATTTGTATCCTTTGAATACGGCAATCAAACTTCCATCCCCTGTATCCTCTCTTAGCCCTGATCAGTTGGCATGGTTGAAATATTAGAGCCAATCTCATCAAAACAAACTGAAAGGAAAGTCAGGATCCTTTCAAAGCCCAGAAATATTACTGGAAGCACAGAAAGCTCATCTTTACAAAAATTATTAGATCTCAAGTTTGCTTCCTGCAGAAAGGTTAAAGGGCCTACATCCAATTAATACTATGCATCTACTTCAGTCCAAGACATAATTTAGTTGTGACTATACTTTATTGTACCCCAGTCATTTCTAGACTATAACTACTGTGGCTGTGTTTTTATTTTATCCTAAGTATGTCTTTGGTCTAAGTGTGATTATCTTTGGGTTTATTTTGGAGCTTCTTAAATAAACTCTACAAAAGCAGTGCTTGTATTGCCACATATATGAATGTTTGTGGATTTTATTGCTGTGTGAAGTGTGTATTTAGAAACAGGAACAAAATCAAACTTCTTTAATTGATTTAATAATAAATTTGAAAGGAGAACTGTGAGAGCTCGAGTGAGAGTTTATCTCCCCTTTTAAAAATTAATTTTCTTCTTTATAGCAAATAACATAGTGGTTGTACCTACAGCTCCCACCAGTCCTTGGCTGCTTCTAAATGGAGGACAGGCTTCTCTTGGTGGGAGTTTTACCATTAGCCTCATTTGGAGCAAGGATAGACCTGTATAATGAGCTGGAGTATAACACCTCTCCTTGAAAAAATAAGAGAGGATTTGATTCAGAGAAACAAGGCAGTTTGATCTTTGGTACTGTCAATCAACCTCTAGGACTGTAAAACACCCTCAGAGTCACAATTTCCCATTTCCATGTCCCTCCATTCCTGGGGGCGCAGCAGTGCCATGGCCCGTGCCAGCAGAAGCGAAGAGCCCCTCTAAATCCTGCCTGAGAGACACCAAATATTGACCAAATATTGACCAGGATGCAGGAGCTCAGCTGTTCCCAGCCCTCACTCACCCCCTAACCCAGTGGGAAGGAGTGAGTGGTGCTAAACTGGACCCTGAGTCAAGAAAGCATCTGTGAAGAGGAGTGAGTGTCTTGGCTTTGACTCACCTCCTCATCCAAAGGGACTCACACAAAGGGGGTTTATGTCCCCAAGCCTCAGCTTCCACCCTATTCAAGTTCTACAGCTTTACCCTCAATACTTTTCTTTCCAGAGGAATATTTACAGGCTACAAACCACAGGACTGAGTCTTGGAACATCCAGGCTCAACTAACATTCAGTTCCAGCAACAAACCTGGTGACATTTGGCCAATCTTCAGAAAACAGGTGAAAGTCTAAATGTCTCTCTCTGTTGTCACCAGCAGCTACATTTCCAGACAATAGGGTTATTGGTTATTCTGTGCCACCCCTGGGCAGAGGGGAGGGCTGGCACAGCCTGTAACCTCCAGGTCAGCTTTCCAAGACCATGAGGAGAGAGGCCAAGTTATGGCATTGAGGTGAATGCAGGAAGCTGAGGTGCTTTTTCTTTCCTAAAGCATAATGATTGTTTGTATCTATCTATGCACTGCTTGTATCTATCTATAAATTCTTATGCCCTTCTCCAGGCAAACTATGGGAGATAAAAACCACAGTTCCAAAAGCAAGCCCTTGATACATTTCCCTCTTCCCATGCAGCTCCACAAGGAGTTCAGTGCAATGGCACAGCCCCATGACTTGTGCATACCAATATTCTGAATCTTTTTATGTATTCTCTGTGATGTCTCAATAACATAATGGAGCAGAGGAGCATAAAAATCATTCATATCAGTTTGTAAAACCTACACCCACTAAAAAAAATACAGTATATACAATTCATTCCTTTGACAGTTCCCCAGCTCCAACACTAAAAGGAGAGATATAAAAAGCAGGTGTTCATGAACCATGGCATTGAAAATATTGTGTGGAAAAGGATATGTGTTAATCTCTAAATAAGGTGCCATAGGGATGAATATTTTTATAACCCAAGAAAATGTTAAAGTAAGTTTAAACTTTACCACAAAGTTCACCTTGCCTATTTACTGTGCAAGGTGATATATCACTTCTATGTGAGCCATAAAGATAAATTGTGTTTTAAGGCAGGACTATGAAAATTACAATGTGGATAGAACAGTCCCTTCCCCTTGAAGCATTCCCTTTTTTCTTATCATTCCACATACAATCTAGAAATGGGAGTATTGAAGGCAATACAGGCATGTAAGAGGTTGAGGCTGAAGAAAATAGAGCTCCTTCACTCTCCCACATTATACATGTCCTGCTTGTATTTGAGCAAATTGTTTAACAGTTCCCATTGTTCCCTGGAGACAGTACGTAAATAATTATAAATCTTATTAATACCTCCATGAAAGTGCATTTTGATTACCCTAAATTAACCGTGTCATTCCTGGGATTTATTATTATCTTCAGGTATTATATGTACCGTGTAGTTATGGTTAAGAAGAAAAAAAAAAACAAAACAAAACAAATCAAACTGGAATTTTTGGCATGGTACTTTTCAGTCTCCATGGCCAGAAATGGTGGTTGATGTCAAAAAAAAAAAAAAAAAAAAAAAAAAAAAAAAAAAAAAAAAAAAAAAAAAAAAATAAATCTAGTAAAATATAACCTAACATTGTTTTTTATTTTTCCAGATTTTTTTTCTCTTTTCTTGATGCAGTTCTGGTGGGAAGGGAGCGGGGCAGGCAGCGGTGGTGGCTGCCACAGGAATTAAAGGCGCAGCGCCATCTGCTGCGCACCCCGGGACGCCGCTCCCGCCGGGGAAAAAAAAAAATTACTCTTCCATCTCCACAGCCATTTCCAGCTCTTCACCCCCTCGGGAAATAACTCATCCCACGATACCCCTGTCAGACAAGAATCAGCATCTCCCTTCGCAAGCAGCTTGGCGGAGGCGAGCCCAGGTAACCGGAGTCACTGGGATGAGGGCAGGGACCAGACGGGAAGCCGGGATCGCATCCTGGAGCCTCGATTGGTAACTCTGCCCAGCAGGCACCTGGAAAGAGGCAGAAGAAGCTCGGCTACCGCGGTTCGACACCAATGCAGGAGCTGGGAAAATTTATTATTGCTGCCAGAAAGGAATAGGGAGTGCCCAGTGAAATTAAGACATGGCAAAATCAAAACTGGTTAAGAGGGAAAGAATTTTTCACCTATTCTGCCCCTCGGAACTGACTGTGAAAGGATATCCCCAAGGCTGACAACTTGGCAAAATTCATTAACTTTTCAGACAGTTCTGGGGTCAGAACTTTTCAGAGCAACCATTTTTACTGACAATTTTGGAAAGGTTTAATAATCCCATGCTTTCAAGTTTAAAACATTATCTGATGTGTAGAAAGTAAGATATGCTGAAATGCTGGATGATGTAGATTACTCCACATCCGTGAGGAACCATCCCTTTCCTTTATACCACCAAATCCTACCTGAGCAGCAGCAAAGTCCTGTGATTTTGGGGTACAGGAATTTTCCTGCTGTTACAAGAGAGAGGGCCAGCTTTCCATTCTGCCACAGATTCCCCATGTGATCTTGGGCAAGACACTTGGGGTGCAGTTGGATGTTCCTGCTGATCTGGTGTGGCACATTGTCACAAAGGACACCTCCTTCTTTCTCCCCCACAACACATTGTGTCAGAAATTCTCACTTTCTGATGAGCAGTTACATTTCACCAAAATAGAAGAAATCTGCCCGGAATCCAGAGTGCAAAAGAAATCAGAAGTGTCCTTTCCAACAGAAATACAATTGTACATTTGAGCTACAATTTAATGACACAGGATGAGCCACTCTGACAGTTCATTGCCATCAAAATAGAGATGTTCCTTCTCTTCCTCATCCAGTCCCTCATCCTCCCTCACTGTCATTAATTTGGCTCCATTTCTGGTGTCACTCCTTGAGCCACCTCAACTTATGTCAGAAAATAGACTCCACAAGAAAACCAAAAGAAAATTCTGCTGGGTTAATGAGTTTTAACTGGTTTATAGCAAAATCCAACTGTCCCGAGGCTGGAGTCAAAGCAGTGGAACTTTGCACCTGGGAAAGGGAAGAAAAGACTAAAAAAAGGGCAGTAGGGAAAAAATTAGTAGATAGAAGGCGTTGGGGAAATTGCCTCTCCTTTTGGTCAGTTCATCAGTTCTGTTTAGTTGCTCAAAAAACCCAGCCCAAGCTGTCACCTCACAGGTAACAATCATCAGATGGCCTTGTACCATGAAAATGGGAGCATAAAAATCACTCCTATCAGTTTGCTGATTCCTTCTCTCATCTACTTTTGACTTGTCTCATTTGCTTTGTAATTATACTATATTAGGCGTAAATATATCCTAAAAGTATTCTGGAAAATGCAATTATTTTCCTCTCAGTAGAGTTTTTATGAGTACTAATAAGGCAAATGTAACCAAATTCACTTATAACTGAAGGACTAAGCCTTGTCACTGTGTTTACACATAACTAAATTCAGATTTATTCTAATGATCTGCTAATGGAGCCTACAACTTCATCTTGAGCAGACAGACAGGCAGCTGAGATGAGTATGGAATATATTGTAATGAACTGTCAAAAATGAGCACAAGTGAATAGAGGTTCCTCACCTTTCTCCCTTGCAATACTAAATAGATAATTGGTAGGAGAAAGAGACATGGACAAAGGTGTAAGAAGGTGTAAGGAAAAAAGCCTCTTTGGCAACTTTCCTATGTTATGGAAGCTACCTAATATATATCCATCTGTGCCTCTTAACCCCAGATATAATTTATATCTCTATTTATACTGTGACTGCCTTTGTCCTACAGTTTTGTCAGGATTATTGTCCACTCTGACAGGGGTGTGGGGCAAGCTCTGAGGATGAGACATCAGTGGCAAAACTCCTACTGACTTCAGCGAAATCAAAATGTCAGCCTGGACACTTGGATGCCCAGGGTCCTGCAGCTTCTCTGGGGGTAAGGTTCTACTGAATAAATGATTGGTCATGAACTGGGGAGAAAGGTAATCTTGTTTCACAGAAACACAAATTCTCAGGTCTCAAAACTGAGCTTCCCCTATTCTAGAGCTTAATCTTTAGCATCTCATTTAGTGGATCTCAAAATTTTTCATAAAGAATTATGTATTACTGCCCATTATAATTAAAAAAAAAAAACCACAATGAAAGTCCAAAATAAAGAGTGTAACATTATGAGTTACTTGCTGGTTTAGCCAGTATGTTCTACACGTGGGCTGCCCCACTGAAATATAAATTACAGCCATGGACAAAGTCTTCACATGCTGTGACAACTCTCATGATAGACAAAAAAGACTGATTGGAGAAGACTGGCAGTTTGCAGGGTGTTAACCTGTAGCTCTCTAGAAATTATCTGGACTTTGGGGGTCTTTGAAATAATGTAAGGAATCTCAAAGAAAGTTTCCTTGGTGTTTTATATCTACTTCCTCTCCCAGTCTGAACCAGCATCAGCAGCTGAAGACCAAATCTTGGAGTTTTGGGGAAAAACGTTCGGTTGGATTTTATTATGAGTAATAATATTTACAGTACAATAGACCCTGGAGGCCTATAAGATTGAGATCCATTGTAGTAAATGAAAACCACTTGTCTCCAAGTAATTAAATAATTAAATTATTAAATCACATTTAGATCTTCTGAAAAAGTCCTTATTTTTATCTACACATGACACAACCAAAACTCCTCCAGTACTGAGGCAAGTGAGAGGGAAACACTTTCTGCAGACAACTCCATGGATGCCCTCAGGGCCTTCACCACTGTCACGTGGCTCCTTCATGGCAACCTACTCATCCTCCCAGTCCCTTGGAAAAACACTTTCCTGGCCAAGCCAGTCATACTGATACAAACCCGGGGTGTAGACCAGACCAGAGATAGGGAAACTTTGCTAAACAGGTGTGGCTCATTATTAGGCACTTCATGCTTTCTATTTTTACCTTAATCTCTTTGCTCTTCCCTCAGGGCTTGTGTAGTCTAGAAAAGATTTATTTTGAAACTTATTAGCTCAAGCATTTGAGCTAATATATTTTAAATCCCTAGTTTCTGATCCTGCCTCTAAGGGTGGCTACTTTAATCTTCCCGGGAAGGATGCAGGACTCCCCTTTTCACCACTTGGTCCTTTCAGAGGACCAGGGTGTCCTAATTCTTCCCTGGACTCCTCCACCTAATTAAGCCACTTTTCCATCACCTGGTATAACAGAAAATACCTTGTGCTGCTTATTCCAGGGCTTAAACAGGTGTCAATTAAAACATTTTAGCTAGCACACTTTAAAAATGCACCTTTTATCCCAGGCCTCAGATATGGGAGCGAGTTTCTGTGAGGCAGCTGAGCCCCTCTGCTGCACAGGCACCATCAGCTGCCTCCAACCTCTGCTTCCTCTCTGGCCTTAATCTCTGCAATCTCCACACACACACCATCCACAAACCAACAGCCAGACTGTATTTGCTAAGGAAAGCAATTATTTAAATGTCCCCCAATAAATTCTCAATCCCATTTCAATTAACATATGTAAAACTCGCTGTAATGCTCCCTGTGTAGCCCCTGTACTGCTCCAGCCCTGCGTAGCCCCGGCTTGAAGAATTAGTTATTTGCCATTGAGAGAATAACGGCACATCTGCCACCTTGATCACTGTGTTTGTATTATTATCAACTTCTGTCTGAATGCCAAGTAATTTAATCAAACTTGAGAGAAGAAATAATAGCGTTTCAGTTGAACAATGGCGTGGCCCTTTGAAAAGGCAGAGATTTGCTCTAGGGTACACTAAAAGGAGAGAAGGTCTATAAACAAAGGGTAACACTGTGAAAAATTTATCTGTCGAATCTAGCTGCTTTTTTTTTTCCTACTTGCAAAAAATTCTCCAGCAGATTGCAACTACTATAAATGTATCAGCCTTCAGCAGATATGCTGTGTAACACATTGCTTATTTAGAAATTGCTGGCAGTTTGTTCACTTGAGCACTTACAGTTTCCTTTTCATGCTCAGTGATAGGTTCACAGTATATTACTTTGTCTCTCTGCTCTAACTGGACAGTCCAAAGAAAATGCAGAGTTGTCTGGGATAAAGAAAAAGAATAATCATAAGAAGAAAGAAATAGAAGGAAAGAAAAGTAAGCAAGCAAGCAAGCTGAGGACATGTTAAAATGTCTGAAATCTTTCCTAGTCATTTAGAGTGTCAGGAAAATCATTGTATCTCATTTTGCTCCCAGATTGTTTAAACTATTGATGGAGGAAGAGAAGGCATAAGTCATATTTACTGACTGCCTGGAAAACTGTTCAGCCAGTGTAAATTCTTTGCATGTGAGTGCATGTCCATGTGCTGCGTTGTTTGCAAAGGGTGCAGTCCCTTATCCTTGGCCCTTTTGTTTGAGCAAATGCTTAAGTGCCAAGCCTTTGGCCAGAGACATCTGGAAACTGCTGCCTGTCCTCCTTGCAGCACACTTCTGTAGCTAAAGCCAGTTGTCTTTCTTTTGTCTGCTGCTATCAGTGGACAAGAATGGCTAAACCGGAGTGGTTTCCTTTTTTTGCCTCCTTGGCCTCCTCTCTTTCTGCAATTCTTTGCTGCCAGCTGTGTAATACTTGAACTCCCAGAAAATATTACCACAGGTTGTCGTTCCATGCAAGCAGAAGATGACAGTGTATTGATAACAATGGAGAGGGCACAGGCTCACAATCAATAAAGAATAGGCACTAACATCCAGGCAGGAGTCTATCTGTTCAAAGCAGAGTTTCCTCTGAAAAAGAATGGAAACCCCAATAACTCTAAACAATGAATTTATAGAAGCAATATTTGCAAAAACAAATTCAGCCTTCACAGGATGTCATGGCTGCCCTGAGCAAGTGACCAAGCAATAATCAACTTGTGCATCCCTACTTTTTCCCCCTGCTCCTTTGATGGTGTGGGATATGATTTATGGGGGTAAGAAAGCCAAATCCTGATGTGAAAATGCTTTCATATCATCTGACGAGAGCAATATGAAGGTTAGAGTTTATATGACTGTTTACAAGAATGTTGTTATTACCATGCTATAAAACAGAAAGGAATGTGACCAGACTAGTACAGAACATCAAAAGAATTGTAGAGTCATTTTAATGAGTTACTAGAAACCAAGTCAGGTTCTGCTGTTTTGAGGCTGTATGGTTCTATTCTGTGCAGTGGATTTAAGTCACTTAGCAACCTTAGCACAACTTGCAGCATGTTGAGGCACGCTCCCAGCTGGGGTTTAATGCTCCCAGAATCCCCAGGTGGACAGTCTGTCCTGTCCCTTTTTCCACTGTAGGAAAAGACAATCAGAGCCAAGAGCTGTGCCCCTCTGCTGCCTCAGTTATCACCATCCTCTTGTGTGGATGGTGATAACTGAGCAAGAAAGGTGAAACATGGTGTTTATGGATGTTTGTTCAGACCAACAGTTTTTAAAATTCACTGTGTACACATGAAAATAGCAGCACAATCAAGGCAGACAAAATCAAACCTATGTGGATTTCATTTGGGTCACATATGAAGCGACAAGGAAAGGGGAGGCTTAAGGAGGCCATGTATAATCCATCTCTAGGGAGAAATTTAAAGACATTTTCGAAGTTAATACCAGTTCATCTAACAGTTATTTTTGCCTTAGAAAAAGCTCTGTCACGTCTGAAGCATGTTATTTGCCAGTATTTTCTGATTAATTTTGTTTCCTAAGAGTTATAAATTTTTATACCAAAATATCACCTACATACCTGGCCCACAGTGCACCTCAGAATTAAATTATTTAATTTTAAATACCCACAATGGTATTTAATTCAAAATGCACAGGTTCAGAGAAGTCTTGGACTGGACCATGAAATAGGCTGTAGAGTCCTTTAAAGTACAGATATTGCTGTATAAAGGGTCCATGACAAGGGAGCTGGAACTAGATGATCTTCAAGGTCCCTTCAACCCAAACTACCCTATGTTTGTAGGGTTCTCTGATATGGAAATGTGATACCAGTGAGATATTTACTGGCACTTGTTATAAAATAGAACATTTTATTTCACTGAAGATAATGTTCTGTTACATTAATGCACATTGTATAAATCTTAGATTGCAAAATTACTCTTAGGAAATTTAGGACTGCTCTATTCTTACATATCTGTTATGTTCTTTTCAACCTCCAGGCAGCATCCAGGTTAATATCCATCACATGCTGTTGTGTTAGCTGGAGAGATTTTAGTACCTCTGAGGTTGAAGTTGATGGGCTTATGAAGGAGGGTTACTACCCTCCCTGGGATACCGAGCTTCACCAGCCTGTGAGGGATCCCTCCTGGGGAAGGATTTGTGTGATTTGTTGAGAATTTGCATGAGCTAACACAGACTAACCTGCTGGGTATGTGAAAATGTCCTGCTCCAAGGGAAGCTGAGAGCTTACAAATACAAGCCACCAACTCCTTCCACTTAGGATATCATGCCCTGAAGAAAATTTGTGGCAATTCAACCTGTCCAAGTTGCTTCACTGTAAGTATAAAACATTAAGGAAGTGAAGTCAGCCAGTGGAAGAAGAGGTGGTCATGTTACCATTGCTCCCTTTTGCCACCTATTTATGCCGACATTTTAATTCCACAGTAAAATTGCAACAGAGTCTCATTCCCATCTTCTGGCCTTTTTAAAAGGAAAAAATGAAGATGTTAGTCATCAAAAAAATGAGCCATATTTGTGAATGTGCAGTTTCTTTACCCCTTGGTTCTTGCAGACATAAGAACTTACCCATCCTTCCCCTTGAAGGCAGCTGGCTGGGTTATTGCTCAGATAAGCACACACCTGCCCTCCTGAGGTGCTGCAACAAGAGAAAATACCAGTTAAGGTGTCTCTGAAACAAAATACAGAATTAAAAGATTCCTGGTGCTACTTTAAGCTTTCTATTCTGCATTGTGTCACCAGCTATTTTCTAGCTGCTAACGCTGGGTGGGATGGACTGTGATGGGGAGCAGGGGTACCCAGACAGATCACCCAAGAGAGGACTTGCTGGTACTGAAATATCTAAGTCTGGCTCTTATTTCTGAATCTGTTGCATTTGTTCTGAGATTTCAAGTTATCAACAACAATCTTGTGGAGATTGTCACTGGTTTTTCCAATTCAAAAGTCTCCTGTCAGCTCTCTGGGATAGACCATTCATGAACACCTCAAAAATACGTAACAAATGCAGCACATCGGCTGCTTAAGAAGTTTATCAAATGGATACAGCTTTGTGTTTGCTGTGCTGTGGAATATATGTGCCACATTATTATACACCTGGGTTACCCTGCTTACAGCAAATTAAACTTGATATTTCATAGAGAAATACTCATGTTATTAATAGTCATATTTAGGACATGACATTATCACAAATGTCACACAGACATTTCAAATTTCCTGTCTTCTGCTTTTAAATAAGTATGTGTTTGGTCAGTGCCTGCTTTGGGTTTTCTTTTCATTAACACACCAAATATAACTGAAATGAAAAGATTCCTTACACTCCCTTGCTTATATAACACTGAATTCATCCCCAAAATCAACTCAAACTCAAAATGATATCCAGGTTTCTTTTATTATGGCTTTCCAAGGGTACACAATAAATTAATGGTTCTGACTGTGAAAATCTGTCCTGGGAAGCTGCTGGAAAAGCAATTCTCCCTGACATTTGCAGCTGCCACCACTGGGAAAAGTTCCCACACTGATTTTGACCTTCTGAAGTCCAGAAGCAAAAATCTCATCTCCCTCTCAGCTTGATGTTTTACCATGCAGTTAGTTAGTCCTCCCCTTGCCTTGGTGCCTGAGAAATATCAGCTGACTGGTTTAAAAAACCATTACTTAAATAAATAAATTCTGTACACACCAAGTGTATAATTTAAAATATTACATAAAGATTCATTTATACATTCATAAAGGCAAGGATTTAAGTAGTTCTAGCAATTGTTGCGTGCCTTAGTGTAGATATGATTCTGTGCAGGGGGTTCTTCACACAAATTGTCACCATATTGCAGATCCAAGACCCAGAGCAAAGTGACAGGATCCACAATTTCAGGTGTCCAGAAATCCTTGCTATAATGGCAACAGATGAGACAGCGCAGCAGCAGGTATTTTGGGTGGGATGTGGGATCTCATAGTAATCCCAGAAGGCGTTAGCATGACACTCAAGAGACACCTATAAATCCATTAAGAGTGAATTTCAAACCCTACAGATTCTTCAACATGAACATCCAAATGGCAGAGTCCATTAAGGACAAGCAACAAGGAGATGAAATCTCTCCCAAGAAGTCTACTACAATAAATTTGGGTTAAATTCCTACTGTGTTTAGAAGGCAACATCAAATCCTAGACATTATCTAATTTGAAGGTATTATACCTGGTCTGCTCCCCCAGAGAGCTGTGAGCAATACCCAGGGGAGTACCTGAACAGTTATACTTTTTTTTCCAGCTGACAGGAGTCCAGGATCCACCTCTGTGCCTGGAAGCAGAGCTCAGCATGCTCAGCATGCAAGGAGCCACATGACTGAGGCTCCTGGAAAGTTTATCAGGTCACACAGACCTACACCACATTTCATGTTTGAACATGGATCCCAAGGATCTCCCAAGGATCTCCCAAGGATCTAGTCTTGACCCATTCCATGATTGAGTCTTGGGGACAGTGGAACAAGTGGAACAAAATGGTGCCTGAAGCCCAAAACAAGAGAGAAGAAGTGGGACCCCTGGGCAATGCAGGAGGAGCTGGAATTCCAGAACAGGCTGGCCTGCAACACACAACAAAAGACCAAACCAACTCCAGGTTTCTGGAAGGTGCAAAGGTTGGCAAAAGCATGCATGAAACCAGCTCTTCTGCTGGTTCCCTGGGGTTTGCAGCAAAGGTTCCAGATGAATAAAGAAATCTCAGGTAAAGCAACTCACACATCTTTTTTTTATTTACTATAGATATTTTACTCAGCTCTGCGTGAAACCACCTGCCCCACACAACCACAAATATTGAAGCAGGAGAGCAATTTTTCTACCACCCACATAAGATAAGGAATCAGGAGACACAAAGCCTTACTATATCCAAACAAAAAACTTACAAGTAAAAACAAAAGTGTTAAGAGGAAGCTGAAAAAGTAGCTGAAGAAATTAACCTATTGTGCAATCAAATGCAAATTGAATTCCAGTGTGTATTTTGTTACTTAACACATCTGCTAAGTGAAATCCATGTTCAAGTTACATTTTGAAACTCATAAAATCACCATCACCATCATAGCTATCATCTCAGTTAAATTCTACCATAGTTACTTTAAAGCAGCTTCCCAGCAGAGATTTGTGAGGTGAGAGGTGGAGGTGCAGATGCACATGGCTCTACACACTTTTCAGGTATAATTTAGTGTGCCTCAAAAGCAAATCTCAGGGATGGATGTCCTGGGGTGAACATGGAGACAGCAGAGGTTTGCACAATCTGCAGGGTTGCAGTCCATTGTGCTTTCTTGGTAGTTTTGCAGCAGTACTCTGACAACAAATTAATTACTGCACCAACCAAGGACAGCATCCTCTGTTTGCACTATGGAGGATGGTTGGTACTGTCAGACTGGCACTGAGGTGAGATGCCATGGGACCACTTCTGCAATTCCCGGCAAAACAGGTTTCAGGGAAAGAAAGAGTTGACGCCAAGGAAAAGTTGAGTGTGGCAGTCTTTTGACATCTCACACTTTTCCTATACTTGTCCTGTAACCATCAAAACCTCTCAAGTTGAACTGAAATACTTTTTGACTTGAGGCAGTCAGAAGACCAAACAACTGCTTTCCTAGCTGCAAAACATTCAAAACATTTCCAAAATATTCCAATGTCTCTTTCTTCAGGAGAACAAATATGTCCCTGGATGCCTATTCATTGCTTAGACCCCAGTCCCATCTAGTATGCTGACAATAAGCAGTTCTGGCTCAAAAACAAAACTTGATCCATCCTTCAAATCCATCCCTTTTTATCTCAAATCAACAAAAACACTTCTATTTTCCACTTATTTTTATGCAGAATCATAGAAAACAAGTCTAGCCATGACTTTTAAAAACAACTATTGTACACAGCTGACCTGCTTTCCCAAGCAAAGCTGGAATCAGACACACTGAGCTGCTACCTGAAAGCAGCAGCAGCCAGTAGAGCCAGACGAGTGCTCAGAAAAGTCTGCCCCAGAGGAACATGGATTCTTCCTCTTGCCCTTTCTAATTTGTAGTTCACTCCCCTTTTGCTGTAAATTATGATCTTAAATTGCTGAATCATGCAAAATGTCATCTGAAGGCACCATTTGTTTTGAGCATGAGCTCTGTAAGAGTTTCACAGGGAAGCATCACAGTGCCATTCCCAGGATTATTAATGTGAGATGCTGAAATACAGGGGGCAGTCAAAGGGGGCAGTCAGCTCAGCAGCTCTGCCTCTGGATAATCCTCTCCAGGGAGTCTTGAAAGGTAGCAGAGAGCTCTGCATCATACTGTGAGCTTGGGCCCATGATGAAAGGTGCTCTAAAAAAGTCAACTGCAAGGTCAATGTGCTTTACACCCACGTGTTGAAAAATAAGTAAGCATCAGTGTCCAATTTAGTTGTCATCACAGAGTGGGACTCCAAGGCAAAGGAATGCTGTAGGCTTGTAGGGACCACACTTCTCTCCTTCCCTTTGATGTGAGCCAAGGTAATGGAGATTCTGCCAAGGTGTGACTAATTCCTTGTAACTATATTGCATAATTTTCAGATATTTTTGAAAAAAAAAAAAAAAAAAAAAGAAAGAAAAAAAAAAGCAGCCTTTAAGAATAGGAGGGAAAGAGAAACTCACCCCTGACACATTCCACAGAACACAACCAACAGTACAAAGCAGGTTTTATTAACAGATGGTGAAAGCTCAATTTAAAAAGTACTGTGGGCATTAAAGGAGATTGTTTTATGTCTTTGACATGAATACTCAGGCTAGATGAACTATCAGGGGTTTGGTTTAAGTGAGATTAATGCTTAGTATTTGGAATCTATCCAAACTGATTAGATCTGATTGAGTAAGAGAGCACAACTTTCTGTATCACTTTCAAAGTGATATGATTAGACTGTATATGTACTATCTGAAAATGTAAATATAAACAGAAGGGAAGGGAAAAATACCCTTCCCAAGTTTTAAATGCAAATAAAAAAAAGATCCAACTGTATATAAACACTTAAAATTTGATTGACTATTAGAAGAGTTAGATAAGAAAAAGTGTGTTAATGACATATAGAAAGTGTTACAGGAATAACAAGCCTCTGTTCTGCCCTGCTGAGAGACTCATTTATCTCCTTTGAAGTCAGTTGAAGGGTATAAGTTTGGGTGAGGAGAACTTGACTCCAAATAATTTAATCTAGGAAGGTTAGGGAAACATGGTATTTTTTAACTTGTTCATAGATTTGCAGCCACTAGTCCTAAAAAGGAACAGTTTGTAGTTATTTCAAAGTATACTTTTTATGTCATAAAGAATTTACTGATTTATATATATATTCAACAGTTTTGCCAAACATGCATTTACATATGAACCAGAGGGAAACTCAGCTCCAAATTCAGGTACCTATATGTTGGTGCCTAGCTGTAAACTTTGTGCCCCAGCTCCAGACCCCCATCAGCTGAGCTCTTCTGGGTGCCAGTTGGTCAGTCAAATTCACTTCACTGACAGCTCCATCTAATTGCTTATGTGCAGACGAAAAAGAACCACATCCTAGAAAATACTAATGCACAAAATTTAGGCAGACAATCTCTTGACTTTCCTCTTTCATGTGGTAGGTAAGGGGGCACTGAACAGACCACTGCTGAAATGCTGAAACCACTTTCTACAGTCCACACATGGACATCTGGAGAAGGTTCAGATCAGGCTACAAAAATAATTTAAGAGATCAATTAGGAAGCCCAGAGAACTGCAAAAGAAGTTAAGAAATGAGTCAGGGTCTACAAATCTGTAGCCTTAGAAGGAGATTGTTTCAGAAGACAATAACATAATGCAAATACACATCAATGTCTAATATAAAAAGCAATGTAATATCTGCCCTTAATATCTGGGTCTTAAGCTTAGGTAGTTGATAAGAAACAGTTCTGAAGTTGGCACAGACAGGAGCTCTACCTTAGTGGCCATGCCTAGAAGCAACCAGTGTCACCAGGTGTCACCAGGTAGCAATTCGGCAGCCAGAATCTCTGTGGTAGCTCAGAGAAGAGGGACTTTTTCCTTCCTCCTGGAATGTTGCACCTGCCCCAAACTGATGGCTGCATGTTGACAGAGGGGAGACAATGCCTCTGCTGTTGTCACCAGCAGAGATAACACATTGTCCTTTCTTGCACCTACATCTTCCCTGATTTCCAGTCTACTCCCTGTTGAAAATACTGATTTTCCTTTCATGTGTATACATAGATAAATCTCACCATCCTGCCTTTAGTGCTGGAATGAAGAGAAAGTTGCTACTGGGTTACTGAAGTTTCACAAGTTTTCACCAATCAGCTAAAACACAAAAACTGTGTATGTATATACAAATATATGTGTATCAATGTATGTTTTTAACCACTAAATTAATGTATAAGCAGGATTATATGACAAATATTCTTTTAAGCCTCTATGAAACCAAACACATACGGTAGCTTATTCTCTGAGTTTATGTCATATTTGCTGTGAGTGAACAACAGGAATGTGTTAAACTGCAATAACTTGTCTGCCCAACCATGTTTCACAAAAGCTTTCCTGGGCCTCAGTATCGGAGAACTGCCTGTGAAGATGTGGCAGAAATTTTGGAATGGGCACGTCACCCACACTGTACAAGGCATCCAAAGCCTTTGGGAATTCCCAGAGAAAACTTTATCTCAAATCTCATCTAAGAATATAAGTAAATTCCCCTATGTAACATATACAAATGGGTGAGGAAAGAGGGAGAAAAAAAAAGTGATAAAACACCATTTTACCAAGTTTTTCATCTTAGTTATAACTTTCTAAATTGTGCTGATTTTTTTTTCATCTAAAACCGCTACTCATTCCTTCTACCCAGGGGACAGCAATTTCCTTCACAAGGCCAGCCCTGCCACCAGGGCTTGCTGGGTTGGGGTGAATCATTTTACAGCAGAAGCAGCCAAGGTGCTGGGATCCCAGCCAGAAACCCAGGCACAACATTTTTCAAGAAGCAACAGCTTTCATCTTTAGCAGCAGTGGGCAGCACTCAGCAAAGCTCCTCAGCAATAGTGAAGGTCAGGGCATTACCTTCCACTCAGTCTTTGGTCAATTAATTTCCTACACTAAAATAAGATGAAAACAAACAAACAAACCAACAAAAAAGGGTACTTTTTGCACTGCTTGGCCTGTGCTTTTTCATGTGCTGTGATTTTTCATGGGACAGTTTTGAATTCCCAAATGCTGAGATCCATAAGCAAAAAGATAGGAGAGGGGTCAAAGTCCAGATATCTCCCAGCCCCACGTTGTACCAAGCACTTATTATCCATAAGCAACAGCACAAATTAAATGGGGAGAGAAACAGATACTCTGATCTGGGGCAGAGGCATTCCTGGACATCTCAAATAAGTTGGAGACCTGGTGAGGATTGAAGGCAGAACAATGAATCACAAGTTTTATGCAAGTCGAAGAGGTCTCCATTTGACAGCGTTCTTTAATAGGCAAGAGGCAGTTGAGGAATGCAGTGTAGTCCCATGATTTCTTAATGAAAAAAAATAACAAATGCTGAAAAACGCTGCCAAACAACAAAGCTTACATTTTATACACGCTCATCAATTTAACCCTAAAACCTTAAAAGCCTCAGGGTGATCCCAACGCCTTTAATACCAAAGGCCCTAACTATGCCACAGATCAAGCACCAAGCCCAAGCCTGCTTTGTCTAGAAAGATGAAAGCACACTCAAACAGGTGAAGGCTTCTTTGGAATCATCACCTGCAATTAAGCAAAGGAAAACTAAGAGGAGAAGAGGTAAGCTGAACTTGCTTTAAAAAGACACCACGGGAGCAGGTGGATGCTTGCTAAGGATAGCTGTGGTGTCTGCTGTCATTCTTTCACCAAATGATGTGCATTCATTGGGATTTCCTGCACATTAACAGCAGATCACTTGGTGGGAAAGTTGGGTAGGTGCTGCAAAAGCAAAAAAAAAAATTCCTTTTCTTTTTTTTTCCCCCCTGTATATCATTCTGGGAAGACTGCTGTTGCCAAGCTGCTACTGATAACAATACCAGATCTGTCTGAAAAAAGCAGTGCCACAGTACATTTCATTTTGGGATGTGGATAATAATTCATCATTCTTTTTTACCTTAAATAATTTGAGAATAACTAAACATTTAGTTTAAAACAGAGTGCGTAAAAATGTAATGTATTCCTGCAAATCCCAGCTCCTAAAGTAATACTCTCAATTATTATTTTTGGAAGACAGGAAGCTTTTAGCTATTGCTGCCAAGACAAGAACCTTGCAAATGTAAGTAAAGGAGTAAACACCAGAATGTAAATTTAAACAAGACTCTAGTTTTTTTACTACTGTTGCATAAATACTCCAAGTCACAATAAAACAAGAATTACGTGGAACAAGGGAGAAAGGAAAGAGGAAGACTGACACACCAGTATGCAGATCTTTGTAATAATCTTCATGTTCTGCATTTGGAAGGCACTTTATACAGTCCCTGAGGACAGATAAGGGTAAACTGATAATGCTATTAATGTTATTAATAATAGTATTAATTAGGTTCATAATGCACATTGTAAAATCCATGATAACATTTTTGGTGTTCTTAATCCTTTTAAAGCTTTGCAGAATGACATTATCCACATGACTTAATTAATTCCATGTATATATGTAGAGTCTACCTAAAATTCCAGGAATTGCTGGCTGCTCTTTTAAAACACCAGAAACTGCTATTCCCATCAGCATCTTCTTGATACACATCTGCCCCAAAATCCATAAAATGAGCATATAAGACTGAACAGTGAGAAAGTTCTTCTTTTCAACTCATCATTTGCAAAAACTTTGTTGGTCACCAACATTAAAATCTTCTCTCTTAGCCCCCTTTGCCTCCATATCTGTGCCCAAGGGGAGCTGGAAAAGTTTGGGAAAAGTGAGAATCTGAGCAGCATCCCATGAAACTCATCCTCTCTCCTCCCTTGCAGGAGAAAGTCCAACTACAGCCAAGGTCCCCCCACTGAACACCAGCCAGCCCACCGGGTTATTGAATGGGGTTGCTATGATCATTCAGGGGGGTTCAGCCTGAAATGAAAATGTTCAAAAAAATGATGATCAGCAGAAAGAAGAGAGTAAGGGTAACAACTGGCCTAAAACTTTTCTGTGCAGCTTTTTCTTCTTCTTGTGGGTTTGAGGAGGGTGGAAAGAGACAAGAGGAAGAGGGGGTTTTTAATTACTGGCCATAAGGAACAAGACTGATTTGCACAGTGACAGCACAAAACAAACAACCTGAATAAAATTTTCAGATAGGGAATATATAAAGAGAAAAATCAATGTAGTCAAAAAACATAAATAGACAATTAATGGAGAGGGATTTTATAGAGTACTCAGCTGCAAACTCACAGGAATGGGCAAAATATGAGAGGGTTTTATCATCTCTTTTTCTCCCTTGGATTTTTCAGGTCACCCTGGCTTACAAAAATCAAGTAGTATTTCTTCTGCTTTGCTTCCTGTAAAATCAATAACAACAATCAATTAAAACTTGTTTTGTACCAGCAGGCTATTGTTTGTGATAATAATGCAGGGAGCTGAAAGAAGATTGCTTCATTTCCTTGACCTCCTTGGTACACAGATAAACATGGTGTCTGTTCCATCTACAACTTGGAACCACAATCCTGTCCCTGGCTTGGTTTTTAAATTATATGAAAGAAGATTAGATACTCTCACACACTGTAAATAGTTTGAAGTATCTGTTTTTGGTATCACTGTAACTGGCTGGAAGATAACATCTAATTTATGCCTAATTCAGCAAAAATTCCCAGTATCAGGCTCAGTCCAGGTTTTATTTTGATTTGAATCCTCTGTGATCCCACTAACTTTGGTCAGTTTTCATCAAATGAAAGACTTGAAGAGTCAAGAAAAAGACCTGGCAGCAAGAAATCTTTCATAATTCATATCGACATCAAGCTGTGCTGATGTCACTGCACCCAGGATCTCTGCTACATCTTTCTGGTACCATATACTGCTATTCAGAACTATGCACACACAAACAGATGTATATAGACAGATATAGGTATTACATATAGGATGTACAAGGAGGCAGAGAATGATCTGGCAGTGAAATTCTCTCACATCTCAAGTCAGCACAAAACCCAGCCCTGATTTTTTTCATTTGTTTTCCCAAAAGTCCTGAACACCAGTCCAGACACCCAAAGCCCAGGCCCAGGGCAAATGGTGGAGCAGCTCTTTTCTCAACAGCTGGTATTTTAAACATACATGAAAAGCAGGCAAAAAACTGCAGGAAGAGCAAAAAAAAGAGGATGAGGTTAACAGCAAGATCGACTCCAGGCCAGCTAAAGCACACAGCTTGTCCGGGGGTGGGGTTGTATCAGACCTGAAAACAGTTAGAAGGGTTTGTCAACTGGAGATGGGCAAGTTATGCAACTATTTGAACATGAGCATGCCTGCCTGCTCAGAAAGGAGATTAGGGACTTGAATACACTTTTATACCTGCTAAATAATTAGTATCAAGTAACCACGTCCACTCTGCACTTTTCCTCTAAACAGCAAAATGCGAATTAACTGTTTGTTAATTTAGACACAAAGGCTGGGATTTTTAAAGGGCCCTGAGCAGTGTTAGACATGCAGCACCCAAAAACCTTACCCTGAGGTTTGGCTGTGTTACCAAAGTGGAGCTTCACAGGCTTATGCTACTTCATCACGCTCACCAGAGTCCTTGCACCTATTCTGACCCTGGAGACTCCTCCAACACTGGCCCTTGCAGCCTGGTGAAAAACATACGGCCCAGCCCTTGCCAGTTCCTGATACTTCTTGTATATCTTGCTGCTTTTCTTTTCAGTTTTGAGTGGTTTTTTTTCAAATAAAGTCACATCAGACCTTACTGATAATATTAGGGTAAAGAACAACCCCTGCGCTCTACGAAGTCCTGATGCACAAAGGGTTAAACTTAGGACTGGGAAAACTGGGAGAAGATATATGTACCCTCAAAATGCCTTTTCCATATTTTTTGACTCTTTTAGCACCAATAATACCTATTATTTCTTGTTTCACTGCTATGGCATCTCTGAGCTATTCAGTACTACAAGTGGATTCTAGAACACATCACAGTGTCCAAACACAGATGTGATCCAAAACAATCTCATTGCCCTTTACCTGCATCACTCCATCCCTCCTCCCACCACTTACACAGGGTTATAATTCCACACAAGTGAATTTCCAGGCACTGGTTTCCATTTCTCAATTGTCCTAAAACTTTTTTTAGCAAGTGTTGTTTTATTTGCCGTCCTGAGCACAGCAAAACTCTTCAGATCACAGATTCACCCTCTTTGATTTCCCACTTCAGACTCCCTGAAGCTGATGCTGGGAGAAAGACCAAACCTTTCTTCATGTGACTGCAATTTTCTATTTATTGATTTTATATTGCACAATCCCTTTAATTTTATAAACTCAGCAAATGTCACAACAAAAATAATGAACAATCAACACCTCCATAAGCCCACTGCAATCAGCTGGCCTCTAACAGAGGCTGAGAACTCACCATGATCCATAGATGTAACAAACTGCAGAAAATGGACTGTTTATCACCATTTCCAGACACACTCTTAAACAGCCTGATTTTATTATACTTCCAGTGTTCATATGGTGAATCAAAGTGCTTTCAAAGAAACAAGAGTTACCCAATTAACCAGAATGAGACAGCAGGAAAAAAAAACACTGTAGATAGGAAAACAGCCTTGCTTCCTGCTCCAGAGCTATTTAAAAAGCCTGGGTGAACAAAAATATTTTCCCTGCTGCTTTAACCTCCAAACTGAGGAACCTAGGGTCACTATAAATTTTTGGAGCCAAAACCATCTTTGTTTTGTAATTCCTTGACATTATATTCAAGCATCACCATTGCCTTCCCACAAGGTTATTTTATATAGTTGTGAAATTTCCAGGATGTCCCTGTGTGAGTTTCCCCTGAGCAAAGCAGAGGCAGGGATTACCTGGAAAGAAAGTTTATGAAACTTGTAAGTGGTAAACTTCAGCGGAAAGAGGCAAAACTCAGGTGGCTCCTGGATAGTGTGTTCCAGAGCTGGAATTTACCCATCTGAGATCAGCATCGCACAGGCCAGGCTGCCTGCCACCTTTAAGGGAGTGCTTTTTACAAAGATCAAAAAATACTCATTTTTCTCAATCTTTTCAGACATCATGGACCTTGAAGAACAAGAAACCCAAAATTGCTATACTCAACATAATCATTCCTAAAATCCTTTTGACTATTTCATCTACCCCTTTTATCTCCCTAATTCCTCCTTTTCTTTCAATTTTGCTTTCAGTTTGTAAAGTTCTGATGGAAATACTTTCTGCACAGATGAATAACAAATATCCTCATCCCCACTTCACTCATATGTTCTCCTGGCAGAAGTCCCAGGCTTGGGAATATTAAGCCGTCAAGCAGGTAACAGCATTTCGCTTAGGACTCAGGGTCCTTGCAAGAACTTGTGCTGGTTGTACTTGAAATATTAACAGAAGAATCAGTGGGATAAAACTTCCTGTAACTGAAACCCCAGATGACTCTCAAGAATCCATCAGAGCCAGGGACAAGAAAGAGATTGGATGACAAAGGATTTTTTCACAATGTTTTTTCTTCCTTCCTTTCTATGTCTTTAACTGGAATATGCAAATATATTGCTAAATGCTTTCTTTTCTCACATTTTCTAATCTTTTACATAGTCTGGGCACTTCAAACTTTGGTTGTGTTGGGGTTATTGTATAACTATTTCATTGAATTTTATTAATGATAATCACATTTCTAAATCATCCCTATTATATTTTGGAGAGTAAAGCTGCTCTGCAGAGATGTGCAATTATAGTTCTGAGAACTTGAGTGTATTTTTGTCTGTCAATATTTATTCCAGAAACATTTTCAAACAAATGCCTCTTCCATGGAGTGAAAAATACAGACCCACCACCCACAGCTTCTGCAATCACAGCTCACCAGTCTTTCTCCATCTCATCTCAAAAGAGGCATGGGGTGCTCTCAGTCTGACTGTGCTTGATAATAGCAGAGTTGCCAAAATAATACATGATTTGGGATGCTTTGTATTTGTTTGCACAGCTCATCTCCTGAAAACTGTGATGTATAGACTCCAGTATGTACAACATTCACTTGCTATTTTAGGGCATTCATTGGTATTATTTCTCAGCACTTTGGAGGATATACTTGTTTCCCTTTGAAGAAGCCCAGCATGGGATGCATTTTCCTTTCATTTCATAAAGGTGCTCAACTCACATTTTTTCAGCCCAAAACTTTGTGTTCCTGTGGTTTGGGTTTTTCTTCTTTTACTGTACTCCAGTGTATGAAGGAAACAATGTTTATCCAGTTCCTTATGACCACTAAAGCTGCTGGAAAATTTCAATCTTATCTGAAAGAGCAGCAGAGCTTCAGCAAGGGCAGGACAATAAACACCTTCATGAAAGTGAGCAGCACCCTAAGAACAGGTTCTTGAATGAATCTTCAGCTCTCACTGTGAGAAAGGACTCAGCAGAATTATACTAGAAAGATATATACCCAGAAAGGGGGATATTTTAAATGCCTCAGTGACAAAAAAGCCCCAGTTTTGCTTGAGTGAGCTGAGAGATGGGACTGTTCATTGTACAAGATTTAAAAAAATTATATAAATTAGACCTTATAAATTCTGCTGTTGAATGACTTCTTTCCCATCACTGGCTCCTCATTAGCCCAATTTTATGTGATTGGCACAGTCTTTTCTGGAATATTGTGGAGCTGTATTCTCCAAGCATACTCAGACAATGAGAACTGAAATGCTCCTTTCTTGATCCACATCTGAGGTTTTATACATGGTCCTGTTGCATTAGAGCAGGATTTACAACTTTACTGAGAGAAACAGTATTTCTAACAAGTCAGAGTAATAGGCATTATGTATTTATAAATTATAAAGGTCCAAAATAATACATGCATGTGCCTTTTTGAGATGAAATTTCTCTCTCTCCCTCCCACTCTTTTTCTTTTTGGTCTATCGTATAGATAGATATATCATATAGACCTGACACTGTCTACAGAAAGCCACAATTTACCACAAGTCCTGAGGAAATACCCAATCTGCACTTGGCACATTCACACACTGACAATGGCATTAAACCTGACCCCATTCATATAAAAATCTTGAACCCTGAATTTAAGAATCCCCACTATGAGTTCCCTTTTAGGGAAGAGCTCATTTGTTATTTCCTCATGTCAAAGGCTGCTCCAAATATAAGCATAGGAAAGTCTGCATTATCTCAAGCTTTCTCCATCATGTCAACATATGTGAGTGTCCATATTTTTCAGACCTTTTTGCCTATGAATTGAACATTTAAGTTCTGTCCAAAAACCTGGGACATTAATCCTGGATCAGAATTGCCAATCCTCTGCTGTATGAGAAAGATATATTTCTTTTTATTTCACAGAGCATCCTGTGAAATAAAAGCATTAAAGGAAGGATGCAGCATCACAGGACCAGTGGCTGGGCTCCACACTCAGTTTTCCCCTATGTCACACTTACAACACAGATATGGTGTCCCAAATAATCCTCTCTTTGGGTTTTGTGAAATAAAATGGAATCACACCTCTAAGTTTACTATTGCTTCTTTATATACATTTCTTTTTTATAACATTTATAATTTTGTGGTATTTTTCCCTTTTCTTACCATCCATTATTCTGATGTGTTACCTTTAGAATTTATTTTATTTGTTTCCTTGTTAATCCTGTTTCATAATTTCTTTCCCACCATTTTCCTCTTTGGAAAAGGTTCGAAATTTCCAAACACACACACACATTTTAGTGCAGCGAAAGCAGTGGCAGACTTCTCCTTGATTACTTGCCTGAATGGTGTCAGCAAAGAAAAAACAGATGTCAGAGGCACAGCTTTTAAAGGCCAAACAGGCCAAATTAAAAGAAAATGAAAAGATGTTAGGTAAATTCACTCATTCTTCAAACAAACTCATATTCCCTACCTAGGTTTTTTTTAAAAAATTGCCATTCCTCCAACTAAAATATTCCAGAGTGTTTATGGTCTGCCAGATGATTGGAGTGTAATAAATGTAATTTTGCAAGCTTGTAAAATATCCTGACATTGCCTTAAAGAAACAACAATAAACTCTCTGGTCGGATTGCTTTATTTACATTTCTATGCCTTATTAAACCAGTATGCAGAAGATGTAACAGCAAAACAAGAAAAGATAATCTGTTGCAACACTCGAAATACCTGAAAATAGCTTAAAAATCCATTCTGTTGTAGGCAACAGTCCATTAAAACCCAGTGTATACCCCTTTAAGCCTTGCTACAAGCCAGATCCTTATCTCAGATGCAGGCAGAGAGCCCATTTACTTCAATGGGAGCCGCACATGCATATTCTGAAGCAGAGTTTGGTCTGGTGTGTTCATTAAGGGCTTCTGAACTCAAGATGTTACTTTGACGTTCCAGAAGAGGCCTGTAGTACAGATAAGCTCCTGTCGATTCTCAGGGAAGCTCCTCTGTAGCTGTTTCAGGGCAAGTCCCAACACTGAGCCTGCTGGTGTTCCCCTCCAGCGTGACATGCACCTACAGAATAATGAAGACATTGAACTCCCTGATTGACAGAGCCTTGCAGAAATGGTGCATGGTAAAGAACAATTATTGCAACATCGTGGCAAACCCCATCTCGGGCTGAAATTCCCTTTTCATCTGCAGGCTGAGGAGCACACCAGGATTATAAATGAATTATAAATGGCTATTGCAGGTACACAAACACACACGATGTTCTAGGAAGTTAAGTGCTACAGATTCAGACTCAAGTGGCCCAGCAGTGTGTACATGCTCCTGGCAGCTGCCCAGATGTTCAGGCAGTGGCTGGAACTGTGGCAAGAGCTGCCTGCATCCACCTCCATCCAGCCAAGGATGGGTTCTGTCATCGGGCAGATCACAGACATGACTGCCAGGTCCTCTCCAGCTTGGGGCCAACCCACAGCCTTTTTGTGGCTCATGGAACTATTTGGCCTCAGGGACCTCATCAGCCACCTCTCCTCTTCTCCTCCCAAGCCCGCCTTAGATGACCCTCGTGAGATGAGAAGGGTTTAATCCCTAAGAGAGCACTTCCATAGAAACTGAAATACTGTCAAGGCTCAGGAATAAATAAAAGGATGAAGCAATTTTCCACGTTTGTCAACTTTGGCACAACTTGTACTATTCCGATCAGCGCTGTTCTTACTCTCTAAAAAAAAAGTGGGTTTTTGTCTCAGCAGAAACACTAAACTTGTTCTCATGCCCTAATTTATGAAGGCTTTGCATTACCTATCTTATATCTTTATCTGGGTTATCACATCACCTCTCTTCCTCTCTTCGCCCTATTGCCCTGGATAAGGCAGATTTTTTTTTGTACTTAGGAATTCTGCACAGGTTATGAATCTTGGACACTGGCACCAGCACAGTCTGAGCTGCCCACAGGACTCCTCTGGCACTGACAGACTGCAGTGCTACAGACACAAAGCAGTGTCACTGCCTTGTTCCACCCCAGCACATCCACTTCAGCTGAAATCCTTGGAGCACGACACGTGACCCCCAGCAGCTCCTGAGGAGCTCTGGCACATGTGGCTCTTCCCCAGCCTCCATCCAAGGAGAGGGATCTTCACAAGAAGAAAAGGGTGGCAGCAGGAACTGGGGACTTTCTAGTTTTGGAGCATTTCTAAGAACTTTCTGATTTAAATAACCTGTTTTTAGGGGGAGAGCTGAAGGCCTGGGTCTCTCCTCCCATCCCTCTGTCCCTCAGGGAGGAGCAGAGCCATGGATGGAGGGTCCTACATGTCCTCGCACTCTGGGCCAGCAGAGTCACTGCTCCCATCTTACACATTGTCTCCAACATACACTAGACCAAAAACCACACATTTCAGAGGGAGAGCAAACACACAATTCCTAGTGCTCAGAAGCAGAGCAAGCAGATCACGTCTCCCTATCCATCCTCTTCTCACCACCTTTGAAGACACTGCAATGCAGATGACCCTGCTCATGCAGCACAAGACCCTACTCCAGTCCTCAGCTGTGTGGGTGAACCAGCACAGCTCTCCAGGTTAAAACAACAAACATACATTCTATCTACAGTCAGTCCCCATCTCAGAGTTTATGCATCTATCTAGGAATTTGTTTCATCCTTCTGCCAGAGATTCAACCTCTGCAGAGAGCAAAACAGCAGCAGCAGGATTTTTTCAATGCTAAGTGCTGAATGACACAATAAAATAAAAACAAACTCTTTCATTTCCCATAGCACCTTCTCTTGGAGAGCCTGACATGAGGAGAATACACCTTATTGCCCCTCTGTGGTTTGTAATCCTGGAGGTCAGCTGTGCAGGGCTCAAATAATCTCACTAAGACTAAACAAGAAGTTTATGATGGAGGCAAGAGTGAGACATGGCTCCTGTCTTTTAGACCTAAGATTGCTCTTGTTCTATAATCCTGTGCTCCACAGATCCTGCTGCTTCTTGGCTGGAGAAAGGAAATAGCTATTTACATTTTTTACACCATTACCCAAGAAGAGGCAATGAAAGCTGACACCAGACTAATGTTTTAGCTGCCGTTCAACAATGGATTCATTAAAACAAAACGACCCTGCAGATTTGGATTATAAACAAAGCAATTAACAATGACAAAAATTTGCAACCTATTAAAACTATTTTGGGAGCCAGTGGTATCTCAGAAGGTCATACCAGCTGCTATCAGCCCAGCCTATGGCTCCTTGGCTCTGGTCAGTGTCAAATCCATCCCCCAGTGCCCAGCCCAAAGCAGCCCTTGAGTCAATCCACGTATTTCCAGCCTCCAATTAATTAATTCGGCAGCTGGCTGACACCACACCCTCCTTCCCTGGCCACACTCATTATGCTGGGCTCGGGGGAAAGAGGGGCTGCAGATGCTGTTGCTCTCTTATTTCTGGCACACGCCTGGAGTGCTGTGCTGGCTGACTTTTGCAGGGAATTGCTCCCAACCAGCCCTGTTTCATCCAGCCCTGGAAAAGGTCAGGAGATGAAGCCCTGACACATGCTGACCTGGCAGTCATCTCTGTCCCACCCTCCAAAACCAAAGTACAGGAGAGCTAATTGGTTTTCCACAGTTCCATTGCCTCTTTGCACCTCGGTCTTAGGTTTTGTGGGCTGACAACGTTTCCCCAGAACCCTTTGGAGTGGGGTGGGAGCAGCTCCTGGCAGGTGACTCAGAAAGTCTACGATCATCCAGGTGCACCCAAACAGGAAGTTTCTCTCAGGCAGTGATAGCAATCAGAGGATTGCTATGGGATTTTGCCTCAAATGGTTTTTAAGTGATTTAAAGCCAGGACTTTACATAGTCATTCCTGAACTGGGGCTCTGGCCAGTCCTCACCCATCACCTGCAGTTTCATTGCTGGGTGTCACAGGTTTATTGTAGTTTATTTATTTTTCCCCCTTACAATATTTTGTTAAAATCTCACTCCTCCCAAGGGCTTTGGATACTCTGGATGCTCCACATATCACTTTGACTATGGAGTTATAGCTTATAATTCTTGCAAAACTCTGCTATAGACTCCTAAGTCCATAAAATATACTCAAAAATATTAATTGTTGTATCATTTGCTCCACCTCTAATCCACCGTTAAGGATTCTCTTGAACACATTAACATGCCAGTGACTTTTGTTTCAATGTATTTTCAAAAGATGACACTAATTCTCTGAGTCTGGAAGTAATGGTGGAATGGCAGTATACTCCTTCCACAAAGGAGAGGCAAGTCAGCTCACAATAAAATGTAGTGTAATAGCTAGATAATAGAGATACTACAGTACATGCTTTTGTTTTAAGAAGTTTTGAATTTCTAGATAGCTCTGTGATGCCCAAAAGTTCCTTAAGTTTTAATCGCAGTACAAAAGTCTGTCTATTTACCTTAATTATTCATGTTGAGGTTTTCAAGGTTCTTTGTGTTCCCATCCCATGAACTCATCCAGCATCAAAGTTTGGAGGGGTTTTTTTTAGCTTGTGTTCTGAATGTATTACAGTTGGCACCACACCATAAAACACTTTGGCAGACAAGCAAATAGCTTTACACGAAGCCCAACATAATCATGGGTTACTGAAATATGCTTCCTGTACATGTCTGGAATTCCCCTAATTATCAGAGTATTTTCTAATCTGCCCAAAATGTGTCATGCCAAAACTATGAGGCATTTTCTTAGTTGTCCACCCAGGACAGACAACCGTTTCACTTCATCAGTTTTGGAAAACCACCTGTAACATGAAGGGAAATTAACCACTCACTAGCTCTGAATTCACAATTTTTTGTCTCACTGACTTCATATAGAGATTGGTTGGCCAAAAGTCTTTCACAAGATAACGCAAAGCAATCACAGTTTATAAATCAGTCTGTAAAGGCACCCTTAGGTTGATGCAGAGCTGCTTTGACAGCCAATACTACAAATCCCAGCATGCACCTTCACGGCTCATGACAGAAGGGTTTTTGTTTTTCTGGGGGATGTGGGGTTTTTTGGGTTTTTTTATTAATTGCATTTTGGAAATGTAGTTCTGACCACTACATAATTCCCATTGACATGACCCTAAACACGGGACAGTTTGCCAATGCAGTCCTCTGCTGGCAAATGTGTGATAAATTCCTTTGTAAAGATTTTTATTTAAAAAAATACACTTTTCCTTTCTGGGTATCACTGAAAATGCCTACTTTGGACACATTTCCATTATTGATACCAGAGAAGACTTCAGCTTTAATATTCGATTATTTATATATTATTATTCTATTTAATTAATAACGATTCTTCTGTACTTCATTATTCATTGTGGACCTAAGTTCTCAGGCAGAAGTAGCTGCAGCTTAAAAGCTTTCTGTGGTTTTCAGCACAGAAACTGGAAGAAAAAAAACCCAAACCACATGCCTTTGGTGGCCAATCATGCAGAATAAACAGCAGCAATGATAAACTCTGATTTCAAGGTAAGTGCAGTCCATAGCCTGGAATATATTCAAATAAATCTTGCCATAAAATGAACAAACTTTGAAGGTCAAAAACTATGTGCAGATAACTCACAAACAGCAAAAGCGACTGAAGAGTACAGTAAGGTGTTCATTACAAAAAAACCATGTCCTTTACTGATTGGATACAGATCTTTTAATAAAAAAGTTCGTAAATCTTAAAAAAAAAAAAAAAAATCTGTGAAAATTAAGAGTTGAAAAAATGTTCTGCTGTTGTGGTGAATGCTACCAGAGTTCAAGAATATAATCTGCTGTGTAAAAACAGATTTACCTTCCCACAGTAATTTCCAGATTTTATATCTGTGGACTAGTTTTTGAATGTGTTGACCTAGAGCATTAACTGAGATGATGCATAATCCAGTTGATTTTAGCACTGATTTATGGCCTCAATTATAAAGTTCTACATCAATCTAGAAATTAATATTTCAGCCTAAACACCATTTCACATTCTCCACAATATAACTTGTCACCATTAATCTCCAGCCTTGATGTTAAACATCTCCTTCCTACCAAACTGCAAGTACAACATGGACTTTCTCTTCCGTGCTGCTCAGAAAAGAATGATTGAAGACAGAATTGATCAAAAATCTTGATTTATCTTGTCTACAATTTTCAGTAGTGTGAAGTGATTTATATACCAGAGAAATTTCTTTGATTAGCTCACCATAATCTAGAAAGGCTAAACATAATGGGCATTAAAATTTCAACACAAAGGTTATCTCTACAGTAAACACAATACTGGCATCTTATGCCTATCAATTCCTGTATTAACTGAAGTTCTGACACTTCTCAGTAGAGATTTACCTCCAGAGCTTTGAGGTTTGAGCAATCAATATATAACCTACTTTGATGCATTCCACATACCAAACTACATTAAAATAACATTAGGGCTTGCTTAAAGCTGACAACAGCCAGGAAATGCACAGTTAAAAGGCAAAAACTCAACTTTTAACTGATCCTTACGTAATTTCAGATCCTGTAAGCAACACGTGATTTTGTGCCACAGTAACCAGCCTGATTAGAGTGCCCCAGTTTTCTAAGCTGTGTTTAACTGTGTTGAACTGTCTTCAGCAACACTTTTATAAAAGCATGAAGGAATGTTGTCCAGTGTCATCTTGAACCAGAGACCTCCAACAGTTCTGTGTTTGCCTCCTTCCCTGACACAAGGTTCTGGGACTCCTCATCCTCCTCCTTCTGCAAGCTCCTGAGCAAAGGAAGGACTCAGGCTACTTTTCCTTACAGCCACCAAAGGAAAGACTGAGATTCAGTCATTTAAGTGTTGAAATAAATAGAAATGCAACCCTTGAAATTTTCACAATGTGTTAGAATGTCAGCATTAAAGAACATTTGATTAGACATTCAAGGAATATGCCAGTTTTAGGAAATACATTCCAATTCTATTTGAAATATGAAGTGGTTTTCTTTGTACAAAACTCTGCCAAGTGTAAGTTCCATCAATTCCACAGAATGGGGTGAAAACCTCCATTTTGTCCCAAGGGGGGCTATTCATT
Organism: Zosterops lateralis; assembly: GCF_965231275.1. Classification (NCBI taxonomy): domain Eukaryota; kingdom Metazoa; phylum Chordata; class Aves; order Passeriformes; family Zosteropidae; genus Zosterops; species Zosterops lateralis. Next base: position 9,604,282 of record NC_139762.1, read on the forward strand.
CATGGTTCATCACACAGAGATCACTCAGAGCTTTGCCATTTAACTGCTTCACATCAGGTGGACAAATAATCTGCTCTGTCATGACTTTAGAATTGATCATAATCTTTGAGTTTCAGATCTACCACCTGCTTAAACAAGGAAATGCAAAACTTACTGTGAGGGAAGAGACACACCAATAGAACGTTACTGACAGAGTAGCACCTCTCCCAAGCACCAAGATGCTTTCCAAGCAGGACTCGTTACTCAGCACAAAATAACCTTTTGGACACGACTAAAAAGCTGTTCAGCAGAACAGTTATATTTATTTCATTTAAACAGAGGGAAAGGAAGAAAAATGTAGAAAATAAGACCACAGGAGACTGTAATGTCTGACATGTTTGGAGGCAATGACATTTTCCAACCTAAATGATTCTATGTTTCTAATTAATGAAAATTAATTCACTCAGAAAAGCTGGATTTGTTGTGAAAATGTCTGTGGCGTCATGTGTTTTCAACAGGTTGTAACTGTCAGCTGGGATCTGCTTGTAGGCACCCAATGCCAGCCTGAGATCACTTAAGAGCACTAGCTAGAAATAAGATTAATCAGGAGGCAAAAAGTAAAGATAATCATATCCTCAGGCCTCAAAACCAACAGGGAAACAGTATTGTAGAAACAAGGAAGAAATCAAATTTTTAAGACCAGTATACTCCATAAATGCTTCTATTTTGCCCCCTTAATGTTAGATAGATAAAGTATTCTTTTTTATTCTATTACATTTATGCTTCTTCGACTTAGATACCAATGAGGCCAGATGAATTCTATGTAAATTGCTGAGATTGCAGCCCATACTCTTGAAGCTGCAAACCAGTCATTACAGTGCATGTTCACACAGCAAAAATTTTCACTACTGCATGGAGTAAGTGCATGCATGATCACCTAATAAAACCTTGAATTTCCTGCAACAACAGGAAGACATAACTTAGATAATGGATAAGATTGGCACACAACAGTTAGATAAACTGAAATAGCCATAGGAACTTCTTGGAAGGCTACAAATTCAGATTTGTATTCTTCTTACAATAAAATGTACTTTCTGCTTTCATACTCCACCTGTACTAATATTTGAGGAAGATAAATGAGATGATGGGTGCTTTTGGCGTGTGATTCTTTTGCTTGTGTAACTCAGACCTAATTGCAGATCTGCACTGCAGTCCTGAAACTCTTTTGTACAAAGCATGCATAATCAGCTGACTCGGATGATTCTGCTAATACCACAGTTAACTGCCTTGAGCGAACACACTATTATAATTTTGCACCAATTTGAAAATATCCATTTAAATGTTAAATGAAGAGGAACTAATCAATAAAAACATGCATAGAGTCTCTGGGGAAGTACACTGGAAAAGACAACAATAATCTGCCATTAACATGCAAATAAAGACACAGCAGGAAACAATAAGAGTATTGACTACACTGTAATACTTTCGGAAGAATGTTTTACTAAAATTTGGGACAAATTTAACTTTGATTTAAATCACTGTAAACACAGACGGTAAAATTGACATAGTGGGAAGAGAAGTTCCAAATTCTGGAGGGATGAGATAGTTACTGGTACTGCTGACTGTCAGGGCTGACCTTGTGTGGCATTTGGGGTGAGGTGCAAATATTTTTAATTAGATTGCCTAAAGTGCTTAGCATCTGAGACAGCATGATTACACTCCAAACCAAGTATGGAGTGAAAGGAAGTAATATAATGCACAATCAAAGGCTTGAAATGGCAAGACTGGCCAGTCCACCTAATTATTTTTTATGCTAACATAAACACCGCTATGCATCTATAACCTTCTACTTAAAGCTTGTGAGCTAGCTCCCTGAAAGGTGTACATCAGAAATAGATATTAAAAAAGAGATTAAGCCACAAAGAACAGAGAGAGATAGACCAGAGAAGAGAAAATAAAAATATGGACACATAGGGAAATGGACTTGGCTGGCTTCAAAAGAAATTGAAGAAATCACAGGCAAGAATAGGCAGACTGGTACTAGCAGAGGTGTGAAAAGGTTGAATGAAAAGCCTGAATTTTTTTTTTTTTTTTTTTTTTGAAGCAGGAAAGAATGAGCTTTTTGAAGAATAAAAAGCTGGAAAGATAAGCAAGGAAGGTTTTTACAGTGGCTGCAACAAAGAAACAGGATGCACAAGAATAAAGCAAAACCCTCATAATAAGTAGAAAAGCAAACAGAAAAGCTCACAGTAATCAAGATGCAGGAATAAAAGGGGTTTATTTTGAGAACTAGGTTGCTAGATGATTTTATAACAGTTTATCCTCAAATGAACAATTCATGAACCCTCTGTGCCACTGGATAACACTTGGCTTCTCTCTTACATAACTCCTCTGCAACTCAGCTACGGCCATGCTGTTGCCACCAAAGTGAAAACAAAAAGTTCATTCAGGAGTCACTCACTATTAATCAATAGACTTTTGCTCTGTGAAAACAGTAGCCTGGATCAGCCAGATATTCCTTGGAAGCATACATTTTTAATTTAAAACTATGAGCATTTTTTCTGTACTTTGTAGGGCATCATCTTAGCTCTTGCTGGCAGTGACACAGTATTGCCACTGTAAATCATGCTGTCATTGGAAAAGTGAATAAAAACTGCAGTGTTCTTCTCTGTGCTGTCTCAAACATTGCTGCTTGCAGGTTGTCATCTGTAGGCTGTCAAGATCTTACTCCTTTGCTCCTCTTGCTGTGTTTCTTATCTGCCTCAAGAGCCTTTGCTCTGCAAAGGAGGCAGCTACAGTTCAGTCCTCAGCCACTGACTGCCCTTTCCTGCAGTTCAGGATTTGTTCAGAGGAAGGTAAAATTTTAATGAATGCCTGGAAAACCAAAGGAATATCCTAGCACTGCTGTCATGTTGGAACAAACAAATCACCTCCAGAAGAGGCTGAATGCTCATTTAGCCAAGATGCTCCACCTGAAATGAGATGAACAACCTTTTGGAAAAGGGCGTCAATTCTGTCACCTGAAGTCACCTGCCTGGCTTCTTCTCCCCACTTGCAAGGGCACACTAAGATGGAAAGTTAAACCAGCTGCATTTCTTTTCCAGAACTTCTTTGCTATCCTTTAGTGACAATTTATTTTCTTTAAGCACCAACAGTTATCCTTAGGATTATGCTCCCAAATATAGTAAATAGTAATGTGAGTAGTGTTAAAGAAAAAACACAGAGGGTCCTAAATAATCCATCCAGGGTAATTCTTGCCTGACTTTGGAACTATTTGGCTTTTGTCTCTGCAGCCAGGTAATCCTGCTAGCAGATCTGGACATTGGTTAGTGACCTGCCTGCTGTAGTTCACTAACAAAAGCACAGAGAAAATAGGTTGGCCCCTGCATGACAATGTAAAGTGAAGACTCCTTATTTCTTTACACATTTCTTTATAAAAACTAGCATAGACTCATGCTCTTAAATAAAACCTCTCTAGCTAAACAGTATTTTAGCACTGTCACCTCATTTATCTGCTTGATGAACCTTACTTTAGATACTCAGCCCATCTCATACACCTGATCTCAGTGAAATCTTTAAATTTAGCCTGAGGATAAAATATTGAATACTGTTCCTATTTATACAGTTCTGTGACCAAAGTAAAAAAAAAAAAAAAAAAATCACCTGATGAATCAGAGGAAAGGAGCACTGGCATTGGCCCATGCTCTGATCTCACTCACAGCCAACCTGCTGCCTGATTAATGAGCTGTGATATCATAGTCTGTGAGCAGGCATACATAAGTGGCAAGGAGCAGAATAGCACCAGACACCATCAGGCTGCTTCTGTCTAAATCTAGGAGGAGAAAAAAGTAAAAAAATAGAGGTTGTAGTACTAGTTTCTTTAAAGGAAAAAGGAAATCCCTCATATATCAAGGCTCCTGGATTTGGGGAGTTTTGTTGTAGGTTTTTTTTCCTAATAAAGATATATAAAACTAGCCCTTTCCCTGAAGTGCAGAAGATTTTTATGATAGTGCTTTGAAATATTAGTGGTTACTGGAAAAACAAAGGGTATTTTTTTTAACCTGAAGAAGTCATTAAAAGCTGACAGCTTTTAAAATTGCTTTGTGTCTTGCTTACAAACTGGCAAAAAGAATAGCCACAGTTTCTCAGAGAAAGATGCTCCACAGCTATTGAAAGCAAAAATTGATGTGTCAGGGGAGAAGGATATTTCAAGGTCAGAGCTGGTCAGAGGAGACTCATTTCTGTCTTTTATGATGAATTTCTTAATAATTTTCAAATATGGGATCCAGTACATATTGCTAAATTTTTACCTAGCCCTACTGGCCCATGGAGTTTCCTAGAGACCAAGGAGACAATACACAGATATTTCCCAGTTAAATTATTGGACTGGGATCCAGCACTGCATTTATCCCTGGGTCTTCCCACAGATTTCCTGGGGCTGCTCTCAACCACTTGGGAAACAAAGCTTCTGGACATTGATGACAGCTGGAAGGAACACACCAAATATCTGGAAAAGGAGAGTTTGGAGGCTGAATTTGGGGAAGCAGTGCCCTGGGCAAAGGGGGCACGCCTCTCCCTGCATCTCTCATTAAACTAGAAGTGAGGAACAGGCAGGTTGGCAGGGTGGCATCCATATATCCTTGGTATCAGGACCTGAGTACAAATTAAGAGGAGGACTAAGGACAGGGCTGGTACAAAATGATCCCTTTCCTAAACCATACTCTCAAACACCTGACAACTCATGAGTTGGGGCTTCCTCCAGGCATCCTGCAGGCTTTTTCCATAGTCATTTTGGTGATCTCTCACTAGAAAGGGATCAAACCCTGCTAAAATAGAAAAATTCAGGCTGGAGAGGATCCCCTTGTGCAGCAGGGAAGAGCAATAATGCTCTTATCTCAGGGTTTACTTCCTAGGATTTTCATTTTAGTAAATGCAATCACCTAGAATACATTACAGACTCAATATGAAAAAGAAAGAACCCTTCTTAAAATCCAGAAAGAAGGAAAAAAGTGCAAGCAATGTTGTGAGGACATCCTTAAAATCTTGCAAACTGTATCCAGTTATGCCAGTGAAGAAGACACAGACTTCCATGGAAGCAAGTGGAAACAAAAGAAAAAATTTAGTATGAGGGCCATCACTGTAATTCATATTAGAAAAACAATGGACTTACACTCCATATGCAAATTTAATATAAACATAATAAAGCTACATATAAGTCTAATAGACAGGTAATATCTTTCCTTAAAACTAACCAGCTTCCACGGATTGATTTTTACCATGGAGATTCCAGTTTATAGCACCATTTTTCTAAGTGATTCTCTGCACTAGAGTATAATTTAGATGATGGATCCCTCTCAATTACTGTCCATTAGAAGACAGGAAAACATTAAGTTCAAGTGAGTATTATGAGAATTATGGGTTACCCTTTAAGTGAAGAGATAGTAAGTGAAAATTAATTTTTAACATGTTCATTTCTGATGTTGTGTAGCATGTTTTTGAGGGAAAAAAGCTTCCCAAGAAAATAATTGTTTTTCAAGTAAAAGCACCTTTCATTTAAGAAGAAAGCATAGTGCAGCATAGTAAAACCATGTAACTCAAACACCAAATATTGCAAAGTATTTCACATGACTTCCCTAGTGATTTTAAAGGGACCCTGCACCATAAGGTAGGATATAAGCTGGAATTTGCTGCAGTTGTTCTGAGCATGCAGATGGTAAAGGGTTGTGAGAAAGCACAAGTGATGTCCACCACAAAAAACATAGTGATGTTGCACATCCACATTTTTGTATAAGCCAAAGTAGAAGCTGAAGGATCTTATCTCAAAATATCATAAAGAATAAAACTTTAAACCAACTCACCAAACTTGAAATTAAACTCTTCCCTGGGCAAATTCCACATTTTTCACAGGGACATGCTGTGTATTTGCTGCAATTCACTTTAGTTCCCTATTTATCAAATTTGCTTGCTAAGTTCTGAAAGCCAACTTAAAAAATAGAACTCTTTTCATATAACCTTGATACTGAAGCTAATTTAGAGACATAACATGACCATCCTGATTTTAGAAGGCATTTCTCTGATCTACTATTTCAAAATAAATTAAACCAACTTGAGGATTCTTTCAGATCACATTTTTTTTCATTGACAGTATATTCTTATATGAAACATCATGTGTTCACCCTTTGAAAAGTACTGGTACAAATTCCTCAATATTATTAAAAAATAAAATCTTTTTCCCTCTGTAGAGACCCATGTGGAAACAAGACAAGATGAACATTTTGCATGACACAAAGAACAATTTCTCTGCAGCTGCTGCCACGACCCTCAGGCTACACTAGAGTCATGGCCCACTTCCTTTCCCTATAGGGATCTTGTGGTTAATGTATCCATTTAGTTTACAGCCCAAGTATAAATCCTATTTTATGCCAGCTTACTGATAATTTCCTAGCAGGTTGCTTTCTATCTGTACGTCCTGCACATTCCCATACAATAAAATATCTGCATTTAAGCCCTTTCTGACACTACATGAAATCCAAGGGATTTGTGTGGTGAAATCTTTGTCCTCATGGTGTGATTGACAAAACTGCTGGAGACAGGAAGACACCATTTCTTTGCTCAGTGTCTCTGGAGAAGTGATCTGCTTTGCCTATGGAGCAACCTTGCAAATTTAAAATTCAATAGCTAACAGTCAACAGCTTTCAAAACAAACAAAATACAAAATGTTCCTAGGAATTCAATGGATGTCTAAATACCATTTATGTCTAAATTCCTCCACAGATGTCCATGCATACTCAGTCATCAGTATTGTCTATGATTTGCATTCTTATGGCACCTGCCATATGAAGACCTTGACCAGGATTAGTCAAGCCTCTCCCACAGCACATCTGTGAGGATGGCAGAGCTGTCAGGGACTAGCACTGCATAGAAAAGCATGTTACAGAAAAGGGAAAAGTCCTCATGCAGGGTGGAATATTGGCCTTTTCAAGGTCAAAAGACATTTTTATTTCAACTTAAATAGAAACAGGAATTGAGCTCATCTGCTTTCTTATTTTTTTTCTTTTAACCTATGAAACCAAGGGACCTTTCTACTCCTCCTCTCCTCTTGGCTGTACTCCAGCTCCTACACATGCAACAGGGATTGATAATAATAAAATATGCTGGTATTGAAAATCTGCCTATTATTAATAATTAAGATGACTCATTACTCCTTCAATATGATGTTAATGCAGAATAAAGCCAGCCTTTTATTGCTATGGGGGTTTTGTTTGTTTACTTCAGAGCTCTGTTGCTTTTGCCAATGGTTTAGATTTGTAAGAAAGTGAGATCATTACCAGGGCTGCCCCAGTGACACCGGCTTGACCCCTGTCCATTCCAGACAGTGACAGCTTTTCCATTCTTCTGAATTGGAGTCGGATCAACACCACTGTAAATCACTGGAAACTTCCACACCCTCCTGTTGGCGTTTTACAGCATCAGATTAGGACTCCTCCATAACTGTGCAATCCTTTTAGGTTTTAATATACACATATGATGAATGCAGATTTCTTTTGTGTCTTCACACGTCCAAAATGAAAAGTCCAAAATGCTGCCACACAGCAGTCCAGGCTGGACACTTAGCCTTGTATTGCAAAGCCTTGTATTCCCCTCCTCCATTAATCCCAATGTTCATTTAATGTATATTTTAGAGTTATGAACAATCCAGAATGATAAACTGGAATATGAAGAGGGCAGAAAGTGAGACCCAGAATACACTGAGATGGTGATGGCAAAGTCACAGGGCCCAAGTATTCATCAGCAGCTGACCATGACATGATGACATCCTATCAAATTAGAATGGAAATACTGAGTTCTCAGGTCTTGTGTTGAAGCAGTTTCTTAGGATGTTTTTTGTTAGATTGACCTATGTTTGTCCTGTCCTTTTACCTACCAGTGAATTTTGTATAATGTTATCCTCTTTGATTTTAGGATTGTCTAAGACCAAAGACATCATGAAATTTTGAATGTCAGAATATATTTTTTCACTCTTCAACAGAAAGAAGATGCAAACATACCAAGATTTCTGTTTAATAGCCTAAAGCTGAGAAGAGTTATGTCCATTCTCTGGGACATAGGAAATGTGCCTTCCCAAAGATAAAACTGCTGAGCAAAAGGCAGTCTGTCTCTGCTTTATGATAAAGCTGATACTGCTTGTTATAGAAAAGCTTTGTCATTAAGTTAAAAATGAGAGAAAACTTCCCAGACTGTATCTGAAATGAAGCAGCTGAGTATCTGGCAAAACACATGCCTCATAAACTGCGCCTCTAAAACTGATACTCACTTCTCTTCCTTATATGTCAGAAACATAAGAATTCCTTCCTTTTACCAAATTGCAGGAAACATCTCATCTCATTAATGCCACTCTTTCTTAGAATATTTTAATTATGTATTTTTCATTAAAACTCTAATTCTTGATAAACTGAAATCAAGATCTGGTGACAAAGAGGTTATAATTAATCTAGCCAGAGAAGTCAAAGAAATCCATGTAATTGAAAGCGAATGTATGAATGAGGAGACTAATGCTACAGAACTTCCAAAGCCTTTTCTGTGGAATTAATACTACAGAGACCCATAAAAGATTAATCAAGATAAGCAATCGATAACTTCTCAAGTGCTAATAAGCACTGCCGTGTTCCATGATATGTTGAGCAGTTTATCATGTTTAACCATATGAAGATTTATAGAAAATCCATTGTTAAAACCAAAGGATGAGGTAATGCACCACTTAGTAAATGAAGTGCAATTAAAATTTATGCTTGATATTACACATTCAAAAGATCTGTAAAAATCATTTTGATTTCCTCTTTTTAAAGGAACAAAATTAAGGTACCAGTTGTACCTTTCAGTCAGTAGTCCTGGGAGAACAGTGAAGACAGCAATGGCATTCTTCAAGTTAATATCTGCTTTCAAGTGAAAGGTGATGAAATAGCCTTTAAAAATTGTTAAGCTCTCTTCTCACTTCATTTTACTCAGGCATCAAACTTTGCTTGAAAATTTTGAAAGTTAAATAGAATACCTATTAGGAACATAAAGGTCTCTGCTATCCATCAATCTGATAGATTTGCAGGTCAGATGAGTGAATTACTTAATGGCTAATTAATAGTCCATAAACTACAGGTCTTGACCTTGGGGTCACCGTGACAGAACTCCACACTACAGCATATTATTAATTAAAACCATCAAATTATGTATTTAGTAATCAATTATTTAACATTATTAAGATATCTCAAATGTATTGACATGATTTGTTATTTATTTGTATGTCATTGGGCAGCAATATATCCTGACAAGCACACCACAAGCATTCCTAGTGAGCTTTGAACAGAGTTATAGAACAGGATATATGCTTTTCCTTTATAGGTACCTATTGTTTACCTACTTTTAGTTTTGTTTGGGGCAATACTTTTTAAGTGAGAATCTCCTCCAAAGCTTAGCAAAAAAATTAATTTAAAAATCTTTATTAAGTCATAGATATGTCATAGGAAAAAAATTAAGATCCTGCCTGCTTCCTTCATAAATTGCTAACTCTTAAAAGCCTCATATTAAAACCAGTGACACTATGTACTTCACTTTGCCTTTGCAGTGTCCTGGACTATATATTTAAACTTATACCTAGATGACCACCTATGTACATGGAGATATATACACACTTACCAAACCATTGCTATGTTCCAGTTACAGTCATTCCTAAAGCACAGATGATTCCTGTTTTCCTGTGGCATGTAGATAATGATACAGGAGAGAAAATAAACAAACTAACCACTATCCCGAGAACTACAAAGTGACAATCAAGTTTCAGCAAGCAAGAATCAGATTTTCAAAATACAGATGACTGTCACCTTGTAGGACAGAGGACAGTCACTTCACTAGTACAAGCAGGAAGCAGAAAGAAAGAATGAGCTGAGGTGCTCCATGGACACATAAAAAACCTAGGATGAGGAGGAATTGCATCCAAGACCCTAGAAACTCGTAAGACTGCTTAGTGATTAGTGCTCATCCTGTCTCATAAGGTAAACTCTTTCATTTCATTGCTGCTGCTCACCAGAAGCACATTTATGTGTCCAGATGTGCTTGATTTGAATTGCCATCAAAAGTACCTGTTCCTCTTCCCTAACATGGAAACTGAATTTCTGAACTTTTGGTGTGCTACATCACACCTGAATTAGATGCCTTAAATTAACAGCATGGGTTACCTCCCTCCATGGGCAATAAATTATCCAGACAAATGTATCACTATAAATTATATCAGTATGATAGATACACACAATTGAGGGTGTATAGTTCCTAATTAATTAACTGGCATATTCATCTGCAATTAGCAAATAAGCTCTCAAATCTTGACATGGCTACTGTAAATTGTATAAGGCATGGATGCATAATTGCGATGAAGCATGATTCTTTTTCATGGTAGTTTCTTCAGGAAAACATATTTGCTCTAACCTATATTCACAAATTGCTCTGACTCACCCAAAATTACATTTTTCAAAACAAGTGTAGTGTTTAGAATGCAATGGAAGCATTATTAAGGTTATGTTAGAGACATATTTTATTGGGACATCACTTTTATTACTAATGGTAGCTGGTTGGTTTTAACCAGCTTTGCTTCAGAGTGGTACAAATCATTTTGTACCACCTACAACTGAAGATAGAACACTCACTTCAGCACAAAAAGTGTTCCAGAAACATCAGAAACATTTACAGCCAAGGGAAGTTTGCTTGTGAAGTGGGACCATCTTCTGTCATTATATAACTATGATGAGTGAAATATTTTACAGCACATCACTTGTGTGACGTAGAAGTTCATGTCCATATCATTAGACACTGACAGAGTTGGTCTTGGGTCTCCTAACAGCTGACTGGCAAAAATAAATAAATAAATAGATAAATAAATAAATAAATAAATAAATAAAAATCCTGCTAAAAGGTGTTTGATTCTTCTGTTGACGGGCAGAGTTGGTTAAACTGCCTCTGAAGCAACTTCCCAAGTCAAGCCTGCTATTCTTTGAGATATTCATTCTGAGCAGAACTTTCCTATGCAGCCACCACAGTTCAAGCAAGGAACCGTGTAAAGTTTTAGTGCCCAAACACGATGCCCACACTTCCACTCTGAGCTTCAATTCCTGCTGTTTATCTGCAAGTCACACATGACTGTGGGAGCCCATGACACACCACCTTGCCAAAATCACACTCAAGTATCATGCAACCAGGGGCACTAAAAAGACACCCAGTGTTGTCATGCTGGATGTAGGACCTGCAGAGCAAACTCTGCATCCAGAGCAAGAAGGATTGCCTTTGGAAACCACATTCCTTCCTGGCATCCATAGGGCATAAGGCTCACTGTGTTTATAGTGAATGTCTCAATGTATTATTATATTAAACATCTCAGGCACTTTCACTTACCTTTCAGAATTAAAGATTAATCAATTCCATGACTGTGGACATCTAAACAAAGTGTATTGATCCCATTCATTTTTAAAAGCAAGACACTCTGTTGTATTTCAATATGTCATATTTTAAGGCTGCCTTATTGATCACATTTTGAGAACTCTTGATATTCCATTGGAATTTAAGATACAGAGTAAGATTTTCATTTTAATGATGTGTCCATGGAAATCACACTCTTTTATACTGACATGCTTTTATTTGCATTGGCTTCCACCCACTTCTCTTACTATAAGGAGAGGCTCAATCTGAGAACCATTATCCATTTTTAGTGTTCCTGCAGTTTTCCCTGGGACCACACATGCACATTGAAAGTACTCCTATGTGCTAGGAGAAGACCTTAAAAACTGGGAGTGGACTTGCACAAGGTTCACATCACACAAAGTCTTATATTACAAGCCTGCAGAAATCAGCTTTTCTGGGAGCCATTTCATTAAATTCAGTTACAACTTTTCACCTTTATAGCAGTTAAGTTCTCAGAGCAAGGCCAGAACTTTTGTTTTCCTCTTTAGTACTTAATGTTGGTCTAGTTGGCTAATAGAGGATAAATTCCATGAGATTCTAGATATGACAGTGAAGGTCTCATAACACAGAAAGGTTAAGCAAGAAGGGGCACAGATCACAATCAAATCAGCAGTCTGAAGACATTAAGCAATGAATCAACAATCATTGGTTTGATTTTCAGGATTTACAGCTCTAAATGCTCAGCCTTGGAGTGTTTATAAAGCAGCAAACAGAAAGAGAGTCTATTCACAAACACAAGACACACTCCTACATGTTTCCATTTTTTGGGGTGAGTATTTATGGATGCATCCACTGAAGCTGAGCCATAGAGCCCTACTGGTGTCCATAGAAGTCCAAATGCCACATACACACAGAAAAAGCATGTTGGAAACATGCTATTCATATAGGAGTTCACTGAAATAGGAATACACTGGAAAAGAAGAAAGGAATGAATCATTTCTGGATGCCACTCAGAACTGCCAGCTTCACAAAAGGATCTCAAAGAAGCTGGCACACACCTTAAAACCACTCATGCATTCCATGTGTTACTCTTCAGCATTACCACTGGAGCCTCTTCCATAAGTAATAAATATGTTATGTAAATAAAAACACAAATAAATTCCAGTGCTCCAGGCAGAGCTTATATTATAATATCGTAAATTATGAAGACTGTAATTGCTACAACCAATAACTTTTCAAAACAGAACTGTGCTGATAAATATGTGTGATAAGACTGAGTAAGTCTTACTCAGTTTCAGAGTGGAATAAATCAGTTGATTTAAGTCAATGTAATTATGGAAGGCAGGCAATACAGTGAAGTGCTCAAAAAATCATCAGCTTTCTCCCAACACTTTTTTTAATCCTGAAAAAGAAAAATGTAAATGAAACCTGTGCAAGAGGCATAGAACTCAGAGGTTCCACTCTGTGAGTTAGAATCAAAGAGTCATAGAATATGCTGAGTTGGAAGAGACTCCCCAGGATCATTGAGCCCATCTCCCGGCTGTGTGCAGGACACCCCAAGAATCTCAAAACATACCAAACACCAACCCTTCTTTAAACATCTTCACTCTCTAGCTACTTTTAAGAAATCAATATATTCTTTTCATAAGAAATCGCGGTCAGTGATTTCATATTAATAAAATACAGAAAGAATAAAAATTATGGGCTTTCCACTAGATCACTTCCTGAAGTGTGGTGGTTTAAAAGACTAATTGAATGTATCTACCACAAACAAACACACACATTTTGTAAAACAAAACAAAAATGCAGCCCTGTCTGCCTAGCTATGAGGGTTTCTCAAAATGCAGGCTGGTTCAAAATAGTTGAGGGAAAAATCAGGGGGCGGGGGGCGGGGGGGGGCGCAGTTTCCAAGACCCCAGAGTGTTGATAAAATGAGATTAGGATTCAACTTATTTTTAATGGAAGATGCAAATTGATTTAATCCATTTTTTAAAAACAAAATTATAAATGCAGACTATCACCCATTTTTCTTCAGAAGCAATTTCACTTTTTCTGAGCACCAATCTTTCTGTTCCTGTATCTGTGTTCCACCAGTAGCAACTGCTTGGTGCAATAAATGTCTTTTATAAATCTCTAGGAGAGGCAGAACTGATAAAAAACAGTGACATTTCTCAGGTTGCATTCTGAAGCTTTTAATTTGATTTTGCTCTCAGACAATTTCCTCTACTCTAATTACCTCTCTCAGTCTCTTAGGTGACCTCCTCTGCCATACCCTGAAAATTTGTCTCCCCACGTTCTCCAGATCCTGTAGTTTCTAAATTCTAATCCTAAAATGTCTATATTTTTATTATATCATTAATCCTCAAGACCACTTCATAGTGCACCTGGTAGGTGAACTCTCTCTGGTGAAGTCAATTTAGCTCATAGAAAATATGACCCAATATGAATAATATCATATTTATTTTTTTATTACTTATTTGATGACACCAGCCTTTTAATTGATGAAATCCCCGTTGTTTTCCCTTGCAGAGCCCTCATACCCAGACCCTGAAGTTTCTCCACTTTCTACATCCCATTTGTCTCCTCTGTTGTCATCCTCACTGCTAAGACTCAATTTCTTACTTTCTATAGCACATTCTCACTCTCCATTCCAGCTCAGCTGCACTTGAAATTCAGCTCTCTATAGCCCCTCTCTCTCAGTGCATCTCCTCCAATCTCCCACATCCATGTTTTTGCTTTCTTTCAAAGCTTTCTTTCAAAGCCACATCTCTACTTTCATCTCCTCCTACACTCCTTGGCTCTGGCAAACCCATCCCCTTCACCAGCTTTCATGTATATTCCTTACTTTGCACCACCCAATTTGTTTGGAACAAACTCAATTATTTATCAAATTCTCTCCCTCTCCTTTTTCAACTGTGGAATAAAAACTTCTCCTTCACTAGATATATAAGCCTACTTGGGTAGGCATGAGTGCATAAATTCAAGGACATCACATCTTATAACACACAATTAATGTTTGGGAAAGTATCTATGGCTGATGTGGCCTCAAAGAAGGTAAATCACAAAGTCTTGTTTCAAGAAATCTTGATCTTCATAATAAAACCATATCTAAGAAGTAATCAATCCTACCTCTAAGCACATGAATGCAGTCCCTCGTAATCTCTGCAACATTTAAAATCCAATACATTTAAAATTTGCTTCCATAGATAATCCTTTATCACAACCAAGCATGGTACCAATCCATATTTGTAAAAATGGACGTCTAATTCTCCCCAGAGATTTACCCTTGGGGAACCAAAAAAACATTTCTGGTATGCCAAACTCATTGAACACACAATACTTGCTAGAGCATCATGATATGTGGTAATACTGAAGGTTGTCCTAAGGTTTTGACATCGGTTCAGATCTCAGGGCTTTGATTGCCATCCAGATTAAAGGCATTTTGTAAGCATGCCAAATTAATAAAAATGCCTCCTTGATACAATTAACCTGGCCTTGCATTACCTGTCTATACCCATCTACACCAGAAGAACAATGTAATTTCAATTCTGAGATTCCAGAGAGAGTTCAAAAGATCTTTCACTCCATTTCAGAATACTTATTTATCTCTAGTACATAAACTCCATAAAATTAGGGTAAAAAAAAGGCCCTCTGCTGTAAACTAAGTCTGTCTATGCAAGCAATGTTTTGTTTTCTATTAATCCTAATTGTAATCACATTGTAGGTTTAATCTCTCTGCAAAATATGGGTCTAAATTGATTTTTCCTTATGTTGTGCTTTGACATTTCATGATTATTCAGCCCAGGCTAAATTGTGGATTTTGTACAAGAGAACTTCTAGTTTTAAAATTAAATAAATAATATATTTTAGAAGGTAAATACTTGAATTACTATCTTTGTCTCTTAAGACACATCCCACTATTTATTCTAAGAAAGGAAAAAGAGTAGATGAAAATGTAAGTAGATTAAAACATATTAGAATGCTCTAATTACAAAAGGAAACATAGGGGACTGCAGGTTAAGGAATAATAGGGTAACACCATTCAATCCTAAAACTTATCTGCAGAGAAAATAAGACTAAAGCAAATGTGGTTTATTGCTGTATTTTAAAGCAGGAGGGGAATGAAACAGATTTCAAAGGCACAGAAATTTCACACCATAATATCAGTCAAAATAAAAAGATTAGCTGAATCTGAATGTGCCATGAAAAATTGAAAATATCTTTAGTTGATGAGTGGATTAAAGATCTGGATCACTAGTGTAGACTGAGATTAGCAAAGCCATAAACCTGCAACTCTACAGTGTCCTCATCCCTTAAACTCCACAGAATTAATCAAAGCAACAGTAAAACATTGCCAGAACTGACACCAAATCTTTTCCAAAAGCAAAAGTTCTGATATTATAGGTACATCATCTATATCTCAAACACATTCTTGAAATACCATAGGTAGACATCATCATGCCATCTAGTCGAATTATTTCTCCTTTTCCAGGTGTAGCTTACAAATGGAATTGCCTGAGTTGTGGCGCCATAATTTCCACAGAAAATCTTATCTAGAATCAAGCAACTTCCTTCTATTCAACAAAAATCCTCTATAAAATACATAGCCAAAGATAATGCTTGCAACCTTGCATGCTGGTAGTCTGGTATAAATCTTAGCCCATATAATGGAGAATCAGTGGCATGTTGTCAGGATACTGCTCACAATTGTAGATACAAATCTACTTCAACTTCCAACTTATTCCAAACACTCATTATCATATCAAATTGCAAGTGTTATGTAGCTCCATGTGCACAGCAGATAATCTCCTAGTAATATTATTAAAGTGATGATATTAATAATATTGGCGTATGGTCAGATACACCTGGTTGCAAAAATCACATGCTTTCCTTCTGATGGCAAAAGATAAAAGTCTACTTTTGAACGGGGAATATGACAATGTGAATGGAATGCTGATCTCCTTTCATAGAATGCCAAACTTATCTACTATCAGCTCCAGAGTTTCACTTAATATCAGCCAGTCCCACTTCTAAGAGCATCTCTACCTCTTCTTGGAGAATTTGCTCTGGTTATGTTGCAGTCAACAGAAATCTATTAATTCTTTTTTCATATGCATAGCTCTTTCTAAGTCTCAGCAAAACAATATAATATTCAACTAATTTTGTTCATTCAGTAGGCTTTGGAGTCATCATATATTTTATTTACTTTTAGACAAATTTGTCTTTGGTACCAAAGATATAAAATAGGTTTATATCCTAAATAATTACTGCTACAAATGCTCTCAAAATGCATGCTGGTTCAAAATAGAGTTGAGGAAAAATCAGGGGGTTTTTTTCCAAGATCCCAGAGTGTTGATAAAATGATATTAGGATTCAAGTTATTTCTGCTTTAATGAAAGATGCAAATATATAATGACATCTCAGGAAGTTGACACTTAGATTGGAGATGTCACTGTTTACGCATCAATTTAAAATGTGGGAGAACACTGGTTACTGAAGAGAGATTTGAAGAAGACAAGGGGACAACATAGACTCAAGAAAATGATAAAAATATTTGTGTTGTACAGAATCATCAGCTCCTAAATTGTCCTCTTCAGCATGGTTTAGTAGTCAGCAGCAACAGATATTTCTTTCATAACTCACAAATGATGCTTCATATAGTTTTAATTCCTTTGTTTCTAATGAGTTCATAAAAAAATCCCTTAAACATGTATCAAAGCTAATGATGGAGGAGCACAATATGTCAGCATCACGTGCTCATGTTTCACCAGCCCTACAAAGCAGAGATCAGCACAGCTGAGTTTAACTTTCCTAACTTCTCTATTGACTGTCAGGGCTCGACTCAGCTGCCCAGACACAAGGATCTAATGCCATTTGAGATATTTCAGAGATGCTGAAGCATCCACCTGACACCCATCAGATGTGACACAGGAGAGGCACCTGAAGGACAGCCAGGACATCCTAAGGTATCCCAAAAGGCAGTAGATATCTATGGCTGGACAACTGTATGCCTCATTGTGATTTTAGCAGTGTGATGACCAAAAAATTCTTGGGACAGTGTGAGCTGTCATAATCTACTGCATTACACTCTTTTATAGACTGAGCACACTCCACCCTTATTTCCTCACAGTTTCTGATGGGAGGTGGCTCCAGAACTTTACCTGCTCCTTCTGATACAAATATTGCTCATGTTGCCATCCTTATGGTTGGTTAAGCCCATTTGCTTTAATGCCAACATCTTCCAGCTTCACCTGCACCAGTGTTTGTCCTCCCTTGCTGGGTGTACAAAGACATATCCACTTACACCACAGTGTTTGTTAGGCTAAGCAACCCTAGGCTTTATCAGTGCTTTTTGGGATGACATTAATAGTCTTTATCACTACTGGAAACACTGTGTCTGAGATTTTCTATTTGCCTTTTCTGCAGTCCATTGGGTGAATCACAGTCATCCTGTTGTTAGCTACCAGACTCCAGACTTTCCACCCTCTTTGTCATTTTGTGTGGGTGAGCTTCCAGATTAGAGCCATTTGTCTTTTTATTAACTGCTTTCATATCATGATATTTTATTTAATTTTTTTCTCTTTCTTCTTATATACCCAACTAAGATATCTCTATCTCAATCCATTTTATCCTTTCTTTTATAAGACATGAGCTTTCACCTTCACTCTTAATCACTGGAAGCCCTCCATTCTTTGGCATAACTGAGGAGGTTCATTATTAGTTCAGAATTTACATCCTGAGCCAAAAAGGAAACAGGATTTCTTTCTGCTGAGATGATATGAGAAAGAGAGAAGCAGGAAAAAGCATATGAAAAAGCTGATTATCTTCAGACAGACAACCTAATGCTTGTATTTGGGGACTTAGGTTTGGTATCTGGAGAAAGATACTGTGAACTGCATGTTGACTGGGCAGGAAAGAATGCCTAAAGCAATGATGAGACTCAAAATTGGGGTTACCTTGGCCTTGCATGTACTACTGCTGAGATGTACTACTTCCTGGAACACAAGGCACTTCCAGACTTTTCTCAGTGGTACCCAAGAAAACAAGGAATACAAACAAGGAATTACATTTATACATAAGAAAAAGCTTTTACCTTGTAGAGGTGACTAAACTCTGCAATAGGTTGCCCAGAGAGGCTTGGAGTCTCCATCCTTGGATGTATTCAAAACCCAACTTGACATGGCCCTGAGTAACTTGCTATGGCTGACCCTGCTTTGAGCAGGAGGGGCTGGACCAGACAAATTCCAGAGGTGTCTCCCAACCTCAGTCATTCTCTGATCCTCTAAAATTGTGAAAGTAAATTGAAAGCTACAATCAGGACTGAATTTTTGGCCAAATTTTGCTACACAGTAGAAATCTCGTGGCCAGAGTTCCCTGAAGTAGTGGAATCCCTACTTCTCAAAAGCCTGCATCTTTTACTTCCCCATCCTGAAAAACCTGTCTTTGGCAGGATCAAACCTATCTTGTTTCTTAAGTGCCCTTTTATTTGTATGTCACAGACTCCAAAATGCAGACCTGAGACACCATTGCCTGTAGCTGCAGCATTGGCACACACACCTCACTCCTGAGCTGGGATTAGCTCTCACTGCCTGCTTGGGGGTGACCCTTTCTCAGTGAATCCTCGCTGATTTCCAGAGCTGTTTGCTCCTGTCCTGCATAACCCATCCAGTATTGCCATCCTAAGTAGTGTGTGATCAAAGTCACCTTTCCTTACAGGAAGCACTTCATTTCCTTCCTTTCCACAGGGCCCAGTGCAAAACCCACTAGAGAAGAGTCCCAATAAATCAAATGGCCACTTCAGCCTCTCACTCATTGCAATCAAGCAAAGAGACAAGTCATACCTATAGACAAGAACCAATTTGGTATTTACCTCCTCTAGTTTTACATGAGGCATCTTGTCCAAGATGGGTCTGTAGGCTCCATCTGTGGTAAATGGGGCAGAGCAGGGCTTCACAAGAGGATTCAATTAATCTAAGGCAGGAGGCACAGCCACACACTGAAGAAGTGTCCCCTTCCCCCTTCACTCTATTACACCCAAACAAGAATTTCACGCACAAATCAGGTGTGCTGAAGCCCATGGCATTCCCTCCACACTACCCTTGTCCATTTCCACATTCATATAACCACTATTCCCCTCTCCTCAGTCAAATGCGGGTCCATTTGAATTTGCTTCCACTTTGTCTCCCGACTTAGTAAATCAAACCCATTGTAAGGCACAAAAGCAAAGGCTTTCTTCAAATCCAAATAAATTACGTTCAATGTTTCAGGATTGCCTCCCAATCTGCCAGTGTATATAATGCATTTAAATGAAATGTATGCATATGAATGGTGATTGCTCCTTATTGAAACGCACATCTCTAAACACCCTGTAATCTTGTTTCTTACCAGTGTCTCCCAGAAATTATTCCAGCATAAAAGGCTTTCTTCTTCAGCCTCATACCAGCTTTAAAGCCATAAAACACGAACTGTTACTCAAGCTTTTATATTGTCATTGTATTTATTATTTATTCCTTTTTCTCACACACACATTTATAAGTGTTTTGCAAATATATAAAGGAAATTCTCGAGACTGGAATTTGGACAAAGACTAGGAAAACAAGCAATATATGAAAGACAGAAAAGAAAGTCTCTAATATTCTTGTCAAAAATTGGTAAATATTTAGAGACCTCATCTGATGTTTATTGCCAAGAGTAGGAGACTTTTTCTTTCTGCAGTAATTTTTCTGCAGCCTGAATTCTTTTCCCATCAGTCAGTCCCCAAGAACCATCTGATCCCTTAAATGAGCAAAGTAAATGAGTTCTATTTTCTCTGCCTGTGTCTTATGTGTTCAGATTCCGTGTCCTGAATGACTCAAAGAGGCATTAAAATCTGGACACATTGTCTAAAAAAATATTTATCAAGGCTTCCCTAGAAGATTTCTAGCATACCTGGAGATATATTTTTACTGAGTTTCAACTGCTGTCAAATTACAGTTCTTTCAATTTGCCTACTAAGGGGTGAATTTCACAACCAAAATGACTTTAAAAACCTAAACTTCATTTCCCAGATGACCAAGATGCTTCAGATTCAAATCACATTGAAAATCTCCTACCTGCCTAAACCCCTTTTGAAAATTGATTGCTTCATAACCTTTTCCCAAAGAAACCTACACTCTCCCTTTTAATTTACAGATTTGACTATTTATTTTCTTTCAAGTAACAAGGTGACTTTTTTTTCAAAAAACAGAGATTTCATCACCAGGAAAATAAAATAATTTTCTAGAATGACAACATTTAAAATACACTAGTTGCAGTATGATTCGTGCATGAACGGATGAAGAAAGAAATGCATTTCTTCCTGCCAAAACTAACAGCTGTATTATTAAAAATATTGATAGGATGCTGCAAAAAAATCCAGTCAGATTACTATTGTGAAAAAGTACCTCATCTGCTGCTTCTTTTTAATACAGTAACAAATATACTGCCTGGTTTGGCTTCATGCCAAGATTAATTTTAAATTGGACCTCATGAAATATTTATGAGGTCCAATTTAATGGGATTGCTTTCTCTGGCATTAAGCCTGTGTGGATAGCATCTTAAACACTGATGTTTTTAACAGAACCTCAAGACACACACACACAAAAAATCCTTGGGTATTAATAGGCTTATTAATAAATTGTTTAATGCTGTGACAGTCTATGTTAGAAGTATTTTGACAGGCCCTTTGTAGTGAGTCTTTACCTGTTTTTCTCTGAGCCCATACTTTGCACTCTGTCAAACAAACGCTGCTTAGCATTTAGCTAAATGGTAAATCGTCATTAGTTAGAAACAAGCTGAAGTAAGCCTGGGTAAAGAGCTAATCACCCTTAGGTAGGCTTCCTGGGGAACTGACAATGCTCAGAAAGCTACAGACACCACTCAGCTCCTCTGTGGCTTTCTTGACTCACTGAGACACCATTTACCTTTGGTTTCTAATTACATTTAATGGTTCAATAAAAACACTATATTGAAACACACATACTTACAAAAACCCTCGGTGTTTCATACAAAGAAAACATCCTGAATAATTGATAAATCATTTTCCTTCCCTTTTTCAATTAAGAGCATGGGCCTAATCTCTAGAGCAAATTATTTCAACTGCATTTGAACCCATTTCTACATAGCTGCTTCACTGCTTCTCCTCAGTGTTCACAGTGGACCTCCAGCAATCAAAGACCATGAATGGAGTGTAGTGGTAAAGCCAGTAGCGACCAAAACCAAATTTGACCTCAGCCTGATACTACTAGACAGCACCAGTGATGTGTGACCCCTGTTAAATATGAAAACAATACTGCTGAAACCAAATGAGCCCCTGTATTTTAAATCCCTAACTCTCTGGATCAGCTCTGCGAGCTGCAACATGGCTCCTTGAGTACAGAACCAAGTAGGTAACAGAGTACAGAACCTCTCTCTTTCTTACAGACAACCTGACCAAACAGGAGCTTGTCTGGAGTGGAGGGCAGTCATGTTCTGCACTACAAAACAGAAAATATATTCCTGTGTTTCCCAGCACGACCCCTTTAGAAGGGCCACAGACAGCTCACATGTCTTGGGGAAAAAAACACCTTATGTAAGACAGAAAAAAAGATTGTCCATCTGATCTGCTTGGTTCAACAAACCTTTGCAGAAAAATAAAGGCTGCCTTCCAGAAAGGTAGAAAGTATCAGGTAAGCAGGAGTGAGTAGCACACGATTCAAAAATTAAAGAGTGGGGGTAGAAATCACATCAAATTGTGTGTTTGGATAACTAGAAGTTAATAGCTGAAACATACACCTTTCCATATAGGTGCCCTCAGATTCTAGAATAACAACTGACAGTCACAGAGTGGGACATGGTATTGTAAAACATGCCTCAGCTCCTTTGTACTGGAGCTAGATATATTCCATTTAAATCCCATATCCCTATCACCAATACTGCACTCAAGTTGGCTTCACCATTTGCCTTCCCAGAACCCAACATGCTCAAGAGTGAGAGCCCTTTAACAAAAATAGAGCCCTGCTACCAGGAGTTTGGAACTAAATATAAAAAGATAATGATCTAAATAATGAAACTACAAGGGAGTTTTAGGAAGGCAGATTGTAATTAGCCAACTGGAATTTAGCCAGGACACCACAGCTAACACCTCTGTGACCTTCAATCAACACTCTTTTAATATGCATGAAGTTGAGTTTCTTTATCATTAATAAACTGAATGAAAATCCAATTGGAGCAAATACTCTGTTGGTTGATTTTCATCATTACAGAGCTGCTGGGATGATGAAATTCTTGGGGGGGAACAGTGGTGAACAGTCAGTTTTAAATGCATAGCAAGCTAGCATTCTGTCCCCTCTCCAGTACTTCTGATGCTTGACAGCTGTTGGACGTGCACAGAAAATATTTTCACTCTCATATCAAGAGTGTTTAAGCAACATGCTTTGGATGTCTTCCTGGCAGAAACTCAACCACCTAAATTCCCACTGAAGCCAGCGGGATGGAAGAAGAATCTGTAGAATACCTTGAATTCTCTTTCACACTCCTGTGAGGC
Organism: Zosterops lateralis; assembly: GCF_965231275.1. Lineage (NCBI taxonomy): Eukaryota > Metazoa > Chordata > Aves > Passeriformes > Zosteropidae > Zosterops > Zosterops lateralis. The sequence continues at coordinate 9,627,242 of NC_139762.1, forward strand.
CACCTTAGGACTTGGTATATTTTCTGAATTATATGCTGCGCCCTCCTACTTTATTAAGGCATAGAAGTGCCAGGTCAGAACAGCACAAAACCTGCTCGTTTTATCGCTTCCACACAGGTCAACATCCCCAGCATGAAAGAAAAGCTAATCACAGAAAAGCCACGATTCACAGGCACCCATTTCGAATGAAGGAATCCCACCCCACACAAAGCAGCTGTAGGGAATGAAAACTTTGAACCAGCTACCCCTGTTTAGGAGTGTTGATAGCAAGATTAATTATACTTCTGTTGAGAGGCAGAAGCTGCCACAATGATGTGTCACCAGCACTTACCGAGCAAGGATGTATTCATCACAAGTGACAAGACTGCAGAGAAGTGAAATTCTTGTTTAATATGGGTCTGTATGCTAATGCAGTTTGAAAACAAAGTTCTCAAAAGCTGGATGAGAAGAAAAAAGAGAAGAAAGAAAAGGAAGAAGAAAAAAATGCTTTAGCTAAAGTAAATGACAGGAAGAAGTAAAGCAATTTAATTTTTTTACTCATTTTACAGACCTTTTGAGATTTAATCTGCACAGCCATTAGGGATTTAAAGAGGACTGATGTTTAACTTGTTTGCCCATTTGACTTAAGACAAATCCATCTGACAACAACAAAGCACTTTCTTTGTCTTCACCACCACTTAATTTAAAGGGGACATGTTTACTAACAGCTTAATCTGTTTAATACAAATAGTCTTTTACATTCTTTAATCTTGTCAAAAAAAAAAATGAAAAAAACCCCAAAACAAACCTTCAGAAACCATTTGGTCCCTTCCAAAGCCCAAAGCCAGACTTTGTGGAATGAGATATCAATAAAATATCTTAGCTGTACAAACACATTGAACAGTTGAAATCTTCTGTATAAAAGCAGGAAAAATACATTATTTTTAAAGTGTCTGTTCAACACTATATGCCTTTTTTTTTTTGTGAAAAGAAAGCTGTTAATCTGAAGGAATTCTATGGCAAAATACATATAGAATGCATATTTATTTCACAGAGCTGCGTGCACAAAACTTTAGTTACCATTCATGAGGATTAATGTCAAAGAGCATAATCACAACATCTCTCAATGTCATACTATTTCTAATAACTATTCAGAAGAGTTCAATGGTCTTTTTTCAATGCACATATAGGCTTGAACTGCACATGGAATGCTTCTTTTTCTAGTATATTCTCTTCCGTCACCACTGGTGTCACGTGGTTGTTTAATGCTAATAAAGATGGAAAATGTCATATTCTGTAGAAGTGTTAACCACCTGCTGGTCAGGTTTATTCTTTTCTGATTGCATTTTCTTGTCTTTGCTGTTGATGTTAATCACAATCCAGTGGGGAAAAAAAAAAGAATAATGAGAATCTGCAGATTCCAATAGTCTCAATTCTGGAACTGTCTGCTGTACCACCTCAAATAAACAACTCAGGCCCAAGCCAGCAAAACATGTGGGCATATATTTAAGAAAAATCCTTCATCATAAAGATGCATTTCACTGTCTCATTGCATTGAAGCCTTTCCTTTCCTCTGCATTTCAATTTCTCCACCTGCAAAATGCACTAAGAGCAATTCCAGCAAAAAGGTATTGCAAATACAAAGTAATATTCTTGTTGCTTTGCTTGAATTGGATGCCTCTACAGGGAACTTTGTTCAGGTAGTGTTAAACTATCCTGTAAGGTGCCAAAGATTAAATTTTGTGGTTTGCATTTAAAATTGTTAGTTCACAGGGTTCAGAGCCTTGCAGAACACTGTAGAGTACCATGTTACCATCAGGTCTCCTTGTATTTCAAAAATTCTGGCAGCATCCATCTTTCCTCTTCTTTAAAGATGAAGGAGAAAATATATATTTGTAAAATGCATTCAGAACTTAGCATCTTTAAAAGAAAGCAGTATAAATTTTGTGTACAGTTTTACTTAATACATCAGTGTTGCTTCAGGAATTAGACAGTTATTAAAATAAGACCTTTTATCTTCAGATTCTAAAAGGAATGTAACGTAAAGACACTTCTGTCAAAATACTCATAGTGACTACATTCATGAGTAAACACAGCCATACAAAAGCTAAGTGATTATTAGTCCTGGTTAAACAAGGAGCTCATGGAAAAAAATGGGAACAAGCCAATGCCAAGCATTTACACAGGCCTTTTCACACAAGAATTTGAAACATTTTAAAAAGAAAACAACAACAATAAAAGCAGCACTTGATTCCTGAAGTTCAGCCTTCTGCTGTATCTACTCCACATGGATCTTCTCCAGAAAATGTTGCGTTTAACATTTGCTTTGTTACACGTATTTTCACTCTGCCCCTGTATCAGGTATGCTGAGTAAACTGCAATTTTATACTAACATGAATGCTCTTGAAATCAGACAAATATTTGAATTTCACTGTGGAGGCTTCTATAAAACCCAATTACACCTCGTCCTGTAAAAACAATCTTTGATAGCAATAATAAAAACCACATGACAATAATTGTATTTTCACATTAATGGTAAAACTAAGAGCTGCTAGAAGATAGTCTTTGTCAGCCTAACAACTATGCTAAATTTTAAAAAGACCATGGCCACGGAATAGGTTAGATTTTCAGAGGTTTGCCTGAAAAATTCCCCTTAAATTAATATTAAAGATTTTAAGTGGTTTTGGAGGAAGTCTGGCTTTATTTCATGTTTTCATAGCACTGTATCCTATCTGTCAAAATCCTAGAAATAATGAAAAAAATTAATATTGTGCTCATTGATTTATGGATACCTCTAGCTTGGTCACAGAAATCCTACCATTTTAATCAGAGACACAACATCTTTAAAAAACAAACTAAAACCTGCAGCCTCAAGGCATTTGTGAGGGCAGGACTGAGGGATCCCCTTGGCTGTAGGTGTAAAATGTGCATCCCAGCTTTACAGACCTCTTTTGAAAGCCTCACTGGGCTATTTTTGAAAGCATGGAGATACTAACTGAGAGGTTGTCTTTCTCTTTAGCTGCAAAAGTATACACAGGGGGTAATTAAATTGCAATTAACTTCTAACCACCTTGTCTCTCAACAAAGTGATTCTCTCCTGTGGGAAAGGAGAAAGTAAACGGGATTTGGAGGTGTGGTGTACTTCCCTCCTGCTTTCCCAGAGCTGATGAATGCCTACTCCAGCTGGAAAAATATAAACAGCTCCAGGGAATCACAAGAAGTTTGGACATCTTACTTGGTTACTTGATGCCAGATATCTGATAATGCAGACACTCACTAATCCCCCACGTACATGGCATTTTTTTGGAGTAAGACAGAGTATGAATAGTCTGTTGGTGAAGAGAGGGACTTAAATTAACCTTACTTTGTGGGGATTTACAGTTTTAGACTATGCAAGTGGTAGCATTTAAATTTTCTGCCTTATCTCTCTTCACACTTTCATGCATATAAACAGTAAGAAAAGCCTTGGGTGTCCTTTTTCAGAGGAAAGCCAAAAAAGTTCCTCAGATGCAAACTCAATTAAGGAAAATAGATATAATAAAATAAAGAAAAAAAAAAAAGAGGTTAAACATGAAGAATTCTACAGTGTGTGACTATCCCAAAGGCATGGGAGCAACCAGGCATTTTCCAAACATGACCTCCTCCAAAGCCAGGGAAGTGCTGGATGTCACAGTGAGAAATGGGATATGTTTTATTGGGTTTTAATTAAGAATGATCACTTCAGCTGTGCAGGAAAAAGAATATTCCAGAAGCAAGTGCAGGTGAAAGAAAATAGCTTTTTGCTACAAATTTTTAGAGCAAGAATCTTCTATGCCCACACTCTCACTGTAATGTCTCTCCATTATCGAAAATCAGTTAAAATTGGACAGGTTTCTGTTCTGCATGGCAAGGGATATACCGTAAGGAAAATCCCCCTTACAGCCAGGGTCCCCAAATCTGTGATGCATTTGTGCTGCTTCCATTTCATCTGAAATGATACAACCTGAAAGACAACCAGTAAATCTGCTGTGGGAATGAAAAAATCTGCTTCTTTGAGAACATCTTCTTCAGCTGTTATAGCACCTGCAAGTTTTATGGATGCATTTTTTCATTGCCTTTGGACTTTATATTATTTCCTTATTTAGCATTAAGAGTGAATATAGACAATTTATGGATCACAGACTCTCAATTTTTCTCTAATGTGTTCATGAAAGAAAAATTAAAACTGCCCAACCCTGTGACATGTAAAAAGGATCAGGCATTTGGTGGGATTGTCTGGGTTGGAATTTGAAAATTTCCACTTTCAATGCATACCTTCTTTTCATTTCATATTTAAAATATCCTCACAAAATATGTCTCACAAATTATTCTTATTTTTAAGAATCTTTTCATTACTTTCAAAATCCTTGTCAGTGTAGTCAGGAATTATCAGTATCAAGAGTTAGGGTAAAGATTATTCATTTATTCATGCCCTTTGCATCACAAGCCAGGTATCCCCTATGAGGCTAATGCTGTATGCTTAATTTTCAGCAGCTGCACTGAGCATCATAGTATAACCAGGCAATGTTAGAACAAAGTTTCTTCACTGAAAAACAATGGAAAGTCAAAAATGCAGCTTTTATTGCAGTTATTATAGAAAACAAAAGACAAATTACTTAAGATTTTTTTCTTGTACACTTCTCTTTTTGCTAAAGGGGTCTGTCAGGACATGGGAGGGTATTTGCAAGTGCACTGAACAAAGACCATAAAAATGGATGACAAAGAAAATAAACTTTGAACATATCAGGGCTCACAGTCGCCATGAACCTGGGTATGAAAGCCCAAAACTCACACAAGGATACTGAGGCCTTTCAGCTCCTGATTCTGTCTCTAAAGGAATGGTTGGTTGAAGGTGTTGTGTGCAGGAACACATTTTAGTTAATTGTGCTCATTGTAACTATCTACTGATGCCAGAGAGAACGCCACTTTCGCATGGCTATTGAAGACTATGATGTCAAGGCATTCCAGAATAAGATATGAAATCCTTTTACAATTTTATCAGTAATTAAACATTGATTTATGGTAAGTTTTGTTCAATTGCAGTAAGAACTGAGAATGTATTGCAGAAAAGGTAAATTATTCACGTGACTTCCTGGTTTTGTTATAAAAATGCAGAAGAGGCCCTGTAGAATCTAACCACGCTGAATCTTATTTCATTATCTCATTATCTTTTATTCATGTGAGGAGCTAATCTGATTTTGATGCAATTCTGCAAATCTGGCACAGGAAAAATTCCATTCAATAGTTTTGGTTGTAATTTGTACCCCTCCTATCTGTTTCACAGTTCAATTTCTCCAACCAGCCTTCACCTCTCACGACGCACCAGCATGGTTCCTTCTCACCTCACCCTTGACAGTTCATGGCTCAGGGAAGATTAAGACTAACTGGAGAATTTGTCTCGTTGAGGAAACTGGGAGGAAGAAGTGCAAAGATTGCAATCACCAAAGTCTCCATGAGCATCTATTTACTTTTTTAAATCACAGTTCCTTGCAGCAGAGGAGAGAATTTTAATAGGTTATATTAAAATACAAGTATTTGATAAAACACCAAAGTGAAATGCAAAAACCTATAGCCCAAAAGGCATTTCTTTTATCAAATGAATATTGGATAACAACAGTCAGCAGATAACATTAGTAGATAATGTTTAATTAATGTCTGATTAAGCCAGGTTGTGGCACTCATGAAGTATCAGAGATGATGAAGAGAGAGACACAGATTAAAGGACAAAAAATGGTAGGATGTGAAGAATGCTGAAAAGTGGCATAGATATTAGGAATATGAAAATACACCACTGGCCTGATTCTCATTTGTATTACAGAGTCTTCATGCCTCTCTATTTGTTTAATGTGGCTTTGAATGAAAGAAAATTAAAAATCCATAACCCCACTGGACTCACTAGCATGACTTCATCTGCTTCAGCGCTGACAAGAATTTAAATCTTATTCTTCAATAAAATTAAATTATTTAACATTAGAACTGGTTAAATACAGGAGGAAAAAAAATATATTCATATTCCAAAATCTATCCAGGCTAACTAGATTTCTAACTTTTTATTCTTCATTCATGCATATTTACCTAAACTCATTTTCAGTTGCATGAATGGAGAATACTTCAAAGAGTCATTCTTGATGTGAACACCCTGGGATGTGCACCAACAATTCAATGTACTACTCAGAGAGCAAAACCATCATCAAGTAACCAATCCCAAAGTACAAATATATGCTACGAATATAATCAACTCCTTAGTGGACAAATTCAGGTCAGTTTTAGTTTGAGCTGCTTCAAACTGGAGTGATTTCAAATTTCTCACAGAGAACTGCATTGGCTCTGCCACAGTAATAGGTGTGTTGCAAAGCAGCTTTTAAAAACTAAACACAAGTAAAAGAATAACCCTGTCACTTATCAGGTGCAGACAAACCAGACTTACATTTTGCAGTGATAAATCTGAATACCAGATGAATTAATATATAAGTCAGAGAGCAGAAATTCCTAACACATACTACCTTATCCAAACCTCTCATAAAGGAGGGAGATGGAAAACTGTTTCCATCTCCACTTCCTCAAATTAATCTCACTGTCAACAGAGTACCAACTACTAATGAAAGGTTCCTTCAGACTGCCTTGTACTTTACTCTGAATCAAAGTATCATGACTGCTTTCACCTGCTCCTGCCAGGATAATCATCTGAAAGTTGATCAAACATCTCTGAGCCTGTACAAGAGCAATAACTGATGGGTGCTGTCGGGTGGGAAGACGTCTTCACGCGCTATTTGCTCAGCACTTGTCACCTCTGGATCACAGAACCTCTGTGTGCACCTTTCTTTTTTATTATGACAACACTGCAGTCCAGCAGCTTTCATTCCTGAAAGCTTGATGAAAATACGTGATGATTTTTTGAAATATGAGAAGAAGCTGCTTATCTTTGGAAAGATGTTTTCTTTGATGCCGGTGTAAAAATGCACGGAATGCATCTAAACTCAATTAAGGAATATTTGTAGTATCACTTAACCTCTTGCAAATGCTTCCTGGCCAATTGTAAAGAGAGCTGACATTTTCTTTGAACAGAAGAAAAAAAAGGATCAGGGAGATACATATTAAAACTTACCTCTTGTGGGAATATGGTCTGGGAAGTTTCTTCCCAGAAGAGAAAAATTTTAGGGCTGCCAATAAGATGTAACATTATGTAACATCATGTCATTGCTTACAAGTTGGATATAGAAAATATTTATTACCTGAAAAAAATCCATCTAAAGGTGCTGGGCAGGTTGCAAAGACATAATTTTTTTTTTTTTTTCATTAAAGAATGTAACTACCATGAAACATTGTACTCAAGTTCATCTACTGCACATATTTTTACCACTTCCTAATGGCAACACAACTAAGCATATTCCCACCCATGGAGTCCTAGATTTGGAATCGCAAGAAAAATTTGTGTTATTCAGAGGTGATTTCCAGTTTATTCAATTCATTTAAGAGTTTGATTACCGCAGACAAACAGGAGCATAGCGGCAAATATCTGATAGAGAGCAGATTGTGATGGTAGCATATACCATCCTCAAGTCTGAAGGAATACAGAGCTTTTCTTCTAAGGTTGCCATTCCAATCTAAAATAAGTCACTATATGCTGGCAAGTTCTGTTACCATCTTATTATTCAAGTATTTTACGTGCCTCAAGTTATGTTTTAACAAAGAAAAAAACAGCTTCTCTGCTCCTGACTATTCACACCAACATCCCTAGGAAACACTCTGGTGGTCATTCTTCAGCTCCTAAGATCTCACGATCCAGATTCTTACAGCCCAAACTCCATCTGAAGTTGATCTGCTGTATGTTGCCTTTGGGATTTCAAGGAGTCTCAAGCAACAAGTGGATATTATATAATCTCCACTCAAATACATGGAGATAAGATTGTGTGAATCAAGGGTCTCCATGTTCAGATCCATACTATGACTCACCAGGGCTTTTTTATCCTAAAGCCTTGGAGGAAGAAGGAAGGGATAGTGCAGAGTAACACACAGCATTTTCCTCCCCAGCTCCTTCAGCTGAAACTGACACCTCCAGGAAAGTAATTCCCAACAGATCTACAAGCATAAATGAAAAGTAACAGAAACTGAACTGGTTTGGGGTTTTAGATATAGTAAGAACAAGGAAAAGTGAGCAACAAAACACTCCATACTTTTGAACTTCAAATCTCAGCTATGTTCTTTCACTTACATGGATGATACAGCCATGACATCAACAGGCTCTTTAAAGAATGATAGTGTGCAAAGAAAAATGGAAAATCAGAAAATTCTTTGCACCAAAAATGCTTCCTAAGGGAGGGTGTGTATTTATTCTGCCAGCAGTAGGATAAGGCTGAAGGTGACAGATGAGGAATTAAGCAGCCACCTGATAACATCAACATCATGAAATACTATTCACAACGACAAGGTGTCAGCTGTCCTTGATTATCATTCAAGAATAGTAATGGAATTGCTAATGCACCGTGGAAAATCTCCACCACGCTTCTGCACACTAGAGAAACATGGTCAGTAACAAAAATTAGTGGAGTTTATGCTGGCAAACTAATGGAGTTTGCTGCTCAAAATAATGTGCATTGCCACAGTATCTACGCACAGTCACTGCCATGCACAAAGCCATCCATAACCTGAATGAAATTTGCTCAGATACTCTTCATGCCAAATACCCAAGTATTTGCCAGACTTCCTGGGAGGGATTTACAGCCCATACTCCCAGGACAATATGATTAGTACTGGACATTATCTACTTTTTGCACAAAGGGTACAAGCTGCTGACCGAAGGCTATTGTATCATGAGATAAATTACTTCCTGGGATTCCCTGGATAAAGGCACTGAGAGATAATGCAATACCTAATGACCTCAGGTGGTCTTTAGGCTAAGACTAAGCTTCCATAAGCAGGAGAAACTAAATTTCCTACACTGTTTACTGAATGGGGCATATTTTTGTAGTTCCCAATCAGTCTGCTTTTAGCATCACAGAAATAGCAAATCAGTGAGATCTGGAATTTTAAGTCCTGGTTCTTATAGGGCTTTATTGCAAATAAGGAACAATCACACTTGCATATATCTCTTGGTTCCTCCTGACCAGGTAACTAAAGAACACATTAAACCATATGAAGAAACACAAGTTTTTCCAATTTGTTTTTTCCAAAATATTTTTCCAATTTGTTTTGTTTTGTTTGCAAAGAGTTTCTTCACAAAGATTTATCAGAAGGGGAAGGCTCACTCTTGCACTATTCCAGTTCACACTGTAGGTGCTCTGCCCTCTGAACACCCAAGGCTTTTGATTTTCTTGTGTTATCTAAGTGACTCAGACTGGGAAGATTTCCCCTCCTGCAAGTTTTGGATCATCATGAACAAAGTCACTTTGGTACTTAAGCCTGAATCCAAAAGCATTATGCCTGATAAATGCTTCACAGGAATACTTTAGATATAGTACTCTGCCCAGGAAAAAGGATATCACGTTGCATTTACTATGTAATGAAGGAATAAGGACTCCTTCCACATGGAGCTCTTCTAGTCATAAATCATATTCCTGTGGGCAATCAACAGAGTTCTCTGCTTTCTCTTTCCTTCTTTCATTCTTTCGGTTCCTTCTCCCATGTCTTTTTTTCTGTAATGCCTCCCTTTTCCACCCCTCTTGGAAAGAATGCTCAAATGCTTTCAACACAAGAATGCAATATAAAAATAATGAAAGTCCTTGAAAACAGGGGATCTTCTTTGCTGGTGGGCTGGAGAAGGAACAAAATCAGTGGGATGCAATGAGAAATAATGAAGACACAGAATGGAAAAAAACTGTGGATTTGATAAACATCTATACTAAACATACTTGGATGCAATTTGCCTGAGATTTAAGGCCTTTTGATAGCCTAATCTAAAAGTTAAACATCGCAGGAACTGGGAAGAGCTGTTGATTGGACAGGGAGGATATCAAAGAAAGAAGGCCCCTGCATATGGAGAAGTGAAGGCAAAGTGAAGTGATTGGCAGGTCACCACAAGAATCAATACAAGGACAGTTTCACTCCAATGTTACTGATGTAACATAAAATAAGAGCACACAGCATGGCAGGAGTGCCTAGCAGCAATTAAAATAAAGATGGAGCCATATTAAGTTTGGCACCAATAATTTTACAAGTGAGCTGAACAAACTAGGAAATAGCTTAGCTTCTTTATTGTAACCAGCATAAAAGTAGGTTAAAGAGACTTTTACAACAGTAAAAACTAATGAAACAAAACACATTATGTGCTGGAAAGCTTGGCAAGAAAGCTCCTCCTGATGAACAAGAACAGTTTCATCTGTTTAGTCTCTCCTGGCTGCTTAGGTCTCAGTGCTCAACAACATTCTCTTTAAGAGAGTTAGAGCAGTAGTAAAAACACATACACATCCTAATATTTACATACAAAGAAAAATCTCCAGCTACACTTAACCTTCTCAGTGGGCATAAGAAAAGCTTTTTCTGAATTTGTTTTGTTCTAGTACAGATCACTCCTTAAAATACTCCTTCAATGACTGAATATAAGCAAATAAAGATAAAGTCAAATACTTTCCTCTAACAGTAAGTTTAAGAAGAGTATTATATCACTTTTCTTAAATAGCCACCGAAAACCAAAAAAAAATTTAATTTTTTTACTTTACAGACATGCCACAGTAAAAATATCCTTAACAATAGCATCCTTATTCCTTAGCAGTTAGAGAGCAAGACCACCTGCTAGAGATCAGTAAGGAAGAATGACATTAATTTGACTTACAAGAAAATTCTACTACTGGAAGTGCTAAGAGCACAACTGTGAAAATGAGAAATAAACAAAATTTCCAGATAAACACATTTGGAAGTGAAGCACACTGGTTAGTTATAGTGTCAAACAAGAACAAAAGAAAAATGGGCAGTCTTCAATTTAGAAATCCAATGTTTGTTTCAATTATTACAACCATTTTCAGGGAACTCATTATCTTACACCTGTTCTAGCAATAGCCTCAAACAATAAAGGCATCACCTTTGAATTTCAAAGTGCTATTAAAAAAATATATTTTTTTAATATGATTCCAGAGGAAACAGAATTATCTGTGCAAAGACTGGAGTTAATCAAAATACGTATTTCTAAGGTGCTTAGGAGGCACTCCAAAAGCAATGAACAAAACTTTCTCACCAGCAGACGACTATGGTTTATGGTAGAGAAGAATCTGTCTACAGCAGGTAGTGCTCTTAGACAAGGCTGTCTCAGACTTCCCACTAAAATAACTCTTTGTAATTCTTTACAGGAGTTCACATCTTCCCCAAAGTGTAACAACTTGGGCTGAGAGGCTTGAAAATTGCTAAGGCTGAAATTTTTGCAAAATGTTGACCTTAAAGTAGTCTGCTCTTTCTCAGAGCTGGGAGGATGAATACAGTCCTTTCCCTGTTCCCTCCTCCTTACATTCTAAGTAAAAAATACCTTTTACAGCTGCTTGGTGGAGATGCTACTGCTCCCTCCATGACTCAGATCAGGATTTGGAAACATGGCACAGCGGTTGCCATAGCATTGATATTCTGTTGTTCTTGTGAACATGTCCACAAATTCAGCCAAGTTCTGGGTTTCTGCACATCTGCCCACGGAGATTGAGCGGAAAATTTGACTGTAGAGAAAACAAGAAGCACAGCTGGACCCACTTCAAGCCTGTTGGAGTGTATGTACCTCGTCCTGAGTCACAGGTCCATCCCCTTGCAGGGCTTGGTGAGCCTGTCTGTCTGTGGACCCACCAGGCCCACTAGCAATGAAAGCTGTACATTTTCTCCTTCTTGTGCCTTATATTGTCTCTGTCTGCTATCCTCCCTCTCCTCTGTCATGGTTAGAAAGGAATACGGGAAATTACCCCAGTAGAATGAGAACCAGGCAGAAAAGTTTAAGCATGTTTGAATAAAGAAGCTCAATTACAAAGCTCAGAGTGGAAACTGGGCCACACAGTGAAGAACAACAAATGACAGTACATTGTCCAGTGCATCCAAGGATTTTGTCTTTGCCAGTGTCTTAAGCAATCAGCAGCTTTACAGTCACCTTCCCAACAAATTTGAAGTCTCACTTCCTTCCACAGGATGGCATTATGAAAAATAAGGCTGGAAAAAAAACAGCACTCTGGAATCCCTCCATAACTTGCTCCAGCATCTCAGTAGTTTTGAACCTTTAGATGTTCATCTACTTTAAGCCATTTCATTCTGTGTACCCAGAAGGCAGCAGGCTGGGAACCCATCCCAGCTGGAAATGCACAGGAAATGAGAATGCCATCTTTAAGACCCTCTCTCACTTACAGCAGGAGTTGAAAGAGGGGCAGTGCATGAGGAAAGTTACAGATGTGGTCATAAAATTAAAGAATATAATCCTCAAGTATTGCAGGCAGGTCAGTCTTGCCCTCAACCTATATGACACTGAAAAAATCACCCCAAACTTTGCACTGCTGAATTCTGACTGTCTGGGCCTGGCTTTCTGAAAATCCAGATTGCCTGAAATCACAGCTCTGATTTATGAAAGAGATGAGAATCCAGAACTGCAGAAGTTGGCCACAGACCTGCTTTCCCTACAAGAAGTGTAAAGTATTGTGAAATGTAAGAGGTTTAAAGCATCTCAAATTCATAAAATTGATCACTTTTACCTTGCATTTCACCATTTCTTCTTTCCTAGTCCATTAAATTGCAAAACTACATTTAAACAGTCATTTACCAAAAGATTAATAAACTACCTCTTATGGTAGCACTAGATATAAAGATACTTGAGGAAGTTGATAATCATGTACTCAATGCTAGACAGAAAGAATGGTGTACAGCAAATAACTCAGTGGCATACACTGAGCAATTCAGATAAAAAGAAACATTTCATAAGGCTCCTATTCAGCAATCTCTTTTGTATATGTTAAAGGCACAGACATATCAAAGAAAAAAGTAGCTATGCAATCATGTAATTTAATATCCCTGTCAGGATGATGGTGTAGAATTGAAAAATAAGCAGAATTGAGATTCTCTATGTATTTTCTGTTTCTCTACACTTGACTTTACAACCTTAACACTCTTGTAACAAAGTGTATGATTTACTGACTTATCAAAAAACATTTTCCCACTTTTGGGAACTTCCATATCAGGGCTTTGTAAACACTGGGTTTTTTGTATTGATGTCCTACTAACATTTAGAAAAATCAGGAACTTTTAAAAGTCACAAAAGATTATATTCAAAAATATTAGTTTATTATACATTTCTAGTAATTTGGAATACTGAACCTGCCTTTCAGAAACACATACAAATGCTATCATTTATCAAGCAAAAGTGTAAGACATGTTCAGTGACCCATTTAGGAGGTTATGGGGGTAGAGGCCAGGAATCTGAAAATATCCACTTTAAAATGTCTCCCTTTTTTAAGTTGGATCAATTAGGGAAATGGTTTGCCATTAAACTATGGCTCTCCCACACACCATTTAAATACACACTTGACTCCCATTGAAATGGTCAGTTCAACTTAAATTAGATTGAACTGTGCATAAACAAAAGGCTACGGAGAGCACAAAACTCCCATAGCACCCTCTGCTGATAAAGAGGGAATGGGATTAACATTCATACAGAGCAATTCCACAGAACAGGCAAAGTAACAGAGGAAAGTGAAAATGGGTTTTCATTGCAGTTCAGAATTTAAGCTGCTGCTTTATAAAGGGACCCTTTCAAGACATTACACTCAAAGGTCCAATCCTGCAGTCCTTACTCTGGCAAAATTCCAGCTGAAGTCAATGGGAATATTGCCTGTGTAAGGACTATTCAAAATTAGTCAAACTGTCTGAATATCATTCAATCAGCTCTAATCACTGCATTGAGAATAAAGGCCGTAATTTTAGCAGTTTTTGTCACTTTAAATTCTTCAACAAATACTTGCATTATTCTCTGTAAATCATCTTGCCAAGCAGTATTTGTCAAATAATTGGACAATTTTTTTCCATCAACCATTGAATAAATTATGAATAACAAGCACTGATTTAACCATGTGACTCCCATCAGTCAATTCTTAAGTTTCCTATGAAGGGCTTAACTGAAGGTTTTATTGGTGGCTTAAACATTAGAGAAAATCTCATTCAACAAGAACTACTCAGCAACCTTTCCATCAGTATTGACAAGGCTAAACCTGAATGGCAATTTACTTTTTTAATTGTATATTAGACTACCATAAAAGTTAGCATATTTTTGACAGAATGTCTGATTTTATTCATTCTTCCAAATGTAAAGTATAATTTTAGAAAAAAATATGCAAAGCTCTACTTAGGAGAGATGATATATGTAAAGAGATTCAATAATATTTGTCAAATTAACAGATATACTTGCAATAAATATTTATTTTCTCTCAGGCACATAAACCTCACACAGGCACAATAGCTACATCACATTAGCAACAGCATTTGTGTCTCCTAGTCAACAAATATTATGCTGGTTCTTTCATCTCTGAGAAAAATTCTAATTAGAAATATGATGGTTATTAGGAAATTTTACTCTCTGTTAATAAAAATTTAAACTAGAAAATAAATACACATTTAAACAATCATTTAAAATAAAAAAAATAGGGAGAAAAAATAATTTTAAATGAGAAATACTAGGGCATCAACATCCAAAAATATCCCAGTGACCAATATCTAAAATATTATGTGACTTCTGGTTTAGAAGAAGAAATAGTCTCTTTAAAGATCTGTTATTGTGCAATATAGTGTTACGAGAAAAACTTGGGTTTATCTGAAGTTGTATGGCAACTGTAGTCACTATCACTTAGAACAAATAATTTTGGATATTAGTTATGAAATTGCTCTTCAGTAACACCTATCCCTGAATTATAGAAGATGTTGCTATGCCATGCAGTGGCTTGCCCTACAGAGGCAACGGGGATTCTCTCTCTCTCTCCCCCATGTGGATGTAACTATTTGCACCTTTTTTTGCCTCATTAACTCTCATTAACTTTGTGTTTCCTTCTCATTAATTCACCTTTTATTTCAGGTAGTATCAGGAAGTGCAATTAGCGGCATCAAGCACATCTTCACTACACAAATTATTTAGCTGGTAACTGTGTTTATAATTAAGTGGTTTAACACCACTTTATTGCGTATTTTCAGTTGCTCACAACCTTGCCAAACTTGAGTTGTTTTCCATGCCAGGTTTCTGTCTTGGGAAGAAACTTCTCAGGAAAATTTCTGTGAAAATCTTCTATGTGAGTGGAAAAACTGTTTTGTCTACAATCAAGACACGCCTTTCTCAGATACTGCTGGTGTGGTAATTGCAGAAAAAGAGATAAAATTGGAGCATGTCCTTCTACATGTGCTCAAGGGAGTCTTGTTGGACTTGGCAGATTTAAAGCCTCTGTCTTGGCTAATATGTTCCATCTTCCCAGAGCTCTGAAAATGGAACCACTTTGACCATATTTTACCCCCAGAAGTTGACCGTTCTTGTCCTAGTAGTCTATAATAGAATGTTTTCTGCACCAGTGTGGGAAAACACAGGCACTCAGATCAGAAAAACTGTGGCTTTTACAAAGCCTGAGATCTGTGGATCCACAGCCTGGTGAACCTAAACAGTTTATCCACTTCACCAAGCCTGCCCTGAGCTCAGTGTGGGCCACCCACACAAGTATTAACTTGGTTTTCCAGAAAGATTTTCTAGCTCCCACTACATTTGTGTGTTGCAGAGAGTTAGAGGCAGAAGGCAAGTTCCCAACCTTGAAGCTAATTTGGGCAGATGGCAGAGGAGCAGAAACACCCTGACAGCTGTATGGACTTTTGAACTGCCTACTGCATCTCAGTGCTCCCTTTTGCTCTGTGTGCCTAAGTAAAATAGTTAAAAACTCTCCCCTCCAGTTCCCAGAACTGGAACTGGGAACAGCTGGGAAAAAGGACTAGACTCAAGCAGACTGGGATATGACGGAGTAAATCTGCATCCTACAGCAAACACTAGAAAGCAACTTTGCATTGACTGTAAAAACTGATCCTAACCAGCACCCAAAAACCCCCACATCTCTAAATACACACCCTCCAGCCTTTGCCCAGCCTTGCTCTCATAATTATGTCAGTCTTTTACTCTAGGTCTCTGCTATAATCACCCTGGTTTTCATATTAAAAACATATTGGGGTAGGTTCTCTGCTGGTGTAAACTGGCAAAGTGCCCTGACTCCCGTGGAACTGCGCCAGTTTTCATCAGCTGCAAATCTGGACAATTCTTGCTAATTTACTTGTAAAGAAGCTCCCCACATGCCTCTAATCATTTCCATTTTCCCCCTTGACCCTTCCTGTGTTTGAGGTTGGGTTTTTATCCTAGAAACATGGTGAGAAAATGCATTATTTTGTTTCATCAGCAAACTGGGATGTCATTAGTCACACTTCTAGCCTCTCCTCCAAAATCAGATTCACAATGGGTACAGCACAGAAAGGTCTGTGACACCTCCATGGTTTGGGAAGGTGCAGGAAGGAGCACACAGTGCAGCTCAGGGAGTAAGACCTGCTGTGTCAGAAAAAGAGGTGGCATGTGCTCTGTCTCTGTGGCAGTTTGAACACATCTACAATGATCCTTGGATAGCCCACTGGTCTATTTTTCTAGGGAAGTCTTTTGTTTTCTACCACCAACCTAGTCTTCCCCCTCACTGGCTTTATTTGTCTCACCTTAACTATTAAGTTGGGGGTTCTTTTATGCTGAGCTGTGCTACTAGCTTCTCTAGAAAAACTTTGTCTACTATTTCTTGTGGAACTCAGATCTTTTTGATAAAACAACATATGTACTTGTAAACTTCTCCATTAAATTGTTAATCTTTGAAATATACTATAAGGCTAGAACAGCATGATATACTGCTGCAACAATCAGGGCTATTTTTCCTTAGAATTATACTGCATGCAGGCTCTTTGTAGGTTTGGGTCTTTTATCTTTAATGACTTTATCAATTAAGTTTCCTGACACCAAAGACGTTCACCATTGTAATTCCTGGAAGCATTCTCAGAACCACTTATCCCAACACAGTTCCGTATGAAGCTGGCTACCTCCAGTTTTCCTCTATTGCATCACATTTTCCTGATTAATTACCTAAGTTTTAATAGGAATTCAGTTAGCAATTCTTTAGCTCCTTCAGATTCTTTGGATGAATGCCACATGTTCTGACTTTCACTGTCATTTAATTCCACGGGTTGTGCAAACCCTGTATATACATCACTGCTTTTGGCAACACTTGTTCTTTGCAAATAGCAAATACTAAGGCAAGTGGTTCCTTATGATCTGCTCTTCTGAAGTTCTAAGCCACCAAAACACTTTGTTTCTGCGTGAGCTCTTTGTCTTCTCAGTGTGTTCCCTCTGTGCCTTGGTGACTCCTCAGGTATTTTCAGCACGTTATCACTATAAACATTCTTCAAATTTCCTCTAAAGTATTTGAGGTTAACTACACTTGTATTACAAGCAAATGGCTTCAAAATAATAATAAGCTCCTGATTTTTAACAATACACACCAATGCTGTCAGCTAGCTTTAGTCATATTTGCCTTAAAACCCCCTCAAAGAAGAAAACGGTCTTTGTTTTGTGCTCTTTACTGTCACTCATAACCTATTCAAGGTAGGATTTAGCCCATGTATTTTCTCCTGGTCCTATGAACTCTTCACTTTTCTTGTCTAAAAAAAACCCTATGGGATTTATAGAACAACCTCCCACTTTCACATCCCAATCTCTTTCCTACACAGTATAGAGAAATGAATTATTGTACCTCATTGATTTTTTAACTTAGCACCATATTTCACGAGTGATAAATTATACCCACATTATCCTTATGCCAGACATTAAGTTTTACTCAGAGCTTCCTTTAAGCTCCTTATATTGGTATTTGCAAGTTTTATTATTCTACTGAAATGTTCCTCTTTAGAGGTGTCTTTTCTCCCTTGCTGTGCCACAGATGCAGTTATTTATCACATTATCACATCTTCTGTTCTTGGGTATATTTTGCAAAGATGAGAGGTCTGAGCAGCCTTTAAGAAATGAAACATTTTCATCTCGCAAATACAAGAGGAGAAAATCAAAATTATAGGAAAATATCCTTTCTTGTAAAGGTGCTTTGTTTTGTTTTGTTTTTGTTTTGTTTGAGGTTTTTTTTCTGCATATTTTTGTACTATGAGGAAAGGTGTAACACTAAGCAAGAATAAGATATATTTTTGCTTTGTATAAGTTGATGAAACAAAGAACAGAATACTATATTTTTCAAGTATCTTAATTTTTATAAGTTGACAATTTGTGTAATGCACAGGGTGCAAAAAAGACAGGAAAATATTCTAGACCTGGGCAAATGTCTCAAGAGGGATCTGACAAACCCAATCTATTCAGATTAACAGCAGAAATTGAGGGATGACTTGATGACATCGTTAATGTATCTTTTCAAGGAGAAAATAATACCAGTTAATAAAGAGCTCTTCAGCCTAGATGAGAGAGGCATAAAAAGAGCAAATGGTGAGAAGCTGATGCCAGACAAATTCAAATGAGATATAATAAAGAGTAACAGTCATGATGATTAATCACTTGAACAAACAACCTCCTCCAAGTTATGAAATTTTTAGATGAAAACTGGATGGCTTTCTGAAATACATGATTAAAACAAATGGTTTAAGTTCTAAACAACTGCATAGAATTCCTTGCACAGTCTTAGAAGGCCAAAGTGGGTGATCAAAGTTTTAACATGTGACAGCTTCCAGAACGGCACATTCATAACTACTGCTGAGTTTTTATATTTTTTTTTTATTTTTTTTTTTTTTAATGCTACTTTGTGAAACAGTTTTCTAGCCTTCAGTCTTGTTACACAAAAGGTTAATTTCCCTTCAGACATATCAGGTAAAAAGCAGGTGAAAGTTGTATTTAAAAAAACACTCCTGTTTCAAATAGCATTTAACATAAAGAGAGAGGGGGAAGAGGGAGAAAAAGACACAAACACCAGCTCTGGAAGTATTAAAAGCATGCTCTGAAAACCTCTGTGATGACAGTTTGAAGAAAGCAGCTTTTATGTGCTACTGAGCCCATCTCCACAATGTCTTTTAAATGCAACTGTTTACCCAGAAAATATCAGCAAGGGCCAGAATCTGGACTAGATGAGGCACCTTTTGATTGCAGACACTGAACTGAATCCTTAACTAATAAATTGTTCCACACCTTTGTCTGAAACAAGAAAAGCAAAGGTCTTCATTTTCTCACAAGAATGCACAAGCCCCCTCAAAAGCAGTATGGTTTTCTACATCTAAGTCTCAGTATTTGTTGACTTAAAAAGTTTGTATGAATGACAATGCACATCACTGGTTTGTTACTTCTGTCATCTGTGCTACTGAGTGTACCTTGGCCCAGATCAAAGTTGAAAGCTTCTTAAAAGATACACAAACCACAATGTGACAAATTGCATGCTTTGTTTGACACAGCAAACAAGAAATTACTTTCATCAACCCAGGGAAAGAATCCTGTGTTTTCAGTGCTAATTCTGAAGGCTGCAGTGATGGAACCAGAGCTTTACTTCATCCCCAAGGAATGAGGACCTCTCCAAAGACAAACAGAAAGGAAGAAACAATATCAATGCATTAAATGCTGACAATGGTATGAATTCGAGGCTTGTACTCTATGGGACACATTTGCAGAAAATTCACCCTTTACACAATTAAAAGGATTTCCCACAAAGTGAAAAACGTCTCCATTAAGCAAATATTAATCTGACCGGAAATTACAGATCAGAACATTCTCAGCACTTCATAAACAGATCCAAAACTAAACATTCCTTTGTCTACCACATTACACAGCCTCATACCACACATGGTATCAGAAATATTGCAAACAAGATGTTTTGTTATTTTTACAGCAACATTGCATAAGCAATTGCCAGTGCATTATTATAAAATATTTTAACATTTTCACAAATATAAAGCACATTAGATCTATAAATCCTTACTAAACATGCACTATTGAAGTAACAAGATTTTCACTAAGATATATGCTCAATAAAAATCAATGGTCATATGTGAAATCACATTTTGGTTGGAATCTGATTTGATCCAATAATGTATGTATACAAATTTACCCTTAAATTAAGCTTTTTCTCCCTGAGCAGGAAGCAATGTTTACTTAACAAAACAGATTTTTAATTCAACTACAAACAAGTGACAAACCTTTCACTGACTTGTAAGGGCTTTAAATGAGACCTAATAACATCTCTACTACCCTTACAAACTAAAATTGCTCAGCTTTCCTACTGAGTTGGAAGCGCATGCCTGAAAGTTAACAGAAATTCACAGAAAATGCAAACAGTAAGCAAATAACACAACAATGGCAAATACGTAATACAAAGAAATGTGTATTTAATATATGTGAATAAAGAGCAAATGAGGTAAAACATTTTCAAACTCTGAGAAGAAAGGGCAGACACTGTATTTTTGTAATTAAGGATGTCTGACTCAGTTCTTTTAACACAACCTTTAACAGGGCAGCTACAAAGGTCTGTGGCACAGTGTTCCTTGCTGAGTCAAAGGCAGGGCTCACATGTGCAGATTTGCCAAGACCTGCCCTCCTCAGCCAGCAGAAGTATTTCAGGCTGGAATTCCTCTTTAATGCATTCAGACTCAGCACTCATTGTTCAGGACAGCAGTGCACTTGGTTCTCAGAAGGAACACTGGCTCATAGGCTTCCAGTAGCATAAATATCCTGATTTCCAGTGAGAGAAAAAATCTGTATGTTTACACAGACAAAGGTTTACCCATCCTATTCAATGTCTACACCTTGGAGCCTGGCTGGGAGACAGTGACACATCCCAGCACCCCTGGGACAAACCTACCTAACAACCCTTTCAGGGATAGCTCAGGGCAGGTAGAGCCCTCACCATGCCCACTGCTCTCCACACAGGCTTTACTTATTGTGTCAATACACACACTTTTATAACACATCCTTTTAAAAACCACCATTCAGTTTGAGCCAATCTGCACAATAGTACTGCTTTCCTTTCACTTATATTTATATTTTTATCACACTATTTTAACATGACCGTTTTACATGTGTAAAAGCACATTACAGGCAGCAAGTTTCATGATGTAAAGACATGACATCAGTGAAGCTCACTACAGTTGCTATACTAAAAAGTTTGCTTCAAACCTTTGCCCCAGCATTTCTGTTTCAGATTTATTCAGCCCACACAATTTAATAGCTCTTCCTGAAAAGTTACTCTCTTTCCATTGATGACAGCAGGCCACCTGCCTCTGCTAATTAGCAGTACCATGCCCAGTTGCAGCCCTACAAGAAGAAAATAGATTGGCTCTTTCAGTGATGCATTTCATTTCATTCCATTTCTAGAAGACCAGAAGATGTCGAATCTGTCTTACTCCTCTAAAGAAGTTTTAAAATTTACTGCAACATACAGTACCTCAGCTGAGTGCAGCTAACCTGTGGCTAAAAATCCTCATTTTTCCTAAGTTTTCTTAAAAAAGATTCTGTAAAAGTCAATCTCTCGAGACAAATCTGCAATTTCAGCACTATTTAAACATACAATTAACATTTAAAAATCATACATGGATGAAGCCAGGTATCATTAGTCACTTATTAGTTACCTTCAAAACAGGCAGTGTGTTCATTATGCTAATGTCCTTGGAGTGTTTAAAGCAACCTTTTGCATTTGAAGTGGAGGCTCCTGGTAAAAGGTGGCACTTAATAAGAAATGGCAATTACTGAGGCAGGTTACTCTCCAGAAGACTGCAGTGTGAATTTTAATTTCTTCCTGGCCATGTATCAGCTAAGGCTAACACAGGCATTTTCATTTAGAAGCAGTAGGAAGTACAGTAAAAGTGAAAACCAAAATAAGAGACGACACTAATCTTCTCTGAGATTCAATTAAGGCCCAGCACCTCTGGATTAAAGGCTTATTTTAACGAAAAGCCTTAATTAAGCATACATATGTATAGGATCACCTTAATGAGGTATGACAGAAATAGAAGAGATGGCAAGCACTATTTGAAAAGAGGCTTATTAGCAACTTTAAGAAAGTCAGTCATAGATTCTAAAAAAAATGGATTGCAACACTGAAAAGACACAAGAATTATGAATCATGTTCAGGCATAAAACTGGAACTGAAATAGGCACAAGAGAGGTAATTTTCAGTGTCTTTATATCCATATTGATACATGTTAGCAAATTTTCTACACATCCGTGGGTTGGGTTTTGGAAATATTTCAGCATTTACCCTTTCATTTAAATTTTAGACAGCAAAAAATCGAGTTTTCTATTTTATTTCCTAATTAAAATTCATTACTGAAAATCTTTAAAGTTTATACTGCAAAATACCCCTTCATCATATTTGGTGTCAGGATAACTTGCAAGTTCGCTTTAAAAACCATTATTTTATCTTTTATTCCTGCCTTTGGAAACAATCAGTGATTTAATGTCATTTTAAAGATAGCCACTTCAGCTGCTTTTTACATCTTCCCCTACCGTACAGAGAGGTATTCTAATTTGCAGATTTGACTTTAAGGTAATTACTTGTAATTACAGAGAAGTGCATCCAGTGGATTAATCACTCCATTTATATGCTGCTCAAAAGATTACTCTCAGGACAGCCTCACTGCTTTTGCTCAGAAAATGTCACTTTCACAGGAAAACAAATCTCTCAAGTCAGCAGCAGCTGAGAAGGACTCTGACAAGTATTTAAACCCAAAAAATCAAAGAAATTGCACACCTGGATTTGAGGCACCATCTGTGCCTGTCCTCCTCATGAAAAATAAAGGGCCATAAAGTGAGAACAACCAGGAAAATGGCCAGAGGAAGCTACACTCCTACTAGAAGGACTTAACAGAATTCTGGATCTGAAAGAAACACATCAGTACTAATCAAAGATATGAACTGTGCTTTTGGCTCAGGAAGCCACACTTTAAAACCTGGGAAGTCCCTGAAGAAGCTGATGCTGTACTAAACACATTCTTACCACGTCCCTGAGCTTTCCTTTCTTGCCTTGGACAAAAATGGGACACCAGGGGACAAAGATCTTTGTTTGATCCATATGGATACTCTTCATCTGTCCTCTTTATAAAGATTTCTTTTTCTTTTAGTGGTGACTCTATTGTGGAGTTGCCAAAGACAGAGGTCACCCAAAAAGGCAATGAGGAAGCTGGTGAAGGCTCTGGAGCACAAGTCCTGTGAGGAGCAGCTGAGGGAGCTGGGGATGGAGAGCCTGGAGAAGAGGGGGCTCAGGGGGGACTTTATTGCTCTCCACAAATACCTAAAAGGGAGTTGTAGCCAGGTGAGGGTCAGCCTCCTCTTCCAGCAGTATGGATGAGAGAAAACGGCCTCAAACTGGGTCAAGGGAGGTTTAGATTGGAAATTAAGAGAAATGTCTTTACTGAAAGGGTTGTCAAGCACTGGAAAAGGCTGCCCAGGGAACTGGTGGAATCACCATCCCTGGAAGTGTTCAAAAAAATGTGTAGATGTGGCAGTTAGAGACACAGTTTAGTGGTGGATTGGCAGTGCTGGGTTAATGGCTGAACTTTTCGAGACATTTCAAACCTAAACAATTCTATAAATTGATAATATCTATGATAATCACAGGGCCTGCCTCCCATCTTACTACCTGCCAGGTTAAAAATACACATTAAAAATTGAAAAACACAGCAAAAAAGTCTTCAAATCCAAATGCACATGGAGCACAACTAATGCTCAGTAACCCCCACAGTATTACACATCCCTACCTAGGGACAGGGGGATATAGGAAGTGGCCAGGAAAATCAGAAAGGAATCATTCCCAGGGGCTTCCCTATGGGCAGTGACCAGAATCAAGCCAAGAGAGGCTCCATTCCACCCTCTGAGAAGGGAGCAACACCTCCCACTGCCACCCTTCCCTCAGAGCCTGTGCAGGGCTGCGGGGCCAGGGCTGTGCGGGGAAAAGGGACAAGAGGTTAAAAAGAATCATCATGGCTGGAAAAGACCTCATTGTAAGAGCAATGAGCCATTAACCCACTAACCACTGCCAGGTCCACCACAAAACCATGTCCCCAAGTGTCACATCTACAGCTTCTCTGCAGCACGGACACAGCCCCTCTGGTCACACCATCCTGAGCTGTGAGTGGAGCAGTGCAGGGTTGGCTGTGCTGGACAAGGAGCAACCACACACTGAAACGTCCAGATCTGGGGTCCCAAGTGTAGGAGGGACATGGACCTGAAGGAGTGAGTCCAGAGGATGCCATAGAGAGAATCAGGAGGCTGGAGCACCTCTATGGAAGTGCTATGGAGGCAGGCTGAGTTGGAGCTGTTCAGCCTAGAGAAGAGAAGTCTTCAAGGAGATCTTGGAGCAGCTTCAAGTGGCTTAAGGGACAGTGGGAGAGGGAACAGAGTGATGGGACAAGGAGAAACGGCTTTAAACTGAAAAAGGGTAGATTTAGTTTGGATATTAGGAAGAAATTCTTTACTGAGAGGGTGGTGAGGCCTTGGCACAGGTTGCCCAGAGAAGCTGTGGATGCCCCATCCCTGGAAGTGTTCAAGGCCAGGCTGGATGGGGCTTGGAGCAACCTGGGATAGTGGAAAGTGTCCCCAGCCATGGCAGGGCGGGTAGAACAAGGTGATCTTTAAGGCCCCTTCCAACCTAAACCTCGCTGTGTGAGTCAGAACAGCTGTAAGCAGTGGCTCCTGTTTGTCACAGCTAAGAGCGTCACTTTATCCCCTGCAGCCTCCACTCTGGCACCAAGTCACATCCTCCTGCTGCACCAGTGGGGATGTTGGGACCACAGCAGAGCAGCCTCAGCCCCAAAGGGGCCGCCAACATCATCCCTGCTCTGTGAATCACAGCCTTCCCTGGCTACAACAAGCTAATCTTGCAGAACAGTTCTGTGGGGTTTATTGCTGCAGCCACATCTTTTCCCCAGTTCTGCCTGAAATTTGTGATTCCTGCCATTTGTCTTCAATCCATTCCCTGTGCGTTGCAGGCAGCTCGCTGAGGGTGAAATGAGGTTGACAGGAGAGGAACAGACTTGGTGATTTATAGATCCAAAGTTAACTTCTGCACATGGAACAGATGTTAAGCTCTTTTCCATGGGATCCTGAGGAGAAAACAACAGAAATTTCAGGTTTCTTATCTGCTATTGATGAGGCTGTTTCTCCTGAGAAATATTACTGAAGTCCTTGTGCACGTCTACTTGTAAAGGAACTCTATTTTTGTCAAATCAGCTAAAGATTATCAATGGAACATCCTGATTTTACACTCTTTCACATCTCCTAAAATAAAGCATAAGCATGGGGAGAAATGGAGGAACAGGTAGATAAGCCCATTCCCTGTATAAAAATAATACATTCTTGTTTATATTTAGTGTTCTGGAAGGCAAATTTAGCCTTTGGGATTGCTTTAATTACGTGAAATTAAAATGTGTTTGGGCATGCCAAAGTTTTATAGTTCATAATGAGTTTATTGAATATAATAATTATGAGCTCAGTAATTAAAACTTTAAAATTACTGTTATTTTATTTAATATAAATGATAAATCAAAGATTTCATTTGACTTTTTGTAAGTTAAAACTAGCATGTGTCAGAAACATCAATCTTATATTTCATATTACAGTAATTGCATGTTAGGCTTCAACTACTGGAGTTGTATGTGTATAAAAGCATTTAACAATACAAAAATAATGGCTAAGTGCAGAGTTTCTTTTAATTTACCATAATATGTATGGTTTTAAATCATTTATAACAATAATTATTCAAGATTGGTTGGGGTTTTTTTATTTTTAGGGCTGCTCCTCCAAACAAGAGACAAGAGCAGCTTCTGCAGTTGCTCTACAGGATCATATAATACACAGTCAACAGCTGCAGGATCTTTTATTAACAGATTCTGCTAAGTCAAGGACAAGGAATACCAAGAATTTTTACAAATCTCATTAATAAAAGAAATAGGCAGACTAATAGTAGATACTGGACTAAGAAAAAAGAGTACAAAAGCAAGGAAGATGCAGAAAAGGAGTATCTTCTTGACCCCAGTGCTCCACAGCTGACATTAGGTAAACTATTCTGATTTGTAATTTTTGTTTTTATTTATAATAAACTAAAACATGGAAGCTAAGCTTTCTGCTCAGAAGATGATTTAATGCTAAACAGCATGATGTCTCGTTTTAAAATTTATCAAAATTCAGCAGCTTAAGCCCTTAGGCAAAAAATGGAATTGCCATCAGTGGCTTACATGTGTCTTTTCATATCTGAAATGCATTTAAAACATTATTCTTGTGACAATGAAGGTAAAAAAGGTGAAACTACAGTGCATATTCATGAAGACATATTCTTCATTAGAAGCAAGAAGTACTTTTAATGTCTATTAAATGTCATAACTTTCTTTACATTTTATTCTCAAAAAAAAAATCAGTGCTTTTCTTACTGTATTTAGTTGGGGGAAGGTTCTAGCATTAAGATTTTTTTTAAAGTCTATTTGAAATGGTCTGGTTTGTTCCTTATTCTGTAAAAAGACATTTAATAATGCTGCATGAAATGTATTCTTTGTTAATATATACCCAGCTTTGCTCAAAGTTAAAAAGGTTTGTTTTTACAATGGTCCTGGGGCTAAACCAGGGAGGAATTAACACCTGTAGCTAAATACCTTTTTCAAATTTAGAAGCAAACATGCAGCAAGATAAAAGTCACAGATGTGAGGGCTTGGAATGATGCCTGGTGAGAAAACTCACTTTTAAATAGTGTTATAATAATACAGTGGTGGAGCAGTGACAGACGATATCGCTTAGAAAAACAAAGCCATGGAGCATCTTAACAGACCAGGAGACCAAATGTGCTTCTTGCCTCTCCGTTTCAGCCCTGTATTTCCCTTTTCTAAAGATTTCAACAGTATTTTTGCCATGACCCTCTTCTTGTGTCCATCCTTTCTGTTACCTTGATTAGGCTCTACTTGAAGAACCTTCTGGCTCCAAAATTTGCAGTTTTGAGCATAATAAACATTCATCATTGTTAATAACTGTTTTATTTTTTCTTTCTCATGGAAAGGCCCTTTGGCCTCCCTGAAGATCAGGTTGGCTTTGCCACAGGAACTGTCACAGTAGTCCCAGCCCCAGAGGAAACCCATCAAACCAGGGATGCTCCATCCAAGAACATCTACCTTTGGAATCAGAGGGAAACTTCAGACAGTGCACAAGTGAGTGTAACCAGTGACAGGACAAAGGTAATAAGATGAGGCAATTAGCACTATATTTACATGGTTATAGTTCTAAAGATGGGAAGGTTTTTTCTTTGGTACATTTTGAAGAGAGGATAGCAGGGAAAAAAAAAAACCAGAAAAGAGGTATTGGGTTAAAATGAACATCAATAATGAATGATTATGGAAGCTAAAGGCTGAGGTGAAAAAATGCAGCCCAGGTGTGAGCATGTTTTCTGCCATTATTAGAAAGACTAAGTATTTTCTTTTTAAATCACAGCACTGACTGAATTTTCCCACACAAGGAATTATGCAAGGGATTCAAAAGGCTGTGCTGAAATATTTTTTTGAAATTTCAGTTGTTTCTGGGTTTTACTTTGTAGTATTTTCACCAATATTCTCATATTATTTCAAAATGCATCTGTCAGACTTTCTCTTCCTTAATAAGGATTGTGTGGTTTAAACATTAAAACTGCAAAACAACTTTGAAAATGTAATTTAATACAACATTTTCTTCTTGAGATTATGGGCAACCCAATAAACTTTCACAGTATGGTATCAGGTCTGTGATGACCTGATGAAGGTCTGTGTCCTTCATTTTTTTCAATAGGAGTTTGATTCCTAAAACCCAGCAGAGATAGTTTAAAGGTTAATGCATGTAAACACTTCAATAAGGTTCATTTTAGGATAAATAACTTGGTTGTAAATGGGTGTGTCAGTAAATGGGTTGGGCTTTTAAACTTGATGCATAAGGATGAAAATTCTTGGATGTCTTGAGCTGTGACAAATGTAGTTTTCATTGCTTTCAAAGTGTTGCTTTGAGAATATCTCCACAGAGCCTTTTGCTTTGACCACACATCCCTTATTGTGTGTCCTGCTGCCAGTTTTCCTTCAGAAATTCTGTTGTATAAAAGTTTTTCCTTCTAAACACCTGTACAACCTGTCTCTCACAAGTGTCACATCTGGTTTGTATTATTTAGAAGTTCAGCTTTGCTGCCAATCTCTTCTTGTTTGGCAGTTTAAATAATCCATTTGTGAAGGCTTTAAATAAGCATTTTTCTCTTATCCTGGGGGTATACAGAAGGCTTTCCACAAAGCCATCTCATCTTCTCCCTTAAAACAGTCTCTGACCACAGTGCTTAGAAAGAAATCAAGAGCAGGAATTTTTTAGGTTGTGATACTGCTTTTCATGCTGTTACTCCTTTGCTTTCTTGTTCACTCCCCCTGTACCCAGATTTTCTCATCACAGAGGCCATCACTCAATATATTGGGCTACCAAAATGGGATAACAAAAGTAACAAGGTGGGGTCTAGGTGAACCAAACCACATGTAGGGAAATCACTCCCCACACCGTTCCAAAAGCACAAACTGACCCAGTTGAAACCTCAAAGCTGTTGCTCAGAAACATGGATTCAAATTGATTTATGTTTGAAGAATGTCATGACCTCACAATGAAGTAGATTAGGCAGATAGTTCAACTTAAGGGAAGACAATATTCCTGATAGATCCTTTAGTACCTCTCAAAAGTTCTTTTAAAAGATCAAAGGCAGTTTGTACAAATTTCAGATGATTAACGATCTACATCTGTAGATGGATGAGCTCAGAATGAGAATTTTTGCCTCAAAAATTAACAAATCCTGCCCTAGAATAATGAGATACTTGAGCAAGAGGATCACCAAAACCCCATGATCTGCTAGGGTTCCTTTTTTCATCATGAGAAATGGGTTTGGATGCACAAGCTGCCTGATGGGGGTTTTGAAAACATACATGGAACAAATATGTGCTGCATAGTAATATCAGATTTATGCAAAGATTCTGGTATGAATAAAAGAGTTTACCCTTTCCTTTCCATCTAGGACTGGAACTCTCCTCTTGGTGTCATCAGCTTGCATTGTAATTATTGTAATTATTGTATGTCTCCCTTTCTTGTTTTGTCAAATACCGTTAAGGTCCCATCATGGACTCAAGTTCCTGGCTTGTTACACAAACCTTGGACATTTCCCCACGGATTCTGGTCAGTCAACACAAGCAGCTTCTTCTGGTCTTCAAAGATGACAAATATCTATATTCTGGTAGCATATGGTTCTCACTGCTGAGGTACTGACCCAGGACTTTATCTGCCACTTGTGGGGGCAGGCAGGACACTGTAAGTATTTTCACTATTTCCTTCCTTTAAGGAAGCAGAGATTTCACATGTACATGCAGCAAGGCACCTCACATTCATTGCTGGAGATGGACAAGCTCAGCTGTAACAGTGACAGTATCACTGGCCTCTTGTGGCCATCTCTTTGTCTCATCATGCTCTTTATTTCTCTTTCTTATGTCACAGCCTCATTAAAGTTAAGAATTTTGCAGCAGCAGACACAGTTCTTTATTATACTACTTGATTAAATTTTATTTTTAAGGATGCATAAATGCAATACTGAGGAAAACTCCACAATTGTAAGATTTTATTTATACTGATTATTTGAAATTATGTTGTTGTTACATTCTTTAGTTAATCCTATTTTAAAGGCTCTGAAGAGTAACAAAATAAATTCAAATTACTCAGCAAAGGAAAATGTACATTAAAAAATCCTGTATAAATCCTGTATGTAAAAGAGGTTCTGATAATTACTGAATAGCTAATCCATTAATGGCTTAGGTTGGAAGAGACCTTAAAGATCATCCAGTTCCAACTCCCTGAAATGGGCAGGGACACTTCCCACTATCCCAGGTTGCTCAGAACCCCATCCAACCTGGCCCTAGAGCACTTCCAGGGATGGGCCATTCACAGCCTCTCTGGGCACCCTGTGCCAGTGCCTCACCACCGTCCCAGGGAAGAATTTCTTCCCAATATATAATCCAAACCTACCCTGTTGGAGTTTGAAGCCATCACCCCCTTGTCCTATCTCTCCATGCCCTTGTCAGAAACCCCTCTCCAGTTCTCTTGTAGCCCCTTCAGCTACTTAATAGTAAGAAATACATTGCCTGATGGTGCCTTGTCTGATGATAGATTTATATGAAGTATCTGTATAAAGTATTTCTGAGCAAATGCATTATTGATGAATTTCATATGAAGAAAATCTATTGTCTGTAAAGGCCAATGGGGTTTATTCAGTGCTTTGTTGTTATTGTTGCTCAGAAATCAGGAGTAGTTGAGCACCCTTCCTTGTCACTTCCAGCTGAAGAATGGGTAAAAAGAAGGAGATCCACACATCATGGAAAATCCATACAACGTTGTGCAATATTCAAGAAAGAATTTGCAATTCAACCTAGGGTACAAATATAACTGAACAATTGGACTCATGATTGTACTTATTTATTTTATTTTATTTTCCTGAGGTACTGCTGAAAGTGATCTGGAGGAAGAAATAAAGGGAAAATTCTACTTTTAGACACCATTTAGCTTTGAATAAGTGGACCAACTCAGTGGCCAACTCTGATATTATTTTGAACATGACAGGGTAGAGGAAGATTGGTAGTATTTGTGCACTTCTGCAGTTATGATTGTAGAGAAGTCTTTTTATCTCTTTTCTAGCAAAGCAAGTATAGGCTATTTTCTGCTTCAAATAAAGTCCTGCTAGATATGATTCTGACCTTCATTCATCAAGTAAATGTTTGCTGTTTGTACAATTCAAGATATTTTTTTGTCTTCTCAAAAATTTTGGTAATTTCAGTTTAGTACAACAATTATTTCTACTTGGAAAACAAAGTAGATGTACACCCAATGCCACAGTCACTTCCAGGTTATCTGATGAACTGCCTGCATTTTACTTTGATGGCTTGCTCAATGCACATGTGTAACATGGACATAAATACACCCTGCTTTATTAAATTCTCTAAACTATCATCTTGATAATATTAAGCAAAAGAGACAAGTGACCAATGGAACAGAGATTTGCTTCAGAGAGGTGATGATGGTAATTAGAAGAATTATCCCAACTGCTTACAAGTTTCTTTCCACAGTGCATTTTAGGGTAGTTTTTCTGCTATTCTCCTTTTCATTTTTTTTAGAAGACTTTACGCAGCCAAGTCTGTGTTGTGAATCAAAGTCTTTGAATAACCTCAGATACAGGGCTTTTGCTTTTTACATCAACATTAGCTGGAGGTGAACAACTGTCCACAGAGAGGTAGGAGAGGTCTGGAAAGATCTGCCAATTTCTGGTTACCCTGAAAGTCTGAAATTTCACAAGAGAGAGCAAAAGGCAGCACTCATTAAAAAGGTTACTTTAGATTTGGCACAAAAAGGCAAATGCCTCTGGAATTCTTTTTGTCCTCGGTGTTTCGTTAGCTTTCCTGCCTCAAGGGAAAAAGCCACTGTATCTGAAAGCCTTCCCTCCAGCTGGCTGCTGGCCATTAATCCTCTTGTGTTTGCCAGCTCAAGAGTGCTCACTGCTTGTTCTGGGCTTCACTCCTTTCCCAGTTTCTCCTTCCTCTGAGAGCAAACTGCTTTTTTTGTCCAAATCTATATCTTTTGTCAGGATAGAGACCATCAGCATTTGGTGGGAACTTAGGTCAGATAAAGGTGAAGTTTTCTTGTAGCCTGTCAATTTACTTTCTCTTTTGTTTTATTGTATGTGAGAAAAACTGCATTTGATGTGTATCACCCCTTGAAATGTAAAGTCTCTGTTGGGAAAAGGGAGAAAAATTAATCAGTTTTCATTTAAAATGTGTGTTTGTTTTTGTGTTTTTTTCCAACAGGCAGGAGCAGTTGCCATTTCCTGCTTTCTACCACCCTATGTGCTGGTAACACAAAATTCACAATTTCACAAACTAGTTTTATTTTCACTCAAAAGATTGCAGTAATCACAGAAGGAAAATGATGACCTTTCAGAATTTTCCTTGTCAGCATTTTTTTTTTTCCTTTTCAGCTGTTAGAATGCTTTAAAGTCAGGTTTGGTTCTGGGGTTGTTTTTTTTTTTCTTTGAAAAAACAGGTGCTGCATTCATGTTCCCATGTAGTCCATTAAGAGAGTACATTTTTATATAACTATTCAAGCACATAATACATGAGTCTTTTAATTAAACTACCTAAATGAATATCTTAATGAACTAAATGTAATCATCTTGAAAAGTAATTTTGATTCCAGATTTTTATGGTAAGAAATATAATTTAAAGCTATTTTATGATGAAGTACTTTATATTTTTTACAACCTTTTTTAAAAGCATATGGGAAAACATAGTTTGTAACTGAGCTATACAGGAATATACTAACCTGGAATAATTTAATCCATGAAATTTCATGTGAATATGTAGAGACTTACAAAATTCTCTTAACACTTTAATTTTAAAAATATTCATGTTGTAAAGTGTTCATGGTTTGATTAATAAACTGTTTTTACATTCTGTAATCTAGCCTGTTTCATCTGTACCAACGAGATGAAATATATTGTAAGTAATTGTAATTATAAGTTTTTTCAGTCATGCCTGAAAACCTTTGAAAAATTTACAGGTAAAAAGTTGTCCTATGTGTAGAAAGGAGCAGTATCAAACCAGAGTAATACATGATGGGGCATGCTCACTTAAATTGAGTGAATTAGGTAAGCCTTACTTCTGCTACAGGTGTGTCACCAGACAATATTTATTTCTTAATAATGTTCCAAATGCATTACACTTTCAGTAAGAAACTAGACAGAATGAATGCACTACAAAAGTTAAAGTTAAAAAAAACCACATTAAATCATTGTTTTATATAAATAATGAAATCATATAAATTCGAGTTTCCTCTTCTTGAGCAGAATTGTGTCAGAGAACTCAAGCTTCCTGGAGGGGTTATATTGTTAGAAAGAGTATAAAGACTTGAGAGAAGCAGTGACTCCTAAGGATAAAAAAATTAGGAAAGCAATTATTTGGCAAAAAGTTATGTTGTATTTGCTTCCTTGGTCTGTTTCCCTGAGGCAATTCAGCTTCCTTAAACCAGAACTCCTGAATATCAGCTGCTTCCCTTTTCACTTCTTCCTTCTTATTCATACCAAACAGGCAGCACTGGAGCCACTCAGTCGTTCTGTCAGTCTGCTCATTCCCTTCTCTTTAGAACCAATGCAAAATCCTTCCCTGTAGCAGAGAAAAAGGATATGAAGGTGACTGAAGAATGTTGATGTTACACTCAAAAGTGCTCAAGCCCTTAGGTTTGGAATAAATTAACCTGTCAGCAGATTGTGACTGTCCTCAAGAAGCACGACTGGAACAGACAACAGCAACACTTCGATTTTCCTGCTGTTTGAAAGTCTGGGGAAGCAGATGTTGGCCTCTTTCTCAAGAGGGCTGCCAGCTCCCCATGGGCCCATGCTAAGCCATGAAACAAGGTCCCAGCAACAGGAGGTTGAAGAAGGCTCCTAAATGTGCTGAAAGCTGCATCTGAAGGTCGTTGGTCAAAATTTCTCTCACTGAACTTCAGATGGCAACAGCAGCAACCCTCCAAGCTACCTCCTCTGGGTTAGCTTTAGGGTCTCTGTCTCTGGTAGCTGGCTGCCCACATTTCAGCCCATGGTTAGAAAAGCCACGGGAAGGTCTTCATCCAACACAGTGTCCACAGAGGCTCAGCAGTAGGAACTCATTCTCCCACATAACGTTTGAGGATTTTACAGGGAACAAAATGGGCACTGCTTTTCCAACTCCTACTTAATAAATTTATAAAGCCTTCTTATAACAATTAGCCAGGTTTGAATAAATTCAGTGCAAGTCATAATTTAAGGATCTGCACTTATTTTCCTTAGTGGCTTTCAAGTGGGAACTGTAGATGAGTTTTCCTGCTGTTCGCTCTTACACTTTTAAGTGTTGTTAATGAAAACATTAAAGAAAGTCTTCGCAAGGAGCTATCCATTTCCAGACTCTGAAAAGCTTTTCTAAAATAAAATTTGCTTCTCAAAATTGAACTGTGCTTTTAAAATGTCACTCTCTAAACATTAGCATAATCAAATGGCATCACAATAGCAAAAAAAACCCACCCAACTGTTTTTTTAATAACTCTGCCGCCTCTGGAAGGATCACAAAGGTTAAATGTCAAGTTTCATATGCTTAAATAAATATCACAAAATAAAAAACAAGGTCTGAAATATTAGTACTAAGAAGGACACATATTGCTTGTTTCAAGGTGCTACAGTAGCCCTTATTACACCTGGCATTAAAATTTTTAATAATCTAGATCAAAGGAGATAAGAAAGGTCACTGAAACCAAAGAAGGCTACTTTTTAGCACTCCTATACACAGAGAGCAGGGTGTTGCTTCAGCATGTTAGGTAGTGAATTTCTTTGATCCTACCTATAAATGTCACTCTGTATGTCATTTAATTGTGGTATAGCCTTTTATTGGTGCAATTAAATCTTTTCTAATGCATTACATTATCTCCAGCTCTGCTAAAAATCCTGCCATTGTTTAGGAAGCGAGGTAAGTCATTGTGGAAATGATGCAGTTGACTTTAGTTTCTTCCTCCCCCCTCCACATGATTTCTCCCAACGATTTTAATTTAAATCTCACCAAACAGCATAATGGTCCTGGAATTTGTTTAGTCGTTTGACTTCCTTTATCACACAGAGATGGTAAACATTCTGTTGCTAACCTGAAGTGGCTCCAAGCAGCAAAACTAGGAGGATATTAAACCAGTAAAAGCTTATCAACTGATTCATTGATACGCTGTAAATTCCAGCCTTTTCATTTTACTTTTGAGGGTTGCCATAAGTCAACACATTAGTAAGCAATTTGCTGACATGGGATCACTTAAAAAGGCTTCCCCATGGACAAAGTTCACCTCGGCGCTTTGTTTCATCGTTTCATTTTATCATAGTCTTGTGCTGCTGTACAGATGACTGATGCAGCTTTGCATACCGATGGGGGATTTCACAGTCACTTTATGCCACTCTGTCCAAGCTTTAGGAAGTCTCAGACAAAAAATGTACAGGATATGGTGTTTTCAGAAAAAAATTCAATTGCTCTGTTTCAGTTATTCTAGGATGAAAAAAAGTTATTCAGTATTATGCATTAAAACAGAGCAGAAATTCATTTTTATATCTTAGAATGTGACAATAAAAAATTATTCAAAATGCTGATTTCTTTTCTGTTCACATTGATAGCTCATGCTGATTTACCAGTTAGCAAAAATTCTGGGTTAAATTTTGGTTATATTTCTTTTTCTTCCCAACCTTAGACTTTTATTTACTGATTGATGGATATTAGTTGGGTCAGGTCATACTACAGAAAATCCAGGAGTAGCTCAAAGATAGTATCTTAGCAGCAGAGGAACTTCACAGATCCCTGTCTCATGCAGGAAAAGAGTTTTCCTCTTTTTTTTTTTTTTACAGTTCCAGCTCAAGTATGCTCACTTGCTTACAAAACCAGGTCAGGTCTGGTCAAGTCTGATACCACTATAAATAAAGACCAAGCATAATTCAGGGTAAGAAGTGTTTTCACATTGGTCAACCTTTACTTGACAATGAACAGAAACCCCAAATTATGTAAGACTTGGGTGTAATCTTAGCTTGTTCTTCCTGAATTTCAATACGAAATCAGTCAGGGCAGTTAGAATCACAATGCAGAGTTTCAGTTCTAGAACCCAGCTAACAAGAGTCAGGTACAACTTACCAGGGTTGTTATTGATTAAATATATAATCACATCAAGTATTAAAGATATAAGCAGCATTTCATGAGTCATTCAGAGAGCACACGGTGTCACTGGCCAGGATTGTTTGGAGACCACAAAGTGTAAATACTGGAGGAGGCCTGTGGTGGGACTGCTGTTTATTTGTTTTTTGTTTTACACACACCACTGAAGGTCAGTGTGAATGTCTGTGTGGGAGAGACTGGGATGTTTTCTTGACACTGAGAAGCACCAGGTTCCCCATCCGCTCTTTGCTACACAGAGTTCTCTTTACAGAGTACAGGAGGGGCTGCAGCTTTTCCCACCACTTTGGGCTTTAAATACATCCACAATACAAAGGCTCTCGGGGAACTTCTTTAATATTACATTGCTAAATCAGCATTTACTAACAAGGAAACTAATCCAATTCCTACTGACAAATGGATACATCTTTTCAATATCCCGTTGTGTTAGGGATCATTTGGGAACACAGTAAGTCATAACAGTTGCCAGTTAGCAGTGAATCAGACCATAGAATAAAAAGAATATGAGATCATGTTAGCAGAAAATTTAGGAAATTCAAAGTTTGTATAAATTCTTAGTGAGTTTTCCACATAATTTCTGGGGGAATTTTGTGGGATTTGGACTCGTGATTTCTTTGGGTCTAGAAAAGTTCATTTTAAATACTCTGATATATGCTATGAAGGGTCACATTTGCTGTTGGAAGGGAGCGGATGTGCTGGTAGAAAAAAGCTACCAAAACAAAAGAAAAAAAGTGAAATGAAACAATAGGAAACTGTTCAGGTGCCATGAGGTTGTCTGACCTTGAGCTCAACTCTTCTGCCACCTTGCCTTCCACTTCCCAACCCACACTCCCTGAAATAAAAGCTCCTTCTTTTCCTATCAGGTTTTCTCTCACAGGAAAGGCACAGAGAGAAAGGCACACATTGCCTGGTCATGATACAGGCATCAAAATGTCCTTTAAAACTGCTGCACACATTCAGGTGCAGAGACACACAGACATGTCTAAGACTAAGTCCCTGCAGAGCTTTCAGATACAGAAATACATTAGGAGCAAGTGGCCACAGTGAGCTGGGATTGCACTCAAGATGATTAAACTCAAGAAAAGCAATCCTTTTAGGAATTTATTTTTTGAACTCCTGTGCGAGCATCCTCAGATATGAAGATGAGATTGCCCAGGCCTATATGCAATATGCAGAAACATACTCAAGGCAGTAAAAAGGCATAAAAATCTATACTGAGGATAACACCTGAGATACCTCTTTTCCCACTGTGAAAAAAACACAACCCCCAAAAAATACAAAGAAAGAACTGAAGACATGATGTAGTGCCAGAGCTCAAGCTTGGAGGTTTCTGTGTCCACTTGAGCTCTGCATTTCTAAAAATACATAACCATCCCCACAGACAGCAAAAGGATAAGAGATCTCCATAAAACCATTGAGGGAATTGGGGGGTCACTTCTCAAACAGAAAATAAAGAGAAATGTAACCTTTCAGGTGTGGAAAAATCTGGTGCAAGCAGGAAGGCTTGCTTTACTATGAATGTTTGAGAACAAAATTAAAGTTTAAAGCATGGCAAGGGCCCTTCACATTTGACATTTATGAAATCTTGGACAATTAAAAACCGGAATATACTGCCTAGAGACAGCACAGCAATCTCATCACAGATAGCCCCTGCCAGGCTGGTTAAATACCAGGAAAAACGCAGCTATGTTTGATCCTGTGCAGCTGGATGGATCAAACACCTCCAGGTCCCTTCCAGCCACATGATTCTTGAACTTTAAAAACAGCCTAAACTCTCCTGTGAAATGGAATTTAAAGTCTGAAGCTGTTTAAGTTACAGACAGTTTAGGAAGCATGGTGGTCAGGGGTTCAAGATGTAAAAATTGCCCTTCAGTCAAACTATTAAGAGTTTGAAAATTACATACAAATTACATAATGAGCATACTTTGCTATAAACAATCCCTACTGGCCTAAAGCAGAGGGTTCAGATTAATTACACACCTGTCTTAAAACCCAGGACTGTGATGCCTCTAATGTAGAGGAATCTCCATCACATTCTCTATCTCAGCTATTTTAGAAATGCAACCATTTGAGAATCTCAAAAGCAGGTTAAATTGGGAGGAGGCAGATGAGAGACGAACACAGCTATTCATACCAATTACTGACAGGATAATTTAGAATGACACAGATTCTTATTTTTTCATTGTTTATAACAAAAAAGGCACAAAACTCTGCTATAAATCACACTTTACCTTTATTGAAAACACAGTAAAAAAAATTCCTACAAAACATTCAGTGTAACATTTCAAACAAAGGAAAAAAACATATTACCACTGCTTTCCACAAAACAAAACAACAACAAAAAAAATCAGCCTAGCTAAGGCAGCAAATATTTTTTTTTTCTTTTTGTAACACAACAAAATACCCACAACAGAGAACATTATAAATCATAATTCTGAATGACCTCAAATGAACCAGGAAGGGTTTGGTGGGGAGAAGGTATCTACACCGAAAACTGTTGTGATTAAAGTAACACTCAAAGCACAATTTTTCAGCTGTGCTATACCTTGGTCAGACACATCCATGTGAAAGAAAAGCCAGCTGCTCAAGACTGTGGAGTTTACAAAACCTAAAGCACAAATCAGACCAAGAGGGGACCACCAGCTCCATTCAGCACCTCTCAGCCTCACACAATTTAGAGATTGTGTGTAATTTTTTTGTTTGTAAACTGTGATATTAACCAGCAACACTGCAGTGACAAACCTGAATGTGCACAGTGAAGGTACCTGCCGCCATCATCACAGCCCAGCCAGCAGCACCAACAGCCATGGAAAAGCCAGCTCAGAATTGTGTTTTTATGGTCATGCTGCCCAAGCACACATGAAGCCAATTTCACGTGACAAGGGATCAGGGTTCCAGCAGCACCCTGAGAACACCCTCAGTCTCCTCACTGGGAATTTTAAAGACAAAATTCAGTGGCGACAAGAGCAACACAATTTCTATTTAGGTAATGTGGGGTTGGGTCCCAAACCCCACAGGAAAGGAAATGCACCCTTTTTTTGTGTACATGTGTTTCATACACACAAACACACAAAGATTTCAAATCCCATGACCCTAAGGTATCTTGTTTTTCTATCCTCTTTAAAGCAACAGAAATCACACCAAATAAGACAAAAATACTTTGAAACCTAACTTTAAGAAAGTAAAAGTGACTAAATTTTTTTGTTATATAAAGCCAAGGAGGAGAAAGTAACAGATTTTGTGACCCTTAAGAATTTTGGTCCAGACTGGAAAAAAACTCATGGTTAGGGGGAAAAGGGAAATCATGCACTAGCTTATTTTCTTAAACATTTAAACACACCCATTTGAATCCACTGCACAGGTATCACCATCATGCCACTTCTCTGAATGATCAATTCACAGGGGGAGAGAAGGCCCAAAATATGCTCATACACATGAAATACAAAAACCCAGAGAACAGGCGAAAAGCCTCACATCAGCACCTCACAAAGCCTGACCTTGATGAGAACATGAGAGCTGACACAAAAGTGTGCCCACCTCCCACTGAGGAAGGCAGTGAGAGCTGAGGTCTCTCTGTACATCCCACAGCAGATGAGCTGCAGAGCTCCACAACAGGAGCCACCCTGCAGTGACAGCCACCCCAGGGGCTCCCAGTGGCCCAATCAGCTCATTCCTCTCAGTGAGAAGGGGGGCTGTACCTTCATACCACTCAAAGCTAAAAGCACAAATATATGCAATGACTAAACCTTCTCACTCATGATTCAAACTGACTTGAGCTCTTAATTTGTCAGAGACCCTCTAGCGACAGGATTGCTTAAATGGAGTTTAGTGGTAAAAAACAAATTAATAAAAGTGAGCATTTTTGTAGTGAAAGAACAGTTCTAACTACATGGGAAAAGAAATACATTAAAATCAAATCAAGTGCCCCAATACTTCAATAGCTGGTATCTATGGAAGCAAGGAATAGATGAGGAATGCAAAACAAAGCCCTGTTCAGGAAAGGAGCTTCATCCAGTGATGCTGACTATAAAACTTAATGTCATGGGGGGTAGGGAGAAAAGCAACAGCAATGCTTGGGGTTAGTGATGAACAAACATCTAGAAGCAGCATTCCAAAGTGCTCAGGTAGGTACATGTCAACATTCAGATACCTAAAAGCCTTTAAGAATTAGGATTTCCTAATTTCTATGTTGATGTCAGGCCTTCATAGAGATACAGTTTCTAAATAGCTTGGAATTCAGTATCTCAAGAATATCAGCATTTACAGGATATGTCTCACATTCTTTGACTGCTTAGAGTCACCTTCTGTATTTGTTAAAACATTTAATGCTATGCATATTAAAAAAATATGAGCAATAAATGAAACTAAAAACTTACTGATAAAATATTAAAATTAACACAAAACTAACAAGCATCCTCAGGTTTCTGTTGCCAAGACAGAGATACCTTCAGAAGTTCACAGGCTTCTATAAAAGTCCAAGATACTGTTTCACTGTGAATCACAAAAGAGATTTTAAGAAGTGATGGGTTTGGTTTTTTTCAGTGACAGTGAATTACTGGCTTATTTAGAGAACAACAATTGACATTTGTATACTAATGATGCACATATATTCTTTCTGTTTGAAAAACGAGTTTTAGGTGCTTCAATTGCGAAATATTCAAAAGCCTTCCATTAAAGTTGCCTTCTAGTATGTTTTCTTACAGTGCACAAATCAAATCTATGGATACTTCTGCTATTTCATGTTTTGTCTGTCTCAAGGGGGCAGGGTAGAAAAGGAGGCAGAAGTTGCATCACAATGTGGCTGGTGGCTGTGGCCTTAGTTTGCTCTTGCTGAATGGGATAAATGCAAAAGTAGCATTTTTGTAAAGATCAAATCCTGACAATGTGACTGAAATAACCTGCCAGCTTACCAATAGCAAATTCAGTGTTCATGGGTTGGGGAGGGAAGTCAGTGTAGGAAATATTGTCTCAACTCAGCACTAAAATAACAACAAAAATCCTAATAGTAGGAGGTAGGGAATCTTATTTCATTAAAGCAATTAAAGCTTCACAGTTCACATCAACACTTTTTTTTAAACAAAACTAAGCACATTTCTTTTTGAAGAGGTTATTTATGTGGCCTTATCATCCTGTCTCTGTTTAAATTATTTCATCTTGATTTAAAAAAATGTTATTTTCAAGATCAGAGAATATGTTAAACAGGATTTAGCTGTTTTCCTGTATTTATTTCAGAATTTTAGACCCCGGTCCACTAAAGGTAAGGCTCACCTGCTGTACATACACCACCACCCCACTTCCGGAAGAGAAAGAAGAGATGGGAAATAACCTAGAGAACTTCAAGAACTCAAGGAAAGCCACATGCAGGAAGAGGCCAACTGCTTTGTATTTCTACCTTATTCCTTTCTAATTTAGACTGTAAATTCTTTAAGAAAAGGGCCATCAGGTCTTCACAGCACTGGGCCCATGTGAGCACCTCAAGTAGCATCAGCTGCTGCACAGACCCACAGGTGAGAGGCAGAGACATGGTGGGATGGACAGGGACTGCAGCCCCTTGGCACCCATCCCTCCTGGGTGACACAGGGGAGGATGTGCCACTCCTGGTGACACAGGGAAGGACGTGTCCCCAGCATCAGCTCCATGTCCATCCTGCCAAGCATCTGCTGCAGGAGCTCCTGCCTGCAAGGGCAGCCCGGCTCTCCCTCCACTGGTGCTCCAGGTGGTACTTGGGAACCAGACAAGGAAAACAACCTGCCAAATCTTTTAATTTCTATGACATTAAAACAGCCAACAGGGTCAAAGGTATCGGAAGAACAGGGCCAAAGATAAACAGCACATTACAGACAGTAAACAAAGGTCCCCTTGAATGCAAAACTGTTACTTGTACAGTAACCAATACAATTATTTTTTAGCTTAAAGTGATAAGCATGTGTGCTTTATGCTTAGAAACCCCACGTATATTACAATTCTGCAATTGCATTTAATATTGTGCTACCAACACGGAAAAAAGCTAAAAAACAGCTAACTTAAAACACTCAGTTTACATCTATTTTTTGGTCTTGTGTGGTATCTAGTTGAAGATGGAAGCATTGATGTGCTTTTTGCCTCATAAAAAGTGAGGCAGATGTTAATGTTACTAAGATCAGCTGTATATACCTTGAAGGTATAGACCACCTGACTCTACATGAGTCAAAATACTAGGAATGTATTGTCAATATCCATTAATGAATTACCAGTTGCTTGTATTTAAGTGACCAGATGCTTCTGTGAAAAGTATACAGTGACCTGTATCTTGCATGCAGTGACAAAGCTTTGCATAAGCATGTCATTCTCAAGGCCAAAGGCATATTTTGATGTAGACAGTGTCACAATATCAGCAGTTGATTTTAAAACAAAACACTGTCAATAGTTGCACAGGGTAGTTCTGAATTTCTCACCCATCTTGGAGCACCTCAACCATCCCACAGAGTCCAGTGTAAAGTCTCCTCTAACACAGCCTTAATCCACACATCTGCCTGCAGAATCCAGCAGAAGGAAGGGGACAGTCGAGGCTCTAACATTTGTTTTGAAAACAAGTTGTAAAGTCTTGCCTGAAGCTTGGGTGCTTCTTGGCAGGAACTTCATGCTCAGTTGAAGTAATTGCCCAATTCACTTGCAGAAGCCACACACACATTATAATCCACCTTTTTCTGTGTTCTTGGGTCACTGATGCCATGATAAAACATCTCTCCAAAGGCACGAAGAGCAAGACCTATGCTGGTTGATACTCCTAGAATTATTCCTAATATTAATTTCTTCAGAGTGTATTAACTGTCTTAGCATTGTAACAGAAATATTTCTATAAAGCTAACTGGCCTCACACACCACAATTCAGCAGCCCCATTAAGATATGAGGACAATTTTGGTCATACAGTGACTCGCATGAAAAAGTGGACATATTTCAGTTTTTAACTATGATGCCAATACATAAGGCTACAAGCTCTGAGAATACCTGACTGATGCCCCTAATAATATATCTCCCAATATTTTAAATATAAATTCATTTTAGAACAACTTATAATTATAGCTCTGTTACTGGTTGCAGAACTTTGACTCAGATAAAGATTTCTCACTAAAGTGTCAGCATTAAACAAGAGAAAAAATACT
This sequence comes from Zosterops lateralis, assembly GCF_965231275.1. Taxonomy (NCBI): domain Eukaryota; kingdom Metazoa; phylum Chordata; class Aves; order Passeriformes; family Zosteropidae; genus Zosterops; species Zosterops lateralis. The sequence goes on from NC_139762.1 coordinate 9,670,136, forward strand.
TGTAAATCTTAGTGAAATCAAGTAATTTTACTTTTTCTTCCAAGACTTGATACAACACATCAATAGTCAGTTCAATAAACCTTGAATTTATACTAATCACACACACCAAAAAAAAAAGTAACTTTCTAGCATCGTATTTACTACAGAAATATTTACATTATGCCCCAGTTCAAGTCAGAAAAGGCAGCTGCAAAAAAGATAAATCCTTATGTGTACTGGAGCTTGATTTTTGAAGCACTTTAGGGGGGAAAAAAACAAGCAGACATTCACACACACAGCAATAAGGTCTACAGCCCAGAGCAGTCATCTCAGGAGAACAGCCAAAGTTTCTGACACAAGATTTATCTTATTTTGGAACCACAGTGGAAACCAAGTTGTCACCAACTAATATAACACCTCAAACTAGGGACAGGCAGACTTGTTTTACAGAAACAGGAAATGAACAGAAAAATTTTCTGGCTCCCTACATGATGGACACTCACTGAAGGCATCTCCATTCCAGTCTGTTTGAAGATTACTTGTGGCCAAGCAGGACAAAAGTGCAACCAGATTTTGAATACTTACTTGGTATTTTTCTGTACTATAAACTGCTTAATTCCTAAGGCTGCAAGGAAATGCTACAAGAAAGGACATTATCACTCACTGATGCCATCTTGAATCTAAGGCCTCTGAGCAGTTAAACTGTAACACTGCAGAAATTCAAACTACCAAGACTGAACACACAAGTTTCACATACGAAACCACCTATTGTCATTTCTATAACCTCAGAATTTAATTTACGATATCTACACATATAGGCCTATATACATGTTCATGTGTACATTAAAAAACAGGCTAGTGACAGATAACTGGATTATGCTGCTGAACAGAAATCCCGCTAACTGAAATATAAATTCAAAGAAATTTACTTCAAATTAAAGATTGTAGAAAACTGCAACTGCAGCCTCCTAGGCCTATGCTCCTTGCATTGATTCCAGGTACTGCTCACACACAGTAGTTCATCAAGAATTTCACAGGGGGTACTGGGTAGGGGAAGGGACCTCCAGGGCACAACAGCTCACAGAACTGTGAGAGCTGTGACCAGGGGTCTACACAGCTTTTTACAAAGCATACTAGGCTCAGATTTAACACTGAAGTTAATCTTCATCTTGGACTTCTGTAAGACATCATTTGACCACCAGTAAAGCAAGCTGGCATTTAGAGCTAAGGACAGAGAGCTGAAAGCACTGGCCTTCCAAGAAAGCTCCGTGACACAGCCTACTGCATCCAGCACCGAGGGAACTGTGATCTCTCCTGTCCTTTTCAACTCACTCTCAGTAGGCTGTCTATCTCCTGTCACAGATACTTACTCCAGGTACTTTACATTTCCAGTAAGGGTAATATTGACCTTCAAGTGTATGTTTTCTTCTTTTTTTTTTTTTTTTTTTTTTTTTTTTTAAATCAAGTTCTAAAGTTATTCTTTATAGCTGTGTTTGTGTAACACAGGAGGTACTATGCATTCAAATGGTAACAAGTTTAAAAATAAAGATGTGAGACTTTCAACAAATAAAAAGGAATGCATTTTTCTTTTCAGCTTCCAGTCTTCAAGGCACCTCCTGCATTAACTTACTGGGAAATAAACAAGCAGACCAAAAGTTCACTGGAAAGAGAAGAATCTGACAGACCTAACTTCCTCAGAAGCACATAGCATCAAAATGAGACAAGGCTCAAACCAAACTAACAAACAAAAGCAATATAAAAATGCTGATGAGATGACAGGAATGCCATGAGGTTGATGTTTTCAGCTCTGTTGATTGCAGGTGATTGTTATCACAGTGTTTTCTGATGGCCATTTGCAGAAGGCTTTGTCTCCGAGTCTCTTGGATTGTTTGATAGATGAAGTTTATCTAATCCTGCAAAACATTACAGAATAAAGAAAAACTAAGACTCCCCCTTGTTTCATGCACACAGGTATTTCAAAAGAACAGAGAATCCAAATTCTACTTCATGACCACAGACTTCACATTTGCTGAAGACCAGAACTGATGTTCTACCTCCTCTAAGAATTTCTTCTGGGAAATTCCCTCAGTGTTGTTTAAGTGAGAAAATCCATTACAGTGGACAAGCATGGAAGACAGAGAATCCTAACTTTCCATTGCTTAAATCACAGACTCAAGTGATGTGAAGAACCTAGAAAGTCTTGCAATAATTTACCGTCACCTGCAAAGACCTAAATAATTACCTAAAATATTTCTTTTAAACTATAACATCCTTTTGTAAATCATCCACTGATGATCTTAATGTCACTGGTGATGACCAGATTACTTCTCTAAACTATTTATATGTGTAACTACATTTTTAGGAGTACACTACTACTGATTTTGCTCTGTTTCCAGCTATTTGTTCTTATCACACAATTCTCTACTGTGAGTGCTAATTCAAGTCTCACATCCTGCCCCAGGCAAGCAGCTATTACTCTTTCTTTGGAGGGGAGATGAGGAAAGATGGCAAATTTAGCCACAGTTTATTCAAAAGAGGCATGATGTCAATCCTTCCTTGCTTGCTACAGTTTCTCTCTGAAGTCTCCTATCAAGTCTCTAAAATTAAGGATCAAAAATGGAACGAGTTTCTTACTCATTTTGTGTAGACTACACTGAATGTTTTACTGAAGTGCCATATGTACAAAGTTAAATTTCTTGCATTGTTGGAATTGGAATTCCAAAATTCACTGCACTACCAAAAAACCAAAATCTCCTTAATACTGTCTTATTTGTAGTCCTGATACATGATTTTTTTGGTCATAGGCCAATTTTGGTTTTTATTCTTTGAATTCTATGGGACAGCTTTTAACAGACACTGTTTGTCATGTACAGCACTGAAAACAAACCCAGTTTGTGTCGGGAACCTGCACATTTCAGGGTTTGTGACTCCCTACTTGTGTCAAATCCAGTGACCATTAACCTCCTATACCTGAATTTTTATGTTTGTTAATCTGCCTTCAACATCTGCAATTTTTTATTAAACACTTTATTTCTAATTCTTTTACAACATTTTAAACTAATCTTCCACCAGCATTCTGGGAAGCACTTGGATTTTGTTTCAGCACCACAACTCTAAAAGCAGTGGAATCTAACATAAGTAACTTCTAGATGATGCAAACTGAATCCTCAGTTACACAGAAACACTAAAGTTTCACCATTAATCCTCTCAACTTAAGCAAATACTACTTTAGAGATCTAAAGAGAGAGGAGCTTCGTTAATTAGTAAAGACAATATAAGGCAACAACAATTTTAAAAAAAATATCCTCTTAGTATCAAATTCATGTTTCAATGCTTTCTTCTATGGTCAAGAAATATCAATGCAAAATTTGATCAAATTTTTGTTTATATCAGGTACAGGTTTTACTCAGCCACTTGCTAAGGTTCTGTACATTCTGTACAAAGATTTCAAAAAAAAGGTATGACAACAAAGCACTTAAGATCTCTGCTAACTGTTTTTAGGGAATTAATAAGTTGCTTTAAACAAACAAGAAAAAAGCCAACCCATAAACAAGCTGAGGTTTTAATTTTGAATAATTGCTCATAGCAATGAGAATGTTTCTGTGCTCTCCAAAGACTGAAAATCCAACTGGAGAAGAATAAGTACCACAGGCATATCATTAAAATCAACATTGTACCTCAGCTCTGGACTCATCAAAAAACAACATAACATTATTCATCCTTACACATTAACTTAGAGAAATTTCCAAAAAAAAGTATTCTGTGAGCTGTGACAGAAGTGACATCAAGGTGTCAAAGGTGGAGAAAGGGAATGGTCAAGCAGAGTGAATTCTCAGGGCTGTGTTACCTAATGCCTTCAGGAGCTCTTCTCGCACAGCAGAAGTGAACTTTCTGACCAGACACAACGTTGTCATGATAGCAAAGAGCAAGTTGTAAGATAACACAATATAGAAGTTCCCCAGCCAGTTGAATCTTCCAAAGTCTCCAAGGAGATCGAATCTGGTGATTCCTGTTAAATTACGTGCAAGATTTAGATCAAAACATTCATAGCTTTTTTTTTTTTTTGGAAATGCAGAATTTCCTTCTATTACATTTACATTTGGATGCAAAATTCTTACAGACAGCACACCAGAAGACACATGGTTAAACAAGCAAGACAATGTTTGTTGGTCACTATACAACTGGTAAGACACCTTTATCAAAATGGTTTTTTTAAATTTCATAGTAAAAGGCTTGAATAATGGGAGTTGAAATGAATTGTCTATTCTAGATAATAATTCTTTTTATAATTTCAGAAAACATAACTAGGAAAAAAATCAGCTTTAGTATGAAAACTGCTTGAAACCTCAGTTTCTATAAAATCCTTAATGATTCCAGAAAAGAATGAAATGCATCTTGAGCTTTTAAAAAAAAAAAAAAAAAACAGATAGCAAATAGCCTATCAGAGTCACAACAACTTATGGTAAACACTAAGCCTTTTAAGTGTTCTTCCAGAGCACTGCTTTTGAAACCAAAGTTTAAAGACATCTTTCCAACTGCAGTTTTTCTCCTGGATACACCCACTACTACAGCCATGGAGCATTTGCACAGAAGGAAAAGAGGCTGAAAGATGGTGCTGACAGGTCTTCACAGGGCACCTCCAGCCCTGACACTTGGGCTTTATGCTGATCAAAGGCCTGTCAGTCACTAATTAACTGAACAATATTTTTCTGAAACATGGAAACATCTACAAGGTGTAGGGCTCACTGCAGAAGGCAGAAGAGGAAGAACCACAGGTTGTTCCTTTGTCAGGTGTCATGGAGTACTGCACTGAACACATGGCAGAACACTGAGATGACAGCCACATGACCATTGTCCAGGATTCAAAAGCCACTGTATTCCCAAAAAACCTTTGGCACAGATGGTGTCAAAGGGAAGTGTGCTCTCACAACAGGGCAAAAGCAGGAAGCTGACCCTGTCCTAGAACTAAAATGGCAGCAGCAAATGAGGCAATCAAAAAGAAGCCCTGGCCCTGAAACTCCTGAAAGCTTCTGATTTTCTATCATCTTACTTTGAAAGTGTTTTGGGGCTCTTAAAAACTAACTTCAAAAGTGCTAATAAATGAAGAGACAGAATTAAGGGTCAGTTGCACTTCTCCCAAGGGTAAACCTGACACTTAGGAATCTCACTGTACCTGGATACCCAAGACTTGCAAGCCAGCTATTACAACATTAAAAGATACACATACTTCTTTAATGCAGCATCAGTCATTTAAATTAAAACACAGGAATTGAATTTGGTATATAAGAAAAAAATACTGAAATGAAAAGAAGTTTCAAAGGATTAAACAAAACAATCACTGATCAAAACAGCAAAAAGAAGCAGGGAGAAATACTAAAAAAGCACAGAAAGTCTTAGCACAGAAGAAGAAAGAAAGAAGAAACTGGCTGTCTGAATTAACTGGTAAAGAGATGAAGGACAATAAACACAGAGTTGCTTTCCCACTTGAAGGAAAACAGTGTCCTTAACACTTCCAAAGTAGCAGTGCTTTAGTCAGACTGTGGAGCCACATGAAAATTAAGACAGTTAAATCAGGTTTGAATGTACAGGCCTCCAAAACTTTAAAGGAAAAGGAACAAAACAGGCAGAGCACTGGAATTCTCTGGAAAAGGAATAACATTCCTCCACACATAACGGTCCAGAAGAACAGTGAGCCATGGAGCAGTGTTACAAGGACAAACAGAAATGAACCCTGACACTTCTGTTAGAGTAGGTGGGAAAATTATTGTCCATAAATTACACTCAATTTCTTCTTACAAACAGAAAAAGTCACTGCTCATCAGAAAAGTGACACAAAGTCTATAAACGCATGGGAGAAAAAGGTTAAAAAGGTTTTGATGACTTACTGAAGCAGTATCTACTCAGCCCACAGAGAAAAAAAACCAAGATTTTTAATAACTCTTCAGTAATTGAAAAAAAACTTTCACACCTAGTGACACAAATATATACACACAAAAGCTGATGAAATTTTACCAAATAAACTATTAAAGAATTCTCCAGGTTAAAAACAAATTGTAGGTTTTAGACAGCACAAACAAATTTAAAATCCCCATTTACTTGCATATAATACTCAAGTGTAGAATTCTAGGAAAACTTCCACATACTAGAATGTTGAATTTTCTCTGGAATTCTTTGGTTTTGTATCCTTGACTATTAAGTGCCTTGTTCCCAATTTGTTTCTCTGTGATTAGCAGTATGGTGCTGGTGGGAAACATTTCTACAGGACTACTAAAAGACTGAAAAGTTCTGGGAAAATATGAGTTAACATATTTTAGATTAAAACTTTCCTAGAATTCTAGAAGAATGGCAGATTAGACATATCCACCACCTACATATCTAATTAGAATGCTATGAAACATGTAAGAAACTATTTCCATTTTGAAAAGTTGAAAAAGGTCAGTGCATGCATTAGATAACTTTTGCTTTTTCACCTTTCCCATAAGGATGAAGTCTAGTCTTTTCTGTATAGTCTAGAATCTCGCTTTTTTAATAAAGTGAAAAGACGATGAATCTGCTTAACATATTTATTTCTTTTCATCTATTCAGTGCCACAGGGTGGTGGCATGTAGTGCAACACACATTGATATTTCTGCAAAGCACCACATGACTCACTGTACTCTAATACACTCTATTAATCCTGTTTGGACAGCTGTGACTGTGCATTTGTTAGCTGTGTGTTAATTGTTCCATCTTTTTTCTTCTTTTATTTATCTCTATGGCAAACTATTCAGGAATTTCACTTGTTAGTCTGGTTTTTAAGTGAGTTTTACCATTAATCTGTTTCCTATGAGACAACAATGGACCCAGCGTGTACACTGACTGCCACAGAATCTGGTTATTATCAACTGGTAATCTCATGGATCATTAACAATTAATTTTATTTTCTTTTAAACAAGTCTTGAATGCAGTAATTTAGTGGACACAAACTTATGTTACAATCTATTCTAAAACCGTGATTTTTCTATGTAGCATCTGGCTCCACATGCTAGAACCATTTTACTTCTTAGACCTTTATCATACTGGTTATATTTTAAAACTGCATTGCGTTAAGTACTTGAATTACTTGTTTGCATATTTGTGGAGTTTTACTACAGATTTTTTTTAAAGTTCTAGATGCCTATTTTAAGATTCAACATTCCAAAATGCATTACAGAAGGTTTTTCATTTGCTATACAAATTATTTATAATTTATTAAAATGCCTCATCTGTAGATATACATAGCATGAGAATATGCAGTATATGGAAAACTATGAACTGCTCTTCATTCAAGAGTATTCTCCCTGAAAGGAAAACCAGCTACAGAACTACTGAGCACTGCTGGTCTGTGGGTCTGAGCTCAAACTTCTAAGCTTGTACTTAAGACTTGTACAGCCCGAGGTGAAGATTTTTGTTTTGTTCTATTTAATGTTCCCCAATGAAATTCACATTAGCTACAAGGATTCTGTACTACTTAAAACATGTAACAGCCTTGCAATTTAACTTTGAGAATTCAAGCTGAAGATTACCTAATTAAAGTGAAGACACAACACGTCTTTCCAACTGGTAAAAACAGCTTAACTATTTCAAATGCAATCTTCAGCAATAAAATCAGGAGTTCTTTAGTTCTCCTATGGTAGACTCCAAATTGTTAAATTTGAAAAATGAAGTTAACAAAAAATACAAGCATATTATTGTAGGGAAAGTGAAAGTAGCCTAGTATCACTGTTGATTAAAAAACTTAATAAATGAAGAGTCATTAACTGTTTTTAAAAAGCCATCTGGACTCAATGTTAGCTCAAATTTCAGACACCAAACTCCAAATGTATATTTTGACAGGAACTAAACACTAATTTCACAGCGAACATGAAATTATTTTATACTGCTCTGGACAATCAGCTTTCCCATCTTTTCATATCACAATCTCCTGTTTTAAGACTTTTCAAATCTGACCTTTCTAAAATAACATTCTCTTTAAATTGCTTAGCATCTTTTTCTTTTTAGAAAGTATATTCTGCAGTTCACATACACAGATGTATGGTCAACAGTTTGTGTTTGTGTAGAAATGAAGGCCACAGATACATGCACATGCTCTTTCCACTGAAAGTGATGGCAAATTACATACATACTATGGGAAAGACAGCTACAGACTCTTCTTTTTTCTGTTTGTTTGTTTTTTTTTTTAATTCAATTAAACATCCTTTATTGTGATGTTACTTGCATTTCACTTACCCAGTGTCCTTGACATCACTGGCAAAGCAGAGCTCAGCACCAAGATTGAGACACAGTTTCCAATTATCTGTTTGAAAATGACAAACAGTATTTAAATGATAAATGAGATTGCTGAAGGGAACACAAAGAAAAACAGTGGTCAAGATGAAAAACAAGAATTCTTAAAAGGCACATTCTTCAAATTGAACCTAAAGCAATTTACAGTAACATATTGTTAGTCCTGTGACTTTCCCATTCCTCTCCACATGGTGTTAAACAAGATGAAGATGATCCAAGAAAAAAAATCAAATATGTATTCATGTGCTTTTAATTGAAGTGTTATGTATGCTCAGATTCAAAATTGTTCAAAACAACCATGTTGCAAAGCATCAACTGTTTACTTACTTCCCTTGAATGTTTTATAAAAGAACAATTCCATGGGCTTAGAATGGATGACTGATATATCAGCTTAAGCCTTGGATGTAACTGCTTGCAGGATTAGCACTATTTAAAAAATTACAACAAAGAGCTTCCTTTCAATTCAATGCCTGTTGTCTACTTTAAATAATACAAAAAAATTCACAGCTGTTAGATTTTACTCTTGTTCTTGTAAAGCCTTTAAAAAGAGTAATTGAAAATTTCTTTCACAAGGGATCATTTTCTTCAGGTCTAGTTCTATCAGAAGCCAAAAGGAAAAAAAAAAAAAAAAAAAAAGGAAAACTTGAAAGTAGGTAAACATTTGTACATTCCCTATTTATTTCCACACTATTCCTGGTGTACTGTAAGCAATCAATAGGAAATATTAAGAACATTCCAGCTCTCTACTACTTAGTACTCTAATCATTCTGTGTGCATAGCAAACTTCTCACTTCCAACAATTTGTTGTAAAAGTATCTTGATCCATAACTTAAAAAAATACATACAGAAACAATGAAACATACTGAAAAAAAAAATTAATTCAACATCTGTTCCTTGGTTACTGATCACTTCCCCATGTCAGCTGTGGGAATATTTTGCCAAAAACCTAGGCATGTTCCTCCAAATTAGGTAACAGCATTGGTTATTCTAAAGCCAGTGCTAAATTATAGAAAGTCAAATCAGCTTCAGATTGCAAAATGCTGCTGAATAGCCATCCTCGGTCTTAGTTTCATTATTCAAATTTGAATTACTTTGTCTGTATTACTTCTAGCAACCACGTTGTTCAGATCTCAAACAAGCTCCCTGAAGTACAGTTAACACAATCAAAGTTACTCATTAGCAATAAGTTCCCTTTGAAGGAAGTTCTTTCACTTGCTTTTCTATAGCCAGTTAACAAGCTCTGCCATTCCTGGCTTTTTACAAGTGAATGGATGCCATCCAAACTAAACAGAGCACATCCTTTTTCCCACTCATTCAGCATTTTGACAACCTTCCAGTTTGTGTTTACAAAGCTTACAAACAAACACTGATCACTGCAAATGAGCCATTCAGGGCAATTACTAAGAGAGTCAGTTTGTCTTGGGTGGCAAGAAAGGCAGGAGGGGGCCATCCCCATCCCAAACCGTACCTTACCTTTGTCATAGTCGTGTCATCCTTCCTGGGAGTGAAATTCTCAAAAAAACGAAGACTGTAGAAGCCGACGACAGAAGATACCATAAGATAGCTGTGAGAATCAAGGAAAAAGGAACCTCCAAGGAATGCAAGTTTCACTCAAGTTCTCAGCAGTCTCCTAGAAGTCTTAAGAACTAAAGAAAAAAAGAAACAAAAACACTTCAAGTGTTTGAGAAGGACTGACCTATCTTTCTTCTTTCCAGGCTAGTGTCTTGTGTATTACCAGTGTCCCAGAAAGTAGACAGAATACTTGTTAACAGACAGAATTCTTTCAGAAAGGATACAAAATCAAAATTATTTCAAGTGCTGCTCCCACAAAGCCAAAGGTGGATAAGGAGGCATTTCCTATTCCAGGTCCCTAAAAGGAAAAAGGTATTTTGAGTAATTAAATGAGATACATGCAACGGTTCATAAAGTTAACTTCTACCAAGAACAAAACATGTAATATCTTACATGAAATACAGGCTTTTCTCAATTCAGTGTTTCAGGGGCACTCTGATGACCCTCCAATTCTCCCCACCCCATGCAATGGCACCAGCATCTTTCAAACTGCAGTGAAATGTATTGCAAAGACAGAACTGCACAAAACTCCAGATTACTGATCTGTTTTACTGCACCACTGTATCTATGTAAAGCTTCTGCACTATTTTAGTAAGAACTCACTACAACATGACATGTACTAAATATTTGTGTGGGCACAGGAATGAAACCTAGAAGCAAAGTCAAGGTCAAGGCTCATTAGTTTCCATGTTATTAAAGCAAAAGCTGCTCACTTGCACTTCTGCAAGGCCTCCAAAGCTTTACTAAAATTATAAAAATTGTAAGAGAAGATTACTTTACCCCTGATCCCTTTGGCATTGCAGTCTCGTCGACCAACAGGTAAAGAATGTTGAAAGCGACTAAAAGAACTGAAAAGGACTATAAAAAAGTAGAAACAGTCTTGTTATTGAAAAATATTCCACATTTTTAAAATCTACACATTTATCCTGCCAGACTCTATAATGTCAAGTTTTTTTAAATGGTCTAGAAAAGAATGTCAAGACTGTTGCTTAAACACTCATTCCTCAAAAAATTTAAATCTATTCCCTCAAATAACCAAAGAACTCTTCATACTTTTTGCTGGGAGGAAAAAAAGAAAATTCTTACTGTCTGAATCAGGAGCAATATCATGACAGCTGGATAAACTAAATTCCTTTCCCAGGCAGAAGCTTTTTTCCTCCGTTCTGTTCAGAAGAGAAAAAACGTAAGCCTAATACCATAGATCACCTTCAAATAAAACAAGTAAGAATCATTCAGCTATCTATAAGCTGCCTATAAGTCACAACATTATCCTGATCTGGAACAAACATCAACCAGTTCATATGCACATCCACCCTGTACAGCTGTATAAAGCAATGGCAAAAATATGAAACCTCTCTAGAGAAAGGCTGGGGAGACAGAGACAAGCAGATTTTTCTTAGAGGCATGTGTCCCAGTAACTTTTTTCTTCTCCTAGCACACAGCAGTTCCACGAAGTTTAAAATCTGCTGAATTTACAAATACACTGTTAACACGTATGTTTTAGCATGACCGAAAGGGACAGAACAGAATTTCAGATATTTAAAAAGCATTTTCCTCATGTACGGTAGGAAAGACAGAATTAACTTCACTGCACATCCTTAGCATGTGCAAGAAAAGAAAAGATTGTTTGAATTTTACAGAAATTATTCAAACACAAAAAGGAATGTCCTAAATTAGCCCAAATATTCATAAGCGTTTTATATACACAAAAAGCTCTATGCAACGAAGTGTTACAATTTCTCTAAAATAATGTTAAAAGTAAGATCCAAATCAGACTCCTTACTTAATTTTTTTGTTGGAGGAGTGCAATGATTTCATGTAATGCATTTGCAAATGCACAAATTTGATTAAGAATGAACTGGAATCAATCAAGCAACTGCCCCAAACTAAACACAGCACCTTAAGGTCATTTAGTAAACTACAATCTATATGAAACACTAGAAAGTTCATTACCTAGATTGGTTTTCTTGCTTTTCACTTTCTCAAGCTCACGTTCCAACTCTACTGTCTGGTATTCCACTGTGGAAGACACACCTTTTAAAAGAAAAGACGTGATTTTCTTTTGGAGGTGACTGCAAGGCACATGGTGACAGTTCAGATTTAGGAAGCATCACATTAGCACTTGTGACTTTTAACTGCAGGTGCTTTTTTGAGGAGTCCTTCAAGTACTTTTCAGAAACAGCAGTCTACCCAGAAGAGCTCAACACAGAAGTTTCAGCACCATCTCCTGTGATCCCAGCCTGTTCTACTGATGCTGAACTTTCACACAAGTCCGATGACCAGTCACAGTGTGACAGACCAGATGTTTTAAATGCCTCATTCTTAAATCCCTACATGATTCTTGTACCAAGATATAAAGAATCCCTGTACGCCCTTCAGGAGTGTTGTTATTTGGCAAAAGTGGACCTTTGCCTTCTAAGTGGCCAGAGCTCCAGATTCAGTTTCTGCTCCTCCCTCCCTTTCCTCAGCAAGCTCAGTTTCCATACTGCTGACCTGCTTGCTGGTGGATCTTCTGCTCATACCAGTTTTCCTGTTCCAACCCTTTGTGCCACAATCAGATATTCCCACAGCCACACATTAAACCAACCTCTTCCACTTTCCAATTTACAACATACACACCACTGTTGTGCAACTCCTCATACTTTCTCCTAGACATCAGCTTAGCCCTGACAACCATAATATTAATTCCTTTCTTCCTACTAAGTTCCTACTAAAAGTTGCTCATCAACTTTTCTTCCTATCCCTACGCAGCCATGAGGAAACCCAGCCCATTTTCTCTCTCCATCCTTTTTCTCTTCAACCTTTCATTCTCTTCCAGCCACTCCTCTTTCCCACTACAAGCACACTGGGGTTTCCCTCCTTGATGCCAGTTCCTTTACAAACCCTGCACAGTGTTCAGGCACTGACACAGCTCTGCAATGCTGACTAGAGATCTGTTGTTTCAGTTCCCATCCCAGTATTTCTGCTTTAGCTTTCACTCTCTGCAATCATAATCTGGAAATATTCTGCCTGGGATAAGTTAGAAACACTCTTCACTCACATTTGTTCAGAAATAAAAGGGATGAAAGTGGGGCAATCTTACCTGAAAATAAGTTAAGGGCTCATATTCTCCCTATCTATTCCAGGCCAATTTCACTCTGCAATAACACACCATGGCAGTGACAGTTCAAGGTCTTAAACCCAAAGTCCTTTCTGTTGTTGTTTTGCTGATTTACATTCACACCCATCACCTGCTGGCCATTCCCTACACTTGGGGCCACCTTTAGCCATGGGCTAACCTGTAAGAGCACCATGCTCCACATACTTTTTTTAAACAGTCTCTAATAAATTTATATGAGATTAATATTCTTTTCCAGGCTTTTATCTCATATCTTGATCACTTGCCTACAAAATCAAAACAGCACTTAGGCTGCTGGCACAGCAACACTACTTTGTAGTCCAGTCTCATTATTTCCTTATTTTCTGTTGTCTCCTCATCCATCCAGCAACTTCAATACAAGAAAAAAGGTGACTCTTTTTATTGCAGACAATTAAATACTGATTTGTTCAATGCAGTCAAATCAACAAAGAAACATCCAACTGTTTAAAATTTTAAATGTTTCATCGAATTAACTGAATGTTTCTTCCACACATCTTTGCATATAACACGTAACTTCTGTGCTATGTGTAAACATCTATCTTGACAGCAACATAATGAGTATGGGGTAATATTTACAGGGCTTCAAATATATAAATATTTCTAATCTCAGGACTATCCAGTAAGACCTACAGACACTGTTCCATTACATCTTATCACTAGAAGTGCCTGAAATACACATCAGTTTCATTTCTCGGTGTTTTTTTTTTAATTAATCATAATACACAAGTTTTCAGAAAAAATCTTATTAAAAGCCCCAGCTAATTATCACTATAAAAATAAGCTTTTGTGATGATGCATTCCCTCAAAGAGAGTCTAAATCATCTGTTTTATGGAATGACTAATTACTATTAGGTGGGAAAAAGGATAGCTATAGAGCTCAGTGGGAAAAGAACTTTCAGAGAAGTGACTGAGCAAGAAGGAAAACTCAAGTCAGCGTCTGACCTTTTCTTCTTCTCTGTAACTGATTTAGTAGTCTCTGAGGAAAAGCTCAGTTCAATATATATATATATATTCTTTTTTCTTCCCTCAATATAAAAATCCAGAGCTCAAAACATTGATTTCATGGGAGTCTATCCAACAAATCAGCGTCATCACAGTAGGTCCCTAAGACATAGGTCAGTAGAAATTCTGAATCATATCTGAGTGCTGTTGTAGTTCCTCCTTAAAAATAGCTGCAAACAACAGGTTGCTATACAAAAGGATATTTTACGAGAGAGGCAAAGTTTCAGATCAGTCAAAAGAGTATTTGAAAAGGATGCAGCTAAATTCTTAAAAGCTTTCTAACATTAGCTTTATTTCAAACACGCACAAAGTTCAATGTCAGCGCTGTCTAGCCAATAAATCAAATTGGTAGACGAGACTTGTTTGGACTAGCAATGAAAAGTTAGAAGGGATTCTCCAAGAAAGCCACAAAGCAGCTCATTTAAGGTCAATTTAACGGTATTATTCTGTTTTTCTTCCAGCCCCGACATAAGATTTCAGTACCTCAAAGGAAATTGTAAGAGTATCTATTTGCATTCCCCCAAGGTGATTGGCAGTTCACCACCAATTAGTTCAAAATTACACTGTTACTAGTGTGCAATAAAAACAACACCTTTCATCTTTCTTACATAGGTAAGGATACCTTCAGAGCCAATAACTTTGATCAAGTAAGTATTTTTGATCCTACCCCACCCGTCTCTTTGGATTCAGGAAAACTAATAGCTGAAGGCAACTTTTTTCTTTTAATATAAAAAAGTCCCAGCTTTATTCTTCGACTGTAGGAGTGATGTGGGTACTGAAATATAATACACTGGAAACAAACATTTTCCCAAAGCCCAGTATCTCTTCAATAGATAAAAATACTAGGGTAGATAACACAATCAAACTTTCCCCTCCCTCCTCCTCCAATTTTCAGTTAGACACTGCAAACACCTGAGGAGGAAGAAAATTAGTTCCCACAAAGAAGATCTACAGTTTCACAGATAGATTCATTTTCAAATATGAAAAGCTTTACAATCATCAAGTATCACTTAAGCCTCTGCTCTGGTCCTCTTCATTTTAATAAAAATTCAACTCTTTAGTTATACATATAAATAAAGTATATATTTCAGAGCACCTTACTGCAAACCTGCCCAGCAGGGTTATTGAAGCACCATGGATTTCCACCACCAACACTGTGGAAGAGTTGCAACAGCAATGGCACAGGAAGTGTGTAGCTGAATGTATCTGCTGTTACACAGCAACAAAAAGGCACAATTTGTGTGCTAAAACACAGATCATGGCCTCTAACATCACAGCATGACATTTACTGATGGAATTAGCACCATGCCCATTTATACACACATTTTAAAATACAATGGCATTCCCTCAGCATTGGAAACAGAGGGAAATCAGTTCCTCTCCTGTCCCAGGACATTTAAGCCCCATGTCTTTCACTGCACAAGAGCAGGCTGGTGAGTTCTCCATGGAACATGGGTGGGCTGCAGTTCCACTTCTCACTGAATACCAAGCCATGTGCTGAAAGCAAATTCAGTCTCTTGGCTGGTGTTAAGGGAGCTCCCAGCACACACCCTAAATCCACATCCAGTTAGTAGACACCTACAAACAACCTAGGTCCACTCCACAAGTGTAATTAAACTGCAATATAAGCAACTGTTGAGACACTTCTGCAAGAAAAAGAGCAGCCAAGCATCACCTAAATAATCACAGTCCCCCTCTGAATAGCAGACCCCTCTCTGCACTACTTCCAATAGATTCCTGAATAACTATTGCGTTATTGCTCTGTGTTGTACACAAGCAGAATCACCATGACAACATAAAATATTCAGTAACTAATATTTTACAGTTCCCAACTAACATCAAACACGCAGGATTATTATCATTATCCCATCACAGCTTCAAAGACACTCACTGCATGCACCTTTCTGTGTGCCTGTGTGTGAATGCACATACATGTGTGTGTCACTATAAGCACCTGAAAAGGTGAATGTTAATGTTAAACCGAAGTGATGGCTGATTTCAGCACAAAGAAGTCACTACTCCTCCACTGATTTTAAGCACTGGAATAAAGATGACCACTACCTCTGCTATCAAAGGTACTTCTCCTGACCAAACAACTTCAAAAGGAGACTGAGACCTCAGAGAAGTAGAGACTGAGATACATAACAGAAGACTGAAAAGCAGGAGAGAAAAAGCAGGAAATTAAAAAAATTCAGCCTAAAATAAGTCATCATGACACATACACTGTTGTGCCGTCTTAAATGAAAATTCCTTGGTTTTCAAAACTGCAGTAATTGTATAAATTATGGACGGATGGTTTAGCCATGCAGTTAGAAGCAAGTCAGAAGATTTGTACAACATGATTTCCAGGTTTACAGAACCAATACATTTTCCATAATTGGTGCCTGCCATGTTGCAACACTCCTTTCTATTCTAAGCCAAGCTTCATATTGCTTTTAAAATGATTCATAACAGAAACACCTCATCAAGAAATGCAAAATTGTAAGACTAAATACAGTAAGTCTAAAAACATTTTTGTCATTATTAATTGTCATTACTTATTAAAAGAATGTTTTTAATTATTAAATTCACCAAATAACTCCTAGAATATAAAGGAATGCTCTGATTTTAATGGTTTACTACCTAAGATTTTAAATAACAATAAACTGAAACAAAAAATCCTCCAAATTAAAAACAAAACCCATATTGCAGGAAGTCAAGCCTTTTGCTCATGTAAGTTCACTGTCCTTCAAACAAGGCTGAAATAGAGTCATTTACCAACCCAAGCTATTTTGTAGTAAGGGTGGTGGGTCTGGACAACTACTCAATTGTGCTCAGGGTCAGAACATTCCCATATTAGAGATCTGACAAACAATTTAAAAAAAAAAAAAAACACCAAAGCAAAACATACACAACACAAGAACTAATCTTGGAAAACCCAGTGAGGAAATGTACACCTGTAACATTTGTTACAGGCTAAGATGTTGAAATTTTCTGTTTTGAGAGAAGACACTGCACAGTGAGACCAATACTCCTGACCAGAACCACTCTACTCTAAATACTGTATGTGAAGCAGTACCATTACAGGTACAGCATACATACCATTAAGCTTCCTCTGAATTGCTTCTTCCTCTAAAGTGATGATATACATCTGCTCATCTAGGTCTTCCAGGATCTGTATTTGGAAACAGAAACATGAACTGAGTCTCAGAGACCCTTGTTTTCCTGACTGCACTTACATAATCAAATTCACTTTGCTCCTGTAACCTGTACTTTAAATATACCATCTACAACTTTACAATAGTGACACAAATAAGAACTTCACAGAAGATTATTCCATTGTGTTATACAGTTGTATCTCCGCTGTAAGCAAAGTTACCTTAAAGATATCATTTCAAGTTAAGGCTTTAATGTTCAGTTTCAATCTAAAGAGACAGAACAGTATGTCTGACCTACATTCAAATCATATCAACCTTCACATCCAATTTAAACAAAAATAACTAAAGATTTTGAAAAAATGTATTAAAAAGCAACTTTTCACATAAGCCAGTATTTCATGCAAATATAAACTGTTATTGGAAGCTAAAACCAAATAAATGAAGTCAGTCTGCCTCAGCTACCAGGTGCTTTGAGACAAAAGATAAAAATAGTAGGTATTTTCTTTGTAGTTCCAGGGTTGAACTGACTAATGAAAAGGAATGCACGATCGAAGTGCACCCAAATTTTAGTAAATACAAACTAGGACATGTGACACTGAAGTCACTAGAGCACTTGTATGTGGTACAAACTTCTCCCTTCCCTGACAGAATTCAGAACATGAGCCAAAGAGCATCTGTGTGTAACAAGCTCTTAAAGATGACAACTACCCACATTTCACCCATCTGTGTGTACCCTCAGGTACCCTTCTTGTTTCCAGACTTGGTTTGCTCTTGTATTCTTTGCTCCTGAACTCAGAAATGCCCACACTTTTCAGGCATTGATAAAACACAGCAGGAAATACTAGTTATAAATATTAGCAGCATTGACCTAAACTGAAAAATTCAGAGGAAGTCTGCATTATTATAAGATAAACCTTGGGGGAAAAAAGGCTTTTGTGCTATATGAAAAATGTGAAACAAGTACATCAATAGTGGTTATAGAAACTCCAATGAACTGAAGAGTTCTGTAGAAGTGTAAGCATTCCAGAAGAAAGTACCCAAATACCATTCTACCTCCTCACAGGTAGCACAGGAGGACAGAATTGTGTAGCACTTACTGTTGGCTTCACCAGCAACTGGCCCATTACTGTAAACATCCGTGAGAGCCCCACTGGCGTGCACACTGCAGAGGAAGGAGGAGCATGCAGAACAGTCATTTGTAAGCCAAAGATCAGTTTTTTATTTGGGTGTTTAGCGTGCAATTCCACATATAACCATTTTTTTTTGTTTGTTTTGAAAAGAACTGCAAGATCGTAAAGCTCCAATATGAACTTTTAAGCACATTGCAATCACACGAATTTTGAACAAGACAAGCATCTCTCCCCTCCAAGAGCTTAACTGTGATTTTTTTTTCTTTTGTCAACAAGGAATACCATATAATCAGAGATCTTAAACTTGCTCAACTAATTATTTATTTAAAACACGTGGCACCAGAGGCTTTGTCTTCACTAGTAAATGCAGCAGTGCCAGGATGCATTCCTGGGTTTTAAGACTGGATTGCCTATACCAGTAAATTCTCAGAACTATTCCTGGCATGACTTGCCCTGGGCCAGTTAACACTTTCCCAAATGATTCTCGGTGCAGTTCTGGAGTTCAGGCAGCCCAGGGACCATTATCATGAGCCAAAGCTGCACAAACACCTGCCAACTGCAATATCCTGGATGGAGTGACACTGGTTGGCCACAGCACTGGAGAACATCTCAGGCACATTTCATCTTTTAGCACAGGTGTAGCTTTCAGGCCAAGAGATCCTGAAGCTGCTTTGCTCTGAAAGTTATCCTTCGACTTCCACTGATAGCAGTCTCAGCCAGCAGACTTTATTTTCTATGAAATAACAGCAGGCCTTTCTGATCCTAGCCTGTGATGGTTTTCAGGAATGATGCATGTGTGCTTCTTGGGAGAAAGGCCCAACCATGATAATAGAAAATTATTAGTAGAAAACAACAGTTTAGGGGAAAAAGCCTTCAAATACTGAAATGTGTCAGAGATGAAGGAATTTATAACAATATGGATGAGCATGTACATCTATTCTTTCCATTATAATAAAACATTGTTGCCAAAAAATTGAGACAATATTTTATTGTGAGAATTGCATTTATTTTTATTAACTAGTGTTTCACTGTAGCTATTGCATATTAGAAAAAAAAAATACAAGAGTATTCAAAAATCTAACTTAAGCTAGTCTGCCTTTAATGGAGAAGAATCCAGCAGGAAAAGGAGAAAAGGAAAATGAAGTGATCCTCCAAATCACCACTGCAACAGGCTTTACTCAAATACTGCTTCAGCAATTAAACTAGCTGAAGATCTAAAGCTCTACCCCAGCAGCTGCCCCACTGCTGTATACTGCCCTTTCAGCTACACAGATCTAACAGCTTGGAGGGCCCTCACCTCAGTGATTTGCTTAAGTTACACATTTCCAAAACCTCGCTTTTAGTCACATCAATTTCAGTGAACTGGTTTACAACAGCCCCAGAACAGTGGCTGAGCCTTCAGTTCTGCTGAAGCAAACTGCAGGGCAGATTTGAAGTTTTATAAACCAACTTCCCATTAAAGTGTTCAACATGTCTGTGAATGCCATTCTAGAACAGCCTGCAGGAGATGTTGAGAAGGACACTGTTTAATCCTCCCACCTGCCCCCAAAGTGGATTTGAAAATCTTAACATACAGAGAACCTAAGGAGACTCACAGGTCTCTTTCATAGATCTGTTGAACATCCCCCACCCTTTCTCCACAGTGAGAGCCCCATGTAAGCTTTGAACCTGTCAAGCTTGGAGAAGAGATGAAACCATAGTGGTAATCTAGAAAGGGAGATGTTCTGTTCCTCTCAGCAATTTTCTAAAAATTACTCAAGGTGAGGGCTGAGATTATAAATGGGATTTGGAGCTTTCCATCGTGTTTCTTATTCCCCTAAGCATGGATGACTGAACTCTGGTTAGGAGCAGTCAATGTAAGGTTGGATTTTTACTGCAGTTGGTTCAAAGACAATTGTGTAACAGACCTGCAGACTGGCCAGAGACCAGCTGTGTGATTATGAAAGCTGGCTGCACTGTCTTCCAACTCCTGCCTATACAGCAACATTTTCAATTACAAAAGGAAGAATAGTAATTTACTGAATATAGGACAAAATGTTCCAAAATCATTTTCTCACCAATCTACCGGCCTCCTGCAGACATTTCACTTAAAAATTGTGCTTTTCTTTGCTGAACGGAATCCCTGATTTTCAACTATCTGCTTTAACAAGTCAGAAGTCAAAATTGTGAGATGTAAAGTTTCTCAAAAGTTGAAAATGTAAGGTACCATTTATTTAAACTTCAGAACCCAAACATAACAAATTTACACCTAAATTTAAATTTAATCAGAAAAAGAAAATCCCACTCAACTTTCACAATCAAAAAGCTTCCCTTAACCTTAAAAAAAAAAATAAAAAATGGACACAAAAAACAAAAAAATCCCCCACCATAATATCATTCATCTTTTGGAATAATGAGGACAATACTTACACAGGAGTAACAAGCATCCCATCAGTGATATACAGGAATATAAATACGGGAGGTAGAATTCCCAGAGGTCTGTAAAGAAAACATTGGGCACAGCTTTAGCTTATTACCAAGAGGCTACTTATGTCACAGAACTTAACATCAAAATGGTGCTGACTGAATTAAGACACCTTCACAATCTGTGCAATACTCACATACCATGTACTAGAAATACATTTAACTGGAAACCTGCATTTCTGTATTTACAATGAAACTGGATAAAGCTTCTTTTGCATTCCATACCATATAAAGATTCCATACTGGCAGCATCATTGTCTATGAGTGCTGAAGCCACCCATACGATTCCAAGGATAAGCAGTGCAAGAAGAATGAGCATTACAAGGGTTTCCAAAATCCGTGCTCTGATGCCCTGTGGGCAAAAGAGGGGAGAGAGAGGGAAAAAGCACAGCCAAGAAGTTTGAATCAGGTATTTTCAAACGTTTTTAAAATTACAAATAAATAGCAGATCCTTCTTCCTAAATATATACTCACATTTTATCATGTAGACAAAAGCATAACATGTAATGCACATTTAAAAGGTAGTGCATAAAAAAAGGAAGTACTTATGGCTTTATAGTGCCCAGATTGCATTTTTCCCCTTAAACCCATAGAAAAACGTTTTAAATTGCATATGCCTTACAGTTCTCATTAATCTCATTATTCCATAAAGTACTCTTTATACCGCATGATTTTGTTCGAGCATTTTTAAAAGATGGATTACTTTTCTAATACTTTCAGCAAAGAAAGTGGATTAGCAAATTTTTATCTATGATTCCAATCAAGGGAATGGAAAGCCAATTATGGCAAATAGCCAAATGGCCCGGCAAGCATTAAACCCTGCGCAGGTACAATGCAGCAATTCCCTTAAAATCCCCGGGCAGCCGTCAGTCTGCGGAGCCCTCCAGCGCTCGGCTGCGGAACTGCCGCTCCCGCTCCGCTCCGGGCGCGGCTCCCACCGCGCCCCCGCCCCGCCGAGCGCGCACCGAGGGCACAGGGAGGGCACAGGGAGAGACTCCCCAAGGCCACGGACCGCGGCATCTGCTCCGGTCTGAACAGCTCAGTGCTACATTCGCAAATATATATACACCAAATAACACCAAAAAAATCTGATTTATCTTTTACTGGTATCACTAATTTAGCTCATTTTGAGCAATACTGTGATTGGGATGCTTTCTTCAGGCATCCAGGCCATTAAGGAACCATCGCACTGATATTCAAATAACAATTTTACTTTTATTTTTCTTTGTTTGCCAGTATTCATCTCCAAAAGCAAACCCAAGCTGTTTCTCACACAGGTTCACCCCAGCTTCGGGATATTTCATTGCAAAGACTACTTACTAGGTAAAAGGAGAAAATCTGTTTTACTTTATTATTTTTTCTATTTTTATCACATCTTCCCTCACTACTTAACTAGGAGGTTAGTTAAGGGTAATCTTTATATGACATTTACCCTGAAAATAATGCTCTCTACGTAATCACTGCATCCAGCTATGAACAAGGTTGCCAGGCATCCTAACCATGAGCACTGATCTCTTGGAGCACACACCAGTTCCTCTCCTCCATCAGTCCTCTGCAGAACAGGAAGACCACCACTGACAACTCACTTCATTCTGCTCAGGGCAGAAAAGTTTTTATATTGCACAGCACACACAGACTAGGATTTACCTCATTTAAATATAGTGAAATAGTATTTTTAAGAACTTAGGTGAAGTGATAGAAATATTCTGTCACAGACACTAATGAATACTTGGTAATGGTCCAGGGTAAAAAAGAAATTAAGACACTTAAAGCACATAGGTAAATACTTAATCTCAATTAGGAACCCATAAGACTGTGCCCTATGAAAACATTAATGTTCCAGGCACATTAGTTCCTACCTACATACATTAGAGTACCTGCCAAATAGCTGCTATTTGAAAGAAATGAAAGGTACAGAATTTTCCCCCTGTGCACACAGAGAAAACCTCTGGAGAATCACAGAATGATTGAGGCTGGCAAGGACCTCCAGAGGTCACCTGGTCCACCCTCTGCTCTAGCAGGGACACCTAGAGCTGGATGCCCAGGAATCTTTTGAGAATCACCAAGCTTGGAGATTCCAAAACCTCTCTGGACAACCTCTGGCCTCATTTTCAGTAGGACAAGCTGCCCCCTGGAGCACTACTATTTTAAGGCAGTGAAATTTTCATTTGGCATTTACATTTCATTGGCCAAATAATGCTGGGATCATGATTAGATTGGAGGAGTTAAGAAAAAAATAATAAAGAAGCCAAGAAGCCACAAAATACACAAAATGTAATTAAGTTTGACACTGTAAAATTAGGTGGACAATTGAAATGCATATTAAGGTGGTGGGCTTTCATATACTCACTGCTATACACTAAGAGCATTGCTATGATTTCTGTGCAAGAGAAGAAAGGAATGGGAAAGAAATACGGGAAGTAGGAAGACCTGAAAAATACATTCCTTTTAAAAATACCTTGTCTAACATAAAGCCTACGATTAGAAAGATTATTTGCCACTCAATGATTAGAAAATTTGAATCTGTAACCAGGACACATTTTCACCCATGGAAACAGATGAAGCCATACAAAGCATGGTTGGTTCTTCAAACACTGCCTGAAGATACCAGAAAATAAAATAAAATAAAATAAAATATAAACCAACCAAGAATGACAAACAGAGAGAAGGGGCTCAGAAAGCACCCTCACTTTTGTACACATTGGGGTTATTCCTATTCTCTGGAAACACACAAAGACAAGGGAAGGCTGTGTACACCAAGAAGGAGAAAGAGATGAACTGGAACACAAAGAGCAAAATGATAAAATTAATGCAAGCTAAAAAGAAAGGCAGAAGTGTTGAAACTAGTCTGATCTTTGGTCTTCAATTCATAGATAAACTTCCCTGCACGTCAGTATATGAGAGGGACATGTTCCCAAAACGGACTCAGGATCAGTGTTTAGGAAGCATGAACCACCAGTTCTTCTCTTTCTCAACAGGGACTTTGGTTTTAGTAGCTCTCCACTTTAAAGTCAATTCCTATGAAGGTATCTAGAATAAAACATAACTGTCATTGCACTACAAGCCCCTAACAACAGCTCTGGTAACTGCTGCATGGGAACACAAAACACACATAACACCTTATGAATTCTTCCAGCTGAGTTTCACATGATCCATAAAGCAAAAGCCTCTCCTGAAAGTCAGAGAGTGCCCTGTGTGGTTCCCTACTGTCCCTAAGCAGAAATCTGACATCTTACAGGCTTGCTGAGACATTAGAGGAGTCTCTTGTGGAAGATGAAAAAAAAATATAATGAAAAAAAACTTTTGGAAGCAAATTGCTATAATCCAATAGAAACTGTAATTTAAATGTTTATCAAGAAAACTGGGGGAAAGAACTGACAGATTATACCCTCAAACCCCCTGCCTTCTTATTTTTTTTAAACTTCAAAGTTTCACAGCGTCTAAGTCCACAGCTCACCTACACTTTCACTCACAGCATATTTTCAAAATCCACATAGTTCTTTAACATGAGCACTTAACCAAGTGAAGTATTTTATTAAAGGAAAGATATTTAACACATCAATCCCAGCAGACTGCAACTTGCCAGAAGCCCAGTAATACCTGTCATCTTTTCTCTGCACTAATGGGGGAAGTAGGAAAAAAAAAAAAAAAAAAAGAGCATTTGAAGCTCTCAAGGCCTGCCTACAAATAAAAGCTGTCCTACAAACACATTCTAAAGATCCTGTGGTTTGTACAGCCTTAGAGATATCTGACTCTCAGACTACTAATTCTTTAAAATTCAATTGTCAAGACATTCAGAAGTTTTTATAGCTTAATCCTGAGCTACTTATGCTGCCTGGAGCACCAGGCCTAAGGGCTCATGTTTCCAGAAAAGCCTAATTTTAGCAGGAAAGGTTTTAATTATTTTAGAAGTGTTCTGACAAATTTTTAATTGCTACTCTGGAAGGCATCATCAAAATCTTACCATGTTTCTTTTCTATTATGATTAACACAGATAAGTCATCCCAGATGACAAATAGCCAAAAGATATTAAAAAACAGCACATGGCCAAAAAAGGTAATTCTTCATCTGAAAAACCTGATGAAGTCCAAATGGCAACAACAGTCCTGAAGGGATAACAGATGTCATACAAGAAACTCAGCATACTTACCAAGGAAACCACCTCTCCCCTGCAGTACATTTGTGTTGAGAGATGACTATTATGACACTTAGAACCCTTTAAGACTTTTCCTACTATGTGTGTTCACATGTAACACCTAGAGACTGCTTTTACTTTAGAAGATAGCATGTGGTGATAGGTCCTTACAGCTATAATAAGCAAAAGGAAAAATTCTTGATAATGGAGACAGAAGTCTTGAGGCTTTTTTCCCCCATTTAAAATTCTGTAACTGCTTTGAACTATACAAATGTAACAACACAAAAT
This sequence comes from Zosterops lateralis, assembly GCF_965231275.1. Lineage (NCBI taxonomy): Eukaryota > Metazoa > Chordata > Aves > Passeriformes > Zosteropidae > Zosterops > Zosterops lateralis. Next base: position 9,695,285 of record NC_139762.1, read on the forward strand.
GCTTTGCCATTAATCTGGCACCAGTAACAAGTGAAGATCTTGCTCCGCACACTGGTTATCCAGCAGTTTTCAGGCCTCTCACATAACCAGCACTTGGCACAGGGATCTCCCCTGACTCACAAGCACAGTGCATAGCAAAGGAACCTCCTGCCTGCTCCTCTCTTCATTAAGAGCTGCATGTAAACTCTGGAAAGTTTAAAGGAAATCTGTGACAACTGCCATTCTAGCAATCCTAAGGTAAGACATGTACCATATTCCAGGAAAGACTGTGGAAGATAATGTTATCTTCCAAGCAGTAGCCCAACTCTGGGCCAGAAAATCGTAGCTTGTTATTTTTTGGGGAAGAATTATTAAATAAATGAAAGCAATCGAGCCATTTGTTGCCGATTTTGCTCTGCCAGTTGTGATGAGAAACACAAATTTTATTCTTCAGAAATTTAATCACAGTTTTTAATGCTGTCTAATGCTATATGGATTTTAACATATATGTAGAGATATTTACCAAGAGTTCTTCTGTTTTAATGCCAATGAATAATTAGAAAACCTTTCAGTATGTTACCTCTTCAGTTTGCAAGAGGCAAAATTCTTGGTAAAGTAAAAGAACTACAGCCCCATCCCTAAGAAAAAGCATTTCTTTGTTGGAACATTACCTGGCTATAGAGATTTTGACAAAGATATTATTCATTTTATATAAAAGGGACATTTTTGGAGCTACATTGCCAGTGCAGGACATGAAATGGCTCTTACTAATTCCACATTTAATCTGGTTACAAATTGTGCAGAAAAAAAAAACATAATAAAACACCCTATCATCAATGAAATAAAAATTACATGTTACACACAAAACCAGAGTGCTAACTAAGTTTCTATGGTGCTGAATATGTGAACCCAGTTCTGCTTGGACATCTTGACCTCTTGCAAAGTAGGTAAACATCACTTTTTACACCATGGCCTGACCCACGGGGAAAGCCTGGGAAACATTTCTGCAATCATGGCACATTTAGAGTACACATGACGCCCATTGTTCTCACGTGACAGAAAGGAGTCTTAGTAACCTCAAGATTTGTTCAGTGAGGAGCTGGCGACAACAAACACACATGATAACATCTGCAGGAGAAGTGGAGGCACTAAAAAAGGGAGAATTACACTGGGTATGAGGTTGGGGATGTTATACATTAACCCCAATTACATTTTTAGCATGTGACACCCCCTCTTTCTCAATTTGTTAGCATTAGTGAGGAGATGAGTGTCAAACATTTCACCCATTTCTATGGGTTGACACCAGACTTGGAGCAATCCTTGCTGTGACCTATTCAAGACAGTTCGCAAACAAGTTTTTAATAAGTAAAGGAGAACGATTTTGCATCAGGCAACATTAAACACACACTACATTAAGCACACTGATATTTAGTCAAGTGGTTATTACTTCATGAGACTACACAAATTACTAAATCAAAAACAGATGCTGCAGTTTTAGGAAAACTCAGTTCATTTTAAAAACGTAGCTGCTAATGACTCAGAATTTTCATGAAGCAAGCTAAGAAAATTTTAATCAAGAAGTAATATATTCAGGGATCAGATTCAAGTAAGTAGGAAAAAAAAAAAACATTTCCTTGCCCACACAAGAATCAAATACTTCAGACTATAACTAGCACTGACTGTGTCTTCTCCCACATTACCTCTTGCCCCACAGAATCTTCACAGCCTTTAGGGATTTTAAGATTAAAATGAGCACTTTTCATAACAAGTATATTTTAAAGTTTATATTTCTTTTCCACGTAATACAAACATGAAAAATTCAGTCATAATACATTCCCAGCAACTTTCAGCTGATTTTTCTTCGTATCTTTTCTCAAATGGTTTCACAGTTGTTACCATGCTGTCAATGAAGCAAAGGAAGCAGCCAAAATACTGAACTGTATCAAACTTAGCCACACAGGGTAAGTAACGAAATCCAGAAAATTCTGGAAATCCAGAAAAATGAAAATTTTGTTGGGAAAAACACAAAATTATTTCTTTGGCTACTGGTAAAAGACATGTAACAATAAGCATTAAAGTTATGCCTGTCAAGTTGGACGTGATCTTTACTTAATATCCTGGTGAGGAGGCTGTCTATTCAGGATGCAGTACAGCCACTGGAGTGACTCCTCTGCCAAAGGAAACCTATGCTCCCTTCATTAGTGTCCCAGAGGAACACCCAAACTACAATGTTATAGCATAGTCTGGGGTCCCTACCCATCAAACCTTCCTGTTGACACCACTGCACACAAGTAACTTGGTGAAATAACTTGAGAACCAAGATGGACTCCTTGCAGACTTGAGTCCTTGGAACCAGGATAAAAACCAGTTCTTTCCCACTCTTCTCCCTAGGATCTGTTTAATTATCCAATACAAGATGGACTCCAGTGAGAATGATAAGGTGAGATTCATTTATTGCCTAGCAGTTAAGGCGCTGTTTCAAATACATGGATTGAAATTTCTCAAGTGAAAAACATACCCATAGCTCTTTCACATTAGGTTATCAATCTTGTCATTATTTAACATAGTATATTAGCAGTACTATTCCTTACAAATTTTGTATCAGAATATATACCAGAATACATACCAACTGTTTAAAATTAGGAAAAACTGGAAGAATAGCAGACAAAATGCATTCCATACTAACTGGAATAAAATAATTACAGCCTACAGCTGTCAGATGCACACAACTACCCTGCCGCAGCTCTCCCTAAAAGGGATGGATGCAGATCTGTGGATATCCATCCCAAACCTTCTGGGGAGAAAAGAAAGGATAATCAGTAAAATGGTAACTGTCCCAGTGTTACTTCTTTCCCCCACAAGTTTGCTGTTGCTCCATTCACTAGCCCAGCTCTCAGTAATGAGCTCTAAAATGATCCACTCCCTCCACCTACCAAGTTTCCCAGACTTTTTAATGCCACCTGCAACAACAACATGGGAGCTGTGGGATTTCTGGCACTATGAGCCTCCCTCTAATCACTTACTTTTGGATCAGAAAGAATCTTTCCTGCTAGACTGGCCTGCTAGGAAGATAAATAGATGTTTTCCAACTTCTTTGTAGCTTGGCAGAGCATTAAGATAAGTAACACTAAGTATAAAGAAAGACTTGGAATTTGTGATTGTGTTTCTGGCAGAATGAAACCCTGAAGACAGTTACCAAAAGCAAATGACATGTACAAGCACACAGGTCACTTTTAAAGTTTGAAAATAAGTAAAGAAAACAAAAGTAAATCCCCTGAACTCATGTCTATTACTAATGCCCTGATAGGGTGAGTAAGTCCAAGAAGAAAGCACACTTCTAGGAACTGGTCAAAACACCAGAATGCTGCAAGTTCCTATTAATAAGCTGGGAAACTCTTGAAAAAGCTACCAAAAAAAAAAAATGGACAGGGATGGGAGAAAGTCTTTGGTTCTCCCTCCTCCCTTTCTTGGTAAATAAAATTGTTGTTAGTCTCACAAATTTTCAGGACAGATCTATAAGCTCATTGTCAGTTCAGAATGAGTGATTCCTAATACAGAGCAATCCATAATGTGAAGTAATTCTAGCAATACTAAATAAGTGATATAGACTACAGAACTAAATATCACATGGTTATCAGTATCAAAAGCCCACTGCTTTCAGAGAAGGAATGAAAAGTGGTGTCTGCCTAGTAAAGTTTCATTTTTGTAATGGGTTTTCATTTATTAAATGTTTATTGCCTTTCTATGATTAAGACAATTATATTAAACCTTTCTACCATCAATATAAAATTCTTTGGAAATTTTCTTCTCTTTGAATTATATTATAGTAAACATAATTATACAATTATAGTAAATGTGTAAAGTATTTTTCAACTTTATTATAAAGCCAAAAAAGCACATAAATAGATTTAAAATAAAGTTTTGCTTGTTCTGAACAGTCATCACTTGATGTCAATGGAGACTCCAATGAAGACACTGCTAATGTGGAAATATTTAAATATTCAAATCTCAATAAGATATTCCTCATGCATAAACCAGCCATTTTTATTAAAAAAAATCCCATCCTTTAAATAAAACTAACAGCAAAACAATTTAATGTTTCTGACCATTTATTGAAATAAATCCAAACACACTGAGATGGGAAGATGGTCACACTGCCTCCTGAAGCCTCTAACTCAGATATGCCAAATTCTTAGAGGCATCTGCCTGTTTCCATTGGCTAAGAAAGGGGTGTGAATCACAGCCACTTTATGCACAGATCCTTCCCAAAGGAAGGGATGAATTTTTCCATTAAAAACTTCAGTTTTAAATTAAATCGTTAAAGAATTCTATTTAAAAGTGACAAGAAAAAAAAAGGAAAAAAAAGGAAATACATCTCAGAGTCTTTAGATACACAGCTATCATCTACCACAAACATAAGGATCTATAGAGGGCATTAAGAATTTTCCATCCAAGCAAAATTTAAAAGCTACTTATTTCTGCCTAAAAATAAGTGTCTTAGGAAGAAAAAATATTTTAGAAGCTTCAGTTTACATCAGTGATAAACTAAGAGATTCAAGCTTAGCATTGGCAGCTGTACTATCTGTACACTTTGTAAGTAGTAGAAGCATTTAACATGTTTAAAGATGTTTAAACACTTTGTTTCATGCTCAACTCTGTAGGCTATCCCAAAACAAAATAAAAACTGTAAAAAAAAAAACTTTTAAAAAAACACAACCAAAAAGCCCACTAAATTTATCCACTAAGAGAGCAGCAGAGGAAAATATTCTCCTGTTATTCCATCTGCAGGTTTCCAGCTACATGCTAAGGCTCTTAGCAGGAACTGTGGAAATTCTACAAAGCACAAGCATGCTACATACAGCACAGGCATGCAAGTTCAAGGCAATGAAGGCGTGAGGAAAGCACAAAAGTTCAGCAATGCAGCCCATTCCTGGCTGGGGTGAGGTGGAATAACTAATGCTCCAGTGCTAGCTTCCAAAACTGAGTAGTTTTACAGATGCCTCTACCTAATCATAATGTGTCACCTAATGCACTTTCCCACAGCATACTAGAGAAGTCAGTCAGAAAACCACATTTCAAAATAACACCATTTTCTTTGTGCAATATTTTTACTCCAATATTACTAACACTTGGTTCATCTTGTTACTCTACAAATTTCCATAGCTCAAATACATTAAAACACTGCAAGAACACAAACTAATCTGACACATTTTGATTTTCTATCTACATTACAGAATTGGTCACAAAAAGTAATTATAATCTCAGCTCCATACACAGCTGCAGAAAGGCTGAACCCCTGCTCAGATAACGAAGTGCAGTGAGGGAGGCAGTGCAGAAAAGCTGTACCCAATAAACTTTATCATCAGCTTATCTCCTGGTAGCCTACCTTTTTGTACCTTACACTGAGGCCTCTTTAAACGAAGTACCATCTAATTTATGGAAGCAACCAACTGACATTTAACTACTTCAATGAAACGGAGCACAGATCACATCTCATCACATCTTGATCCAATGTGTGCAACAACCAACGTTCCCTTATTTCCCCCTCAGCTGTCCCCACATACAGAACTGTTACTTATATTCAACAAACCACAGATCTCCTTATGCTAATATAAATAAGGCAGATTTTTGCATATAATGTCCCCAACTGACTTAAGCAAGAAGTCTCATAAAAACCTGATAAAATACTTTATATATCTACAAAACCAAATTCACATTAAGCCATTATTTCTCATCTGGCAAGTTTCTCTCTCCTGGCTACTGATTCTTGAATTTCTTTTTATCTCAATCTCAGTGAAACATGGAATGGCTTTAAGCTGACAAATATATGGATGTTATTTACCTGTCCTGCACAGCCTTTGATGCTAAATGTCTAAATACAGATGTATAGGCCAAGAAAAATTATGTGTTTTTAAGTCAAGATTTTGAAATACAAAAAAATAATAATACAACCAGGATTCCCAACCTCTTTTGATGTACCTGTAGTAATTTTTATGTTCTTACAGTCATTGTGAAAGGACAGTAGACATTACTTTTACAAAGGTATTTTCATTTCACATTAATCGACACCAGAGTTACAGATTCCAGTCACAGATCCACAAAAGCATGCCAAATACTCACTGAACTCTAATTTGTTCAATATACATGTATCTGTAAAGTAAGAATATTTTTTTTCCTCTGCAGAAGTGCAAGTGAAGAACTTGGTAGTGTAAAGCTGTAATTTTAACATGTTTTCAGAGTTTAGTGTAAGACTTGTCAATATTACATGCTGACAAGTTATATTAAACCTTCTCAATTTCCCTTTCCAGCCGTTTTATAAGCTCTTCTAATAGTTTGTATTAGATGGGGCTATCTTCTACATTACAAATTACAAACACATTCTACATTTACCCATGTACATGCTGTTTCTGAGACTTTGGTGGAAGCAGCAATCCACACAAAGGTTCAGGATAGGCACCATCCTTAAAGCAAGATTTACAGTTAAATACAGTCCTTAACTCTGCACCTTACATCCTACAGATTATGTTATGGGTTCATACAACTGTCAGCTAAGTATACTTTTATGTTAATTGGGAGAAGGAAAAACCATAATCAAGCTACTTGCCAAATCATAATTCCAGAATCATCAGGATCTGCTTCTAAACAACAAACTAATAAATTTGAGGTGGTGTCATTTTAAAGGATTCCAGTTTAAAAACTGGACTTCATATCTGAATTTAACATGTTAGTTTATGTCAAAAATACAAACCCAAACAGATGCCTTTGATGTGACTGATTAAACAACTTTTGTCTCTGGTATTACTAATGGAATGAGTAAATGGGTTGTAATATAATGTACAATAATTCAGTTGCATCCTAGTAAACATTTCATAGAGATCAGAGCACTGAAGTCTCAGTTCATGCTAAATTATTTTATAGACAAATAAATATGAGCTTAAACGCCAAATAAACATCCACTGTTAACAGGGCAGTTCAAGATTATTTGGTGAGCCATACACACAGTGGCATGTGGGTATTGCAGTCAGGGGTAGAAGTATCTATACAGTACGTCAGATGCTGTTTGCAAACAATGTTCAAGAGTCTTGAATTCTCCAAATCCATTTTACAGAAAAATCAAGGCAAATTTTAAAAATTGATCTTAATTAGAGACCATTTCATATTAGAAAAAGATTTCCAAGCCACTTATTTGCCAGTATTCTGCAATATAAGAATGATTTCTTTCCATGGAAATCTGCTCAAGATAAGTGAAAAAGTTTCTAAAAGTAAACACTTCAAAGCTAACTTTGAACATACTTCCTACATTGTCATCAGACACTGTAAAATGTCTTTTACAGAAGTCAACACCTATAGTTGTACCAGAGTTCTACTGGTACAAACAGCAAAGATAGGAGTCTAGATTTTCTACAAGGAAAAATACAGAAATTAGAATTTCCATACCCACCAAGAAATAAAAATGCAGCAGGTTCACTTTTCACTGAATTTATTACGGTGTTTAATTATTTGGAATTTACAGAAACAATGCACTGCAACACAATACATAAGAAACTTAAGCTTAGTTCAGTCCTATTTCATAGTGCAATGACTAGGAAAAGTCATTGCTATTAATAAAGTGGATCAAATAAAATACTGAGGAGATGGAAGACACACTATGGTTGTTCAACAAGCTAACAAGAGAGTACAGCAAAAAAAGCCATTTCAAAATTGTTAATAATAGTATTTTTGCAAAGCTTCAACTTTCACCTTCTCCCCAAACAAGTAATTTTACTTACAAAACGTACTTTTCAAAAAGTGATGAAGGGAAGAAATCTGCCTTTAAAAGCAGAAACTCCTGTATTTCACTATTTTGTGAGGAACCTGCACCCCATGTTTTACTTGCATGGGTTAAGCCGCAGCTGCTAAAAGGCAGGGCTTTGCAGCCACAAAAGCCAAATCTTTATACAGTAGCAAGCACAACACGATAAATGTTCTGACTGCTGGCCCAGCTCACCTGCCTTCAGCATATGAATAAACTGCTACATTTTTAAGTGGTGTTTTTATTAAAATAATCTGAGGATTTGGGAAGAGCCATCTAGGAAAGGCAAGCAGATGGAGAGACTAGCTGACACATAACAATAGCTGGTGAAATATTACTCTTATTTTCTGTAATAAACACCAAGATCAAAACATTACGCAAGTTAAATTTCCTTGAAAGGTTCCCAGCAGGAGTTTTCCTTTTTGTTTGTGCAGTACGCGATTTCCTCTCACCCACAAAAAACATACCAAGAATGTGCATGTGCCACTAACACTAAGCAGCACTTCCTTAATCACTCATTTCCAACAATTTATGGATGATCAGTGGCAAAAACGAGCAAAAATAATGAAAGCATGCAATGAAAGCTCATTGAGACAAACCGGCTTGGACTTCCTACTCATTTCTGTGTCTCTTTAAGATGGGGGTCTGATACAAATTAGCCACTGGGAAAAAAGTCATCTGGTCATAAAATACAGTACAGGGTCACTTTTATGTAAGTTTGCCAAAAGGGACATAAACCAGGACAATTTCAAACTGTGACACAGGATAGAAGTATATTAAAAAAATCTTTGTTCCTCCTCCATTGTGCTGTCATGTTGCTCAGCTTTATAGACATTCTGAGCACCAGCTCTGGCCTCTTCGCTTCCACCTGGCCTACCTAATTAATTAAGCAAGGAAGTTACCTCAAATTTTTGTACTATTTGTTTTTATTATCATGCACTTCTTTTGATGTTCCAGGAGTTAACCTCTTAATCCACAGACTCTGTGTGTTGTGTTCTGAACATTTTGGGATGTCTGGATAATTTGGATAATTGGTCAGGATGTTGCTGTCGCTCATGTTAAACTTTATGCTATGACTACAAGTTCAAAGATCAGTATTAAGGTAATATACTTCATAAAGCCTTTTTAAAACTCTAAATTTGTGATTATGCAATACCTAGTTTTTCCAGTTTCTCGCAGTAGTAAATTGCACTATTTGTATTTTCTTACAAGAAAATTACTCCAAAATGTCCTTCTCTTTGTCAGCTTCAAATAAATACAAATTTCCATTGAAGTTACATCAAGAGAAAGGTCATATTTTAAAGGTCAAGAAAAGGTATAGCAATTATCTCCTCAAAAATGTTTGCCTCCTTCACACAGCAGCACACATGTAATTTTCTGTGCAGTCTGTTACTACACATGGAAACATCAGCATTGTGACCTACTCAACTGCAAACAGCACGATTTTTCTTTTTTGGAGAGAATGATAAAGAATGAGGTTAATTCTGACATTTAAAAACACTGTTAACAACTTTGTTTCATAACTACAGACTGAGCACATCAGTGACAAAGAACTAGAAGATTATCGAAACAAGAAACATAACTTTATGCACAGTATCTACAAAGGAAGATAGGAACAGAGAAAGATGTAAAACAGTTTTTAATATTGATGCAAGAGATTAAAGTGATATCAGGTACATCAACAGTTCAGTTAATAGCACTGGTTAAGTTGCAATGTATTACAATTCAAAGTCTTGAAAAATTCAATTCACATATCCACACAAAAATACATGTGTGCATACATACACACATGGCAGATACACAAAGGCAAACATATATATAGGTATATTAGACACCTCCATTATTGGGTGGATTATTATTATTATTTTCCTGATATCAGAATTGTTCAAGTGCCATTCAATGGAAATGAACAAGAGCAAAGAGCAGCATTTAAGCTCATTAAAAGGGCATAGTCAGCCCCCTCGTATACCAGCAGCCAGGGAAAAGGGCTATAGGAAACTGGAAGATGGTTAATCAAACCCATTCTGATTCAGAACAGTTAAGGGAGCAATGCTACCATTCAGGAATATGGAATGAAAAGTTATAAAAAGTTCACAGTAGTTCAGATAGTTATGAACTATCTGAAATATCAGAGCTTGCAAAAAAAAAAAGTCACATTACAGTCAATACATAAAATCACCTTTTATAGCACAGTCTGTGATAAACAAACAGCTAAAATCTTCAGCAGTCAGATTCATACACGATAATGACTAAAATTACTCTTGCTATTAAATCTGAACAAAGATATCCATTAAAAAAAGAAAAATCATTTCAATTTCAGGAATGAACCTCTTTTAATTATGCATTTTCAGAACTTCTATTAAAGTCCAACAAGTAATTAATATATGAAGACCTTCAAATAGACATCTTTACTGCACACACCTATATCCCAAGTGACCTATTTAGTCATTATGATGAAGGTAATTCAATGACAAAATGACCTGCATAAAAGCTTCCACTGGAACTGTCTTTTTATCCAAACCCAGTTCAGATCAAGATATCTAGAACTAACTGCTTTCCCAACTCCCAACTGAAAGATTAAAGATCCATGCCAAACCTCTTTACTGAATGTCTTCACATTTACAGTAGATCATTCTTCTCTTAAATGCTACAAGTTTTACCAAATGTATGAAATGTTCTTTTAAATTGAGATCACTAAAATGTGATTTTTTCCAGTGAACAGTAATAGCATTTGAACAATGCTTGATCTCTCTGGACCACCTGTTTCATGTGATAAATGACAAAATATGACTTTTTAAAAAAATTTACACAAAATAATTTGTTCAAATACCAAAATTCTACAAAGTAATCATGGTATGAAAATCTTGGAAAAGAGGTAAGAAACATGACAAAAATCTACAGAAAGTAAAAATTGATGGCAAATACCCTTCCTTTGCAGATGCTGGAACTGAAAACCTTATATGTAATCATGAGTTTGATTAACAATGAATTTTCCCAGTTTCTAATCACTCAATTATATGAAGTAATTCTTTAAAATATATATAGCAGCTATTACAAATAGAATTCTTTATCTACATCAGCATCTGAAAAGAACAGCACATTTAATTTTAATTATCACCTCAGCCCAGAAGTGCCATCTGCCACTTACTTTCCAAGAAAATCCATCAAGGCAAGGTATGTTCATATTACAACCTCCAACAATTCCTGAATCTTGACCAGCAGCTTTAAGGCTCACTCCAAACAAGCAAAACAGTTCCATCCATTTTGGATAATTTTAAACAGAGCAGTGAGGTAGAACAGGCACTGCATAAAGGCCTGGAGTATTTGTATCAGGAATCACACTTGGCTTCTAGAATGTTCCAAAAACATCCAGAACTCCAAGTTAAAAAAAAAAAATTCAATATGGATTTTCCTGCCCTCCAAGAGGTAGGTTTTGATACTAAAATCTGATCTCATCTCTGCCCCCATGAAGAAGCAAACTCTAAAGCACCAACAATCATCTCTTCCTTGGCATCTGCAGAAGATTATGGTTCTATCTTATCCATCTCAACTCACAAATGCTTTCAAGCATAAATGTGCAATGGTGATCTGATTTATCTTGAAGAGGATTTATTGACAGCGACCACCATAACAAAGTTACACAATAACTATTAAAAGTTTCATGTAAAGTACAAATTTCTTGTAACTGGGACACACAAAGCACCTGTTGGAGCCAACAGAACTCTACCAGCAGAAGTACCATACCTGGTATGCTAATGGAGGGAATCCCTGGTTTTGTTGAAGGAAACACAAACCCCATTGAAATCAATTAACATATTTTTGGAAGACAAATATTAGCTGTGGCTAGATACTTCAGTGTCAAAAGGAAAATGAAGTGCCCCCCACATAAAAACGGGAAGGACAAACAGAGTTGCTAACAGCTCTCAGCCCTGCAGATACATGAAGTGAATGAAGAAAAATGGAAATGGTTTTCCAGCCAAGATGGAAAAGTCAAACACAGTAGCCCATCACCAAACTCCTTGGAAGCTGAATCCATCAGTTTGGTCACCCAAACCCATAACTGAAGTGACCTTGCAACTTCTACAGTTTGGTCAATGTACAGAAATGCTGCAGCAGCATCAAACTCAGCACAGGTGACACCAGACAACACTGATACCCCACCTGGGCCAGGCCCTGCAGGTGTTTTTTAACAAAGCCACAGGGCTGTAATCCACCAGCACCTTCTGCTGTAGAATAAAGTCTCTGTTTCTCCACATTATTCTCTCTGAATTAAAATTTTCCTTCATACAGTAGTTTCTAAGTTGCCTTTTTTGTTTGTTTGTTTTGCTGTCCTCTGTTTCTTCTCAAGTGAGCCCAAAAATCCCAACTTGAATGCAGCACTTCTGTTGAGTTTTCCCTAAAGTCCCACCAAAGAACCAAAATGGCAACTTCACTGCCTTCATACCAGTCCCTGTCAATGCAACCAGGAACGGTATTTTCCTTTCCAAACATAATTATCCCCTTGTGACTTTACATTACAGGCCATGTTTCAATGACTCACAGTCTTTTGCATCCATCTTTAATTCATTTAAATTCTCCAGATTTCAAGATCACTTTCCAAGACCATTTGCTTTCTGACAATTGCCATCCAAAGGGAGCAGAATTCCCTCAAGTGTAGTACCATTAAAAACAAAAGTGTAATCATTTGGATGATAAAGATTAATGAAAAAGTGCCACAACTAGTCCCCAGACAGTCACTTCAGTTTAATCTATTTGATATTTATGATTTGAAATTAATTTTGATGTGTCTCCCATTATAGCAATTTTTTACTGTATTTCTTTAGTTCACATATTTTTACAATCATTATCATCTTATTGTTCAAGAACTGCTTTGCCAAATTCCCTACCTCACTGAAACACTCAACCCTCTCAATCTGAATATATTCAACTAAGTTGAATATTGTAAGACATGTTTTTTTAACATATTATTGTTAATATTGATCATATTTGAACCTTTTTTGGAATGTCTGTAATCTTTAAAATTCACAAATCAAGCTTGTTTTCTCAGGGTCATCTGTTATTTAATCAGCCTTCCCATTAGCAAGAAACCTGTCCTTTCCCTTGTTATTTTATTTCTAGTGTATTTCTTGAACCTTCTCTCCTTTTAACATCCCAACAGAATCATCTTCCAAAAATTAAAAGCTTGATTGAATCATTTAATTTTTAAAAAATGTAGTTTTATTTCTTTACACATGGCCTTTAAGGAGTCCCTTTTTCCCCTGTATACCTGGCCTGTGCCAGTGTGTGCAGCTGTATATACACCTTCACATAAGCCCATGCATGCCAGCACCAAATCCTCCCCAATCTGTAATTTCAGTTTCATCAGAAACAAGAGCTGAAAATGAAATGTACACTGCAATTACTCTGTATTTATTAGTGTTTTCCTACCTTTTTTAAGCCAGCAAATCCTTCTGATTCCAGGAAGAAAAACGCAAAGGGCATCAACACAAACAAACACAGATTTGAAAAAAGAGAGGCGAGATTCCACAAACCTGCAACAAACAAGAAGTTTACATTAAAAGTGTCACAGTTAAATATATAACATTTTCCTTCCTTATATATAACAATATAATATATGTACAAGTGCCAGGGGGTTATGGAAATAGTTATTTACAGGTCGTTGCTGAAAAATATCCATTTCTCTGCATAATGACCTTCAAACAAAACCTGAGTACAACTTACCTTTCACCAGCAAATGTCTGAAGCCTTGGGAGACAGACTGCAAGTTCAGCTGTACCACTTCCACAATCTCATTGAAGGTCCTTTAGAGAACCTCTGTAGAAGTTCTCAGGACAAAAGTACTTTACTACTCTCAGTGAATCTCAAAAACTCCTCTTCTGTATACTCTCTCTCTTTTTTTCAAGCAAACCACAGATTTTAGCATGAGCAGTACATAAATGTCATCATCACCTCCAAATCAGAAGAAGATATCATGGTAACAGCAGCCTTCCACAATTGGATGACTGGCTCAGCAGGCAAGAGGAGAGCAGCAGATAATTTTATCTCCACTTTATAAGGCTTTCAACATCATCTCCCATGAGCTCTCTCACAGCTTAATTGATGAGGAATGGGCAAGGTAAGTGGACTCTGAGGTGGACTGAACACTGGCTGAGCTTCTGGGCTCCCAGGGTTGTGTGACCAGTGGTATGGACACCTCAGGGGGCTGATGGTGGGTTAAACACCTTCATTAGTGACCTGGGTGATGGGAGAGGGCACATCCCCAGTAAATCTGCTCAAGAGACAAAATGGGGAACCGCAGTGTCCTGCAACTCCGATGAACCTCAACAGGCTGGACAAATGGACAGAGAGCAGAGAAGAGAGGACTTAGGGAGATTTTATCAATGTATATAAATATCTGATGAGGAAGGAAGAAAGAAAAACAGAGTCAGATCTTCACAGTGGTAGCCACTAAATTAAGGAGAGACAATGAGCATGAATTGAAAAATCTGGAAAATCTACTTACTTATAAAAGAAAAAAACCAACCAAACTAAAAATCCCAAACATTTTCCACTGCCATGGTACCCAAGCAGTGCAACAGGTTGTCCAAAAGTTTTGTAATCTCCATCCTTCAACACACTCAAACCTAACAGGGGAGTGCCTTGAGCAGCCTTCTCTGACTGCCCCTGCTTGGAGCAGGCTATTTCCAGAGGTCTTTCCAACCTCAACCATTCTGTGATCTATGTGAAAAATCAACTGACTACAACAACGAGATCTGTAAGACACATGTGACATCTGCAGGAAGAGAAAGGGTTTAGAAAACAACCTGAAGTGATAACTAATCTCTATTATAGTATCTGCTCTATTAAGATTTTCTAGGCTGAACACTCTCTGAACAGCCAGTTTCTGGTGCCTAAACACAAATCCATCATAAATCATCCTATCAGAAGCCATGCAGGAGGCAGTGTTTTTTCTTTATAAAAGCAGAAGCTTATTTGCAATTTAGTAGCTAACAGGTCTAACTACTGTCACATGCTCTGCATCCTGAAAAAAAAAAAAAAAGTCTGTAGGGAAAACCAGGTTTTGTTCCCCCACCTTCCCCAAAGCACGCGTTTCCATAATTCTGCAGGACTGTGTTATATCACCTGAATATCACCCAAGAAAGAATATGCCTCCATGATAAAAAAATTTGAACTAACAGCTTTGTTTGTTTCCTTCTTCCCATGTACAGGCTTGTTCCTTTTCCTCTTAGAAACTGGCCATTTTGTAAAAAATAGGGAAGGGAAAAGACATTTACTGGATGTCTGGGGTATTCATCATGAAGAGAAATTTCTGAATTAGATACAAATGTAAAGACGTTAGCAGTGATTTTTGTCTATACCCTCTCAAAATAGATTTCTACTCTATACTTCCTTTTTCCTTAAGTGACAGCCTTTAAATTTGAAGAAGAAATAAAAGCTAAAGAGGAAGAGGGAAACGAGGGGCCAAGAGAACTTCAGCAATTGACAGCAGCAGGACACCAGCAACCAAACTCAGTCAAATAGGCTACAGAAAACAAAACAAGAAAATTTCAAAAGATGCGTGAAATATAACACTCATTTGCTAAAGAAAACAGACTGCCTAAAGGTGGCTAAACTCCAGTTAACAAAGAGGGGGATTTTTCCTTTTGAATTTGCTTTGCCAGGAAGCTCCTGTTACCATTCGAGAAACATTCAGGCATAGCAACATAAGCAGGAATGTCATTAACAGCCCTTACAAGGGGGCATTAACTCCAGCAGTCTGCACTTTTTTTTTTTTTTCTTTCCCCCCAAAAAAGACACCAGAGGAAGAGTAGAAATACAACTTGATGGGAGTAGGAGTCCTATTTCAGCAGTTTTCTCTAACTGAAGACAGACTGCATTCAGTTACCTAATGCAAAGCTGAATACCTGCTTGTCCTAATTTCAGCAGCTCTATTACATGAGTATCTTACAGCATAAAACAGTGCTTAGGAGCTGCAGAGTACATTGAGCATTTTAAGGGAGGGGAGATTGGTGCACATTCAGGGTGATTTTTAAAAATCCAGAAGTTTACACGAGTAGCATATAGGAACCAGATAATATTAATATTTACAGAATATTAAACTACAGACTACAATATGCACATAAAGTGAGGAGGCAAGGACAGTGCTGTTCTGCTGCTGACACATGTGCACTTTCCTCTAAGTAAGGATACTCTCTATTTCTTATCCTAATTTGATAGTTCAAAAATTAAATTAAAATAGACCCAAAAAATAATTATTTTCTTACTATACTGACTGCATCATAAAACTGCATAAGACACTTGCAGACATCAACATATAGAAAAGCTTTAAGCAGACAATTAGAATTTTTTTCCTTTGCATTTGTAGTGAACTAAGACTATTAACTAAAACAAGTTAATAAAACATAAAAATTAAAAATTTCTCAGTCTTTGGCAAACAGACTGGACCCTGAGCAATTTCCCATTTTTCTTATTCATGGCAGTTTCATTACGTTTTACCCCCACCTGGTGGCTGTACCCAAAAGCAGCACAAGGGAACACCACTGTCAGAATTAGTTCTGGATTAGTTCAGCACATATTAATT
Organism: Zosterops lateralis; assembly: GCF_965231275.1. Lineage (NCBI taxonomy): Eukaryota > Metazoa > Chordata > Aves > Passeriformes > Zosteropidae > Zosterops > Zosterops lateralis. The sequence goes on from NC_139762.1 coordinate 9,711,637, forward strand.
AGGTGTTTATACTGGATCCAGGTATGGCCTTTCTGCCTAGTTTCAAAAGTTTGAGGCATACATTTTCTGTTTTTTTATTTGCCAGATGTAATGCAACGACCTACAAGAATAAAACCCCTCATGTCAGATTCAAATACATCAGATGATAAGCTGTAAATCATAAATCTAGAAAAAAATGAAGTGTTTTAAAGCAACACAAGTGCTCCGATTTGACGACATTTGCAAAGCACTACATAGACCACACGTGAAGGTTGTGTAGGCAGGGTATTACGGGGCCGTGAGCGTTTCTGAGCCCGGGGCTGGTGCTGTGAGCTCCCAGAGCCGCGCCGGGTCCCGGCCAGCGCCACGCGGGGGCGCCCTCGGCCCAGGGAACGGCTCCCACCCAAAACCCAAAACCTCCTGAGCTGACCCAAAGTTCACCGCGATCGCACTTTCCCCTCACACACACACCTGGAAACACCGAGATGCCGAATTCCCCTCCTTGTTAGCCACTGCTGTTGGGCTTAGGAAATATAAATTATACTGTGTAGCCATAAAGAAGTATTTTCAAACATCATCATATTAAAAGATGGTCACTGGCAAATTCAAAGGCTTTCCTGTTTAACAACAACTATTCCAGCAGATTTCTTACTAACCCAAATTTTATGACGCAATAAGTGACAGTAAAAATTTCTGAATTGGGGTTATTATGTAATTTTCAGCCGCTGATGGATTTTATTGCCTTTTTTCCAAAGATGATTCCGACACAGAAGGAAGGATTTTCTTCCAATCATTTTTTTCACATGTTTAGAAGTAAAGAATATAAATGTCTGAGCAGCTAAATCCATGTGAATAATTGATTTAGCTTGGGTTTTTTTCCCCCATGTAGGAGATACATCAAATTAGCAATTCCCCATGACATGTCACAAAACACACCATAAAGTAACTCAACTATAAAGAGCCTGTAAAGTCACACAGTCTCATCTGCCCTTAGAAAGCCAAACCGCAGGTGCCATCGGGCTGCTCAGGGCTTTGGCCAACTGAGCTTTGGAAAACTTTCAACATCTCCCAGTGTCTTCAGACAACCTTCTTCACTGTTCAACCACCCCTCTGTGAAGAATTATTTATGTCCTACAATCAGCACTTCTCACTTCACCAAAAAACCAAACCAAACCAAAACCCAAACAAACAAACAAAAACACCCACCCTTGCAAGTCAGGGATCTGGAAATTCACAAATTTGCTATGTGTGAATATCATCAGACATTTAGCAAAAACCATGTACTTTTCAGAGACAAATCCACCAAAGCCAAATTGCTCTCTCTTCACAAGACTAAAGAGAACATTACAGTTAACCTAAAATAAATTATTTGCATCAGATTAAGCAAATTGTTTCACATAGTGAACATACTTTCTGCGGACAGATCTAGAAAAGAATATCCCGTTTTCACCAGTTATTTTATTGCACATCTTTATCACAATACTTATGTTCTACAATTTTCCTTGTTTGCACATAAATCACTAACAGCTGAATTTAACTATCTAGTCAAAGCTGCCTACAGCTAGCAAGTGTCTTAAAACAAGATTTTATTTTGAGAATAAATGTATAGGTATCATCACAGGGAGAAAGGCATATGAATCTTGTATTAAGATAAAGAAGTGTGAACAGCATGTTTCAAGTTAGCTTCTAGTAGTTCTTATTTACATTAATATTCAAAGCAGTGAATTTGGTTTAATTCCATCAGGTCTGCATAATTCTTTAAAAAAAGAATAGAACAGTTTAGACAGCCTTTTGTGATATATCACAGCAGCAAAACCAACTAGCTAACAGCACATTAACAATTAGCATATTAAATGGAAATGAGTTATCAGTTTGAAAATAAGAACGTATCTGTGCACGTATAATGAAGACATCCATTTTAATTACATTATGCTGAGTACTAACCATGAATTAGTGAGCCATTTAACCACTGAATATAGTAGTTTTGTGGAAAAGAAAGCAGGATCTCATTGCTGATTATTGAGAAAGGTAGAAGCAGGACTGCACCAGCTGAAACTGCTAGAGTGAAGGTGCTCAAGAACAGCCTGAAATTTAAAGAAATGTACCACTGTTACCACCAACATGCTCTGAACAGCAGGGAAAAAAGTAATTAAACTACCTGTTAATCAGTGCCTAAAGATAACACATTCTTATATTGTAAACAGGCAGGAGAAACTGGGATTTCCAACATATTTGACTTTCAAAAAGCATATTTAAAACAGTCTACAGAACCCAGTATGAATAATTTGTTTTTACCAACTACCATGATTACTCTCTTGGCACATGCATACATTCAATTCCATTGTAATTCAAAGGTTAAATTACTGGAGTTCATTAAATATATTTTCACAAGTCTCCTCTGTCAGTTTTAATTTCCCATAGACACATACACAAGAAAAAAGATTCAATTTCTACAGTCCTAGTACAATTTTTAAAAGCAGAGCAACATTTTAACAAATAAAGAATACTATTATACAAATACTCAAACACCAAACGGAAAAAAAAAGTCGGGTTTTTTTCACAAAGGAGTTATTAAAGTTATCATCTCATACATGCAAAGTCAATATACAGAAAATGTTAGAAATGCTTTAAATATTTAAGCTTATTCTTTTTAGATCCCAAGTACAACTTATACTAAATGCCATCTTGTGGCATTAAAAAGAACTGTCCTTAAAATAAGATCAACAAAACATCCTTACAGAACTCATCTAATGCTATAATAAAATTAGAAATAATTCTCAATTCAAAATTGCATGACAAAATAAACAAATAGAACATCCCCACAACAGAAGCATTTGTAAGCTGCTTACAGAAATCTTATTTTTCCCAAATAGTCTACAAATCCATTTTTCATTCATACAATGCTTTGAAAAGAAAGTATGAGTGACTAATTTTAACTTTAACAATATTCTTATGTTATGGTTGTTAGCTTCTGAGACTTTTTTTCTTTTATTTAAGGATGTTTAAATATTCTAATCCAGAACTGGGAAACGTAACAAACTACAGCAAAGTGCTACAGCACTTTGGCTTTGTTTTCTCATCCCTCCACACCTCAAGTCCTGAATTACACCATGTGAAGAAAAATCTATTTACATGTGTTTGAGAGTTACTGCTTTTAGGAAACTAACATGGACATTTAGGCTGAGAGAAAGAACATTTTATATTTACAATACTGTTCTCCAAGCTCTCCTTCCAAGGGGATGACAGCACCACCAGGGAAGAGCCAAGAACACTGTAACACAGAAGGAGCCAATTCACACGGTTCAGCCAATCGTGTGATTGAGGGCAGCAACAGCCCCGGAGGTTCTGTGCATCCTGAGGCACATTCAAACAGGAGATATTCATATCTAACTTCACACAGGGAAGAGGATAAGGAAAGAGTTGCTGGCAGACCAGTAGGTCTGGCAAGTGCTTGTCTTCCATTTGTTACCTTTCTGCAGCTTTTTTTACAGTGATCAAAGATATCTTTTTCAGAGAGAGCTAACTTTCCTCACAGGATCCACTGCCTCCCTTCACAGGCCTTCCACTGATTGCTGTGGCAAGTTACACCACCTCCCATCTGAACACCTGTTTCAGAGACCTAAATGCAGGTCTTGCACTCAATTCCACCTCTTGCATCAGGTCCTCATGCAATATTCTGACCAACTTCATACCTACTTGCAGAACCACAGGTGAAAAAAGGCCTAAACCAAACTTTCATAACCCTTTACATAACTCAAGGTGCCACTAGACCAAATCTTTTTCCCTGACCCTCTAGTAATCTATTTAAAATACATTCAAATATTGCAAATAGATTCTTATTTATTTGGAAGAACAGAAGATTCCTATCATAACAATACATTCAGGAAAAGAAGTTCTGCCAAGAAGAGCTATACATACGATATTCTGTTAACAATGGCATCTTCATCCTCTTGCTCATCTGAAAATTAAATTACATCAAGTTATATTCAATACTCACTTGTCTTTCTTCAGGCTAAAATGAATATAGATAGGAATAATTTTAATTTACAATTAAAATTCAGATGTACTGATAAAATTTATGAGCAGCAATATTTTAAGAAGGTTCCTTCCAAAAATAAATACTCTCACCCTGTTTTTTTGCTGGTCAAACTCTTTCCAATCAATGTAACAACAAAGTTATTTCACTCTACCTAAATATACAGACCAAAACCTCTTGGAGACATCTTCCAGAGGGCTCTATGGCAAACATGCTTCCAGACTACTACAGCCACAGCTACTGCTACAAACTGCCCCTTTGGGCATCTCTGAAACCACAGAGAGCAGGCAAGCTACAGTAAATTCTAAGAGCCCATACTAACTACTGCTAGAAATCATTTGCAATATAAATGTCCTTTTAAAAACAAGACAGCCTACCCAGAACAAGAGTGAGGATTACTCAGTTGCTTCCCTTTACTTACCCCTCTTCCCAGCTCCTGGGGATTTGGGGGAGGGGAGGAAGGAGAGGTGGTTATATTCTTGTTATTTGTTTTGGATTTCAGATATCATTATTTCCTTCTGATACTTCACATTTTAGACCATTTTTATTCACTTAACATTTCACTAAAACAATCCTTTTGAAACAGTATCAACATTTAACTCAGATGAATCACTAACACATCCTTCATTTATTCTTTGCTCCCTTCTCTATGCACATCAATACACAAATGTAAGCATTTCTAAATTTTAAATAACATAGGCATTTTGAAATAAAAATTTCTGAATTTGAAATAATTTTACACAGTGTTCTAAAGTTTTTTCCTATTTTCCATAGGAGATAGAACACCTGACTTTATTTATTCTTGAATTTAAAAATAAATTTAAATTCTTAAAGAGTCACGCACGCAGTTGAAATAAACACACAGACAATAACCTCATGCTATTTTGAAATTCATCTGTGGAAGAACCTCAAGTTATTGGGTTGTTGATGGATACCTCATGGTGTTTTGAAAGGCTAAGTCAAGGTCCCTTATGAATCATTTTGGCTAAAAAGCTTCTTGGAAAAGCAGCAAACGATTTGTCCTGAAAGAGTTTCAGATGTGTTAACTCTTCAAACATTTCTCATCAGGAAGATCATACCAGGCTACAAAGTGTGCCTAAGGGCTTCCTACAGACTAATTTTAGATTGGAAACCACACAGTGTTTCCAAAGGGAAAAAACAGAGTATTATCTCAAGGTATTTTCTAAACTTCAGTGGTGAAGTCATAAGAAACAGGTTAAGACCACTGAAATAATAACTGTACCTGATCAGAGCAGGACTTTTTGAAAAAATAATGCTACTTCCCTTCTGTAGCACTGGCAACCTTTCCCTTTACTAGCAAAAGCTCAGAACCTGATTTTGCTGCTAGAACACAGAAGATACTTATTCTGGAAAAGCTGATGTGAAAGGAGAAAAACAGGATCTCAAGGCAAGGGAGGCAGAAGCATCTCCTTTGTCATTAACCCCTTTCTTCCATCTCAAAATAGTTAACACAGGCTGCCATACACAATCAAGACAATCCAGGCTGACATAGGGCAGTAGCCTATCAAACAGTTTTGTTTCTTCCACTTTCCACATGGAGATGGATAGGAAAAGAGTCATCTATTTATCTGAAAAAGAAATTTTTTTTTACATATTCAAAATTATATCCTTACCTGCTTTCCTTTTGTATCTTGTGATTATAAAGTAGGAAACTATGTAGAGAACAGCAAACAGGAGAAAACAGATCTGGAAAAATAAATTGCATTTATTAGGTCATGAAGAAATGCCTGGATCATAATAAGCAGTAAATCTAGTCTTAACCATTTAAAATCGTATTCAGATTAACAGGGGCATATTTTATGTAAATTTCATGTTATGTTTTATATCTTATTAGCAGAAAGAAACCCATTAAAACAGCTTGATTAAAGTAACAGGTATTGCATCAATTATATGGTCAGCAAGTTTTACTCTAAAATTGAGAGAAAAATCACAGTGCGATTTCTTGTTTGAAGGAGGGTTGAGTGGAGTGGGCTGTTTTCAGAAGGTTGAATCCACTTGAATTGTTGTAAGTTCTCAGGCTTTGTATCCCCTTCACATGTACCCTTAAGGGTAATTGTATTTTATATAATGGGCTCTTGAGGTTCTATTTTGGACTATGCTGTCAACACGTGTGGAAAGAAACAAACATGTTTACTATCTGCATCCTGTCTTGAATCAAACAAATTCCAGGTGACAACACACACAAGAGAGACTCGTGCCTACAGTGGTTGTCCAAGATGAGCTCATCAAACACAATGTTTCCCTCACAGTCAGAAGCCAAGGGCACAACTTCCCTTCTCATAAAGTTGGTGGTTTATTTAGGTCAGATGCACCTTCAGCCAACAAGTGCCAAGTGCCTTGGATCAAGTTATTTATAAGATTTATCACTACAATTACAGTACAATAAGATAAGACCAAAACACCTACAACAATGTTGGAAATCTTACAGGAAAGGAATTGAACAGCAGGAAAGTTTTAACCCTCCAAGCCTCTGTGGGGTGTAAAAAAAAAAATAAAAAAATAAAAAATAAAAAAAAAAAATAAAAAAAAAAAAAAAAAAAAAAAAAAAAAATAAAAAAAAAAAAAAAAAAAACACCCCAACACATTTTATTTGCTCCTGAATTTCCTGAACCTCCATCAGTGGCTCAACACTGCTTCCTTAATCCTGGGTGTCTACGCCTATTAAAAAGGTGAGTCAGTCAGATATGAACAAGAAGCAAGCATGCCATTCTGTTTTGGAAATTTACTTCACTGGACAAGAGCTGACCTATTTCTTTAGGCTATCATTTGTAGATTTGTTGCCTTTAAGACTTGCTGTCTTTAAAAAATCAAGAGCAGAAAGGCTAAGAGAAAGGGAAAAGTGAAAGTGAAGGTAGTGATGATAGCCCTGATAAATCTGCATCTAAATAACAATACTGCATCCAAATCAGCAAATCACAGTGGAGAATAATGTATTTATTATTCATGAAAGACAGACTTCCTAAGAAATAGTGATAAATATAAACTGAAAGGGCTATTTTTCTGGTGTAGTCAGACATTTTAGATTTAAAAAAAAACCAAGTATAACCAAGTATCAGAGTATGGCATTTGGGTGACTTCCAGGTGCCTCTGTGCAGGAAACACACAGCAGCAACACCCAACATACAGGCACTGAAAATGAGATTTTATAACTAGATCTTTGAATTCCAATCTTTAATCTGAATAGAGCTTACCACTCCAACTTTCTTAAGGATGCCTCAAAGAAAAGGTTTTGATAAAGAATGTAGCTCTTTAAATAGGTAATTCTAAAGAATGTTATTAAGATTTAATAATAATAAAAGAAATTTGGTATATTTTTGAAACAGGAAGAACAAAAACTGAGAACAGCCTTGGTTTTTCAGAGTACTCTGACACAGCTCGTCCTGTGGAAAACGCAATGCCAGTGCTGAAAGAGAATCCTTCTCTAAGCTTCTAGTTCCTCTGAAAACTAGACCAAGGCTACAGCTAGAGACATCTAATTTTAGGCACCCACTTTTGAAAATCAGGTATCACATATACAGGGTAACTGAATTCTTTAAAAATCTGTCAGATGCAAACAACATGGTGTAACCAGTGTAAAAGAAAAATATAGTTAAGTTCATTTTTGGTTTAACTTTATTTAAAATTTTAAAAATTACTGCAATCTTGTTTACACCTTCAAATAGAACAGATGACCTTTATTCTACCTGTGATAGCAAGGTTACAATGAAAATGTGGGTCTGTACTTGCAAGGTACCACTGAGATATCAGAGGTGTTCTGAGGGCAGAGCAGACAAAAGCAGTCCAGTAACACCAATTGTCAAATGCTCATTTTAGATAACAGCTACTCTGCAACCCAGAAATAAGGGGTAACTCTACATCCTGGTGTAACTGTCCCTCTACTTTTGTCAGATTTGAGAACAACTTCATAAATGTTTGCTAAAGCTGTTTATTATTGAAAATTCACAAAATTTTGAGATTATTGCCATGAAAATGAATAAATTCTAGTAAGTGAAAGCCTTATGATCTTAAAAAAAAGTCAAATTAAAAGTCCTCCATAGTGACCAAAACAAGTTAAACAGCAAACTCAGAAATATTACTGCAGTCTCAATTTACACTCAGTGAAACCTCTGACCCTGAACTGTTTCTAACCATACATTCTGAATAGCTTTCTAAAGGAAACAGCTCAAGTCAGCATCCCAACTATTTTTAGAGTGGAACTCAGTTAAGCTGAGGAAAAGGAATGTGTTGCCTATGATAGCTGAAGAATAGGCTCCACTGTCCTGTCAACACTGCAGCCCTGGGCTCTTATTCCTCATACTGCTGTTTGTTTCAGGATATTTTTGTATTAGGGGAAAAAACCATCCAGCCTTGTTTGTATTTGCTGTAGCTTCAGTTCATGTTTCTCAATTATGAATGGCTGGGCTTGTGTGCAGCACTCCAGGTAAGATTTCACAGCTGTATGTAACAGCACTCAGCCCTTCTTGCTGCACTGAAAATGCTTCTCCACACTCACCTGAGAATCAGCTGGTAACTCAGCATTACCCTCCTGTCACTGGGTCCATCAGCATTGTCCTCCCCAACTGCTTACAGCAGAGTAGCTCTCCAGTTTCAGTAGAAACTTGGGTTTAGGGTTCAAGCTCGTCACCGTATCTTTTCTTTTTTTTTTAAACCACACCTTAATGCCACATTATATACAATCATCTATCAATTCCATTTCTAATCACTTACTACAAAGTACAGGTAGTCATACTGAAATAGGGCACTACTCACAAAACAACACCGAACACAAAACTACATTGATGCCTTCAGTAAAAACAAGAATTTAAGAGAGTTTGTATTCCGTAAATTCCATCTTTCCTTCAGAAACTACTGTGTGTGTCAGTATTGAAGGCAACACTGGAATACAATGTTAAATCCAAATTATATTGCAAGATGGCTCCAACCAAAAAGCAGTGATTAATACCATCATCCACCTCTACAATACCAACTGATAAATGGATGCTGCAAATACAGCAAATCTAGGACAAGCTGTATTCCTCACATCCCCAAGTCCTCTGCATGGAGTTTTTCACTGGAGCTCAAATGAAGCTTTTCTAGGTTTTACTTGGGGAGACAATCAAGGCACTGTGCAGAGAATGTACCCAACTGTGATGAATAAGGACTTCTGACATCCTCCACTTCACAAGAAATACCTTTCAATTTAAAGTTGATTTCCTTAAATTCATTCCAAATTTGAGGGACAAAGTAGTTGTGGATCTGTTGCCATAATTAGACTGGGAAGCTACTTTAAACATGACTTGGGTACATTCTGACTTCACAGGGGAAATACACTCAGTCTGTGTTTGACCAGGTGGACCAAAATATAAAGGAAATTACGAGGAGCTCAAGATTTGTCTATGGTTATAGCCAAATAGTCAACTAAAGCAATTCTTAATAATTTTTAGTGTCTTTGTCTGCATGTCCCCTCCACATCAACTCAGTAACTGAAAACACGACACATGAATTCTGTGCCACATCCCGGGACTGCTCTTTAACAGAGGGAACATTAAGAAATCTTCAAACCTCAAGCATATAATTCATTTACATCTCTTCCCACGGACTAAATACCACCTCTGGTAGGACAATCAAAAAGAAACCTGTTCTCCCCTGAAGCCCTTGATCTTTATTCAGGAAAGGAAGTGCCTTCTGCTCCTGCTTAGATTACACACCAGACATGCCAGGAGAGGCTGCTTCTGGAGACACACTGCACTATATTCTTGTATCTCTTGCAATCAACTCTTCCACAGTGTCATACCTTTGTATCTCTCATCCAAAGTCATCCAAGTATGACCCACATCATACTTCTGGGTGTGTACCACAAGCTCCCAGCTCCCATGAGAATGGAGCTGGAGATTATCTGCATACTGTGTGCCTCTAAGGGGCCAGCGCTGAAGGGCCTGGCATTAAACACGAGCAGGAACAGTCTGAACTAGGTCAAATTACATTGTAGTTATCCCACTGACAATTACTAAAGATCAGCTGACACTAATTTGTCCATGCAGATGATCCTTAAAACTCTGGCACTGAAATTCATGCCTCAGACTGGGAAAGCATCATCTTTTGTTGCAAGTGTAAGAGCTACATATTCATGCTAAGAAAAAACTACGCTCAAAATATGTAATATTCTCTTTTTTCTCCCCTCTTACAAACAAGATTCAACCATCTTCTACAACTTTTGTGTGTGTGCAAAATAAAAGCTGCATTTTTATGCACAGGATTGTATTTATATAGTATGGAATTATTCCCATCTATTCTGAGGGAACTGTTAGGAAAAAAACATATGGTACCTTGTCCAGTAATTGTTCATTACCTCTCAGTCAGTGTGCCCTGGTAGCACACACCTTGAAGATCATCCCTGGCTGTATTACCTGAAGCAAAGCCAATAATCATGGGAAGTAATTCTCTCTCTCTCCAAGCAGCAGTCCCTCTGTCACATGCAGTTGCTGTGTCTAGTTTTGAGCCACCAGCATAGGAGAGATGTTGGTAACTGCAGAAAGGATGATCACTAATGGTCAGAGGGTGCAGACAGGCTGAAGGACCTCAGCATGTTCAGCCTGAGGACAACAAGGCTTCAGTAGGACCTGACAGCTGATTGCCAGTACCTGTGAGGAGGTCATTAAAAAGACAGATAAACTCTTGACTGTGCTGGCAGTGGGAGGATGACACTGAGGTAAGAAGAAATCCCCTCCATGAGGAGAGCCAAGCAGTGGAACCAGCTGCCCAGCAAGGCTGCACAACCTCCATTCCTGGAGGTTTTTAAGCCCTAAGTATTCTGATACCATAGCTGAGCCTCCCCTGAGCAGGAGCCTGGAGTCCACTCAGCCTTATTTTCTACTTCCCTGACTAAATAAGCACCATTACAAACTTAGTCACTTCATAATTTATATCCTTCTCCAGGTCATTTATGAATGTGTTTATTAAGTACAAGTACAGGCTGCTGTAGAACCATGTCAGGGACGTCCTCCCTGTGAAAGAGGCAGACATCTTGCCAAACAACAACTTTTAACAGCAAGGAATCCCAGAGAACCCCTTCACAGAGAGAAGTCCCACACCTTAGTAATGTTCTTTAACCTAACACAAACACAGATTCAACACAGGTTCATTTCCACTTGAAAAGCATCAAAGCAAGTAAGTGATTGTTTCCTCCAATTTGATTGCTTACTAGCATGCAGAACACGGAAAATCTGTTTGCTCTGGAGGAGCAAAAGACAAGCAGCAGTGTTTTACCACACCATGTATGAAATGAAAGATCAAGAAGCTCCAAAAAGTAGCTCCAAAGAGTAAGGGAAGAAAGGAAATAACTTTAAAATGAAGCAGCTGTGTCAGTATTAAAATAAAGTTACTGCTATTACATCCACGAGCATTTCTATGCAAATGATACACAAAACAAGGCTACAGACGTAACAAAGAACATCTCCACTTCTAGCTGTTACTTTACATAATGTGTCCTCTTCCCTAAACAGAAAAAACAGCACAAAGAAAAGAGAAAGCAGAGATCACTCTGGGTAATATCACCATGTAGAATATGTCTATTTACATGTTTAAGTGTTGAAAATTAAACAGTCGGTATTTTGCCTGTGATTACTATCTCCAGAAAATAATAGTGTTGTACTTCTTGGTTTTAATTTCTGTAATAGAAAACAACAAACACAGCATTATACTTCCATCTCTTACTGCTCTAATGCTGCAGAAGTACTTTAATGTGCATTAAAATACCCCAAGGCAACTCAAAAGCTTCCTCCTACTGTCCCATTTGGCAACTGCTTTTGTTTACTCACAGAAAAGACGGTAGGAATAAACAGTAAGAAAATACAGGTGGAGACAAGCAGCTCTGCTTGGTCTATTTCTAATAACTCAATTATCCCACTGACATCTAAAAAGCAAACAAGGCATCCCACCTGTTTCGGATGTGTCAACAGAAAGTGACCTACAACTAACAAAGCACACTAAAGAAAGCTGAAAATTCTATCTATGGTCTCAGCTTGACCTTGGCATTCATTGTATCATCTGCTCCGGAAATCTCATTTTTCTCAAATGAGACATTAACTCTGCTGTGGTTAGATTAAGTTCACTCTAAACCAGCCAGCCTTATGCACTCGGCATGACACACTAAATTTAATCTTACAAGAAAATACCAAGTATGTCCTATGACTATGATTACAGATTAATTTTGTTCATCAACACTGTCCTCCATACCCCCCCATATACGGACTCTTCTCAGGGCTCCTCCCTGGCTTAAAACATTTGCAAGCAGTTGACCCACTTTTTTTTTATTCCTAAGTCATGAAGAGATTATAAATGGTTCAGAGGCAGGTGCCTAGACTTGCTCATCTAGAAAAAACATCCAGGATCCAACAGAAAGTAAGAAACACTTAAAAATATATTCTGTGTGCTAGAAATTCTACTGAAGATAAAAAACAGCTTCTATAGCCCTTCAGTCAAAAATGTTTTTCAGCATAGGTGCAATATTTAAAAACACTCTCCAGAATTAATACAATAGCACCAACCTAGATCACTCTAACATTCTGTCCCTGAATGAGGCCTTATTAAACACTGGAAAGTCAGGCCATAATAATCGGTTATATTAAAACTCCAGAGTCATACCATTAAAAATTCATTTCTGAAAAAACAGCCTCAAAAGTCTCATTAACACAGACTTGGTAAACTATTTAATTAAGGCACTTTCTTTGACTAATACTAATTTTCAGGGCAAGATGCAGAAGATCTTAGAAGACAGAGCTAATAAACTTTCTCATCCTCACACATAAAAATACTCTTCCTTGTCTTTGCACACACATATCCTGAGCATTTTTTAGTGCATCCCCCCTCCCAAAGCACAAACATACTTAAACTGCAATAGCTTTATGTTTTTGTAATTCTCAACAATTACGCAGACTCTCTACTGGATATAAGTTAAAACAGTCTGAAACTCAGCAAATATTTTAGATTTGTTTCTATTGTCAAATTCAACTAAAACTCATCAGCATCAATTTTTCCCATAAATACATTAAAAATAGAAATCACAGATAGATAATGGAAAAATTGATAATCAAGGTCTAAACAGACATTTAAAATCATCAGTAAAGCTGAAGCACCATGTTTTGATGACAATTGTGAAGCTTATCCTGCACAAGAAGATAAAGGGGGAAAAAATATCACACACATATACTGCTTCTATCTTCTGTACATTAACCCAGCCACATGCAGACTTTGATGGCATCAATATACTTACCATCTGCTCTAAGAGCACACATGATTTGGAAACAGAGAAACTGAAACATAGTTCTGTAGAGTATTTTCCAGTTAACCAAAATTTTCAAAAATTATCCAAGTGTTTAAATATTAAAACAGCAGAAAGCACAGGCCTCTCGAAATGATGCTGGTGGTAGTTAGAAACAACTTCTAATATATCCAGCTAATCAAAAAACTAGAAACCTCTGTGTAGGGAGCAACACTATTATACATGAATATTCAACACTCAGCTGATAAAACAGCAGCATGAATTTTGAAACCACCTTTTGGGGAGTCAGTTGGCTCCCAAAGAGCACAGGTCAAAGGTGCTGAAAGCATGAAGCAATCTCATCTTGTCACATGAATCAGGGAGTTAGAGCAGCAGCTTGTTCCAGGTCAACTCTACCTGGCTCTCTGCTCACCCTCCAGAGTGATGCAACAACCAAGGTTGTTTGTCATTAGATGCATAAAAACAAACTCCAGTCACAGCTTTCAAAGTCTCTCCTCTTCCTGTGTTAGTTGTTGTATAAATTCCTGAACAGGACTGTTCCTAAGGCGGTGCCCCCAGTTATGTGACAGCACACGGGGACATGAAAGAGTCAGTGGGGTTCAAGGTGAGAGGGAGAGTATGGGAGTAGAGATGCACAAGTTTAGACTTTCTCAACAAAAGTTATCACTGCCCTCCTAAATGAGGATAAATACCAAATTAAACAGAAAAGGCTGAAAGACAGGAAAGGAGAAAGCAATTCAGTTTAGAGGAAAAGAAAAAAACACTTGCATAATCTTCAAATACAACCAGTAAACTTATAGTGAATGGAATGTTTTCTTTTGTCTTCCTTAATCCAAAATTCCATCTATGTCTACAGAGCTGAGCTTTGAATTTCTTATCATAATGACGCTGGTAACATGCTTCAGATCCTCTCTCCACTCTGACTTTACCACACCTTTACGTACCTTTAAGGTAGTGGCTTTGCCAATTTTAAGGTGACTTTAGCACTTTATCTCCTCTGCTACTCTGGTCACCTGTTTACCCATCTCTCAATCCTCTTTAACCTCTCTGAAAACACCTATTTCCAGAGGGTCTTGTGCTAATAAAACTCAGGAACACTCAGCAACCTCCTCACAGTAAAGACTCCCACCTCCCAGTTACACCCTGCCATCTTACCAGTCCCTCTCCTTCGTGCCCAGCCACTCAAACAAAACCCAAGGATTTGCTTGGTTTTGGTTGCATTATGAAAAGCTGCTTTTGTTTGCTGTCAGTTCTTCCACTTTTCATTAGATTTTCTCAAGTCTAATTACACCTTATTACAAAATTTTCTTAAACATATGCCTGTACCCTCCATGAAGTGTGCTGCCCTTCTGGTAAACTGCTCCTGCAAAGAAACACAGCAGTAACTCAAAAGGAATTATTCTGCACTGTAACTAATTGCAAATTTTTACACTTCAGCCTTCCATGCTTATTTTGCGTAAACAGAAATAGTGGAACTCTCCAAAAGCTGTTTCTATTTGGGGAATAAGTATCTCTCTCCACTTGTCTATGCCAAGTATTTTGAGATGCTTATTGATTCCAGATGGATCCACAGTGCTGATCCCCAGGACCAACAGCCAGAAGATGATTCATCACTTCTCAAAGTTCAGACAGCACCCATGTTTACAAGTAAAAGTATACTTTTAGCATGACAGAATTATGCCAATATTTTATATATTTAACTATGTTAAATGTCCACCAATCTTTCAGCTTTATGCCTCACATCACTGCTACAAATACGCCTTTATTCAGTCACAAATCTGTCCCAAAGTATGTAAGGGAAAAAAGAAAAAAAAACAAGCAATACTGAGAAATCTAGGCAGTTATTTTCTGAAACACAAGAAGCCATTTCAGATACAAAGCAGTCCTCAAGTTTTCAGTGTACAGGTTAAAAAAAAATGAAAGGCATAACTTTTTTAATAAACTATAAACTTGCATAAGCATTCAAAAACAAAAACAGTATTTGTAATAAGTTTGTTCTTAAAAATCACCCACGCTTCTAATCAGCACTCTCTTCCTGGCCCACTACCAGAATATCATCATTGCTGGCAGAAAGAAGGGCTGTGAAAATCTCAGTTTTTTAAGGATGCACATCTGGTCACCAACAAGAGCCCGCTACCAACAGGAGTCAAGTGCTCAAACCAGCTCCCTCATTTTACAGCCTTATAGAGAACAAATGCCAGCAGCAGCCACACTGAATTAGTAGAAGAAATAAAGAAACTAAGATTCTCAGAATATTTAGCATCTGAAACCTGCACCCCTGATAACATTTAGTCCTTCAAATTGAAACATATCACATTTAACATAAAACTCCACATTACACCAGTTTCAATATCTGCCTGAACTTGCATGAAACACTTAAAAATTTTGTTATAATAGCATTTTGTATTTGAACTTATTCTACCAGCACCTGATTTTTTTCATTACATATTTAATATAATAAACTTATTTCCAAATATACTATATTTATTCTTAAGCTTCCTAACTAATAGTTCTAACAATAAAACCTAGTAGTTCTTTTGTGTTCTTCCACAGTTTTCTCCACACTACAAATGTAAGCAGAGTGTATTTATTTTGCCAAGGAACCCTCAGAACCAGGTGTACATGTGTGTTTTTACATACTCAAAATCCTGTATTTTTTAAGCAGAAAAAAATAAAAAAAAAAAAAAAAAGCTTGTATTTTTTAAAATACAAGCTAACACTGCAGAATAGAAGACCCAAATTAGACAAAAAAGGAAGTTAATATTCTAAAAAGTAAACCCAGGGGACCACAAAGAGGCTCAACCATTGCACTTGTTCCATTTACATTTGAAATAAACAGTTCACAACAATACCAGTGGAACATGGAACACTTTATAAACAGGCATAATAACAGGACCCAAGGGAAAAGCAGTTCCCTAGAAGTTCAAATATTTTCCACGCATCTGCAAGATCTCAGCAAATTATAAATGAATCTAAAGGACCAAGAAGGGTAAACTACCCAGAATATTGTCCTGCCTTTACCACTCTTTCATTCAAATACTGACCAGGCACAGAACACAAACCCTTTTCTGTACTTTGCAATCAATTAAAGCTGCTTTTCAAAAAAATGCCCCTTTTAGCCAGAACTGAGGATGGCTCTGGCTTTGTTGAAGTCAAGGATGTCACTGACTTCAAGAAAACTCCCAGCTGTGCCACATCTCTTACACTGGGTCATCAGTTCACAGTCTCCACATTTACTTCATTGCATCTGAATTTTAAAGTTCACACTCAGACTAAGTCTGAGTCTTGGTGTTTTCAACAACTGTTCAAAACAGCAGATCCTCTATAGAGGAGATTCATGTTTGAAGAGCCATGCCAAAACCAGAGCCATGCCTGACTAGGGAGTTAACCACCTTCTAGAGCACAGGTCATCCTCATGAAGCAACAAAATACAAAGCAGATTATTTTGTTGCAAACAGGCACCCCTTGAAAAACAGGCGCCATACAGACACTCCAAATGAGGTCAAGAGCAAGCAGGCCTGAGTTAAATTAAGCATTAAACTACTGAGTCACCTCAAAAGCAGATGAAGGATGTATTTTTAAAAAATAATCTTTTACTACCCTTGCTCAACCTATAAACATGTGCCAGAAATATTTGTTTTTTGAAGATGGAATTAGCAGAAGTTGGCACCTGCAGACAGAGACAGGCACCACCAGCAAAAGGATAACAAGCCTTGAAATTTTTTTATGTTACACAACTTTATGGAAAAACTTTGTAGCTTGCCAGTTCAGAGAACATATGAAACAGAAATAAAGCATTACACTGAAGCTAAACTCAGCGTGCCCTTTAGATTCCATCAGAAAGCATGATATAGGAATTCTGTACGTATCCAAAGAACATTTGTAAGAGAAAAGTGAAAAGGATTTTCTTTTCAACGGCATCAGCTTCCTTTGATTTCTCTTCTCTCATAAATGTATCATTTTAGCTTCCAGTAAAGACTGTGCCACACAACTAGCTCCTCAGACACTTCTAAAAGACAACATAAATGTCTCTTGCTCCTAACAGACATAGTCTCCTCCGCTGTAATACTCCACAACAAACTGGAATGGAATGATTTGGGTTGGAAGGGACCTTAAATATCATCTGTTTCCAATCCCCACCTGTCCCATGGGCAGGGACACTTTCCACTAGACCAGGCTGCTCAAAGCCCCATCCAACCTGGCCTGGAACCCTGCCAGGGAATGGGGCATCCACAACTTCTCTGGGCAACCTGTGCCAGTGTCTCACTCCCCTCACAGCAGAGAATTTCTTCCCAATATGTAATCTAAACCCACCCTGTTTAAAGCCACTACCTCTTGTAATGTCAAATGCTTCTTTTAACTGCTCTGCTGCCCCCAGCCCACCTGCAGCTAGAATCAAGGTTTAATGCATGTGTCAGAGTGGAATATGTTCCCTGCTCCAGCTGAGGGGCTGATGACTACACCCACTACCCACACAACAACTGCCTGATTGCATATTCTAAGAAATTCTATTCACCACTTAATTTCATGAGCAGCAAGGGCAGGAATGGTAAGGAGAGGATGTTAATATAATTGCACATGTAAGGAACATACTCTGTGTGCTCCAGCATGCTCAGACCAACCACAAATTAACTCATACTTGCAATATTCTCCTGCAGCCATGTGGGAGCCACAGGAGGCTGCACACTCAGCTGGGGCTGGCAGCACTTCATGCACTCATAAAATCTTGTGGTGTTCCAACACAAATTAAAGACAAGATCACAACTCTACCAGTGTATGATTTAAAAGGCAACATTGTTATTATTATTCCCACTGATTAAACAATCACAAAGGTGGCTTGTGATCAACATTAAGATCAAAGTCAAGTTTCAAGAGCAAGAATATTCTGAGTCCACTGTCCAAATAAAACAACTCTGCACCTCTAAAATACGTGTTACTGATGTCCTGTGTGATTTCTCATATGACTACACCAGTAGGAAGATTTACCAATTGCTCTCGAGGGGCTAAAAAAGACCCTCTAACTTTGGAGGACAGATAAACTAGCTCTTTAAGAATTTAATAGACTTCACTATTTCTAATGTTACCCAGAGAGGCTGCACACAGCCATTCCTTCAAACTCAAAAATCCGTATTTCCTACTGAATGAAACCACAATATGTAGCATCCAATTTATCAGAGCAAGACTCTGGTGAGAGTAAGTAGGAGATAATTAGCACTCAAAGGAATACAAATAGAAAAACAGACATGAGGGAAAAGAAAGAAGATTTGTACATACATTCACGTTTTCATACCACAAATGTGGTTAAGATAATACTTAGAGCCTTCTTTACAAAAAACTATTTTACTTTTTGTGGCACTTCACTAGTCATGGCTTCCAGGACATACACTACATCCATGCCCAAAGAAGAAACATTCCATGAAATCCCATAAAGTGGCTGTTCTCTTCATACAGGGTCATGTTGCACTCATCGGAAAAAAACATCCCAGAAATAGAATTTCACAAGAAAGGTCTTAACACGGATTCATATACTATAGAAGAGTAATTAACACATTCCAAGCAAGTCTGCTATCAAGTGCCCCAGCCACAGGGCTACATAAATCAGTTAACCATAGTATTTTAGAGTCTCCCAACAAGGCTAAAAAACACTTAAAGCTAAGTTATGAAATCTTATTTTAATTCAAGAAATCCTTTTTTTCCCCCCAAACAACAGGGATGGCAAAGAAAACACAATTCCCTTGCTGAGTCAGGACAGCACGTTCACAGGACACGGCACTGTGTGTCTCCCTTGGGCAGCCTGTATTTCCTTCCTGGAATTGAAGTAGGAGAGACATGAGCCCCATCAAAACACCTCCATCAGCTTTGTACAGTCCTGAGAACAATTACGAGGCTGTCAGAGAGGAAACGGGAACTGCTGTGTCTGCACGTAAGGTGTGGTGCTGAGGGGACAGCACAGGCACTGGGACTGCACGGGGCATGAGGGGCCAGGGAAAACACAACATTCACACACAGCACTGCAAACAGCCCAGCAAGGCAGGAGAATCCCGGCATGACAAATGATACCAGGAAATCCCATGCACACCTGACGGGAACAAGGCTGCACCTGCGGGCTGAGGTGTCCACAGAATCCCAGAATGGGTCACAGTTAGCAGGGACCAGAGTGGGCCATCTGGTCCAACCTCCCTGATCAAACAGGGTCATCCCAAAGCACACAGCACAGGATTCAGACGTTCTTGAGTAACTCCAGGAATGGAGACTCCACAGCTCCTCTGGGCAATCTGTTCCAGTGCACGGTCAGCCGCACAGTAAAGAAGTTCTTCCTCATGTTCAGGTGGAGCTTCCTGTGCATCAGTTTCTGCCCACTGCCTCATCTCCTGGTGGTTGGCACCACCGAGAAGAGCCTGCTCCATCCTCCTGGCACCTCCCTTGTAGATACTTTTACACATAAACGATGTCCCCTGGCAGTCACCTCTTATTGAAGCTGAGCACCGCTCACCAGGCTGCTGCACCGGTACCTGTTCCGAGAGCACTCCTGTGGAGCACACCAATGTCCTGCATCTCCATCTTTCGCTGAAGGCACAAGGAGATGAAAACCCTCCAGGGGGTCAGCGCTGGGATCCCCCAGCTCTTGCGGCACCTCAGAGAAGATGTACCCACCTCTCTGCCCACCCCAGACAGGCCCCCGAGTGCCCCCGGACACCGGGGAGAGGGGCAGGCAAGGACAGCGGGGGAGAGCGGGACAACTCGCCAGTGCCCGGGGACAGCGCTGGGGCACAGGGCAGTGACAGGTCAGGGAGGGTCCGCGGGGCACGGCGGCACCTACCGTGTACTCCCGCACTTGGCTGTGGAAGTTCTGCTCCCGGATCGTCACCTCGTCCGCTTCCATCCTTCATAGTACCGCGGCCCCCGCCAGCAATGGCGGCCGCCGCCGCCGCGCCTGCTCCTGCCCCGCCGGCGACGAGCGGGCCACCATGGCCGGAGGCAGCCCGGCTGCTCCCTCGGGCCCCGGCAGCGGCTGACGGGCCGGGCTCCGCCGCTCTGTCCCCGTCCGGCGGGCGCGGAGGAGGAGGAGGAGGAGGAAGGGCGGGAAGCGCCGCCTCAGCTCCTCCTGCTGCGTCACCGCGCAGCGACCCCGGCGGGGGCGGGCGGAGGGGAGGGCGGGGCCAGATCGGGGGGCGTGGCCTTGACTTAACTGAAGTTCTCGTGAAGTCACGCCCAGGGGCGGGGCTAAGGATGTGAAGGGGGCGTGGCCGTGATGGGGAGTGGGCGGGGCTTGGGGACGGGGCCGGGTTTAGCGGCCGGGCCGGATCCCAGAATCCTGGAGTTGTTCAGGCACGAAATTCCCCCGGGACCATCGAGTCCAGTACGACCGAACACCCCACGTCAACTAGACCGCGGCACTAAGTACCACGTCGTCTTTCCTTTAACAATCCCAGGAATGGTGACTCCCTCACCTCCCTGGGCTGCCCATTCCGCTATCTAATCGCTGTTTTCAGTGGAGAATTTCCTGCTAATGTCCAACCTGAACTTCCCGTGGCGCACCTTAAGACTATGTCCTCTCATCCTCTGGAAACGGGCCAGCCGTTTGTGTCTCTGGCAGGGACAGAGAGCCCCTGTGTGTCCCGGGGACAGGGAAGGGGGACACGGGAGAAGGGACACTGGGCGGCTGAAGGGGCAGGAGGCTCTGAGGGGAAAGCAGGACAGGAGGCTCCGGGGGTAAAGCAGGGCCGGAGGCTCCTGGGGGGAAAGCAGGGCAGGAGGCTCCGGGGGGAAAGCAGGGCAGGAGGCTCCTGGGGGAAAGCAGGGCAGGAGGCTCCGGGGGGAAAGCAGGGCAGGAGGCTCCTGGGGGAAAGCAGGGCAGGAGGCTCCTGGGGGAAAGCAGGGCAGGAGGCTCCTGGGGGGAAAGCAGGGCAGGAGGCTCCGGGGGGAAAGCAGGGCAGGAGGCTCCTGGGGGGAAAGCAGGACAGGAGGCTCCTGGAGGGAAAGCAGGGCAGGAGGCTCCTGGAGGGAAAGCAGGACAGGAGGCTCCTGGGGGGAAAGCAGGGCAGGAGGCTCCTGGAGGGAAAGCAGGGCAGGAAGCTCCGGGGGGAAAGCAGGGCAGGAGGCTCCTGGGGGGAAAGCAGGGCCGGAGGCAGTGGTGGGCATGGGAAGAGCTGCAGACCAGGGCCCTGCAGGGAGCTCCCCAGTGAGAGGGGTCGGCAGAGCGGTCTGGGCCCTGGAGAGCCCCCTGGGGCAGCCCAGGGACTCCTCAGAGATGGGTGTGGAGAGGGGCTCAGCTCCCCTCGGGGGGCAGGACAGCCCCCACTGCCACTGAACCCGCCAGGGGACACGGGGGAGCTGGGGCTGTTCGGCTCGAGTTCATCCTCCTCAAACTCAACAATGGAAACGCATCAGAATTTCTAGTTTATAAGACTGGACTTAAAACTTCAGTCATAACTTGTATTCCATTTCCCTGGAGCAGGTTTTTGTCATTGAGTGATTTCTGCTTTTTCTGCTTTTTTTTGCCCAAGTTCTGTGGCGAGAAGGCACAATCTCCCCATTATTCCCTGTTCCCTCTCCATTCACGGGCAATCTTCCTTTTTTTCTGAATTTGCAAGTATATCAATTGTCTAAATACACACAGAAGACTATTAATCTAGGACATACTAAAAATTATAGATTGTGGTTTAGCAAATGAAACTTTTATTTCAATCCAAATATGTATCATTACTTTAAAGAAATTTCAAAAATAAGGATCATAATTTTTGGCTTATTTACAACTACTGATACATTATACATGTTGTCAATGCCAATTATAATTCCAATTATATTAATTTCCCAGCCTCTGGCCCATTTTCTTGGTTAAAAGCAGATGGTAAAGTATTTATGAATTTTTAAAGTTAGAAAAAGTAATCTTTGACTGATGTATTTCTTGTCATTCTGAATGGATCCAGAAGGTCCTGCAGCTTCAGTATGGCCAGAGTTTCACCCTTGTTCTTTTGATAGCTGTGAAGATACAGACAAGGTATTCACAGGCACAATCATAGCATGGGTGTGACAGGCTGGAAATGTTCCCATGCTCTCTCCTCTTCAAGCTCACTGCTCAAGGAGAGAGACTTTAGGTGTTCACTGAGGCTGTAGCAACAGAATACCATTAAAAGCAAAGTTGAAGGAGCAGGGAGCACAGTTTTGAGCTGCTTTTTGGGAAAAGCTGTCCTACTTTACAGCTGTTTTCTGCACAGCACTTGATTCTGTCTGATATTATTACTTGTCTGGGGTTTTTTATTCACCTGTTCCCATTTAACTTCAATCTCCTTTTCTTCTTCAGATGCTGAAAGTAATGAAAGTGTCCCTAGTTTCCAAGAATGAACATCCCTAGTTTCCATGAATTTGACAAAGAACTAGGCTTCTAGTTCAAGCCTAGTTCTAACTTTGACTAGAAATAGGCTAGTGCTGTTCTCTGCTCAGGAGCTGGTCTAAACTGAACAGTGTAACTGAAGGCAAGTTTATAGGTAGACAAAATATCTTTTATTATAACAAACACAGCTGGCAAGAACAGACAACTGTCTGGCATGTACAACCCTGATCCCAGAGAAACCAAATTCTCTTAGAGCTACCTATAGAAATATTGGAATAGAACAGCTTTCATCATCTTATATAAAAGACCCACACAATAAATGGCAGTGGTATTGGAGCCACTCTGTTAGGAACTGAATGTTAGACCTTCACTGGATTTGTAATGAAGAGAGAAATGCTGTCACCAGAGCAAACCCGCTCTAAGAACTAGGGAGACCAGATGGCCCAGTCAAAGAGGAAAAACGAGAACAACCAGAGATTCAGCCAGCAGTCCAAGCCTGAGGTGAGGGTTAGTTCCTGAGCTACCTGAGAAATGACTCACCCACTGTCAAGAAACAGCATTTCAAGCATTTCTCACTTTATCTGCAGACATATTAAACACTGGAAGATTGAAAGGAAAATTACCTGTATTTTTGTTGCTTATAGAAATTAAGATTTAGAAGACCTGAAGCTACTACTCCCACTTGGGCAATATGTGTTCTTTTTAATCTACTGATTTTGAAGTAAACCTAAGGAGGAGATGTAGTACATAATTTGTCTCATACTGTGGACTGTCAAGTTCTTTCTTCCAGTTCTAGCAGATGAATCATCAGAAACAACATACACATTTGCTGAAAAGGCAGGGGAGGGGTGGAAATAGCTTCGATCCTTTCTTGCAGAGATTACTGCTCAGTTCTGAGGTATCTGCATCACAAAGGAAGGTCAGAGTAGCCACCACAGCAAAATCTATTTATACCAAAAGCAATTCAGTCTAAAGTAGGCAGCTCTTGCAAACTGATGAGAAGGCTGACAGATGCATGCATTGATCTGATGGGAGTACAAAAGTAATAGCTTGAAGCAAACTAGATAAAAAACTACCAAAGCAAGTCTGTGGTATTTTGCACCAGAGAGTGGTTAAAAGACTTCTAGGTGTTTTTCATCCATATCCCAGACAAAATGAGACAGCTCTGGAGGGTCTGTCCTCAGCCATTTTTAGGACCTCCTTGGTATCCCTAAGGGATGTGGTCTAGGTGTAAACTATATGTGATTTAGGTGTAAATAGAAAACCTTCTCATACTGGTAAGGGACAGATACACACACACACACAAAAGCAGTAATAAAAACCAGACTTCCTTCAAACTTATATTTGATGGTGCCTAACCCATCAGCTTAAAAGTTGAGAAGATTTATGGAATTTTGCTCAGTTTATTGCTTTTCAGCATAGTTTTAACACCATTTTTCAGCTCCAGGATGACCCAGTATGTATCTGGTACCCTGAATTCCCAAGGAGGGTTTTATGTGCAGACTGTTACCTCTGAGATTTTCTGGATAAAAATGTTGAGATATTCAAGCTAATAAAAGTAATTTGAATTAGATGGAAGTTTCTAAAGTTGGAAGTGTTTCTCTAGGAAGGTTCCCTCAGAATTTTCCAATGGATTTTAAAGCACTCTTTAACAGTAAATGCAAAATTGGCACCATGCCTTTAAGTCTAAATTTATCTTACAGCATTTGAATAGGTGATACTTTCTTTTCAAATCATCCTTCAGCCAAATGAAGCTTGGACTAAACAGAAAATAGGAAGTTATTCTCTCAGTTAATATGACTACTTACATACTTATATTCAAGATACTACCTAAGAATTGGTCAAATTGAAGCCCAAAGCCCACTTTAGGATGGTTCCAAGAATGACCACTGACTTAAGAGAACTTTGGGTACACACATGCCACAGATGAGATCCAGCAATTTTTACTCAAAAGTCAATTACAGAAGACAAAAAGAAAGATTCCAAAGTTAAAATATCTTGATCATGGTATAAAATAAACATAATGCTATCATAATTATGTACATTAAATTTATTTATTGGGTGATTTTTTCAGTGTCTTATATTTGGTAAACTAAAGCATAGCAAGAATTGCATTATAACTTTAGAAATCCAGCTCAATCAGTCTTGGATCTGGATTCAGCTTAAAATGTTGCTGACTGACATTTCATTTCTATTAATAACTTATACTTTTTACTTCTTTGCTTTTTTTTAGAACAAAAAGGGGATTTTTTGGTTCCAAATACTTCCAGCCTGTATTTTCATTGCATCAATGCAGCAAAAACTCCCCAGCTAAATTCTGTAATATAGCACTATATATATATTTAATTTTTTGAAACAGCCAAGGGGAAAAAATTAAATTAAAAATTACAATGTCAGCGTAAAAAAAAAGATTTTATAAACTAGTTTTATATAGACTCACATAGGTATGTGCTGGATTTATATATATATATATAGTAATAAATGTATTGATGAATATATACTCCCTCCAAAAAGAAGAATAAAGCACAACCAAAGTATTACCATTTTGAACAAGCTTTTTAAATCATCATTTTAGTAAAAATCTGCACTATTTCTGACTTAAAGCTTGGTCCACTTGTAAAAAATTAAGTGAGATTGCTTTCAATAACAAGGAACTGGATTTAGTAATGAATAAAATTCCTTCTAATCCTTAAGTTTCCTTCACTGATAGGAGCCTAGAGTCAGAAACCTGCCATTTATTATAGTCAGAGGCATGGACTCTACAGGAGTTCAGCGCTGTCAGGTAAAAGAAGCATGAGTCACACCATGAAGCTAGAACAGTTTCTCTTCCATATCTAGGCAGCATGAAGTGACTGAAAGCTCATTTTGCCTCCATTCACCCTTAATGGGTTTTTCGTGTCCCATTGAGAACATTCAAAGCACTCCTCAAATCAAAACAAAGCAAAACTCACACCACATTGCATCTTAAACTTGATTAGAAATAAAATGAAAGGTAATATTCATTCATATGCAGCTGCATCTGCAAGTCAAAGTTCACCTGCTCTGTAGATTTGAACAAGGCCAGGTTCATCTGTTTCATGCTGTGTACCCATGGCTGTTTGGGCCGTTTGGGCTGATTCTTCAAATAGGTATTTATTGGTAAAATTCTGGAACTACTGTCTGGGTCAATATTGTTACAGAAAAACTACAGAACTAAATCAACTTAAAAAAAAAAAAAAAAAAAAAAAAAAAAAAAAAAAAAAAAAAAAAAAAAAAAAAAGAGGTGTCCCTTTCACCAGTCTATGTCTGGTTTTAGCCCAGAAATTAGTGTTAGACTCAATCAGCCTCTGAAAGGGGTTCAGCTAGAGCAGATGGATGAAAAGAGTGAAAATTCATTACTTCTCCTTATGGTGTGCTCAATATTTAATTCCTGCTAATCACAATTCTCCTCAAAATCTCCTTTTCAGTCAGTTAAAAAGATTTACTCTAAGTAAATTTACCCTTTGAAGATTTTTCTCAACCATGAACTCTTTTTTTTTTCATCCTTGAATTGTCTCCAAACTTTTAACCTACTTATTAAAATGCAGACACAAGAACTGAAAGCAGTATCCTAGGCTCAGTCTCAGCAGTTCTATGAACTGATGTAAAATCACCTTCTTATTTTATGCTCTTTGTTACAGACCATTTAACCATTACAGAGGAAAACAGCACACAGATTCAGAGGTGAATCTGTGATGATTACTGGGTGAAGTAAACATGATTACTTCCCAGAAGTAAGTGGAATGTGCAATTGTGTCTACTCCTGTCTTCTTGCTGTCAGAGGCCTGGCTGTAGGTAAAAGGCTGCCTTGTGGTTTTGATTGCCATGTCCACTTACTTCCTTACAGGGATTAAAGCCAATTTCAGGGACATTTTAATCCAAATGCTATAGCAATCATTTCCTTGACATAGAAAATAGTGGTTACCTCTGAACTTCACTCCTACCAACCAGCATCAATCTGTAATTTCTATTCTGAATCACTGCCCTGCAGATCCAGCCCTGGTTCTATAGAAAGGACCTCAGCCCCTTGTTCCTTGGCTTTTAAATTAATTCAAGCCTCTTTTGTTTTCTGCTTCCCAAACGTTTCAGATTGCTCTGTATGATTAGCTCATCTTTGTAATTTACCACTCCTATTTCCAGTATTAGCCAGCATTTTTGTGTTATGTGACAGGAGCATTAGCAGTGATTTGTCGACCACAATAAATACATCCTTTAAAAAAAAAGTCATTACCGTCTCTGTGGGGGTTTTTTAAGTTTTTCTTACTTTTTTTCCTCATCTTTGGAAAATTCCTGATGTACTAAGTATATGAAATAATTATTTTACTGGTTGCAAGTGTTATGTTTGCCCATATGTAAGAGGAGCTTGCCAATATCATGGGTTGGTTCCATGGCAACACCATAAGGGGATTAAAAGAGTTATCCAAGAGTGAAGTCAATATTATTTGTGTTAGCAAATAATCATTAGAAGCTTTAATGTTGTTTTACCACTGGCTGAATAATAGCACCAAATGTGTCTCTGACACCCAAGTGTCACAAACGATTCTGTTCTTCCAGAAGAGATGCTCTTCACTCCTGTGTCTTCTCTTCAGCCTCTGTTTAGTTCCCACTTGAAGTGCCCACATGGTCCCATTTTAGATGACCTCAGGCCCTGCTGCACTTTGGTTTGTTGTTAAATGAATTCATGTGTTAACAGCACCACGTTACATCTCTACAACACAGAGCATGGGCTGCAGGGTCTGCCCTGTGCTTGCCCCGCAAGCTTTGCTGATCATTTACCTTGTTACTTTACACCGTTTCTCTGTACTTTCAAAATATTCTCCTTTGATTTGTGGGCCAGTCAACATCTTGCATTAGATATCTGACTCTGCCAATCTGCTATTGATTCTAAAAGATGTGATCATGCATTAGCTGTATTATAAATGACGAAATTGCAAATATCTGCCCATATGATCAGTTCCTGACTACTTAACATGGCTGTAATCATTGTCCTTTAAAAAAAATTAAATCATTAATCTGCTGGGCCATCTGTGCTTGCTCTGAACTATCCTCAGGCTATTTTTTGTTAGTTACATAGTTTTGAGAAATGGAATTTTACCGTTTTTGGAGAAGAGAGGTTGCACTGTGCAATCCCTAAACAATAATTTTAAAAGATGTGGTATTAGTTAAATAATTTTATTTTTTCTCTCTAAATTCAGCATCTGACTCATCATGACTAAGATGCTTGTACTGTTAAATACCACATGGAAAGCATTTCAAAAATCTATCCAGTATTAACTACAACCGTTTTTCAGTCTGGGTGACAAAAATCACATCGTATAAATTTAGTCTTTGAAAGTAAGCCATGCACCTTTTATGAAGGACTTTTATCCAAAATGCTAGAAATTTTAAAGGAAATTAATCATCTTAATTTCTTAAATTAATAGGTGCAAGATTTATTCTTAAATCATGGATACTCCTTTCTAATTAAATTCAAATGTGTTTAATGCATCTCAGGAGTGTTAAGATAATAAGTAGTCCTTTTCTGGAACTTAACATCCTCGATCCCTGTCAATAATTATATTGGGTGACTAATAAAATATGATGCCAGGCATTTTTTAAATCTTTATCTTCCTCCTCTGTCTCATTAGCAAAATGAATAGGTTTGCTCCACAGGCACCGCCTAATCTGGAGAATTCAATGTTGTTCAAGGACACAGCAAATAAATTTCAGCAGGTATTCCTTCCTGCAACAGTCATATATAAAATGCATTTTTACAGCATCTGCCAGTTGCTCGTTGCTGTATAAGATTATTGCCATTGTAAAAGTCACCGAAGGCTGGAAAACCAAAAAGGTCTCAGCTGTCATTTCCTGACTAGGAGAACTTTATGCAGTTATCCCATCAAAGGCTACACTCCTCATAGAGCCCCAGCGTCCAGTAATTGATCCACAGAAGACATGGCACTCATCCATTCCACCAGTGGTCTATCAGAAAATGCTGACATCAAGAGAGCAAGTTATTTTATAATATAAGACAATACTTATTTTCAGAAACTGGACTCAGCTCTAGCAGGCCTTTTAACAAAAATCATGCCATTAATGTGAAATTAGCTAATTTGTTCTTGAGAGTTTAATTTCCTTTCTCAAGTAGACACTACATTACAGTAATTACACCTGCAAGTAAGAAAGAAAAAAATGGCAGGATCCTCAGTCCCTGGGATGATATATAGTCCTCTGGCCCTCATATAAAAGCAAAAGCCATCTCTAGTCACTTGGGTATATCTAAGTATTTGAATGGAGGACTCCAGAGATTTCATTTCACTTGAAGGTGGGAGGATGGAACAAGGAATAGGTTGTGATTCATCCAGCTCTTTAAAATATTTTCATCTTTCTAATTTTAGGTGCTGTATGCCATACATTAAACTCAAATGATCCCCACCCTGCCAGTGACTGCAACTGCAGAGATACTGCCTGCTGATACTCCATCTCTGTCTATGCTACAAGGCACATATGTGATATTTGACCACATTTTACATTTGGTGTGTTACACAGAACGCCAGAATCTTTTGAGTTGAAAGGCACTCATAAGGATTGTGAAGCCAAATTCCTTGCTCCTTGCAGGACTGCCTGGAACTAAACCATGTGACTGAGAGCAATGTCTAGATATTCTCAGCTCTGACAAGCTCATGTCATGACCACTTCTCTGGGAAGCCTGTTCCAATGGCCAACCACCCTCTCAGTGGAGAACCTTTTCCTAACTGAAGTCCAGTCTGAACTTCCCTGACACAGCTTCATTTCATTCCATCCCATCCCTTTGAAAATCACTATTGCACTGCACCTCTTTATTTATTTTTTTTTCCCCATTTAATTGAGTTGTAACCCTTGGCCGAGCAAGAGGAAATGTCAATCTATGCAGCATACAGAGAAGCATGTGGCTGTCCTACAAAATCTCTGAATCCAAGTTTTTTCTAAAGACACAGTCCACATACTTCATCTTACTCTGTGTGTAATCACCTACTTAAATTGTAGCGATAGTACAAAGTCAACAAAGTTTCCTAGGATGTATTCATACTGTTTTACATCATGTGTGGTGATAATCTAAAGCTTACTTGCTTTTACAGAAACAATATTTTTTGCATTGTTTTTAATTTGCCAATAGATCAACATAAATTAAAAGAGTACATTAGAAGTCTCTATAAGGCACATGGGAAAACCTGAATCCAAAGGGTCACTTCATCTTGAATATCATAAACAGCAAACCATGGGAAATAACTCTGCAGTTTGTAGTCATTCGTAAAGTATGGCAGAGGATGTAGTTTTCATTGCAGTGCCATTAATGCTCCATAGCATATGACAGCTTTGCTACTTATGCAGTCGTGTCTGTGCTGTTTCTGTATCCTGACAGCTCATCTCCCCACCCCACACTCTGTCCTGTCGTCACTGGGGGTGTCCAAGTGCCAGTGCTCTGGGCATGTGCTAACCTGATATCACCCTCACCTTTAAATCTTAGCCCACAGCACCCTTTGGTCCATTTATAGTCACCTGCCCCCAAATTAGCATAATTAGAATATACTTTCAGAACTATTTGCTGTCTCATCATGTATTAACACCTGAGTATCATCAGCAAAGTAAGAAAACAAGCTGCCTCTCTCAGACAGATCTTCTCCCTACTCCAACTCTGTTACCAAAGTGGTATGGAATGCATTCAGGCTGCTAGCAAACCTGTTAGGGAATTAATTATTGAACATTGCTCTTGTCCTAAATAACACTATGGGCTATGACATACATTTGGATTTTTTGTTGTAGTGACAGAGCTAGCACACCAGTGAGCTCATCATCTTTCCAGGTTCTCTTCACCCCACAGTAAACACCAGCAGCACCCTGTGAGAAGAAATTCCGGCCATACTCCTTGTCTTCCTCTGTCTTGCAGCCTCACCACTGACTCCCATATTTAACACCATCACCACGCAGCAGGATCTGCTGATGCATCCCTTCATATTTTCTCGTTGGACCTCGAGTCATGCCAGGCTTGAGGAACATTACTTTTTCTGTCAAACAGTTCTGCAGGAAGTCTCAGATTCCTTCTCTGAGGCTTAAAGTACCTTATAGAATATCTGAATCAAAAACTATTTTGTTGTGTTGTGCATTTTAGCTTTAGCAAATTTCTGCATGCTTCTGTTATTTGTTTTATAATGGTTTGTCCATGTTAAATCCCTTTTTGATTTTTCCCGAATTATGGGTCGTGTCCGTCACTCTGATTGGCAGGGACTGCCTTACCCTCCCTTTGTTATGTAAGGAATCGTTCTACTGATTATCCTTTTGTTCTGGGTCACTCTCCCCCTCCTGGGATTGGTTCTAGATTGTCCCCTGCTCCTTTCCACACCCCCTGTACTTAAACTGAGACCCAGAGGGAAAAACTCACTTCTACGTGGGCCACCCTCTGGATAAAATAAAACCCAGTTAAAACCCAGTGAAGTTCTCCTTTCTTCCTCGCCATTTGCCACGCTTCTGCCTGAGGCTCAGACCCACAGGATCGGAAAGGTACCAAGCTGTACCCTTAAATGCGAGCTCGGTGCAGAAGCTAGCCTGAAAACAGCATTAAACCCCCGCACTATTTTGTCTATTCCAGTTCTAAAATTTTCACATAATTTGGCACTTGTGAATTAATCCTGCAGCAGACACTGTACAACTCCAAGTTCCCTACATCTAATTGATTTTTGTAATTACTGCAGGCTAATAATCTCCATAGAGCCTCTGAAAGACCCAAGTTAGGATTTCATTTAAGCACTTTATAGAAGTACTCAAGCAAGTACTTTTTGGGCTGCAGCGCTGATCCTGTCCAGCTCTGTTCTTGTTCAGTTTATTCCCACCACCCCTCAGCAGCACTGACACAGCCATATGTGGTGGTCAGACCTGGGGAAAATAACTAAGCAAAAATAAAAAAAAAATTAATCTGAATGAATTCTGATTCAGTTCATTCTGTGTTCACACATCAGAAGGAGTGATGTAAACTGAGCACAGAGAGCTACTCCAGCTATCACTGTTGCAGGGAGAAATGCTTGTGAGCTACAGTGTAGATGGAAAACAATCACAAATATGTTCTTCTGTTTGGCCAATGTCATTTGTAGTACTGAGAGTAACAGAAAATGTGAGAAAGTATATTGTCCTTTTGCTCTGTAATCACAATTCTCATAAAGGATTTATGAGTCAAGATATAACTATGGACCAGTAATTTTCAGACAGTTCTTTTCTTCCTGCCCTGGGCTATGGAATAAGAAATATGTATGCAGAATGTCAGCAGGAGAAGTATATTGCATTTTTTAAGAGTTTGTTCAAAGATTCACTCATGCAGTAGATTTTAAAGTGTACATTTTCAAATAATTGAATGAATGTATATATTGTATGCATATTTACACAGTGTGGGTCTGTGTATTTATGTATTTATGTGTGGTGTGCGTACTTATTTTTATTTAAAATTCTTCAAAATATAGTTAGTCTGCTGTAGTACTAAAATAAGCTTGTACAAAAGAGATTGTTGGGTAGTGTCCTCTAGAAAATTTCTTTACAAGAGCTAAATTACATTATTTGTATGCTGAGTTAACTTCAAGAAAGGTATGGGTATGAGCTTTATTGTTTCACAAAATCATGGTCTAGTCACTTTTCTGAAAACGGTATTTTTGCCTTTACAGTGAAGCAGCAGCTTATATTGTTCTTTCATGTGAATTTGTGAGAGTATATATATGAAAGAAAAATATAGGTTAATTGCTGTTGGAGGGCCACTTTAGCTTATAATTTTGTTATGCAGTTTATAGTTTATTTCCTTAAGAGTAGCATTCATGTTTGTGCCCCAAATAAATCTTTATTTTAAAATGGACAAAATATTTTAATGGCTGCTTAATATAATACAAGAACTCATAAAGTGTTATAAACTGAAAAAAATATTATAGACAAATCTGAAATATACACAAACTAAAGCATTACCTTAGTTATCTTCCCCTGTTGGATGCCTCACTGCATGCACAAAGACATGCAGCTCAAATCAGTGTCTTCACTTAAACTATGCTCTGGTAAAAAATGGGAGTTTTGACTACATAGAAATATAATAAGAATTCCACAATGTGACCTATAGTTTTTACTGAAATAAATTAATGGATGGCATGCAGATGCCAAGATTAAACAGAGTAATAACAAAACATTAGTAAGCACTTTTAGTGTAATTAAATTTTTGATGTATTACAATTTTTAGTGCGTAATTATTTTTGAAGGAACTGGAGAGCAATACTGGATCACACCCTATCTAGTTACTAAAGAATAAAGTGTGATGATACTTTTAAATTCTATTGCAGAATAATGGTGTATTGTCCATCACAGATAATGATGGCAAGGTTTCTCTCATCTGATAATCACTCATAGTGATTACCTAATAAAAGGACAATCCCTGGTACTGTGAGAACCTCTGGGCAGTCCAGAATGTAAGCAAGCATTAAGATGTGCTATATAAAGCATCTCAGCTTGCAAGTGACCTTGAATCTGCTTCCTTATTGCTGGAGGTTGGGATTGTTCCATGGCTACATTCCCAGTCTGCATCAAGAGGCTGCTGATAACATCAATCTTATACACGAGTCTTTAAAACTATTTTTGATGTTGGCCTTGAACAAGTATAATAATTTCACTTAATCACCTCTGTTTCTACACGAAAACTGGAATCTAGGCTGACTTCTAATTTTTCATTCTTGTGAAATCCGGCCACAGGTTTTCTGTCTGCCATCAAATACCTGGAATCACAATTAGCTAAAATATGTCAGATGCCCTGTGACTCCCAGCCATCTTTATTGTATAGAAGTTCACTTTCAGCTAAGAGTAGAATAAATTCTGTTTGACTGAGAGGTCAGTCCTTGGGAAGAAAAATGGGAAGTGTGTTCATTCGCATATTCAAACATGCAAATTGAATGCATCCAATTTGTGTTTTTTGTTTCTTAATGAGAATGACCTTTCCTGCTGATGGGAAAAAGCAATTGAAATTAGGCATATGAAAGGTATGGAAAATAAGAAATTCCAACTCTTTAACAAAACATGTCAACTGCTTGATCCTGTGAGTTAAAAAATAGTCAATGCCATATTGAACCCCAAATCTTGGTGCTCTCTCATCTTTAGGACACTCAGATTAGGTTCAGTATCTGAATTTTGGTACTGTGATGTATCTCTAAAAATGCTTCTTGCCTAGCACAACTTCATCTTCACCATCCTGTAGGAAGAATATCTAAACAGTTCTCCCACCACTAATGTGGCTCTGGTTAACACCACAACGTCTTTATAATTAATTTGCATAACAAAATATGAAGCTGTAAAATTCAAAGTTCAAGGGACCTGCCCAAGGCTACAAAGAGGATGTTACTATATCAGGACGAAACTCAGTTACATCTGGTCCTTGGTCCTGTGTAGATCAAGTTTCTTTCAATACCCAAGTCAAAACAGAAAGAAGCCACGATCAATTTACCAAGAAAAGGAACATTAAGATCACATAGCTAGTGTTGTTCTCCTTCTGTGAATGACGGAGAAGAAAACAAGTCCTGCATATGGACAGCTCATCCACAGACAGATACCATCATCACTACTAGTTCCATGCATTAATATGCATTAACTGTCTTCTCTACTAGGAAAAAAAAAAAGGAAAAAAAAATATATGGTCAAATTGCTGATATGCTTCTCTTCCTGTCAAGCTTCCTCTTTCATCTGCAGTGCTCAAAACCAGGCAGAAGTGTCACCACAAATGCAACAGATCTTAGAACTGGAACAACTCATGTGCAGGATTCAGGGCTAATTAAAGAGCTCAGAATTCAAACCAACACCTTGACATACCTTAGAAGCAAGGGCACAGTCATTTATTCTTGTTTTTGTTGTTTCTTCTTCATTACAGGGCTGCAGGAGTCTCCCACCACAGATCAGGGCCCCACATTGTGAAGATTTATTTAAACAGTTAATGAAATAACACACCTGCAGTTATGAATTTACAACTGCAATTATAAGATGAAGAATAAAACTGTCTCTTCAGTTGATTTCTGTAATCATAAAATTCTAAATGATACTAACATGTTCCTCATTTTATGTGTGTGTTTTCCCATGATTACTTAGAGGAATGGGATGCAGTAAGCTTAACACTGTCATTCTGGAAGTGCATCCAGACAAATGTGGGTTGTCCTAAAAATAGATTTCTTTCCTTTGCCACCAGTAAACAAGGAGGAAATTTCTATTGAGGAAACAAAAATTCAAGCTGTACAGACTCAGCCAGCTCCCTAGACACACACACAGAGATGTGTAGGCTTTTTTCTTAACGTTAACTTACTTGTTAGTGTGCTTTGCTTTTTAGAAAATTATTCAGGAGAGCAAAGAAAACAAACCCTTTCATGACAATGTAATTACATAAAAAATAGTCTTGTAATTGTTCTTGTTTTCACCTGTGATTCAAAACCTGTTTCAGATTGGGCAACAGAAGGGCCAGCTGTAGATGTTAAATAATGAATTCTCCCTTAAAGCAGCATGGAAAGTAACTGACACAGTAATTTCTGTAATCTGCTAAGAGTATAGTTTCATAACTGACTGAGTGATCTTGCTCTGTGCTGCTGCTGGAAGAAGTTCTCTTCCCTTTCCCACAGCTAGCCACCTTTTTGTGTAGCTGAATCACAAAATCAGGACAGTCCAATTTTAAAACCTTTTCGTTTTATGCTGATCAATCTTGAATTTGGTGCATTACGCCGTGACTCCTGGTGTTAACATGGGGAAATACATTACCTGGACAAATTCGTGGCAGATTGAGATTGACCTTAAGCAGCTGCAAAAGTGCAGGTTTGAAAAGTGGCAATCACTTGAAAGGGAAGTCATCAAGTGAAGCAGTAGATTAGGGTGGTATCTAGTTTTAGCTACTGCCACACACAAACTGTGTAAACACGGAGTTACTTAAGGTCATGTGAGTCTGGTTTTGTTTTGCTGCCATGACCTTTGTATGAGTCACCTAATGAGGGATCTCCAAGGCTAAACCAGTCAGCCTTTTCACCTTGGGCTAAGGGAGTCTAAGGCACTGATCATCTTGTCCTGGTGCAGAAGCCTAAGATGAATCAGATGAGGTTTTTTCCCTCTAAAGGCCATTATTTCTCTCCGTTTGACTATAAACAGAGAGCAAGGAGACTGGTTCAGCTGTGTCTCTCTAAACTGAGGGAGAAGAACTCTGTTGTCTCTCAGGCTTAAATAATTTCAAAGTGCTTTGAGAGAAGGGTCTGTAACTAGAGATGTGGCAGGCACAGTCCACTGCTGCACTCTGCTTATGGTCATGTAAGTAGAGTTCCTGATTAGGAACTGTACCTTAAATCAATACTATATTATACATAATAACATCATGCTTTATAAGAACTGGGATTAAAGTCTAGAATGGCAGCCAAAATGTATAAATTGATATCATTGTTTCAGTACAAGGTTGCTGACACCCTGGAGAGACCTTCAAATGCTTCATTGTATTTGGCTCAGATACACATCATAATTTGTATGTTTAGCAAAGCCTCAAGAAAAATGCAGTAAGACTTTCGTTAAAAGCTAGGAGCACCCCCCTGAGCTGAAAAAGCTGCTGGAGATTGTCTCTGGAAACAAACACCTTACACCATGTACCAGAGACAGGGGATGAATATCTGTACACAAGCATAAAAAAGACAGATACTCTGTGCACTGCACACTGCTACTGCTGCCGCTGCTTCTGTGTCAGTGGCACAGCACCTATTCTGGTCACTGTCTTCACTCTTATAAGTAAATAAACCAACAAACAAACAAACGGGTAAAAGGTGACTTTAACAAAGTAACAGTACCTGTGAAGTTTAGGGAATTTGTTGAATTGAAGCCTTCCCAGGAATTTATTCTGGAGTGTCAATCCTAAGTATTCTTTTTCTGAAGTTGCCTTGTCAGAATTAAAGAAATAGCTAATAAAGACTGATCTTCAGGGAACAGAATTCCACCTGGGATGTGAAAGCTAAGTAATTAACAAAGGAGAAAGAGCAGAGGGAAAATGATCCCTTGGTATGTATTTAAAGGTTTCTGATGAAAACTGCCCTCTAAATGACAATACAAGTGTTTATTAGATAAGGCTGGTGCTTAGCACTAAGTCTCCCACAGAGACAATTCTTGGCACAGAAGCTTTGATTATATAAACTTTGTATGAAAAATGCAAAGTGCCATAATGTGGGACTTTGATCAGTGGTGCTATTCTGATTTACAATTTTTTTTTAAACTATGATGGGCACAAAACATTAATTTAAAAGCTCATTTTAGTTGCAATTTACCTCTTCCTTTTAATAGCAAGAAAGTAATCTGATTGCATTTTTTCAGTCATCCTTGTACAACATATTAGATAATCTCTTTATAGTTTAAAACTAAAAATGCTAATGGATTGGGGAAATGGGTTTCTGCTTCCACTCAGAATATCTGTCTTTTTTATGCTTGTCTTTTGGATCATTTATCTAAATAATAACCTTTAGTACCCACTCCTTCCTTCCAATGAACTAAATGATATTAGTGATTAAAATCAGTGAATATGCATCTTCTCCCTACTTGAGTTTTGCCAGCTGAGGTTTCCACTTTCATCTTTTGCTTTTTTGGAGGGGAAGGGGAAAGCTACAGACATCTTTGTGCGAAATACTCACGGTTACTTTCTAATTTGTCTCAATCAAACAGCCTAAATGAGCTTAAACTAATGGTAGATTTCTTTTAAGGAGTATCACCAGTGAGCAGTGACTGAAATGACATTGATTTCAGGGACTAAAAGAGAGTTTTTACGTTAAACACTCAGCAAACAGCTTTTGGTCAGCAAATCTGTCGGGGCAGCCACAGAGAAGAGGCAGAAATTACGCCTCAAGGGGAGGTGCTGTGGGTGGAACTTCCTCAGCCGCCAAACCTGGAGATACAGAAGGATGCACTTGGGTGGCTTTAGTCTCAGAACGATGGAAGGAAGGTCATTTTGTACAAAGGCAGCAGAGAGAAGATAATGACCAGCCCGAGGCCGGGTACAAAGATGATGGAAATGTGGGAGAAAGTGCCAGAACAGATATTTTTCTAGACTCTTTGTGTAGTCAGATTTCAGTATGCCTGGCTAAGCTATCTACAGACCAAGACTGCAGGAATTACTTTGCACATACACCCTGGGGGAAAAAAACAAACCAAAAACCAAAACCAAACAAAAATCCCCAAAACAAACAAACCCCCAACAAACCAACAAACAAAAAAATGCCCACCAGGATTCTGAGCAATAGGGTTGTATCTCTAAAACACTACGGAAACCACTTTCTTCACCTACCAATACCTTCTGCAATAGATGGGACTGAAACACATCTGAAGAACCAGCAACTTTTTACTGCCCTGAGACTCTGGAAAATGTTTTCCAGAAGAAAAGTGTCCTTCCACACACAATCTTTCCCAGCAGACCAAATTTCAGTTCTGCTACTCCCAATGGTGATAGAAATGACATGGGGAGAAGCAGAACCTGCAGCAGATGGAAGCTGTGCTGGGTGCTCATAGCAGAGTCATTTGCACTGTTCAGAGGCTCTCAGTGCTTGTAATAATTTCATTCTGGCAAGAAGCTTTTATTCTGTAGAGTCAAAAAAGGCTTTGTATTAAAGCCATGTTCTTACATTAATCAGGCTTTTTTTTCCATTGGTGAGAACAAAGAGCCACCCTTATGAGCTCAGTCTAAAAGTCTTTCTGGTGCTGCTTTGATATTTCCTGTGGTGATAAATATTCTCAATAGCTGCAAATTACAAAAGAGCCAGAATCTACCTATGTGCATTATGTAGTCACTAAGGCACATTTTCATGGCATGTGGGAGGTGATCAGGAAACAATGGCAGACAGACAGCTAAAGGAATTGTATTTTGCTCATTCTGCTAAGGGCTGGGACATAATAATCCATGAATATAAAGTAATAGGAAAGGAAATCTGTTAACAAAGATTATCTCAGCAGGAAACAACAATTCTATATGAACTTTCATTTCCAGTGAATCATGCCGTTATGCTCAATTTCATTGCAAATGTGAAGCCTGCCCTCGTGGCTTGTTCTCTGATGTGGGATCGCTGTCAAAACAAAAAACAATTACAAAATGTTCCCTCAATTCCAAATTCCTGTTTGGTAAGTGATGCTCACATGATGCAGAGATCTAAAAGTGAAATTTGTGAAATGGAAACTGGATTTCCTCCCTTTTCTGGTATTTAGACAACACAGGAATGTTGGAAGAGTCCTTGGCAGGACTTTCTAATTTATTCACATTTTAGACTTTAAGAAGACTGTATTTACCAGGTACTTGAAACCAAAATGGTAAATTTAAAATAATAAACCACAATATTCTGGGATAGGATCTGAAATATTTGTTGTAATGTATTTCTTTTGATACGGCGTCACTAGATTTGAATGCTGGATTAGTCTATTAAGAAGATTGGTATTTCTTTAAATACTACATTTTCTTGACTATGATATTTATATCATGTCTGAAATATTGTTTTAATTCTTTGAAAGTATTTTTACCTCAAAAACAGGTAATAATAATTCTATCCATATATTTTTTGCAAAAGTAACAAGCCCATTTTCACCCAGATTTGGGATCATGGGGTTCAGCAAAATACATGCTCTTCACATTTTGCTTTGTGAAATGAATTATTGAAGAAGGCAAATATTGGCATTTTCTCTCTTTGAAGATACATGAAATTTCCCATTACTGGAAAGCTCTCTTACCCTGAATAACAAATTACATGATGAGACACAAGGAAGATGCAAATCTTAGGGTTCTAAAAGCACCTAATATTTTCTTAAATTATATTCAGCTATATTTATCTTGCATTCTGGCATGCTGCTGGATTACTGTTATCAATAAATCTATAAATAGGATGCAAAATGCATGTGAGCTGTCTGTGTGTGAATAAAGAGTGGCCAGGCAATAAATTACAACATAATATATAGTTTAAAATGTAGCAAAAAGAATGCCTTGACAAATCAATGCAACATATTTTGTCAGTGAGGATGAAAGATTCATTATGCATCAGCCTTGAGAAAGCTGAATTTCTGAGGCATGGGTCACCTAGGACATATGATGTAATCAGAGAATATGGAAGCATGCATAGAAAGACAAAAATAATCCTCTAAGTAATAAAGCCATATTAAATTGTCATGTAAAATATAAGTCCTGTGCAGTACTTCATTGTCCAAAAGAGGTCAGGAGTACCATGACAAACAAAATAAAACCTGACTTCCTCTGGATTTGGTCCCCACAGCAGGTTCAAGACCAACCCTTTTTCTGAAACTGGGTCATGTGTGCTGGTTTTCATTTGTTTTTTCCTCATGTCTGCTAAGGTCTAAGCTCATCTTGAGGTTCTTTGTACGGCCAAGAAATTCTTTCCTCTGCCCAGTTTTCAATGAAACTTGGGAAAATTCAGTGTTTTGGGGAACTCCAGGCATCTGCCAGACACGACTGGCACACACCCAGCAGGCTTCATAAACCTGGAGCACAGCAGAGACTAAAAATAAGACCAACCAATTGGTTTTCCTGCTGACAGCAGCAAACTGCCATGGGACATTTAATTTCCTCTAATCACATGGATGACAGACAAGCTGTCACCAGCTGTGCAGAGCCAGGAGGATGCATCTTGTGGTAGGGACACGGGCCCCAGGAGTGGCATCACCTTGTCCTGAATGCTGGTGAGAGTGGAAATGCCCCAGGAGAAGTTGGCACTAGTCACAGAATCCTAGAATGGGTTGAGTTGGAAGGCACCACAGTGGGTCATCTGGTCCAACTCCCCTGCTCAAGCAGGGTCATCCCAGAGCACAGGATTACATCCAGATGGTTCTGGAATTCCTGCAGTAAGGAACACTCCACATCCTGTCTGAGCAGTCTGTTCCAGTGCATTCTCACCCACACAACAGTTCTTCATCATGTTCAGGTGTGTTATAGGGAATGTACTGCATTTGATAATTCGTGCTGAAATTTAATAATAATAATAATAATAATAATAATAATAATAATAATAAAAATAATAATAAAAAAATAATAAGCACCAGTTCTGGGAAAACTAGGCTTGCATTCCAGGTTGGGTGTCTCCAGCAAGAGAATAATGGAAATCAACACCTGAAAGAACGTTCAGGGCCCTGGAGATGGGCCATTGACAACGATCAATCAAGGAAGAACAAAACCAGATAAGACTCAATGACAAATACCTACGCAATGCAGCCTTCCTGGAAAAAATAATCAACCGACTCACCGACTCCGCCCAGAAACCTATTCAACAGGGGGACAGCCTCAAAAGAAAGTCTCAAGAATACATCATCCAAGAATAGTGGACAAAAGATCTAGCCTTGGGGGAAATAAACTGTATAAAAACTGGACTGTTGGCAATGGGATTTGCGAATGGGGAGGACAAGAGCAGTAGAGTCTTGTCTATACGTTCACCCAGTCGCCGACCCGGGATCGGAGCTGCCTTTTTATCGTGGTTTTCCGTGTTTGCTGTTAGGCAAAAAATAAATTCTGGTTTTTTATTTTAATTTGCAAATCCAGCTGTCTCATTTATAAGAGGTGGAACTTCCGTGAATCAGTTCCCACCCATTGCCTCTTGTGCCACTGCTTGGTACCACTGAGAAGAGCCTGGTCCATCCTCTTGGCACCATCCCATAGATATTTATATACATTAATGAAGTCCCCTCTCAGTCATCTCTTTTAGAGGCTGAACAGGCCCTCCTCCCTCAGCCTTTTCTCATAAGACAGATGCTCCAGTCCCTTAATCCTCTTTGTACCCTCTGCTGGACTCACTCCAGGAGCTCCATGTCTCTTGTCCTGAGGAGCCCTGAACTGCACACAGCATTCCAGATGTGCCTCACAAGGGCTGAGTAGAAAGGCAGCATCACCTCCCCGACCTGCTGGCAATGCTCTTCTGAAGGTATTTGAGGATCCAATGATTTTCTTGGCCACAAGGACACCGTCCTGATTCATAGGCAGCTTGTCATCCATCAGCACCCCCGAGTTCCCTCTACAGAAGACCATGGACATGGATGTTGGCTCTGGCACACTCGGGAAGAGATGCTTGAGCTTGGCAGTGCTGGAAGGGGCTGAAAATGTGAGTCTGGGCAGATGGAGGAGGTGCCAGGGGCTGGTGTCCCTCACTCCTCAGGAGGCATCAGCAAGAGCCTCATGCCCCATGATCACGGCCAGGGCTGTGAAGGACAAATTGCTCCAGTCCCTGGTGTAATAAGAGGGACAAGCCTTGCATTTTCCTCTTGGATCATGTCAAAAAACAGGCAACAAAGCTGGTGAAGGGTCTGTAGCATAAATCCTATAAGCAGTGGCTGAGGGAGCTGGGGTTGTTTAGCCAGGAGAAAAGGAGGCTCAGGAGGGACATTATTGCTCCCTACAACCACATGAAAGGAGGCTGTAGCCAGGTGGGGGTCGGGCCCTTCTCCCAGGTAACAAGTGATAGGACATGGGGACACAGCCTCAGACTGCACCAGGGGATGATCAGATCGAACATTAGGAGAAATTTCTTCACAGAAAGGGTGACTGGAATGGACTGCCCGGGGAGGTGGTGAAGTCACGGTCACTGGAGGTGTTTTCTTAAACACTGCACTTAACGCCACGGTCTAGTTGCCGTCATGGTGTTCAGTTGTTGAGGTGTCTGTCTCTGCCTCGGCCAGCCCTGACACCTCGACAGTAAAGGGGGCGGCTCGGTAGCTGGGTGAACCTCACCAACCTCTGTGAGTTCTTGTCTTGCTTGAAGGAGTGAAGCAACGACAGCAGGAAAAAAGAGGAGGCTGTTCTGGGTTAACTGCTGACTTTATTCATCAGGGTATCTGCCCCAGCAGACACCCCTCAGCAGAAGCAGCAGGGGGAAAGCGAGGGAAAAAAAAAAAAAGGTGGAAAGCCCCCGAAGGGAACATCTTTTATTGGGGGGAGGAACTCAGGGATGGGTCTAACTGGGGACAAATCAGGGGCCAACGGGGCATGGCTCTCTGGATAAATGACATACATAGTAACAAATTAATAACTCGGGTGGG
Source organism: Zosterops lateralis (assembly GCF_965231275.1). Taxonomy (NCBI): domain Eukaryota; kingdom Metazoa; phylum Chordata; class Aves; order Passeriformes; family Zosteropidae; genus Zosterops; species Zosterops lateralis. Next base: position 9,754,321 of record NC_139762.1, read on the forward strand.
GAGACAGCTGAAGTCTTGTCCAATCACTTGGGGTTTTTCATGGAACTTTCCAGACTTTTGAGAGAGACCCCATAGTGCCAGACAAGGCCCAGGGGCTGGATAACTTCTGACTGACATATAACTGGGGTTGGGATGAAACTAATGAGGGTGGAACATGAGTGCATGGGGCAAACCATTATAACTTATAAAAATGAACTTAATACAAGGAACAAACACATACATAAAACTGATAAAACCAAAACCACACCACTACATTCGGTCACAGGTTGGACTCGATGATCTCAGAGGTCTTTTCCAACCTAATTTATTCTCTGATTCTTAAATACTACGCACAAACGAGGGGATCTGTACAGACCGAGCGCTTTTCATGCAGCGCCCCAGGAGGGCCCCGTCCCCTCAGAGCCGCCCGCGCCCAGCAGGGGGCGCTGTGCCCGGCATGGCGGCCGCGCGGCGGAAGCGGCGGCCCGGCCCCTCTCCAAGATGGCGGCGCCCAGGCGCGGTGTGGCCGCGGGCGGGATGAAGCGGGGGGCCCGCGCCCGCCGCGGCAGGAAACTGGATCGGCTGCGGCAGGCGGTGCAGGACTACGTGCAGGCGGCCGGCGACCAGCCGCCGGTGGCCCTGCTCAAAGACTCGGAGAAGTACAACCGCAGGAGCCGCCGGGACGCCAGGAAGGAGAAGCGCAGACTAAAGCGGAGCCGCCGCCGCCGACTCCAGCGCGGGGAGTTGGTGGAGGCTCCCACCGCCCCGGCCAAGCCCGCTCCGGTCAAGCCGGCTCAGGCCAAGCCCGTTCCGGGCAAGCCCGCCGCGGCCAAACCCGCTTCGGCCAAGCCGGATCGGGCCAAGACCACTCCGGCCAAGCCGGCTCCTGCCGCCCGCCCCGGCGCCCCGGCTTCGCCCGCCGCTGGGAAGCCGCGGCCCAGGCTGGTGTCGGCACCGACATCGGCGGCCGTTGAGGCCCCATCGGCCGCCGCAGCCGCCTCGGCGCGGAAACGGGCCCTGCTTGAAGCCAACGAGGAGGAGGACAAGGAGATCCGGCGGCTGGAGCGGCAGCTGGGGCTCGGGAAGCGGCGCAAGAAGCAGGAGGGGCCCGGGGCCGAGCGGCTGCCGCAGAGTTTCCTGCGGGACGGGCTGGGGTACGTGCTGGGAGCGCTGGGCACTCGGGCCGGGCTCAGCCAGCTCTGCGAGAGCAGCGACGAGGAGGAGCAGAAGGAGACCGAGCCGAGGCCAAGGGAGCGCCCCCCGGAGAAGGAAAAGGATGAGGATGATGAGGACGAGGAGGGTGATGAAGACGAGGAGGACAACGAGGATGATGAGGATGGTGAGGACGAGGAGGCTGAGGAAGACGCCTCAGACCCCGCCGAGGAGAGCTCTTCCCCCGAAGACAGCGGAGTGTTAGAGCACAGCGAGGAGGAGGAAGAGGACGAGGAGGCAGAGGTAGGATGTTCGCCTCAGACAGCGCAGACCTTCCTCAAGCACATCCCGCAAGCTGAACCAACACAGAGCTGAGTCCCGTCGCCGCTCTAAGCCCAGGTGTTTGCTGTGTCCAGCCGGGCCGCGTGGAGTGTTGTCCTGGTTCACAAGAGCCGGGCCCAGGGACAGTGTTCACTTGAGGGGTCTGCCGGGTCCCAGGGACGCTTGTTAGACGTGGAGGGGACAGTTCCCGAGTCAGGCTGGTGGCAGATAATACCCTACAGCACAAGGCGTGTGGGAGCTGTGTGTGAAATCCGCAAATAAAAGAAGCTGCCCTGGCATTAGTGTAAGAATATGATCATGCGCTTCTGCAAAGACAGCTTGTGTTGGAATTAACAGCGTTACACACTGACGTTACTTATGAAAGATCTCAGAGGTTCGGCCAGAATTAGGTCATGTTGAATGGGTGGAGCAGAGGAGATCACACAGGCCATTCAGCCCTCATGGGCCTAAACTTAAACTGTCGCTGATAAAACTTGAGTAAAACCAAGACTTAAGATGTCAGGTGTTAATAACCGTAACTTAAAGAAAGGGAAGAGGGGCTTTGCTGTCATCAAGTTTGTCATAAAGGGTAATTTTTTGCCTGCTTCTTTTCTTTGTGTTGTTCCTTTGGCATTGATTATTAGATGGTAAGATATATCCTTAACTAAAAGTTTGGTACTTTAATCTTAAATAGAAATATATTTTTGTGTTCGAGTGTTTAAAATACTGGTCTCATCTGATACCTTGTTTTCTTGTTTTCCTGGTAAGAGTGATAATCATGGTGCTACAAAGTATGTTCCTCCACAAATAAGGAAAGCACAGGAGACACTAGATGACAAGAAAAGAGAAGAATTGGGAAGACTGAAGAAAATGGTGAATGGCCTCATTAATAGGTAGTGTAATAAGTCATTAATCTTTCTGGATTAATGTGACAATGCTCATCATTCAAGCCTGGGTGGCAAGGATGGGACTTTTCTCTTCACAAACTGATTTTAAGTTGGCAATCATGTCTGCTATTGTTAAAAATAATTATCTTTATTGGTATAAATTCTTCAAAGTTAGTCATTCTATATGTTGAAGAATGTAGAAAATAAATTTAGAATTGGGCTGGATTCCACACAGCAGTTGCCTGCAAGTGCTAGGTATAATTCACTAAGTGTCAGTTGGAGTATGCTTACTAAAAAAAAACAAACAAACAAAAAAAAAACAAACAAAAAAAAAACCTGAGAAGAAAACAGGTTTGGGTTTGTTTTGGGTTTTTCTAATAAATTAAATTTCTCCAACATTACAACTGAGGAGGAGCGACCCTTCCTAGGTTAAAGTACTGCAGAATAGAAAAAATAATTAACATTCATTTCCCTCTTAGTGTATTTTTTGAATCAGAAATCTATTGGCAATTTTCATCTGTTACCTGTAAAACATAGACTAGAGTTTGTTCAGTCATTTGAAATACCATATGTGTTAAAGTATAAATTATTTTCATACTTAATTTCTTCAAAAACCGTGATGTGCCACAGTTAAAACTGCTAAAACCAGTCTCTTTTTGTAATAAATCTGTTCAGTGTGACAGTAAGCAGATTGACAGTTGTTGTTAACTGTTTTTACATGTAATTTTTTTAAACTACCCTAGAATTAAATGTACTATACTTTTTTAGTTTAGTAAACACAGAAAACTACAAAAGGTCCCTTCCAGTCATCTTATCAATCTTCTTAAGTCAAACTAACTTCTCCAAAAAGAATGATTGTTTGTTGGGTGAACTCAAAATTGTGGAACCATATAAGGAGAAGAAAGAGTCAACACTGGATTTTGTTTTCCCATAGGCTGAGTGAACCAAATTTGTCCTCCATCAGTGGACAGATGGAGGAGCTCTACATGGCCAACAGCAGGAAGGACATGAACGACACTCTGACAGACATTCTCATGAACGCCTGTGTCACTGCAGTTGCCATGCCTGCAAGGCTCCTGATGGAGCACGTCCTTCTGGTCAGCATCCTTCATCACAATGTAGGAATTGAGGTAATTCTTGTGCTTGGGACAAATTCTGTGTAATAATACATATTGTAGAGTGTTTTCCTTGATGTTTTGTTTGAATTGCCTTGTAATTTTTAACTGTGTGGCACTAACAAGTAACTTTAGTTGAGTTTCATCAGTATTTTGTGGCTTATTTGCAAGGCTCCCACAAGTGAAAGGGTCTAAGTACATTGCTTTATCTGATTTTATTTCCTCTGTGAGTTACCACTGGTCAGTTATAAAAGCATCATTTTTTCATAAAAATGTTTCCGCACTCAGTAATCAAAAATTTCTTACCTTCAGCTCCTCTTCCCTTTAGTTACACTAATCTGTTTCTGTTCTCATGGATACATGAGGGTATTGGTTTTGAACTATGAATATCTAGATAAGAAAAATGTTATAACTACAGGAATCCTTTTACAATGGTAGATAAACTTATTTTCTAAGCAAATCATGCAAATCATCAGCAGTATTAAATAGTTACAGTGTGGAATATGAAAAAACTTCAAAAAACATGCTAATTTTTGGAGGGGATTTTGGTTTGTGTTTTTAAGCCTGATGGATGAGGCAAAATCCATCTTGCCCAAGCTGATGCTGAAGCTCCTGATGCTGATGCTGAAGGGAAGATTTTAGCTAATTTCAGTGAATGTCTGTCAGGAAACAGAGTTGTTTCAGCAGTATGTTCCTATTAGATTACTCTTTTTTCTTCCCCCCACGTCTCAATGCAAAAGATGTATTAATGCAGGTTTTTCAGTTTGTCATACAGTGGCCTGAATGCTGGCCCTGAAACCATATTAAATATCAGATGGATGCAATTACAGCAGCTTTCTCCATGTAGACTTGGCATGAAACTTTTTTTTGGTCCTTCTTTGCTGCTTGAAAGGCACTTCCTACTGCAGATACAGTGTTTCTGTAAAATAAATGTACAATATGCATTATATGAAAGTGTGATGGTACAGCTGCACTGAGGATTAGGTTGAGCACTGCAGAAGTTGGCCTGTGTTTATAAATTTGCGCTGCCATTGGATAGTTAACACTTTAGCTGGTCAAGGCTTGTAATGCAAGTCAATACTGCTGTTGGGACTTAGTTTTCCTAAGGTCCACAGATTTTAGCTCAATAATAATGGCTGAGGGTCTTATTTAGCAGCAATGTATTCATTACCTCCCTATGTTTTAGAGCCTATAGACTTTCTAATCCCAGCCTTTAGCATCAGTTCTCTCTTCAGAAATAAATATATTCCGAAATTTCTTTTCCCAGCTGTACCACTGACAAACGTCTAAGAACTATCCCCACTTCAAAAGCAGCTTCACCTTATGCTCAGCAACTGTGAAAACTTGGTATTTTGGGGATTTTTTTTGCAATATTATTTTTTATCCTCTTATTAAGGATTTTGTTCTGGAATACTGAACTCAGGAATGCATTTGCTTTTTGACACACAGCTTTTCCTGGATGAATGACTTGCAGCAACAGCATGCTGGTCTGGCAGCTGGAAAGATGCTAATATGTGTCCATGAATATTATGTAAATAAATGTTGATGTATGTGTACTATAGGTTCATAATACTTGTTTTGCTTGCACAGGCTTTAAAAGGCAACTGGATATCAAATATGAGGTGTAAATAACATAGACTTCTACAAAAATGTCACACCACTTAGATATTTGTGTATGTAAATGTAGAACATCTATGTTGATTGAGAGGAGCAACAATGTTTCTTTAAAACTAACAGTGGCAATGACCCAAAAATGAATTTTACAGATGTCTGTAAAATCTACTTACAGTTAACTGCTGGATTTTTTTTTTCCCCCCTCAATGGAATTGTTGCCAGGTTGGTGCTCACTTTTTGGAAGCTGTGGTGAAGAAATTTGATGAACTCTGTAAAAGTGATGCTGAAGGGAAAGAATGTGAAAATCTGCTTGCCTTGATTGCTCATCTGTATAACTTCCATGTGGTTCATTGCCTGCTGATCTTTGATATTCTGAAAAAGCTTGTTAGTACTTTCACTGAAAAAGAGATTGAGCTGATTTTGTTTCTTCTGAAAAATGTGGGCTTTTCCTTAAGAAAAGATGATGCATTGGCTTTGAAAGAACTGATCACTGAAGCCCAGAGGAAAGCAAACGCAGCAGAGAAGAAATTCCAGGATCAGACTAGGGTATGTTTGTTCTAAAAATTTTATATTCTCAACAGCCTGTAATAAGTACTTGGATACATAGTTTACAGAAACATTTTCTGCTACATTCTATTCAGGTTCTAAATTGCCGTAAGTGTGATATTCTGTTATTTGCATTCTTCTTGTCTGTCTTTCTGCATTAGTTCTTAGGACACAGACACCAAAATGCTCGTGATGGGTGGGACAGGACTGGTGTGTGTCTTATGCAGTGGACAGTTTTTCTGTTTCATGATACTTTGTACACTTCAAAAAGTGGTCACTGAGGCCATGCTGTTTAGCAGATGAAGCTTGTACACAAATTAAGGTAATAGGGGTTAAAGTAAATATGTTGTACTTAAATTTTGGTGTATATTGCCAGCTGAGCTGCTTATTCTCACAGAATAGTAATTTCAAAGTACACTCTTCTACTTTATTTAATAAACCCCCAGCTCAGAATCCATGGAACTGTTTATTTTCCCAATAGGTTCGGTTTATGCTGGAGACTATGCTGGCACTCAGGAACAACGACATGCGTAAGATTCCTGGGTATGATCCTGAACCAGTTGAAAGACTCCGCAAATTGCAGAGATCACTGGTGAGAACTCTCTTGGCTGGTGTAGCCTTGTTATTCTTAATCCAGGAGTAATTATTTGTATTGGAGGTCAGCCTTCTTGGGGATTTTTTTGTTGAGGGTATGTTTTGGAGTTGTTTTGTTTTGTTTTTGTTTTTTTGACAGGATGAGCAGTTTGTCTAGAACACCCCAGGATAAAAGGGGTGAAAGTAGTTTATCAGTGCAGGATGTGCATATCAGGATAAGAGGCCAGGCAAAAACAAGCTAGGTAGCCTAGTTCTGTAGAATTTCCTCTTTTAAATTTTTGCAGCCCTTCTGATACACTTTTAGACTCTGTTGTTGAAAATTCTTATTTTGTTCAGAGTTTAATTTTTTTGTTATTTGAGCTGTACAACACATAAGGCAGTTTATTGTATCGTTTTATGTAGTCACAGGTGTCCAAAAGGAAAATCATGACCAGATTGTAAGATGCTGCAATGTCAGCATCCTCTGAATTCTAATCGAATTTGTGATTGGAAGATGTCTGCTTTTTAGATTAGTATCTCTCTTTTGAAATAAAAAACCCAAGAGCTTCTACGTGTAGATTTATGCAACTTTATGCATTTAAAAAATTACAGCATATGTGAAACTTGTAAATTCTTTTCAGGTTGCTGATTGAAACAAAGGTTGAGAAGGAAACATGGGAAGACCTTTATGGAGATATGAACTTATATGTTTAAAGTTTTTGTTTAAAATTAATTTTAAGTAATTAAAGTATTTGTTGTTTTCTGTAATAAAAGGGAAAAAAAGTTTCAAATAAAAGCTTTTGTGTTGGTTTTTATTTTTTTGTTGCTCCAGGTTCACAGCAGTGGTTCAGGAAAAGACACTCAGCTCCGCGTGTCCCTGGAGTCTCTCCTCAGTGCTGACCAGGTCGGTCGCTGGTGGATCGTGGGATCATCCTGGACTGGAGCACCAATGATCAGTGATACAAAAAGCCAGGCTCAGCAAAAGCTGCATGTAGGAAAGGTAAATCCAAATTATAAGTCTAAGTGTGTTTGTGATCTCTTGAAGATTTTTCATATGTGTCAATAAGTTCATTCAGAGCCCACCAAAAAAACATTCTCATGCTATTGTAAGACCGAGCTTTTGGACTGTAAATTCTGCTCTCAGGTTTTTTAAAAGATTTAAAACATTTAAAACTCACGTGCTTCGTAAGAGCCATTACTACAATTATGGTATCACTTATCCTATGGATTTGCTAAGGTGAAAGAAGAAACTTGATTCAACAGTGGATTTGCTAGTAGGAATTCTGATAAGTTGTGGTGTCTGTCTGTGGCATATATCCAAGCTGATTCCAAAAGTAAAGGGATGAGCTAGTCATGGTGAATTACTTATGCTAAAGAAGCACGTATTAAAATTAATTGGCACAATTAAAGTAGATTAAAATGTATTTCCATAGTTGAAAAAGCTCCTGATGATGCCTCTGCCTCTGGACAAAAGCTCAGGACCTTTGGCTTGGTGATTCACTGTTTACTGGAGAGCTTCACTGATGCTGTTATTTACGGCTGTGCAGAAATAACTTTTTTTAAGGCAAACATAAATAAAATAGCATATAACTTTATTTTCAGGTGAGTTCAAAAATAATGGAGCTTGCTCGTAAGCTGAGAATGAACACTGATATCAGGAGAAGTATTTTTTGTGTCTTGATGACAAGTGAAGACTTCATGGATGCCTTTGAAAAACTTCTGAAGTAAGTACAGCCCAGTATAGAAATCAGCACAGAACTAAAAATAGGTTGTAAATACAGCATCTCTACTCTGGGCTTAAGAATATTCAGTTGATAATGCAATTAAAAGAAGTGCATAGCTAGGGGTCCACATAGGGTAAAAGGGTAGGGGAAGGGACCTGGTGTAAAGATTAATGGGGCAGGAAGAACTGACTGGCAGACAGAGGAAAGGAATAGCTCCTCTTGTTGTCACTCCTGGCTGTAACTGTGCTTTGCAACATGTTTTGATGTAAGGAACCTGTGTCTTTTTGCATTGGAGCTGTGTATCCCAGTAGAGTGGATGGAAGGCTGCTGCAGGTTTGTTTCCTTACAGAAGCTTCTTTCCTTACAGAAGATCCACTGCAGAACATCTCTTGGGTTTTTTGCTGAATTGCTGTGATTTCTGTACTACTGCCCCTTCTTTGAGTTCTTGCCACCTTGTTAAGCCATCTCTGTCCATACTTGCATGACCTGGTAGTGTTCTAGCACCTCCACTTCCCTCTTGCAGAATTTATTAGCTTTGAGTTTGCTTCACATTAAGACCAATTCTCTCCCCTTGATGAGCAGCTCTTCAGAAGATGTGATCAAGGAAGAGCTCAAACTAAGCTATTCCTTGTGTTTGTCAGAATATTAATTGTAAAACTGCAGGAACTGGGAGGGGAGAGCTCAGGTCTGAACTTTTCTGTCTCAGCCTTGTAACTCAAGGATATTGTCTTACCAGGATGGCATGCAATTATTTAATTTGCTTACTGAACCAAAACAGACTTAGTAATAAAGTCAACTAATATTTGATTAAATGCCACTTCTGCAAAACACAGCTTGGACTTAAGACTGTGATGGAGTCATTCCAATATCTTAATATGGTCTGTTCAATTAAAAGAAATTAGCTGCTGCTGCAGCTCTTGCCAAGACCTGGCAGCTCAATTTGCAAATTGGACTTGACTCTCATCTGTGCTATTTAAGCTAGTACACAAATCTGAATACATACAGGGTTGGCAGAAAATCTCTCTGCAGGCTGACTGGTGTGTGTTGGTGCTGATGTTTATACAGCAAACTCAAAGAGAGGAATTCTTAAATCTGCCCACATCTGGCAGAGTATAATGGAAAGTACACATAATTGTCAGTGAAGGAATTAACTTCAGTGTGAACATGTGTTCCAGAGTGTATGGGAATTTGTATTTATATGTTTGATGTCAGTCTCCTGAGGAAGAGCCTATAAAAATATTTTAACTGCTCTTGTTGATTCATCTGCTGCTAGTTCTGTGGCAGAGTTGAGGTGTGGTTAAAGGATAATTTAATCTATTTGAAATCCAGGCTGCTATAGTTTTTCTAGTCCCTTTCATCTCTACTGCAAATGAAAGTAGTTTAAAGCCAGAACAGCTCCCTGAAGTGGCTCAATGATTGCAGAGGTGTCAGTGAAGAGAGAGGGCTGAGAACATCACTGGTGACAAAAAGCTGAGAATGAGAGTGGATACTGAAAGGCCACACCTTTTTCACAAACCACAGTTTCTATCAGGAGAGAGAATGAATGCTGCTTAATTTTGATGGAGAGGCAAGTTTTGAAGTTACTTTGTAGACAAAAAGAAATCAAGAAACTTCACATCTCAGAAAATACTGAGCCACTCATGAAAGGCTCAGCTGTCCTGTTGGAGTGAGATGCATAATTCAGGATAGCAAGTGTCTACCAAAGTGAGTGTATCTACTAATATAATTTGAACTTTTCAAAGGGGATTTAAGAGTTGCTCTTTTTAATCTGAAGGCAGTGATAGTCTTGGGCTTCCGCTGATGATAACTAACCTACTTGGAGGCAGGATTCTGCTGGTGACAAATAACCTGCTTCAGAGGCAATTATCCCATTTACAGCAGGATCAAAATAGACAAGTCCCTGGGAATACTGTAACTCATGAATAATTGCTTCAGTGAGGTGGTTTCACATTTTTTATCAAAGAATATCAGGCTTATGAAATCTATACGGGTCCATGGTGAAGCCCAGCAGTGAGGACTCTTAAATTTTAGATGTTTAGGAATTCTAGTTCTGTGAAGAAGTGAAGGTAAGAAGAAAATTGAATATCCAAATGTTGTCACGTGGTTACAACTTTGGCAACATGAGCATTTCCTAAATAAGCAAGTCATGATAGGAGTGATGATGAACAAGGAAAAGGAGGATTGCAACCTAGTGATTGCATTGTAACTTCCCAAGTCGTCTATTAAATGTAAATCTGATAGCTGAAAACCTGTATACTTTTAAAAAAACCTTTTATTGCTCTGAAATCAGATGGAACTTGGCTGATGGGAGAACAGGTGGGTTATGACACAGAACAGCACTTCCAGTACTGGCTCCTTTTGGAAAGCAGACTTCTAAATTTTTACTGCTCATTAGCCTAGAAATCATCCCAGATTTTCCTACTGTAAAACTTTAAATTCCAGGGAGTTTGGGCTCAACAGCAATGTTTTCTCTGTTAATCTGGTGTGTCTGTGGTCACATGCAATGCAGATGTCCGGAGGTGTGTACAAAGGAGGGATATTGGCATCAAATAATGACCAAGTACTCTACAGACAGTAGGGCAAGTTCCAGTGGAGTCACTTGGTTAGAAAGTACTCTTGAGTTGTACTAAAGCCCATGAAACTTGAAATTGAATCAATGAGAAGATTTTTCTTTTAATCTTTTTCAGATTCTAATATGATGCATTTTTCATTTTAATTGGTTTTAATGCTGCCAAGCATTTGGCAGCATTTGGAAGTTAAATCATATTATCCACAGACCAGGTGCATTGTGAGTTAGTCACCATTCCATGCCAGAGTGTCTCAGCCCTCTTTTACACTGGTTAGCTGTTGGAGTGGGAAGGCTGCTCAGTCCTTGGCCTTCATACTGAGGCAGCCAAGATAGACAGATAGATAGATATAGATACTGTTTTCTCCAGGCTTTTTGGGTTTTTAAAGGTTCTTTGTAATCACTGACTGTATCCTCTTAGGCTACTATCAAACAAAAATGAATTTCAAGTATCATATAGCATGGATTTGACCCAGGGATTAAAAAATTTGTATCACCAAGTAAGAAAAATATCTAGGAATGTTTTCTTATCCCTACTAAGTACCACAAAAGTGAAGGGCCCTGGAAATGTTTCTCCAAATAAGCTTACACTGATCCAAAGGCTGTTTTTCCTCCCATGACCATAAGTACAAGCAGGATCAAGGTATCACATATGGGATATCATATGAAATTATCACAATGGGACCCTACAGTTCTTGTTTCACTGTTTAGCCTTTGTTTCACTATTTAAACCTTGTAGTGGTATCTGTAGGTGCAGTGCTACTGCTGGTACCTCTGTGCTCTCTCTTCTGTTCATGGAGAGCTGCAAACATGGAGTGGGATACCTTTCCTTCCCTGGGCAATGATAATACTTTTATCATTCCACTTCTGTTTCTTGAGGTCTTACTTTTGCATCTCTTCTTTTAACACCCATAATGCTTCAGCATTTCCTCAGTGTCATAGCAGGATACTTGTTTAGCCAACACTCTTAAACGTTGGAGTCCATTAGGAGTTTTAAAGACTTCATAGGTACTTTGTAACTAGTAAAATTTCATGTGATGTTTGGAGATATTTTAAAGTATCAGTACAGTCAACAACTCTCAGATGTTGACTGTAGCTCTTACTTTGTGTCAGCAAGTTTTTCCTTACAAAATGATTCTCAATTTCTTGCTAAATTTTAGGCTTGGACTGAAAGACCAGCAGGAGAGAGAAATAGTTCATGTCATCCTTTACTGCTGCTTACAGGAGAAGACATTCAACCCCTTCTATGCATTTTTGGCCAGCAAGTTTTGTGGATATGAAAGACGATTTCAGGTAAAGACAAATCTGTTGCTTCATTGTTTTTGTCCTGATTGTGGTTAGGAAGACAGTTACTGAGTATCTGAGAAGGGATGCATGTCTGTTAGGATCCTGATCCCAAGGAAAAATTCTGCTGGTATGGCTAAGCATTCAGTGAGACATACTCATGGTCAGATCTGAATAGGAAATCAAATGCTGAATGTTTTTCTCCTTCTGTTTTATGCATTTTAAAATAATTGGAACAGTCTGATCAAGCATTTCTGTTAATTAAAGAGGGCTTATAAAGAATAGAAGGTCAAAATGTTTGTTATGTTGTTACTCATTTAAGCAGCCACTTGATTTGTTGGATTTTTTTTTTTACCTTTGACCCCTAGATGACATTTCAGTTTAGTATTTGGGACAAAATCAGAGACTTAGAAAACCAGTCAGCTGCTGCCATCTCCAACTTGGTTTCACTGCTGGCTCATTTAATAAGGACAAAATCACTGCCACTTTCAGTTCTCAAGGTTGGTGTGTTTTATTTTCAAATCCTTTTGTGTTTTCCCTGCATTTTCTAGTTCTATGGAAAGTGTATTTTCTCTGTTACCTATCTGGTACTTTAGCTGATTATGCTAAGACAAAGGGTTTTTTTTAAATTACCAAATTGTTCCAATTGATTGATTATGGTAATGCTGTCATTTGGGGAAGGGAACCTGTGGTGACCCAGACATAGAGCAAGTCTACATTTCTTTATTTAGAGCAGTTGTGAGATTATTTCCTTTAGTGTATCCAGAGTTGGAACCGAGGCCCCTTCATTAGCAGGCTTTGCCAGTGGTTTTTGTGCTATGGTTTTTAGCTGATGTTGTTTTTATTAGACGAGAAAGTGCTGAGTAGATTTCTTGGATTTCAGAATGGAGAGTCCTTAGAATTCTATTAGAAAAGTAACTGGAATGTATTAAACAGGCAATTAAATGGATTGTCCCAGGTACTTACAAAGTATTTATCTAATTGAGAAAGGACATCTGGTATTCTGGTATCAGTAGACTTTTATTCCTTAGAAGCCTCTTTGCTTCCATTATTGATTGGCTTTTGGAGGCAGCCTTCTCAGGTAATTATTCTGTGCTAAACTCAAGGTTCAGTATATGCAGAGGCCAGTTGGTATGCTGAAAGTTCTTCATTTAGGAGAGAAGATCAGCTGTTTGAAATACTTGCATTAATCTAATTCTCCCTCTCTGTCTGTCTGCCAGGTGATTGAATTCAGTGAATTGGACAAACCCAAAGTCCGTTTCCTACGACAGGTATTAAGCACACTGTTAACCAAAGCAGATGAGGAAGAAATTACTGACATTTTTATGAGGTAAGTGACCTCATCTCCAGAGATCCCTTGTTGAGTAGTAATTAAGAAGATAAGAAGTTTGTTTATTTTGTTTGGAATTGCACTGTGCCTTTTCCCACACATCAGTCCTCCATCCCTTAAAATGTGAGCTCTTCCTGGCTGAGGGGGCAGCTGTGTCCTATGTGTGTTGGTGCAGGCTCTGATAGAGATGCAACTCTGTTGTACAAAAGAAGGCTTCCAGATATTCATTTTGGTCATAGGATTTTCATGAGCAGAGCTCTGTAATTCCCTGTTTCCCTTATTGCTGTACCACCTGTGTGCAGTGGGATTCACTCTGCTACCAGTCATTGCTAGGATGTATTATAAGAAGGAAAAAGAAAGTGATATTAATGAGGCAAATATTTGTGGTATTTTTAATGGGTATTATATATTTATAATATATATTTAATGTGGTATTTTTACTTTTTTTTAATCAATATTTTCTGAAAAATCTTATTTTTGATATGGGACAGAGTTGCCTGGAAGGGCTGGGAAACTTCCACCCTTAGAGATGCTTAGGACTTGAATGGATAAGACTTGCAATGTACATAAAGTTAGAAATAATTAGGTGGTGATGTTTCAGCTGTCATGCAGCAACACAAGGAAGCTTGAACACGGTGTTTGCTTTATTCTTTTCTGTAATGTAATTGTTTACAAAGCAAGCCTGAGGCTGCAATATTCCATTTTAGTGTTGAGGCCAGTTGTATGTTGTGTGTTTGGGCTGTTTGCCAAATCAAGGTAGACTTGGTAATTTGAAAGCTTCTTCAATAAAACTTCTTTTATAGGTTGTATTTTTTTCTACAGATCTATTTGAAGAAGATGATAAAATTAAGAAACTTCTGAGATGAGAGAAGACTAAATAATATTTTTGATCTGTATCTTTACAGGGTATCTGACAACCCCAAACTGGGAATGCTGCGGGAAGGCTTGAAACTCTTCCTTACCCACTTCTTACTAAAACATGCACAAGCCCAAAAGAGTGCTGAAGAAGCTAGCTTGTTAAAAGAGAGAGTGGAACTCGCAACCAAGGCTTTAGAGGCAAAAGAACCCAAATTGAAGCTATAGTTATGTTTTTCTCTAATAAAACATACAGAAAAACTGAGCTGGGCTCTTTTAGACGGGAAAAATTGAGAATGAGGAGAGCTGTGTTACTCCAAAGGATCCATTTTTTAATGTAAACAGTTACTTTGCTCTATGTGCTAATTAGAGGTTTAATTGAAGGGGATAAAGGCCTTTTCGAAGAAAGGGAAAATGTAGTTTTGTCATGTCCTTTTTTGGTATAAGTGCTTTATGTTGACAGTTGGTATCTGGAGAAGAGGGTCAACTTCTCTTCTGTGACACTTGTCAGCAGTGGTGTTCTGCATTGCAAATTCTAGCTGTTCATTTAAAGTAATAAAAGAAGCAGCCTTAACTAAAGGCTTTTAATAAGGAACCATGGTACTCACCTGAAGAAAGGGGCCACTAGATGGCACAAGCACTGGTGAGTCAGTTGGGGAAGAAATCAACTTTTTTCTTAAAGTGTTGGAAGTTATTTGCTAATTCTGTGAATTGATTCCCTGACTGTGGGTCAGGAAAAGATCTTCAGTTGGATTCAAAGCTGTAGCAAAGCAACTTGAAGATCTGTCTTTGCCCAATTATATTGGGTTTAGAGATCACAGCACAATTTTATGGCTTTTTTAGCTTGTTTTTCACAGCTTTAGAATTGGAGTTGCCAAATCACTTGTGTTAATCAGATTTTTCTAGGCATAAACAATATCATCAATACGAGTCTTAAGAAGAGAATACCTCCCTTAAGAGTTTAGTCACATTTTTCATTTGGTTATTTAAAAAAAATTAGGGACATTTCTTCCTGTAACACTGTAAATGCTTTGTTTCTGTTGTCACCTTACCTCTACACATTAAATTGCCATTTTTCTAAATGCTTTGGTGTTTGTGTTAACTTTATTCTGGCAGGCAGGGAATGACCTTAAATTGGGTGGAGAAGGGAAGTGCTTTCTTCTCTGGAATGTGCATCTGTGATCTACCTGCGTTGGAGTTGTCAGCCCTGTTTCTGTAGCCAGACTTGCCTCTGATGTCCAATGGGCCATTTACTTATGGTGCCTCCCAATTGCCTTTGATAGCAATTGATCTGTCCCTGTTGGGAAAATTTATTTTTTAATCAAATTGTTAAATGTAATATATTCTGCTTGCTTCAGGTGTACTGTTTCCAGGTGGAGAAGTGCTTCCCCCAGCAGCCAGGGAGCTGGTTTTTCTCACCTTTCCTCTGAGAGGATAGGGCAAGCTTTAGGGAAAAAGATGTCCTGGGAGCAGAGAGACCTGCTTTCAAAATCCTGGGTTACACTAGCAAAGTAACAACAGAAGAGATTATTATCGAAAGAACAAAGCAAGATGCTTTTTTCAGCCTGTTTTATATCACTGGCAGCTTTTAATTGTACAAAACTAGAAAATTAATTGCAAAACTAGGAAATTAATTGCAA